>NC_140480.1:11626934-12375423 GCF_051167445.1 Perissodus microlepis | reverse complement strand
GTGTCAATAAATGGACATACATCAACTTACTATATTTATCCAAACAGACGGGACCAATAATGCTTCACTGAGTTAGAGACTTTAACAGTCTCTTCTATGTAAGAATGTCTCGTGCTGATATACCTGCAAACTTGACAACAAAGGTTTTTCAGACTACATTTAGCTGTCCTCTATGTCAGCTCACACAATCACATTCATGTCACACTTATTTCTGCTTTCCCATTTTATAATTATTACTTACATTTTGATTAGATACCTTGAGTTTGTAAATGATCAGATTACATAATTGGAATACAATGTATCCAATTCAGGGTTGCGGGAGGATGAAGCCTATCCCAGCTGATACAGGACAAAGACAGGCTGCCAGTTTATTGCAGGGCTAACACAATATGTGTAACAGAAAATCCACTTAAATGTTTGATATTTCTTATAATAATCATAATTATGACTATTATTTAAAGGTTTCTTTATAAATACATTTTGATTTTTTATAACACCTAAAATCCAAACCTGAGCTGTTTCAGATTCTGACCTCTGACCTCAGTGACCTGGCTGTGTCCTCACTGCAGCTCCCTCTTGGAAGTACGTCTGCTTCTTGTCTACCCCCAGTGTTGACCGCCTGCCCTTGATATCACGTACTGTACCTGAGGAACAAAAAAGGACAAACACTTGCCTTCATTTAAGAAGTACATTCATACAGAGGTAATCTATGGAAACACACTAGTTCACCCTTTGGGAGAAATCAGTTCCTGTGAAACATTTCTGTAAATGAACATCATGTGGAGAATGAATGAAATGAGTTCTTCAGGTGACTCAGCAGACCCACACTGACAAATGAAATCTAGTTAAACTATTAAGCATATTTGCTCTTCTGAAATCTGTGTTAAACAACAACAAACATAAATTAGTAACAAAAATACAGCTGAGTAGAGGCTTTACAAACCACCAGCAGCCATAATGCAAAATTTTAATCTTCAAATGTTTCTGAGCCGTCTTCAACCTGCTTTTAACACATTAAAGTCCCACAGTCAATGCAGCCTGACTCAATCCTAGATGTTCAGCACACAGAGACACAGAGGTACTGTTTAAAGTTTAGTGTTAACATGAGTCACTGATCATTTGCAGTATTACAGAGTCTGGCAGTCTTTGCATGATGTCCACGTCACTGTAAGTTTCTAGCTGACTCTCAGGTGTGACAGGTGTGCCAGCAGGAAAGAGTAATAATAACCTGCATTCTGAGGTTTGTCATGCAGGATTAAAGGAGCCAGGCTTTGTTCACACAGCTAGGATTGTATTTTACACTGACCCTGGATCAGTATAAGTATCATACAGTTTAAACGAAGCACTGAAACTTGCACATATTTATTATAGATGCACTGAAGCTAATCGAGATATTTGCTGTCAATCTGTGGCTGCGAATATTTCTATCCTAACATCGTTTAAACAGTAACAGCTTTACTACAATATAAACTAACGTTTACACCGTAACTTTAAGCTAGCACCATAAAGACGGTAAAACACGTAATAATATCTACAAATGCATCTTAAAGCTGTTATATTAGCACTCGGTGTATTACTAACATAACCACATTAACATTACTGACACTCGCTGACTTTTAATAGTCATTCTATAAATGCTGTCCGTTTAAATGGTCTTACCTGTACACACTGCTGTATCCACCGGATTCCAGCCAGAGTGGATTCTGGAGTCTTCCCACGCTCCTGTTAGTGATCCTCCATCTGGATGGATGGGAACAACCTTCTGAACAATCTAGCAGGAGATGGCCCATATCTATGGGACTGATTTGTGCTAATAACGCCCATTGTATGGACTGATAACATCCGAAGCGGGTGAATAAAGTCACCCAGTCTCTAGCTGTGCCATTACCCAGCATACATCACTCCCTCCATAAATGCAATAAACGATACAAAAGTATCGTTCTACCTGTTTTCCAGGTAGTTGTTTACATTATATAATTTATTGTGTTCAGTATACGTCACTACAATGTGATTTCGGAAATATATAAATATACGGACAACAGGCTCTTCCGCGGCAATCTCTTGTCGTCAATAAGCAACGTTAAGGGAGCTCTATAGTATTCAATGAGAGGACCCTGCACGTCAATAAGTGAAGCAGAGGGAGCCTGACCATGCGTCACACGTTTGACGAGTTGGGAGTGAGAACGTGTTGGTTGGTAAAATGTTTAGGATGAGATGGAGATATAACACTCATGCACCCTGAAAATGATGAAGGTCTAAATATGTATCAAAGGGACTCACTGAACATCAGTGGATTTCTATGGGGCAAACGTACTTAAAGCAGCCACTGTGACCATTGCTGCAGAGCAAAATGAAGAATACTGATGGGGACTATGAGGGTTTGTAGTTAAATTCCTGCTCTTACCGGATCAGTGAGTGTCTGTTTCAAGACTATTAACATACTTCTACATCACTATGGAACACCAGCATTTCTGCAGAGGACAGAACCACCTGCTTTAAACTACCATGATGCTCTGTGCTATGTTGTCATGGCAATATGAATTCAAATAAATACATAAGTCGAAAAATGCACATTTGAAGGAGGACAAGAAGACAGGCAACTGGAAGAGCTTTTGAAACAGGAAAACTTTTTTGGATTTCTCTTAATTTACCTGGAAATTTTGCTAATACAAGTCAAGGAGGAAACAAGGAGGCAGGTTGGATTATATTTGAGGACAGGACGCATGAAGGAGAAGCATGAGGAGAGAGAAAACAGCAGAGCGACGGTGAAAAGCTAATCATGGATCAAGTCGAAGAAGCAAGCATCAAAACTGTGAGTAAACATAACACACAAAAAGTTAAAAATGACTGTGCTGATTAAGGAAACATTACATTTAGTTAGTTTGGGGTCTCGAGCTTCAGGTTTGTGGGTTCAGTTGCTCTCAAAATTGAGGAAAGACAAAAAATGTTTCTTTTGAAAGGTTGTTGGAGGATTCTTACTGTAAGAAATATCTGGGTGTGCATCTGCTTTTATTTAAAAAAAAAAAAAAAAAAGTTGAATTTTATTTAGTCACATTGAAAAGGGAAAATTGGAGGATCAGGACAATAACGTGGCCAAATTTACTGTTTCCTTAATCAGAACAATAATTTTGATCTGAACTAGAAATGTGTAAATGGGTTATTTTCTTTCTTCTCTACTGATCACTGTGTTACATGTTTAGTTACTTGTCAGTCTACATGATTAATGGTACTTTTAAAAAATGCAGTTTATTCATAATTTTGTAGAAAAAGGCTCTGCACCTGTGAAAAACAAATCCAAACCCCCAAAATCACTGTAGATCAGAGTAGCTAAGCTCTGGTTAACTGCAATTATATTACAGGAGATTAAAAATATTAAGATGATTGAAAGAAACAAAGATTGCTTTAAGGTCTGAAGATTTGACTTTCTTATTGAAAGAGACGAAAACTAATCCATGTGTGACACTGAGGAAATAACTGAACGCTAAAAAGATGTGGAGGTCCAAATGTTTTATAAAAATGGGCAAACTTGATTTAATGACATTAGAAAGAAAAAATGGGATGTTTAAAAAGGTAATAAATAAAAACGATTTTTATATTACTTGAAAAAATGATGTTGGTTAGTGCAGCTGTATTTGGAAAAGCTACTGGGTCACTAGTAAGATGAGATTTAATGTGATAAACTGAGGATAGGTAATATAATCTGCACACTCGCTATTATTGTTGTAATCCACACACCACCATTATTGTTGCATCCATACACCAGCTAATGTTTTATCAAACATTAATCATAATTGGTGATCAATGCAAGTTTTAAGCAATTATATTTATTTGGATTCAAAACCAATTTACAAAATATAAAAAAGAATCTTGTTTTTTTTAAGATAAAAAGACGTTTCTAACTGACTTCAGTTAGCTGAGCTGTAGAGGAGATTGATGAGCACGCAATAAAGTGAACTTGTTAGGGAGAGTTTGCAATCAACTCAAATTTTGATGATAGACACAGATAAAAATGAGCGTTTTTTTAGACACTGATGTGTGGACCGATCACATGGTTATAAACCAGGTGAAAATTGACTTCAAACTTTTGAGCTGTGGTGTAGATTGATTACAATGATAGCGTATAGTTATCTATTACAGAAGAATATATAGAAGTATGAGGACAGAGAGACACTGTTAAAAGGTTATGAGCTGTCTTGATGCAGAGAAAGTGGAGTTTGTCATCCTGGAGCTGTTGCCAAGATTGAACGATGCTCTGGCTCTGTGGTCAAGTTCAGACATAGGCTTTAAGCAACCATGAGCCACTGATAAGCGTGATAGATTAATAAGCATGTATAAAGTGGACTTGTTAAACAGCTCTGATAGGAGAAAGTCAATGAGCACGCAATAAAGTGGACTTGTTAGGGACAGTTTACCATCAGCCTTGATAAAGTTTAACTTCATTTGTATTGAAAGACAGACTTTAAAGAAGATTCTTATTTGAAACTGGTGATAAAATCCAGGTCAGATACAGTTACATACAAGCATACAGTACACACTACTGCTCAAAGGTCAGAGGTCAGTTAGAAAAGACCCTGATTTTAATAGAAAATTGGCTTTAATGCAACATCACATGAAGTTTATCAGTAATGTTTCACAGCTTTAATCAAATCCTTCATCATCCATAAGTTGTGATGGAAAAATGTCTGCAAGCGTGCAGGAGCCCATTTTTAGAGACAATCATTCCTGTGTTATAATGCTCATTGAAGTTTATCAGGTCAGACGACCAACAGATGATAAGAAATATAATCTTACTAATTATTAGAGTTGAAAAGTACTTTGCTAAGCAAAATTCAATGAGGTTAGGCTGGAGATTGAGATGTTAACATAAAAGGGTCAGTTGGTGATGCATGAAAAAAAAAAATTTCTTCTGAAAATCTATTGGAGAATTCTGATTGTAAGAAATGAAAAATATTCAAATAGTTAAACTGTTAAAAAAAAAGTGAAGGTTTTGTGCAGCTGGGTGTTGCAGCCCCTTTAGAGGAAAATGGAAACTTGGTTTCATGAGGTTAAAAACAAACACTGGGATGATCCAGACACATTTATTGTTTCTTTAATCACCACAATAGTTTCAGTTTGTGCTAAAATCTCTTAAAAAGCTGTTTTGAGTGATAAGTTTGGCTTTAATGTGTTAAGCTTGCATTAGATAAGACAATGTACCACTGAACACAGGAGGGATTATTGCTGAAAATGGGTCTCTGAACACCTCTGTAGATATTCTATTAAAAATCATTCATGATTTGTGATCAGTGTTAATATTAAGCATTTATATGATTATTTTTGATAAATTGCTGTGATTCAATCTGAAACCAAATTTGAGTCTATTCTGAAAACAAGACATTTCTAATTCACCTCAGACTTTTGAGCTGTAGTCTACATTGTAATGATAGTGTATGGTTATTGATTAGAGCAGATGATATGAGGCTATCAGGAGAGACTGTTAAAAAGTTATGAGCTGTCTTGATGCAGAGAAAGTGGAGTTTGTCATCCTGGAGCTGTTGCCAAGATTGAACGATGCTCTAGCTCTGTGGTCAAGTTCAGACATAGGCTTTAAGCAACCATGAGCCACTGATAAGCGTGATAGATTAATAAGCATGTATAAAGTGGACTTGTTAAACAGCTCTGATAGGAGAAAGTCAATGAGCACGCAATAAAGTGGACTTGTTAGGGACAGTTTACCATCAGCCTTGATAAAGTTTAACTTCATTTGTATTGAAAGACAGACTTTAAAGAAGATTCTTATTTGAAACTGGTGATAAAATCCAGGTCAGATACAGTTACATACAAGCATACAGTACACACTACTGCTCAAAGGTCAGAGGTCAGTTAGAAAAGACCCTGATTTTAATAGAAAATTGGCTTTAATGCAACATCACATGAAGTTTATCAGTAATGTTTCACAGCTTTAATCAAATCCTTCATCATCCATAAGTTGTGATGGAAAAATGTCTGCAAGCGTGCAGGAGCCCATTTTTAGAGACAATCATTCCTGTGTTATAATGCTCATTGAAGTTTATCAGGTCAGACGACCAACAGATGATAAGAAATATAATCTTACTAATTATTAGAGTTGAAAAGTACTTTGCTAAGCAAAATTCAATGAGGTTAGGCTGGAGATTGAGACGTTAACATAAAAGGGTCAGTTGGTGATGCATGAAAAAAAAGAATTTCTTCTAAAAATCTATTGGAGAATTCTGATTGTAAGAAATGAAAAATATTAAAACAGTGAAACTGTTAAAAAAAAAGTGAAGGTTTTGTGCAGCTGGGTGTTGCAGCCCCTTTAGAGGAAAATGGAAACTTGGTTTCATGAGGTTAAAAACAAACACTGGGATGATCCAGACACATTTATTGTTTCTTTAATCACCACAATAGTTTCAGTTTGTGCTAAAATCTCTTAAAAAGCTGTTTGAGTGATAAGTTTGGCTTTAATGTGTTAAGCTTGCATTAGATAAGACAATGTACCACTGAACACAGGAGGGATTAATGCTGAAAATGGGTCTCTGAACACCTCTGTAGATATTCTATTAAAAATCATTCATGATTTGTGATCAGTGTTAATATTAAGCATTTATATGATTATTTTGATAAATTGCTGTGATTCAATCTGAAACCAAATTTGTGTCTATTCTGAAAACAAGACATTTCTAATTCACCTCAGACTTTTGAGCTGTAGTCTACATTGTAATGATAGTGTATGGTTATTGATTAGAGTAGATGATATGAGACTATCAGGAGAGACTGTTAAAAAGTTATGAGCTGTCTTGATGCAGAGAAAGTGGAGTTTGTCATCCTGGAGCTGTTGCCAAGATTGAACGATGCTCTGGCTCTGTGGTCAAGTTCAGACATAGGCTTTAAGCAACCATGAGCCACTGATAAGCGTGATAGATTAATAAGCATGTATAAAGTGGGCTTGTTAAACAGCTCTGATAGGAGAAAGTCAATGAGCACGCAATAAAGTGGACTTGTTAGGGACAGTTTACCATCAGCCTTGATAAAGTTTAACTTCATTTGTATTGAAAGACAGACTTTAAAGAAGATTCTTATTTGAAACTGGTGATAAAATCCAGGTCAGATACAGTTACATACAAGCATACAGTACACACTACTGCTCAAAGGTCAGAGGTCAGTTAGAAAAGACCCTGATTTTAATAGAAAATTGGCTTTAATGCAACATCACATGAAGTTTATCAGTAATGTTTCACAGCTTTAATCAAATCCTTCATCATCCATAAGTTGTGATGGAAAAATGTCTGCAAGCGTGCAGGAGCCCATTTTTAGAGACAATCATTCCTGTGTTATAATGCTCATTGAAGTTTATCAGGTCAGACGACCAACAGATGATAAGAAATATAATCTTACTAATTATTAGAGTTGAAAAGTACTTTGCTAAGAAAAATTCAATGAGGTTAGGCTGGAGATTGAGACGTTAACATAAAAGGGTCAGTTGGTGATGCATGAAAAAAAAAATTTCTTCTGAAAATCTATTGGAGAATTCTGATTGTAAGAAATGAAAAATATTCAAATAGTTAAACTGTTAAAAAAAGTGAAGGTTTTGTGCAGCTGGGTGTTGCAGCCCCTTTAGAGGAAAATGGAAACTTGGTTTCATGAGGTTAAAAACAAACACTGGGATGATCCAGACACATTTATTGTTTCTTTAATCACCACAATAGTTTCAGTTTGTGCTAAAATCTCTTAAAAAGCTGTTTTGAGTGATAAGTTTGGCTTTAATGTGTTAAGCTTGCATTAGATAAGACAATGTACCACTGAACACAGGAGGGATTATTGCTGAAAATGGGTCTCTGAACACCTCTGTAGATATTCTATTAAAAATCATTCATGATTTGTGATCAGTGTTAATATTAAGCATTTATATGATTCTTTTTGATAAATTGCTGTGATTCAATCTGAAACCAAATTTGAGTCTATTCTGAAAACAAGACATTTCTAATTCACCTCAGACTTTTGAGCTGTAGTCTACATTGTAATGATAGTGTATGGTTATTGATTAGAGCAGATGATATGAGGCTATCAGGAGAGACTGTTAAAAAGTTATGAGCTGTCTTGATGCAGAGAAAGTGGAGTTTGTCATCCTGGAGCTGTTGCCAAGATTGAACGATGCTCTGGCTCTGTGGTCAAGTTCAGACATAGGCTTTAAGCAACCATGAGCCACTGATAAGCGTGATAGATTAATAAGCATGTATAAAGTGGACTTGTTAAACAGCTCTGATAGGAGAAAGTCAATGAGCACGCAATAAAGTGGACTTGTTAGGGACAGTTTACCATCAGCCTTGATAAAGTTTAACTTCATTTGTATTGAAAGACAGACTTTAAAGAAGATTCTTATTTGAAACTGGTGATAAAATCCAGGTCAGATACAGTTACATACAAGCATACAGTACACACTACTGCTCAAAGGTCAGAGGTCAGTTAGAAAAGACCCTGATTTTAATAGAAAATTGGCTTTAATGCAACATCACATGAAGTTTATCAGTAATGTTTCACAGCTTTAATCAAATCCTTCATCATCCATAAGTTGTGATGGAAAAATGTCTGCAAGCGTGCAGGAGCCCATTTTTAGAGACAATCATTCCTGTGTTATAATGCTCATTGAAGTTTATCAGGTCAGACGACCAACAGATGATAAGAAATATAATCTTACTAATTATTAGAGTTGAAAAGTACTTTGCTAAGCAAAATTCAATGAGGTTAGGCTGGAGATTGAGATGTTAACATAAAAGGGTCAGTTGGTGATGCATGAAAAAAAAGAATTTCTTCTAAAAATCTATTGGAGAATTCTGATTGTAAGAAATGAAAAATATTAAAACAGTGAAACTGTTAAAAAAAAGTGAAGGTTTTGTGCAGCTGGGTGTTGCAGCCCCTTTAGAGGAAAATGGAAACTTGGTTTCATGAGGTTAAAAACAAACACTGGGATGATCCAGACACATTTATTGTTTCTTTAATCACCACAATAGTTTCAGTTTGTGCTAAAATCTCTTAAAAAGCTGTTTTGAGTGATAAGTTTGGCTTTAATGTGTTAAGCTTGCATTAGATAAGACAATGTACCACTGAACACAGGAGGGATTATTGCTGAAAATGGGTCTCTGAACACCTCTGTAGATATTCTATTAAAAATCATTCATGATTTGTGATCAGTGTTAATATTAAGCATTTATATGATTATTTTGATAAATTGCTGTGATTCAATCTGAAACCAAATTTGAATCTATTCTGAAAACAAGACATTTCTAATTCACCTCAGACTTTTGAGCTGTAGTCTACATTGTAATGATAGTGTATGGTTATTGATTAGAGCAGATGATATGAGGCTATCAGGAGAGACTGTTAAAAAGTTATGAGCTGTCTTGATGCAGAGAAAGTGGAGTTTGTCATCCTGGAGCTGTTGCCAAGATTGAACGATGCTCTGGCTCTGTGGTCAAGTTCAGACATAGGCTTTAAGCAACCATGAGCCACTGATAAGCGTGATAGATTAATAAGCATGTATAAAGTGGACTTGTTAAACAGCTCTGATAGGAGAAAGTCAATGAGCACGCAATAAAGTGGACTTGTTAGGGACAGTTTACCATCAGCCTTGATAAAGTTTAACTTCATTTGTATTGAAAGACAGACTTTAAAGAAGATTCTTATTTGAAACTGGTGATAAAATCCAGGTCAGATACAGTTACATACAAGCATACAGTACACACTACTGCTCAAAGGTCAGAGGTCAGTTAGAAAAGACCCTGATTTTAATAGAAAATTGGCTTTAATGTAACATCACATGAAGTTTATCAGTAATGTTTCACAGCTTTAATCAAATCCTTCATCATCCATAAGTTGTGATGGAAAAATGTCTGCAAGCGTGCAGGAGCCCATTTTTAGAGACAATCATTCCTGTATTATAATGCTCATTGAAGTTTATCAGGTCAGACGACCAACAGATGATAAGAAATATAATCTTACTAATTATTAGAGTTGAAAAGTACTTTGCTAAGAAAAATTCAATGAGGTTAGGCTGGAGATTGAGACGTTAACATAAAAGGGTCAGTTGGTGATGCATGAAAAAAAAGAATTTCTTCTAAAAATCTATTGGAGAATTCTGATTGTAAGAAATGAAAAATATTAAAACAGTGAAACTGTTAAAAAAAAGTGAAGGTTTTGTGCAGCTGGGTGTTGCAGCCCCTTTAGAGGAAAATGGAAACTTGGTTTCATGAGGTTAAAAACAAACACTGGGATGATCCAGACACATTTATTGTTTCTTTAATCACCACAATAGTTTCAGTTTGTGCTAAAATCTCTTAAAAAGCTGTTTTGAGTGATAAGTTTGGCTTTAATGTGTTAAGCTTGCATTAGATAAGACAATGTACCACTGAACACAGGAGGGATTATTGCTGAAAATGGGTCTCTGAACACCTCTGTAGATATTCTATTAAAAATCATTCATGATTTGTGATCAGTGTTAATATTAAGCATTTATATGATTATTTTGATAAATTGCTGTGATTCAATCTGAAACCAAATTTGAGTCTATTCTGAAAACAAGACATTTCTAATTCACCTCAGACTTTTGAGCTGTAGTCTACATTGTAATGATAGTGTATGGTTATTGATTAGAGCAGATGATATGAGGCTATCAGGAGAGACTGTTAAAAAGTTATGAGCTGTCTTGATGCAGAGAAAGTGGAGTTTGTCATCCTGGAGCTGTTGCCAAGATTGAACGATGCTCTGGCTCTGTGGTCAAGTTCAGACATAGGCTTTAAGCAACCATGAGCCACTGATAAGCGTGATAGATTAATAAGCATGTATAAAGTGGACTTGTTAAACAGCTCTGATAGGAGAAAGTCAATGAGCACGCAATAAAGTGGACTTGTTAGGGACAGTTTACCATCAGCCTTGATAAAGTTTAACTTCATTTGTATTGAAAGACAGACTTTAAAGAAGATTCTTATTTGAAACTGGTGATAAAATCCAGGTCAGATACAGTTACATACAAGCATACAGTACACACTACTGCTCAAAGGTCAGAGGTCAGTTAGAAAAGACCCTGATTTTAATAGAAAATTGGCTTTAATGTAACATCACATGAAGTTCATCAGTAATGTTTCACAGCTTTAATCAAATCCTTCATCATCCATAAGTTGTGATGGAAAAATGTCTGCAAGCGTGCAGGAGCCCATTTTTAGAGACAATCATTCCTGTGTTATAATGCTCATTGAAGTTTATCAGGTCAGACGACCAACAGATGATAAGAAATATAATCTTACTAATTATTAGTTGAAAAGTACTTTGCTAAGCAAAATTCAATGAGGTTAGGCTGGAGATTGAGACGTTAACATAAAAGGGTCAGTTGGTGATGCATGAAAAAAAAAAATTTCTTCTGAAAATCTATTGGAGAATTCTGATTGTAAGAAATGAAAAATATTCAAATAGTTAAACTGTTAAAAAAAAGTGAAGGTTTTGTGCAGCTGGGTGTTGCAGCCCCTTTAGAGGAAAATGGAAACTTGGTTTCATGAGGTTAAAAACAAACACTGGGATGATCCAGACACATTTATTGTTTCTTTAATCACCACAATAGTTTCAGTTTGTGCTAAAATCTCTTAAAAAGCTGTTTTGAGTGATAAGTTTGGCTTTAATGTGTTAAGCTTGCATTAGATAAGACAATGTACCACTGAACACAGGAGGGATTATTGCTGAAAATGGGTCTCTGAACACCTCTGTAGATATTCTATTAAAAATCATTCATGATTTGTGATCAGTGTTAATATTAAGCATTTATATGATTATTTTGATAAATTGCTGTGATTCAATCTGAAACCAAATTTGAATCTATTCTGAAAACAAGACATTTCTAATTCACCTCAGACTTTTGAGCTGTAGTCTACATTGTAATGATAGTGTATGGTTATTGATTAGAGCAGATGATATGAGGCTATCAGGAGAGACTGTTAAAAAGTTATGAGCTGTCTTGATGCAGAGAAAGTGGAGTTTGTCATCCTGGAGCTGTTGCCAAGATTGAACGATGCTCTGGCTCTGTGGTCAAGTTCAGACATAGGCTTTAAGCAACCATGAGCCACTGATAAGCGTGATAGATTAATAAGCATGTATAAAGTGGACTTGTTAAACAGCTCTGATAGGAGAAAGTCAATGAGCACGCAATAAAGTGGACTTGTTAGGGACAGTTTACCATCAGCCTTGATAAAGTTTAACTTCATTTGTATTGAAAGACAGACTTTAAAGAAGATTCTTATTTGAAAGTGGTGATAAAATCCAGGTCAGATACAGTTACATACAAGCATACAGTACACACTACTGCTCAAAGGTCAGAGGTCAGTTAGAAAAGACCCTGATTTTAATAGAAAATTGGCTTTAATGCAACATCACATGAAGTTTATCAGTAATGTTTCACAGCTTTAATCAAATCCTTCATCATCCATAAGTTGTGATGGAAAAATGTCTGCAAGCGTGCAGGAGCCCATTTTTAGAGACAATCATTCCTGTGTTATAATGCTCATTGAAGTTTATCAGGTCAGACGACCAACAGATGATAAGAAATATAATCTTACTAATTATTAGAGTTGAAAAGTACTTTGCTAAGAAAAATTCAATGAGGTTAGGCTGGAGATTGAGACGTTAACATAAAAGGGTCAGTTGGTGATGCATGAAAGAAAATAAATTTCTTCTAAAAATCTATTGGAGAATTCTGATTGTAAGAAATGAAAAATATTCAAAGAGTGAAACTGTTTCACACAGTAGAAATTTGTATTCATCGTTTATATTGGTTTTTTTTCTGATTTTAGTGTTTATTTGTGAGTGTAGTTTTTATTTGCATGATTTTATTCTGTTTGTATCACATTGTTTCAGTGTGTTATTTTACATTGTTTTAATCCACTGTGGATTGGCTGGCAATGGGACAAATTAGCTGATAGTGATCACATGTTGAGGCATGGGTGTGTCCAGAGGTGTCCTTTCAGCTGTTTAAAGGTCGTATTAAAAGGAAGCAAGCTGAGCACTGGGAGGAGAGAGGCCCTAGATTGGAAGAGGAACGCATGAAGGCCAGGTGGAAAAGAGGGAGCCGCTGCGTGATCGTGGGGGGTGCGACGCCTCGTCTGGAGACCGGTCAGCGTGATGTGGTGACCCAGTCCCGACAGCAGGAACGGCGACAGTAGGAGACAACGTGTGTGATTGACATCAGGACAGATGTATACTGCCTGCATTTGTGAGTAGTGTCTCACTGTTGTTCACTGGGTGCAGCCGTGTTGGGAGAGGGTCGCCATGGCTATAAGCCAGGGCAGCTTCCGGGATGATGGTTCTGGCTCCTATTTGTTTTTACTTACAGGTGATGACGTGAGGGGAGCCGCGGTGGTATCGAGCGACGGACTCCAATGCAGAATGCGAACTGGGTTGGGATGTGATGGACCCAGTTGACGGACGAGACTGGGACAGGAGGCTCCTCGTCTGCCTGACACGAGGCTGGCGTGGACCCCGCTCAGCAAGAGGAATTTCTGTCCAGCTCAAGAACACACAAGGAATATTTGTCCTGGGTTGTGGGACTGGGTGGGATTTCTGTGCATGAAGAGAATTGTATTTTGACCAGTTTTAGAATAATCTTATCCAGTCTCAGTGGGAATTTTAGCATATCGAGAATATTTCATTGTATACTTTATTTCTTAGTATCTGGTTTGTTCTATTCCTGCTGTCCACCTCGTGGAATAAACATGAATGAAACAATACTTTCCTGTCAAAAACAATATTTTAGTCAGGGCTAGCGGAAAGTTTCATATATATCATGAACATCTTTCCTCTTTGTCTTCCTATAGTTTAGTTTCATTTTCTTACCCCAACCGGTGGAGGCAGATGGCCGCCCCTCCCTGATTCTGGTTCTGCCGAAAATGGAGTTTTCTTGCTCATAGGGGGTCATTTGATCGTTTGGGCTTCCTCTGTATTATTGCACAACCTTTATCTTACCATATATTTCAAGTTTATATGTTGTGAATTGGCTTGATTTAAATCAAATTGAACTCATTCAATTAGAACCAAATATAACTTGTAATCGAATCTATTCAAATGTAAAGTCATCTCACTCAATTTGTACAACTAGCACTGAAACATACACTGACATCCTCTGTTTCCCAATTAGCAGATCAGAGGTTGCTGTTTTATTCATGACTCAATACTTGAATGGTTTTAATAAACATTTAAAAAGTACATTGCTTCATTGTATGATTAATTCTTTGTCTGTGTCAGTCCTTAATACACACACGTATACAATAATTCTAGTTGCCACAGTCTCCGGAGATCCTATGCTCCCTTTTCTCATACTTTTCTTCACTGTTTACCTCATTTTGCGGAATAAAATGTATATTTTTGTAAACAATGACTTGTTTTGGGCCATTAAAAAAAACTGTCTCCATATGAGGACGTACTTGAAGAGAAAAAGTCACCACTTTGCATTTTACAAATCAAGTAAACAAACACGGGGCTGTTTATCATATAACTAACTTTTAGGTCTGTGGGATGGAAGGACAGGAGCTTTAAATGTTGTGCCTCCATAATTATTCTAGAGTCTTTACAGTGTTCAGCGCCTGCTGTGATTTAGTGCTACATACATAAACTTGAAATGAATGAATCCACCTGTTCACAGGAGATCACAGGAAGATGACACCAAACATCAGAAGATCTTATTGTGCGCCACAGGGTGGTTTCTTGGGGCTAAAAGCACATAATAAACTACAGCAGAAGCTCACATAAAGCAGGAAATAAGCAGGCAGCACTTGATCTGCTAATGCACGTTTCCCACTTTTATTGTTGCCTCATTCACTAACAGTTCAATGGTGCAAGATTACCATACACAGAATTAGGATATCTGCATGACACATCTATGCTGTACAGCTAATGGATTATAATTATTACAAATACAGTAAACATATTTACATTTTAGTTCAAGCTCCATACAACATAGATATTTACAAAGCATGAAAATGAAACCGGTCTGACAAATAATAAACAGCGTTAATGACGTTTTATTTTTATTTTCTTTTGGTGAACAAATCTGAAAGGGGGCGGGGTTAACTGATATTAATTGTCAGAGGGGGAAGGTGGAAAATATCATGGCTAGTTTTGTTTGAAAGGCATTGTGATGGCCAAACCCGTGGCCACACTCTAAAGTCGTTGCTGGACAAAAGATGGTAGCCAGGGTTTGAAACCATTAAATGCAAAGGAAGATAATTGGACCACACCACCACTTCCTGCTGAAGGGGGAATGTGTGTTTTCTTTACTTTAAAAACAAAGTATTTGTATTTAATTAAATATTTGAGTTTAGGGTTTAATGGGGTTTTTGATTTTCTTCTTTGGTGTTTAGTTTATTAACAAACTAGATTGTACTGCATTGTTTGTGATTTATGATTGTGTTTTGTTTGTTACCCCTCATGTGTCACAATGGTCTGATCAGCCATTATATATACCTTTGTATGTCATTTCATGTTTTAGGTCAGTTATGTTTGTTTGTAGCAGTCATTTGGTTTGTTAAGTTTGCAGTCTTTGCCTGAGTTCAGTTTTGTTTCTTTGACCTCTTTTATGAGCTCAACATTCATTACTCTTGTAAATATAATTTTGGGGGTTAAATAAATGGAAACTATATTTTTCTAATAATTCCTGGGACTCCTCCTGTTTTTCAACTCGGTCCATCACATGTGGTGTCAGAAGTGGGATCCTTCAGTTGAGGAGACAGGATTTTTTTTTTGCATTTTTCTGCCCTTTTTTGTCCCCTGACAAACTTTTTGAGCCATGCAGAATGCTGTGCGCCCAAAGAGAGGAAATAAAATGGAGGCCAAAGAGGCCTTGCAGCAGCCAGAGAGGGAGATGGAAGAAGGAATTTCAGTTGTGGCTGGAGACACTGAAGGAGAGGATACCAGGGAGCCAACTCTGCTTGATATTGCTGGGATTCTTCAGGCTTTCATGGGACAGCAGGAAGTTCGAGATAAAAAGCAGAGAGAGGATGCTATACTGCAAGAACAGCGTTTTAAGAGTTTGCAACACCAGTTTCGGCTTTTGCAAATGGAAGTGCAGGCCAGAACCACCCCACTTCCAGAGCCCACATCAACTGATCCAGAGCCTGTTGAAACTCCAGCTGATTATCAGACACAAGCAACATCTCAGCATGAGGGTTCTGGCTCAGCCTCCATATTAACAGGTCAGTCTGTGCATATTCATCATCCTAAACTAGAGAAACTAGCTGTTGAAGATGATGTTGAACATTTTCTGACCACTTTTGAGAGAATTGCAGCTGCTTGTCGCTGGCCAGAGTCAGACTGGATTTTTCACCTCATTCCTCTTCTTACTGGTAAGGCTCGAAGTGCCTATGTTAATATGGATGTGGACGATTCACTGCAATATGATAAGGTAAAAGCTGCCATTTTGCAAAAATATGATATAAACCCAGAAACATACAGGCAAAGATTTCGCTGTCTTGAAGTTTTTGATGAGAGTCCCAAGGAACTGTATGCAAGACTGAAAGAACTTTATGAAAAATGGATTCAGCCAAAAAACAGAACTGTAAAAGAAGTTGGTGAAATTATTATCTTGGAGCAGTTTTTAAGAATGCTGTGTCCTGAGCTTCAGGTCTGGATTAAGGAGCATAATCCAAAGTCTGCTGCAGAGGCTGCCACCCTGGCTGATGTGTTTGTAGCTGCCCGAAGTAAGAGTCAGCCATGGAGCAACAGTGCATGGAAGGCTGCCAGAGATTCACGTCGGTCGCAACCCCCTCAGCATCCTCAGAGGTCAGCGACGGGTGTGGGTAAGCCCTTTACAAGGGAAAAGCAGCCTCTGAATACCTTGAAGCCAGGTAAAAGGCCACCAGTGTGCTACCTTTGTGGACAGGAAGGTCACACTAAGCCCATGTGTCCTAATAATCAAAGCAAATTATCTCAGATGTGTTTTGTGCCTCACCAGAATGTGGATATTACATCTGAGAGAAAGCAGTCAAATAAAATCACCACAGTTAAGATTAATGGACAAGAAATTAATGCTTTAATAGATACTGGCAGCACACAGACTCTGGTACACAGGAAATATGTGTCAAACGATTACACATGCTCCTCTGAAACCATATCAGTTTGCTGTATACATGGTGATGAAAGACCATACCCTACTGCTGATCTGTTTATTGAAGTGCAGGGGACACCCTATCTGTTAAAGGTTGGTGTAGCTGATAATCTGCCCTATCCTGTAGTTCTTGGGGAGGATCTGCCAGTCATCTATGATCTGTTGAGGGAAGTACATGAGTGTAATGTTGCTATAACAAGGGCTCAAACTAAAAATCAGGATGAGCATTATGCAACCCTCAGTGCTTTACCCTTCTTTGAGGCTGAACTAGAGACAGAACCCGGGAAGTCTCGGAAGCCACGCAGTCAAAGAAGAAGTGAAAAATTTCAACACACTGTTGGAAATACATCAGTTCAGGCTGCTCCAGATATGCCTTTAGGTTTTTCAGTACCTACAAATGCAGCAGGCTGATCCAACTTTGTCTGCCATGTTGCTGAGGGCTAAGGAAAAGGACTCTGTTGAATCTGACACAAATAAAGAGCTGTACATTCTGCAAGATGGCATTTTATACCACCAGCACGGCCAGGTTAAACAGTTAGTGGTCCCTAAAGTAGCCCGTGAAACAGTGCTTACTTTGGGGCACTCTATTCCCTGGGCTGGCCACCTGGGGAAGCATAAGACCACCGCTCGCATCAAGCGATATTTTTTCTGGCCTGGTTTTTGCGCTCAGATGTTGCTATGTTTTGCAGGAGTTGTCCTCAATGTCAGAAGACTTCAATTAGGGTCCCCACCAAAGCACCACTCCAACCTCTCCCAATCATTGGTATACCATTTCAGCGTCTTGGCATGGACGTAGTTGGTCCTGTAGAAACAAGTAAATCTGGAAATCGCTTTATGCTAGTCATTACAGACTATGCTACGAGGTATCCTGAAGTCTTTCCACTAAAAACTGTTAAAGCAAAAACTGTAGCTTCCTCATTGATTCAACTGTTCTCAAGGGTTGGATTCCCACAGGAGATTTTAACTGACCAGGGCACTAATTTTATGTCCACACTGTTGAAAGAGGTCTATAAGCTGTTAGGCATCAGGAGTGTGCGGACAACCCCTTATCACCCACAGACAGATGGACTGACGGAGCGCTTCAACCAAACTCTCAAACAAATGCTCCGAAAGTTTGTCAATGATACAGGGTCTGATTGGGACCAGTGGCTGCCATACCTCCTTTTTGCCTACAGGGAAGTTCCTCAAGCCTCCACTTGCTTCTCCCCGTTTGAGCTTCTTTATGGCAATGAGGTGAGAGGCCCATTGACCCTGCTAAAGGACTCATGGGAGGGAGAGCAAGTTAAAGAGGAATCGGTCAATGTTATTTCATATGTCATTCATATGAGAGAAAAGCTTCAGCAGATGAGTGAACTGGCTCAGAGCCATATGGCAGCTGCTCAGAGGCAACAAAAGACTTTGTTTGATAAAAAAGCTCGCCACAGGAGTTTTGTCCCTGGCCAGAAGGTTTTGGTAATGTTGCCAACTTCTGACAGCAAGTTGCTGGCAAAGTGGCAGGGACCCTTTGAAGTACAGAAGAAACTTGGACCTACTACCTACAAAGTTTCCACACCAGGTCTCCAGCGAGGGAGTAGAGTGCTCCATGTTAACCTTCTTAAGGAATGGATTCCACGCACTGAGAATAAAACGGAGGGTTTGCTTATTCACAGCGTGGATGAGGAGGAAGAAGTTAATGACTACTTGCCTTCAGTAACAGTCTCTGTCCTGGACCTGAGCCATCTCACCAGTGAGCAACAGTCTCAGGTAACACCTCTGATTAATTCAGACATATTTCAAAAGTACCCAGGTCGCACGAGTCTGGTGGAGCATGACATTGTTTTAAAACCTGATGCAGCTGTGAAGCGTATGAGTTACAGGATACCGGAACGCTTCCTGGTGGAGTTAAAGGAGGAGGTGGACCTCATGCTGTCTCTTGGAATCATCCAACCTTCAACAAGTGAGTGGTGCAACCCTGTTGTGTTGGCTCCGAAAAAGGATAGCACGATACGTTTCTGCATCGACTTCAGGTACCTCAATTCCATATCAAAATTTGACTCTTACCCGATGCCACGCATTGACGATCTCATTGAGCGTTTGGGGAAGGCAAAATATCTAACGACCATTGATCTCTCCAAGGGATACTGGCAAGTACCTCTCACTAAACAGTCTCAAGAGTTGACAGCATTCCGTACTCTGTGGGGATTGTTCGAGTTCACAGTCTTGCCATTTGGTCTGCATGGGGCCCCAGCAACATTTCAAAGACTAATGGATAAGATACTCTGTGGGCTCTCAGCATTCACCTGTGCGTACCTTGATGATGTTGTTGTTTTCAGTGGAACTTGGGAAGAGCATGTGGATCACCTAAGGATCGTGCTGGATCGGCTGTGTTCCGCAGGCCTTACCATCAATCCAGCAAAGTGTGCTCTTGCTAGGACTGAAGTCCAGTACCTCGGGTTTACTGTTGGAGGTGGGACAATTAAACCACAGGTTGACAAAATTAATGCAATTGCATCATGTCCTCTTCCACAAACCAGGAAACAGCTGCGATCCTTCCTCGGCATGGCTGCGTTCTACAACAGATTCATTCCCAACTTCTCAGCTAGAGCAGCCCCACTGACGGACAGGATTGGCTCAAGATGTCCCAATAAGATTCGGTGGACAGCTGAAGCCGTTGCAGCTTTCAAAGACCTTCGCCAGTCCCTGAGTAAGAACCCTGTTCTGCACTCACCAGATTTCACAAAAGACTTTACATTGCAGACTGATGCTTCTGAAAGGGGTTTGGGAGCAGTGCTTCTGCAGGGACCACCAGAGGATCGACATCCTGTCGCTTACATCAGCCGTAAGCTGCTACCAAGGGAGAGCCGCTACGCAACGGTTGAGAAGGAAGCCTTGGCCATTAAATGGGCACTTGACTCTTTCAAATATTATTTGCTGGGAAGAGAATTCATCCTTCAAACTGACCACAAAGCCCTGCAGTGGCTGGAAAGAATGAAAGACACTAATGGGAGAATCACCAGGTGGTATCTGGCTATGCAGCCATACCGGTTTAAGGTTCACTATATCCCTGGTAAAGACAACACCACTGCTGATTACCTCTCTCGCTGCCTGATGGAAGATCCAGAAGTGGGGGGGTGTGTGATGGCCAAACCCGTGGCCACACTCTAAAGTCGTTGCTGGACAAAAGATGGTAGCCAGGGTTTGAAACCATTAAATGCAAAGGAAGATAATTGGACCACACCACCACTTCCTGCTGAAGGGGGAATGTGTGTTTTCTTTACTTTAAAAACAAAGTATTTGTATTTAATTAAATATTTGAGTTTAGGGTTTAATGGGGTTTTTGATTTTCTTCTTTGGTGTTTAGTTTATTAACAAACTAGATTGTACTGCATTGTTTGTGATTTATGATTGTGTTTTGTTTGTTACCCCTCATGTGTCACAATGGTCTGATCAGCCATTATATATACCTTTGTATGTCATTTCATGTTTTAGGTCAGTTATGTTTGTTTGTAGCAGTCATTTGGTTTGTTAAGTTTGCAGTCTTTGCCTGAGTTCAGTTTTGTTTCTTTGACCTCTTTTATGAGCTCAACATTCATTACTCTTGTAAATATAATTTTGGGGGTTAAATAAATGGAAACTATATTTTTCTAATAATTCCTGGGACTCCTCCTGTTTTTCAACTCGGTCCATCACAGGCATCAACAGAAAAATAAACACACAGAAAAAAGTGATGAGGTGAAGAAAGACACAATAAGTCTGCTGTCGTTTTAGATGTCACCAGCTACTTTGTATAGTCCTATATCTCTGATATTAGAAAAAATTAAAATGAGTTCAAATACACCTTTATTTTGATAGAGCTCAGATGGATGCCTCGCATGACTAATGAGTAGATCTCCTCCAAAAAAATAACAGACTTCTAATTCACTCAAACCGCTTTCTAATAAAGAGGAAGCACTAATGTAACTCACCTCCTCAGTCGAGCTGCAGGGGTTACATGTTAGGTCTGCTTTTCCTTTCCCCCCTCTCTTACATTCAAAGCCTCTCTTAGTTCACACTAGAACAGGCCGCCACACCATCATTTGGTTTAATATGAGTGGAACAACTAAACCGCACAGACTTTATTTGATCAGTTAGTTGAACCTTTTATTAATATGTGCAAAGAGCTGCAAACTAATATTTAAAGATTGCAAACAATAAATACACAATCCAAAATAAAAACACCTCTGCAAATGCAGTGGAAACGTTTGCTCTGGCAGCGCTTCGCATCAACATGTATATGAGGTACATTGCACTTTTCAGACTTGATCTGTGCATAGGTGCATCTTTGATGTGCAGCTCAGAGATCCACAATCCAGCACGTTTCTGTTTCTCTGACCGTCAGGCTGGCTGACCCGAGGTCACGTCAGAGCTTTATTTTTTATCTATATGTAACAGACAGTTGGTACCTCTCCTTCCATCCATTTCATACGACACAGCAGGCAGACTGCTGGTTGGTTGACCAGAGTTTTTCAATACCTTTCTGCATTAACACATCTCGAGAGGCGTAGGTGCCAAAAAGTGAATCCGAAGCCGAATGTAGCAGCTGCAGCACGGCACACAGAGCAAATATTTTCATGGGGTAGTATCAGAAATAAGACCTTTGAATATGTAGTCCCTTTAACTTCTTTCCTTCTATTAAACCATTCATTCATTCTTTTTCCTTAAGTCCTTCTAACCTTTTCACTGTGTTTTCTTTGCGTCTTTACAAGAAGAGTGTACAGTTAATAGCAGTAAATGTCAAGGCTTTCTGATTCTCAGTGAGATAGAGCGAGCTAGAGGAGCAGAGAGGAATGTGTTAAATGAGGGTTAACTACCACACTGATCCCAGAACAGACTGCATGTACAAATCAAGTTCTCTCCTTAGTTTGTTTTCATCCTCCTAGTCCTCGTCCTCATCTCCTTGTAACCCTGTTTTTTTTCCTTGGGATGAAAAAGCAAAAAGGGGCCCAAATCTACTCCTGCAGGAACAATCGGTCATTGTTTGTTTTTTAAACTGCTGAGATATGAAGCGATCCGCGCTTGTTTGTCTCTAGTTAGTCTGCAGTTTTTATGTTAACACAAATGCATGAGTATTTTACTGACTCACTAACTGACACTGGCACTTTCGGGGGTTTAGAGGCGGCGTATGTACACAGATTGAGGAGGATCTAAGTATGACGTGGATGACAGTGGAAATCGGGCGTGGCCCTCCTGTCAAAGTTCATTCCCACTTTGAGTTTTTGTTTCAGAGACGGTTCAGCCTGATGCAAATTCACTGCGAGAAGAAAAATACCCTATAAATCTATTAGCAGCTATAGTTTAGGTAGCAGAGCGTAAACTAACACGTCACTTGGAGATGTAAGCTGTCTGATTTGGTTCATTTTTGTTTTTTGTTTGAAACTGAGCAAACCTGGTCTTCTCCTGAGGACTGCTGCAGGTATCATGCGAGCATGTTAATTTAATAAAAAACCAACAACAAAAAAACCCAAAATAGAATGAAACTCATTTCAGGAGACAAATAAAACTGATAGAGACATTTTTTTTGTACAGATGATTGGCAAACGGAAAGTTTCTAAAGAGTCGTGCACACACAAGTAGACTACTACAACATGCTACTTAGTTAGGGGAGTTTGGGAATGACAACCAAGCGGAACAAAATTAGACCCAAACATTGTCATCGAAACAAAAACACAAAAAGCTGAGGGGAGGGAATAGAGAGGAGGAAAGCTAAGCTGGCAGCGGGGTTGCTGGAGGGAAGCGGGGAGGCAAAAGTTCTGTGGAACTTAAACGTTTGAGTTGCATGAAAAGAGACTTAAGCCACAAGTCTACTTACAAGAGAAAACCGTCAAGAATCACAATGATTAATAAGTTTTAACACTTGGTATTTTCTGTATTTTCAAAGGCTTTTCAGAAAGGATGGAAGCGGTGGTTTTCCCGCGTACCGCTCCGCCCGATCAGTTCTTCGTCAGGCTGCCACGCCGCCTCGCCAGCTTAGATCTGCTGGGAGAGTTTTACGTCTATCCTGCCTCCGACGTTTTTCTCACCTTGGTGGCCAGCTCCTTCTCACGATCCACCAGCTCTCCATGTCAGCGGAATCGTAGCCGCTGCTCTCGCTCGGCGTGATGGCGCTTTCAAAGGTGGTGCTTGAGATCTGCAAGGAGATGGAGGTGGACGTGGACAGAGTACCCGAGCTCACACTGGGGGACAGAGACTCGCTCAGGGACTTGGAGGTGGGAGCTGTTCCCACGGGAGCCGCCTCTCCCAGCTTCTCTCTCAGCGCCAGAAGGTGACGGGTCTTTTCATCCACCTGGACGAAGGATGGGGGCGAATGTGAGGTGGGGAGAAAAGGGGAGGGTTAGTCATGTAAAGTCTGTACTCTAAAAAAAACTTTTTAGAATAGCACTTTGGTCTTTGAGTTGAAAAGTCTTTTTCCCTCTACGATATTAAACAGAGATTCATTTCTTTATAAATCTTTTAAGGCCCCACCTCCTGCAGCTGCTCCATCTTCTCTAGCTCCCACTGGTGCTCTAGGACAGCGGTCGCCAACCTTTTTTGCGCCACGGACCGGTTTATGCCCGACAATATTTTCACGGACCGGCCTTTAAGGTGTCACGGATAAATACAACAAAATAAAACCAGTACCGGTACCGAAAAAAAGAAGATTTATTCAGAACACACGTGAAAAGACCCAGGAAAACCGAGTTAACGATAAAAACGATAACAAAATAACGCTGAAAACCGATAAAAACCCTGAAAACCATACATTTTTCACCCGAGCCTCAACTCTCGCGGCCCGGTACCAAACGACTCACGGACCGGTACCGGTCCGAGGCCCGGGGGTTGGGGACCGCTGCTCTAGGATGAGGCTATCTCCTCTGGGCCTCCAGCCAGCGAGGCTCTCCTCGCACGTAAGCCACTGATGTGTCCAAGACCTTCCTCCTCCTCCTCTGCATCCCTGCTCCGGACATGAGCCCTCATTAGGATGAAGCTCTCCACAGAATTATGATAAAACAGCTGCTGTTCTTTAAACATGTTTCATGGCCGCCCACCTGGGCTTTCAGTGTCAGACATCTTACACAAGCTCAGCTCGTAGATCCCAGTCACTCGGTTGCTATAATGAAGCAGAAGTTATGAACAAGGAAACTTTGTAACAGGGCAGATATCTTTGATTGTGAAACAGAGATGGCCACAGTGCAGCAGCCCAGATTTACCAGTCAGGAGTTTTGGAGTATCCAGTCCCAAAGAGGTTCTTGAGAGAACAGGTGGGGACAACTTGGCGTCTCGGGAGTAAAAGACCATGCAGATGTCTTTGGTGATAATGGCAGGCTGGATGCAATGGTCCAGCTGCAGAGAGGAGATAAAGGGTGTGTGTTAGACACGATGACATCAAGACACTTAAAAACACGTACAAACAGGTACAACACGGCGGAGCAGCGGCTGACCTCCAGATACGCAGATAAGGTCATGTAGATCTTCTCTCCATAGGGAGTGACGCGGTTGAGCAGGAGGGAGTTGTGCAGGGATCTGTCCCACACTGCCTCAAAGCGATAGAAAGTGCTGAAAAAGACAGAAAGCGGAAAAGTTAGCTTGACAGCATTATTTTTTATGAAGTCCTACTTGGTGCTAACATTACAGGGTCTCTGTTTACAGCAGTGTGTCATGCTGTTAAAAAAAAGTGAGTGACGTGAGCACAGTTCTGACATATCAGGAAGTGAACACAGTGACTGAAGCGGTGTTCACATTCATCCTTGAATCATGACAAAACGTGAGGAATCGCACTGAGGTGAGACCTTGACAACAGATAAATCAGGAGCCACAGAGTGTCAAGTGTCAGCCGACACCAATCGGGACAATGATAAGAAATTCATTTACAGACACGTGAAAAAGCAGTTTAAGGATCTGGATCTAGATTATTACACCACATCATCATTATACCTGTGATGCAGCAGCTGATGGAACCAACTTTAGCAGCACAAACTTGAGGTAATCATTTTTTATTAGTGTTTCACAGCAGTGTGGATGGATTTCTGGCCCATTTGTCTTTACAATGGTTCTTCGGTTCATTGAAGTTTGCAGATATTTATTCATTCACAGCTTTCTTAACATTCAATCATGTTAAAGTCTCAACTTTGAGCCACTGCAGCACCACTCTGTTGTTGCTTTGCTGCTGCGCTCTGGAGTCAGACCCAACGATGATCTCATTTGACTCTAGAGTACTTCATGGCTCACTCAGTGACCTGGACACTTTGCAGGTTGTTTAGCAGCAAAAAAAGCCCAAATAATCATCACCCGAGCAAAACCGTTGGTATGAGGTGTTTGTGCTGATATGCCGTGTTTGGTTTTTACCAATGTTGAAGCTGTGCATTAGGGCTTAGGTTTTCAACTTTGCAAACCTAACCCATGCTGCCATGTTGTATTTAGAGGGAAAATGGTTTCTCCTGGAAGCCTTTCCAAACAGGCCATATATGTTGAGTCTTTTTCTAATTGCACTGCCATGAACTCCAACATTTAGCATGCTAACTGTGGCCTGTAGAGCCTCAGATGTGTGGGGTGAATTTTCTGGGACGTCCACTCCTGGTAAGATTGGAAACAGTCTTTGATTTTTTGAACTTGCAAATAATCTTTCTTGCTGTAAAATGATGGACTTCAAAGCCTTCCCACATTCATGGGTATCAACAACTGCTTCTCTCCTCCTCAGTATGTTACCACTTACCTGAATACGCCACACCAGAAAACTGACAGTAGTGGTTACACTTACTGATGATCTATTGCATTTGATTAGCACCTGGCTGATACTGACCCTCTTAACTAATTATGGAAATAGTCTTGGATGTACTTAGTTTTTTAAACATCTGAATTTCGGCTCAGTGTTTGTTAAATAAATAATGACCTGGTATAATGTGTTATGTGTTGTTCATCTGAGGTTGCATTTACCTCATATTAAGACCTACTAAGGACCTGATTTTTTTTAATTATGTCCTGATACATAAAACCTGAGAGCTCACATAACTGCATATGCTCAGAATATACAGCACACATGGATACAAATTAGTGCCTTGCAGCAGCAATCTTAAGACCATCACTATGAGCTCTATACAAGGTTACACTGTTCCTGTTATTAACAGCAGGGGGCACTATCAGCCACAGACTGAGAGCCAGATATGCTCTGCTGGTGCCTCATTGTTACTGAGGTAAGACTCTATAGCAGGGGTAGGCAACGCCAGGCCTCGAGTGCCGGTGTCCTGCAGGTTTTAGATCTCACCTTGGGTCAACACACCTAAATCAAATGATTAGTTCATTACCAGCCCCCTGGAGAACTTCAAGACATGTTGAGGAGGTAATTTAGCCATTTGAATCAGCTGTGTTGGATCAAGGACACATCTAAAACCTGCAGGACACTGGCACTCGAGGCCTGGAGTTGCCTACCCCTGCTCTATAGTGAGAAACAGCTGAGGGGGAAAACATTGATCTGGAAACGTCTGAGTGTTACAGAGGATATACATAGCACTGTGGTTCAGTGTCACACAATCACAAACAAATACAGAAAAGTACTACAAAGGGTGTTGCCTCCAAAGATCGCTTTTACTGGTTTGGAGCTTAGGAGGCTTAATATCGACAGGCATGAATGAAGACAGATCAGAACAGCTGTTTGATCACAGCATCCAGTACCAACACAATCATCCACACTCAAGAGCCCTGTTGGCTTCAGAGTCAGCAGCTGAATGTCTAAAATATGAAATGTAATTCTTTTGGTCCATCAGCTACAGCTACAGCATGAACTGCTTAAAGTGAGAAGCAGCCTAAAGCCCGACAGATTCATCTTTCCAGACTGAAAATATCTCAGAGTGAACCGAGTGGTGCGTTTTCAGTGTGATCTCAATAAGTCAAATCCCTTTAATGATGTTCTGTCCTGTCTTCTTCTATCAAAAGCACACAAACACTATAAAACATTGTTTCTGAGCTTTGGGGTTTTTGTTTACTACAGAGAGGTATAGTACGACTAGACCCTAAAGGTAGGCTGCTCACCTACAAACAGCTCACGAACATCTTTCCAATGGAGCTCGCTGCCCTTCTCGTGGATGAGGGTCACTGTGATCCTCCGCTGGATCCCCTGCAGCAAACATAACAGGAGCTCAGGATCACAGTGGGCACAGCTAGAGCAACATTACGCTTTAAAAAAAGAGATTCAACTGTATACAAAGGAAGCAGTTACCACTGTGTGAGTAATAAGAAAACAACATGTGCACCAATCCTGTACCTGGTGCAGCAGGTAGGTCCCATGGCAGGGCAGGCCTCCACTGTGATCCACGATGGCTGGGATGTACCTGTGCATGGAGGGAGGAGGTGACACAACATCCATTCGAGGAGACAATATAATTTTTATGTTTTCTTTAAATCTTGCTGACACACTGACCCAGGTTGGATTTGGTGATGGTGTTCATTCAACTTGGTGGCTGGAACTTGCGCGCGCACACACACACACACACACACACACACACACACACACACACACACACACACACACACACACACACACACATACACACACACACACACACACACACACACACACACACAGAAGCTTTGTCACAAGGGAGCAACTAAAAGTAGCTATACATCCAAAACAATATTTAAAACATTACTTAAACCTTTAAACAAACTGCCCAGATTATTAACATTTAAATATCCACAACATTATCTATACCCATCACTATTTTATTAAGCTACATCATCACTTGATTTTATGCCATTTACAGTGTATAAGTACTTTAATACTACTTTAAATAACATAGATTCTGATTTACACACCACATGTATCAGTTACACATATATCAATGAAGGAAAAAAAACAGGCACAAACAGATTGTCAGTTGTCTAAGTAGCTGCAATCTGCAGATCAGTCTTTTGATAACTTTGCTTTATTTCTATCTTTAAGCGTGATAGCAGCAAAAGTGGCTGTCACTCAAGATTTGGAAAGGAAAAATAAGCCACCATATGTTGTTAACTACTGCTGAGGAAGGAACCAACACATAAATTATGTGCTGCTTATGTGAAAATGGGAGAAGGATTGATGATTGAATTTCCGTTTTTACAGTAAAATGTACCTGGTGCAGCAGGTAGGTACCATGACAGGGCAGGCCTCCACTGTGATCCACGATGGCTGGGATGTACCTGTGCACGGAGGGAGGAGGTGACACAACATCCCAACTTATAATATTCTTCGTGGAGATAATTTTTATGGTTCCTTTAAAGCTTGTGCGTGAATATAACACTCCAGGTGGATACTCACTCTCCAGTGGGCTCCAGCTCGCTGATCTCAAACCAGACCAGCAGGTCGTACTTGCTGACACACTGACCCAGGTTGGATTTGGTGATGGTGTTCAACTTGGTGGCTGGAACTGCCACACACACACACACACACACACACACACACACACACACACACACACTCAATGTTAACAAGTGGGAATTTGTCTGAATTTAAGAGAAGATGAATAAAAGTGAGGAGTATTTACTACATGCTTTGGGTGACTAAATGGAGGATGGATAGGTGACATGAAAACACTACTGACCCTTTATACTGAGCCAATAGCTCACACACTTCTATTAAATCTGTCTAAAGAGCCAGTAATCACAGAGGATAGATACTGGAAGCAAACTGAAATGTTAGGAGGAACTAAATCACACATTACAACACCAGTGGCAGCACCCTGCTGTCTCACACATCATCCGTCATCATTTCTGCTACACTGGCAGGGCTAGGGGCCAGGACTCTCCTCTTTGGGTTTTTGGGGGATGTTGCTAACTCCAGGACCGATAACAGGCACCACACCCGCAGTAGATGTGCACGGTGTGAGGTCTCGCAGCAAGCTATCAAATACGGCGCATTTTTCGGCTTTTTAAAAAAAACGCTATGCGTCGCCAGGTGTTTCATCGGATTTGAGGTGTTACCTCCTTTGACAGTATCACAGTATCACCTTAAAGCACTTGTTGCAGGCTGCTGAGTTTCCATCTTTTGCTGTGAAGTACAGCCAGACTTTTGACCGCTTCGCCTTGGGCATTTTTAATCTGTAGCTCTGCTCTAAAAGAACGTACGTACCTGGGCCCGCCTACTATCCTCGGAAACGTAAGATGATTGGCTAGAATCTAAAGTGTATCACAGCTCAGGAAAAAAAAGCACCGAAATGTGCGCTGCTTTTCGGTCTGGTTACTACGGTTTATGTCAGAACCGGTGCCATCATGGCACCGGATACCGGTACCCATCCCTAGTTATTACTGTGTTTTTTGGAAAATACGGCACACTTAAAATCAATCCTTAGAATTTTCTGAAAATCGACAGTGCCCCTTATAATCCAATGGGCCTTATGTATAAATTCTGGTTGTGTTTACTGACCTCGAAACGATTGTATGTACATGGCGCTCGAAAATCTGTCAAATGTTTTAGTACGACTTTGCTAAGCTACGAACCCGCACCGCTTGATGGATTGTCGGAGCATTACGGCTATCGTAGGCAGGCGCCTTGCGGAGTGATACGTACTGTGCTTCAACATAATATTACCGTATTGTGTGTGTATAACCTCTTTTTAAGTTTTGTGGATATTATACATGGTTCTGCTGAGGATATGTCGGCCAATTTCCACTGGAAATGCCTTTTGGTCAAACTGTCAGCGAGGAATTTGCATTTGCACAGGAAATGGAGATCACTCACCCAGTGAAAGTGCAACTGTCATTTAAACTCAGTCTACAGTCAGACCAAGCCACCTTGCCAAATTTATTTACACAGCTGTGTGGCCAAAGGCAGGGGGCCAGCTTGGGTACAGCTCTAAACATTAACCTCTTTAACTGCAGCTGAACGCCATCCCTTATTATCTGCTACTTATAATGCAGTTATAAAATAAGATCTACGGGTTTTCCTAATATCATTCACCACTGAAAAATATTTTGGTCTGTTAGATATTTCAACAGCATACACAATTTACATCCAATACTGTAACAAGCTTACTTAGCAGCATTTTTTTAATCAGATAAACTCAAATGAAACAAGTTGGTTAATTGGTAACAATTTCAAGTTTCAAATCATGTCACTGTGTGTTTATTGTAAAGGAGATTAAAATGCATGATAGTTTGAACCCACCTGAGGGACTCATTAAGTTTGATCTATGAATTCCTCATACATTTTTGCTTTATAGTGGCAGAAATGTTGATCATGAAAGCTTTTTGTAGTGAACTATGCTTGTTTCACCTACAACATCCAGAGCACACAGTACATGTTGCTATAAGCTACACCACATAGCTGCTATAATTTAAACGCACCAACGAGACCAGACTATGTCTCAAGAGCATATGATCTGTTGACAAAACTCACTGTTATGAAGATAGATTGGTTCCAGTGTCTTCATGAAACGCTGGCTTTATCCATCTTCTGGGGCGTGCCTGCAGTGGAGTTCTGAAGAGTTCCTTGTGAGGGAGCTGCTGGTGAAGATCACAATGTCCTCCTTGATTCCTGCCATGAGCTTCAGTCTTTCTGATGTTTCTCAAAGATGCCTCTTTCAGTGGGTCAACAGAACATCTGGCACAGGACAGCTGTGATGAAAGAAAAGGAAGAAGTTTCTCCAAACCTCTGGGCTAACGAAACCCAGCTGGGTCCTGATGGTCTCCCACACTACTTTCACCCCGGGTGGATGTAGCTGTTCATAATAATCTGCACTCTCTTCACTATTATGAAATGAAAAGAACAAGTTACACTACAGTACTGATACCTTCTGCTGCTCTTTTCAAACTTTCCATGTTACCGGGCTGTAGAGTGCTCTGAACATTTTAACACTTTTAAATCCATTACACACTCACAGTCTTATGTGAAAATCTCCTAAGGACAGCATTACATTTTTGCTATTAACAGTAACTCTGGACCTCTGTGGAGTGTGCAGATGATCTCATTACTGTCTAAAAATCCAAGGAGTGCTGAATCATTGAAAAATACACAGTAACAGGTGTGTAGCATCGCTAACTAGGTAGCAACAAGCCTCTAACACAGTGTGTGTATGCTAGCGGCTAATCTAGCAAACAAATGAACAGAGTGGTTTTAGGTGTTGCCCAAGGATAAGATGATAAGCTGTGTGTCTTTTTTATAATGACCTGCTTGAATTTACCTTAATCGAAGGAGTGGTCAGTGTGGGTAAAGCCATGAGCAGATAAAGTGGATGAGTGGGACTAGGTAGGTGTGCCGAAAAGAGGCAACAAAGCTGAAGAGTGTGTTGAGAACATAGTGGCGCTGCCAGCAGGTTTCCGGCTAGCAGGAAGGCTTTGGGTACCACCTCCAACATTGGCAGTCCCATTTTGTGAAAGCCAATTAAAAAAATAACTAGGTTTCCATGTGTAATTTGTGTGGAACAATACTGCACAAGAAGCTAAATAGATTTAGAAAAACAAAAAAAAAAATTGTTGAAGAACAGAAGATAAATGTCCTTTTTTTATATCGTTAACTGGCCTGCTGTGTGGTGCACAGCGTTAACAGGCCAGCATTCAGACCCCAGAGTTTAACGGCCAAGTTCCAGTCTCTGACGGTCTGTCTGCTACAGCGGGGTAGGCCGAGCGAAAGACGAAGCTCCGGGCTCCTCCTTTTTCCAGCTTTTTTTTCCATTACCATTTATTTAGATTTCAAGCTGCAAGTAAAAGCTCAGGGAAACACTTTTAAAGAGCACAACGTGCACATCGCGCAACCAGCCTTTCCAAATTAGCTGGAGACCACACATTTTTGCACTCAAATACTCAACAAATTTCACACACCCACACCTGCTTTTTTCCCTGCACACCTCTTTCTACACTTATTTCTCAACAACCACTCCTTTTTCATCTCTGCTACCGTGCCTTTATTACATCCTCTTAGCTAGCATCAATGACTCCCTTCTATGGATTAGCTAAACCAACTTTACATAACAAGTTTCCCCGAAGAGCCCACTTCTCATCTTACCTGCCTAGATTTCAGGACCTAGCAAGGACGGTAGTTACTGACAAACACATTTAACTTACCAGAAAAAACAAGCAGCGGACCTCCTCTCAGCGTCCTGCTCTATCTGCCATTCCCGAACAGAGATAAGCAAGTTTCTCCATGACTGCAGCTTTGTTTGGCCTGCTAAATTGGCGCCCCGGCGGCCACGCCCCCTGCCGTGACATCACGCTCCAAAGCCCCATAGACAATAGAACCAAATTTTTAAAAAAAGAAGAAAAAAAGAATGTTGTTGTTACATTATGTTATGACATCATCATGATGTCATAACATGCCTTTGATCTGTGAATCCTTAAATCCGGGTAAGAAGCCCAAACTTTCATGCAGTTTACTTGTAACACTCGAGATTGCAGCATTCAAAGGTACGCCTGAGAAAAATTTTAAAACAGTTGAATCTTTAAGACAGTCACTTCATCAACACTCTGACATGTCTCAGAGTAAACACGGCAAAGGCTTTACTACAATGGACCACCAAAATCCAGAGCCAAATTCTGATGAAACACATTTCCAGCTTCCACTCAAGAGGAAGCGAGGCCCGAATTATGTTGCACAGAATTGCAGAAGTGACGACAGCTGCTCTCCACCAAGGAAAAAAAGACGAATCTGTGAAGAAAAAACTGTGTTGAAAAGAAAATACAGTCAGATTTCCAAAGGCAGCAAAAACAACTCTGAGAGCTACTCTCCAGAGAGAAAGAGGATGAGAATAGACACTGAGAAAAAAGAAACAGCAGTGACTCGGAGCATCCAAAAAAGTTCTTCTTCAAGGACTATCCAACTCCAAGTTCAGAAAAAGAACCATATGAACTTGAGTGATACCAAAAACTCTCAAAACACACCAAAAGACAACAAGAGGCCAGAACAAGCTGCAGTGACAAAGAGCAGCCAAAAAAGTTGTTCGCCAAGGACTATCCGACTCCTAGTTGAGAAAATGAAAAATATGACCTTGAGTGATACCAAAACCTTTGAAAACACACCAAAAGACAACAAGAGGCCAGAACAAGCAGCAGTGACACAGAGCATCCAGAAAAGTTCTTCGTCAAGGACTATCCAACACGTAGTTGAGAAAATGGACGTTACGACCTCGAGTGATACCAAAACCTCTGAAAACACTCCAAAATACAACAAGAGGCCAGAACAAGCAGCAGTGACACAGAGCAGCCAAAAAAGTCCCTGGTCCAGGACTATCCGACTCCCAGGTCAGAAAACAAACGATACGGCCTTGAGTGATACCAAAACCTCTGAAAACACACTGAAAGACAACAAGAGGCCAGAACAAGCAGTAGTGACACAGAGCATCCAAAAAAGTCCCTGGTCCAGGACTATCCGACTCCCACGTCAGAAAACAAACGATACGGCCTTGAGTGATACCAACACCTGTGAAAACACACCGAAATAGAAAGAGAGCCCAGAAGACCAGAGAGAAACAAATGTGTGGATCATTGGGTCCAGTTACATCAGACGAGCCGAGGGTGAAGCAAAAGAGATTTTCGGAGAAAATTTCGGACTTAATACCAAAGTCCAGTGGTTTGGCAAAGGAGGAATGCGCTGGTGGGGAGTCCTTCCTCGTTTTTATAAGGAGCTATCCACACAGAGCCCACCTGACATACTGGTAATCTATGCTGGGGGCAATGATTTGGGACTCTTTTCTGCTTATAAACTTTCTTCTGTCATTGAGAAGGAATTAATGCAATTGCACACAGAGTTCCCCTCAATGACAATTGCATATTCATCCATCAACGAGCGTCAAGTGTGGATATATGGAAATCCAGGCAAAATCAATAAGGACAGGAAGACTGTGAATGCCAGCATTAGAAAGGCTGTCGACCGCTTCGATGGAGTGATTATTGAGCATCCGCATATCAGGTTTTTCGACAACTCCATTTTTTTGCGCAACGGAGTTCATTTCTCCAAGAAAGGAAATGAACAGTCCAGAAAACCATACGTTGTTCATTTTAGGCAATGTGAGCAACATATAGCTAACATGTGCTCTCTTTTTTCTTTTCCTCTGCCTCTCACCCCCCAACCAGTCACGACAGATGGCTGCCCCTTTCTTAGCCTGGTTCTGTCAAAGGTTTCTCCCTTTTTATAAGGGAGTTTTTCCTTTCCACCGTTGCCAAGCGCTTGCTATTAAAGGAGATCATTCGATTGTTGGGGTTGATAGTTTAGAATCTAAACTAAACTAATAAACATAAAACATCAGGTGAGGGGTTCACATAGTAGGGAGCACTACAAAAATTACAAATAAAAACATGTAATTGGCGGCAAATCAAAAATAAAAAAATAAAAAATTGAAAAATATCTCTTACTGCTCTGTTTATTTCCTTAAATGAACACTTGTACTTTTTGTCATAGAAGAATAAGAATATTAATATGAATATGAACACCAAAGCGTTCCCAGGCCAGCCGGGAGATATAATCTCTCAGCCTGTCTTGGGTCTGCCCCTGCCTCTATCAGTTTTATTTGTCTCCTGAAATGAGTTTCATTCTATTTTGGGTTTTTTTGTTGTTGGTTTTTTATTAAATTAACATGCTCGCATGATACCTGCAGCAGTCCTCAGGAGAAGACCAGGTTTACTCAGTTTCAAACAAAAAACAAAAATGAACCAAATCAGACAGCTTACATCTCCAAGTGACGTGTTAGTTTACGCTCTGCTACCTAAACTATAGCTGCTAATAGATTTATAGGGTATTTTTCTTCTCGCAGTGAATTTGCATCAGGCTGAACCGTCTCTGAAACAAAAACTCAAAGTGGGAATGAACTTTGACAGGAGGGCCACGCCCGATTTCCACTGTCATCCACGTCATACTTAGATCCTCCTCAATCTGTGTACATACGCCGCCTCTAAACCCCCGAAAGTGCCAGTGTCAGTTAGTGAGTCAGTAAAATACTCGTGCATTTGTGTTAACATAAAAACTGCAGACTAACTAGAGACAAACAAGCGCGGATCGCTTCATATCTCAGCAGTTTAAAAAACAAACAATGACCGATTGTTCCTGCAGGAGTAGATTTGGGCCCCTTTTTGCTTTTTCATCCCAAGGAAAAAAAACAGGGTTACAAGGAGATGAGGACGAGGACTAGGAGGATGAAAACAAACTAAGGAGAGAACTTGATTTGTACATGCAGTCTGTTCTGGGATCAGTGTGGTAGTTAACCCTCATTTAACACATTCCTCTCTGCTCCTCTAGCTCGCTCTATCTCACTGAGAATCAGAAAGCCTTGACATTTACTGCTATTAACTTTACACTCTTGTTGTAAAGACGCAAAGAAAACACAGTGAAAAGGTTAGAAGGACTTAAGGAAAAAGAATGAATGAATGGTTTAATAGAAGGAAAGAAGTTAAAGGGACTACATATTCAAAGGTCTTATTTCTGATACTACCCCATGAAAATATTTGCTCTGTGTGCCGTGCTGCAGCTGCTACATTCGGCTTCGGATTCACTTTTTGGTACCTACGCCTCTCGAGATGTGTTAATGCAGAAAGGTATTGAAAAACTCTGGTCAACCAACCAGCAGTCTGCCTGCTGTGTCGTATGAAATGGATGGAAGGAGAGGTACCAACTGTCTGTTACATATAGATAAAAAATAAAGCTCTGACGTGACCTCGGGTCAGCCAGCCTGACGGTCAGAGAAACAGAAACGTGCTGGATTGTGGATCTCTGAGCTGCACATCAAAGATGCACCTATGCACAGATCAAGTCTGAAAAGTGCAATGTACCTCATATACATGTTGATGCGAAGCGCTGCCAGAGCAAACGTTTCCACTGCATTTGCAGAGGTGTTTTTATTTTGGATTGTGTATTTATTGTTTGCAATCTTTAAATATTAGTTTGCAGCTCTTTGCACATATTAATAAAAGGTTCAACTAACTGATCAAATAAAGTCTGTGCGGTTTAGTTGTTCCACTCATATTAAACCAAATGATGGTGTGGCGGCCTGTTCTAGTGTGAACTAAGAGAGGCTTTGAATGTAAGAGAGGGGGGAAAGGAAAAGCAGACCTAACATGTAACCCCTGCAGCTCGACTGAGGAGGTGAGTTACATTAGTGCTTCCTCTTTATTAGAAAGCGGTTTGAGTGAATTAGAAGTCTGTTATTTTTTTGGAGGAGGTCTACTCATTAGTCATGCGAGGCATCCATCTGAGCTCTATCAAAATAAAGGTGTATTTGAACTCATTTTAATTTTTTCTAATATCAGAGATATAGGACTATACAAAGTAGCTGGTGACATCTAAAACGACAGCAGACTTATTGTGTCTTTCTTCACCTCATCACTTTTTTCTGTGTGTTTATTTTTCTGTTGATGCCTTTCAAACAAAACTAGCCATGATATTTTCCACCTTCCCCCTCTGACAATTAATATCAGTTAACCCCGCCCCCTTTCAGATTTGTTCACCAAAAGAAAATAAAAATAAAACGTCATTAACGCTGTTTATTATTTGTCAGACCGGTTTCATTTTCATGCTTTGTAAATATCTATGTTGTATGGAGCTTGAACTAAAATGTAAATATGTTTACTGTATTTGTAATAATTATAATCCATTAGCTGTACAGCATAGATGTGTCATGCAGATATCCTAATTCTGTGTATGGTAATCTTGCACCATTGAACTGTTAGTGAATGAGGCAACAATAAAAGTGGGAAACGTGCATTAGCAGATCAAGTGCTGCCTGCTTATTTCCTGCTTTATGTGAGCTTCTGCTGTAGTTTATTATGTGCTTTTAGCCCCAAGAAACCACCCTGTGGCGCACAATAAGATCTTCTGATGTTTGGTGTCATCTTCCTGTGATCTCCTGTGAACAGGTGGATTCATTCATTTCAAGTTTATGTATGTAGCACTAAATCACAGCAGGCGCTGAACACTGTAAAGACTCTAGAATAATTATGGAGGCACAACATTTAAAGCTCCTGTCCTTCCATCCCACAGACCTAAAAGTTAGTTATATGATAAACAGCCCCGTGTTTGTTTACTTGATTTGTAAAATGCAAAGTGGTGACTTTTTCTCTTCAAGTACGTCCTCATATGGAGACAGTTTTTTTTAATGGCCCAAAACAAGTCATTGTTTACAAAAATATACATTTTATTCCGCAAAATGAGGTAAACAGTGAAGAAAAGTATGAGAAAAGGGAGCATAGGATCTCCGGAGACTGTGGCAACTAGAATTATTGTATACGTGTGTGTATTAAGGACTGACACAGACAAAGAATTAATCATACAATGAAGCAATGTACTTTTTAAATGTTTATTAAAACCATTCAAGTATTGAGTCATGAATAAAACAGCAACCTCTGATCTGCTAATTGGGAAACAGAGGATGTCAGTGTATGTTTCAGTGCTAGTTGTACAAATTGAGTGAGATGACTTTACATTTGAATAGATTCGATTACAAGTTATATTTGGTTCTAATTGAATGAGTTCAATTTGATTTAAATCAAGCCAATTCACAACATATAAACTTGAAATATATGGTAAGATAAAGGTTGTGCAATAATACAGAGGAAGCCCAAACGATCAAATGACCCCCTATGAGCAAGAAAACTCCATTTTCGGCAGAACCAGAATCAGGGAGGGGCGGCCATCTGCCTCCACCGGTTGGGGTAAGAAAATGAAACTAAACTATAGGAAGACAAAGAGGAAAGATGTTCATGATATATATGAAACTTTCCGCTAGCCCTGACTAAAATATTGTTTTTGACAGGAAAGTATTGTTTCATTCATGTTTATTCCACGAGGTGGACAGCAGGAATAGAACAAACCAGATACTAAGAAATAAAGTATACAATGAAATATTCTCGATATGCTAAAATTCCCACTGAGACTGGATAAGATTATTCTAAAACTGGTCAAAATACAATTCTCTTCATGCACAGAAATCCCACCCAGTCCCACAACCCAGGACAAATATTCCTTGTGTGTTCTTGAGCTGGACAGAAATTCCTCTTGCTGAGCGGGGTCCACGCCAGCCTCGTGTCAGGCAGACGAGGAGCCTCCTGTCCCAGTCTCGTCCGTCAACTGGGTCCATCACATCCCAACCCAGTTCGCATTCTGCATTGGAGTCCGTCGCTCGATACCACCGCGGCTCCCCTCACGTCATCACCTGTAAGTAAAAACAAATAGGAGCCAGAACCATCATCCCGGAAGCTGCCCTGGCTTATAGCCATGGCGACCCTCTCCCAACACGGCTGCACCCAGTGAACAACAGTGAGACACTACTCACAAATGCAGGCAGTATACATCTGCCCTGATGTCAATCACACACGTTGTCTCCTACTGTCGCCGTTCCTGCTGTCGGGACTGGGTCACCACATCACGCTGACCGGTCTCCAGACGAGGCGTCGCACCCCCCACGATCACGCAGCGGCTCCCTCTTTTCCACCTGGCCTTCATGCGTTCCTCTTCCAATCTAGGGCCTCTCTCCTCCCAGTGCTCAGCTTGCTTCCTTTTAATACGACCTTTAAACAGCTGAAAGGACACCTCTGGACACACCCATGCCTCAACATGTGATCACTATCAGCTAATTTGTCCCATTGCCAGCCAATCCACAGTGGATTAAAACAATGTAAAATAACACACTGAAACAATGTGATACAAACAGAATAAAATCATGCAAATAAAAACTACACTCACAAATAAACACTAAAATCAGAAAAAAAACCAATATAAACGATGAATACAAATTTCTACTGTGTGAAACAGTTTCACTCTTTGAATATTTTTCATTTCTTACAATCAGAATTCTCCAATAGATTTTTAGAAGAAATTTATTTTCTTTCATGCATCACCAACTGACCCTTTTATGTTAACGTCTCAATCTCCAGCCTAACCTCATTGAATTTTGCTTAGCAAAGTACTTTTCAACTCTAATAATTAGTAAGATTATATTTCTTATCATCTGTTGGTCGTCTGACCTGATAAACTTCAATGAGCATTATAACACAGGAATGATTGTCTCTAAAAATGGGCTCCTGCACGCTTGCAGACATTTTTCCATCACAACTTATGGATGATGAAGGATTTGATTAAAGCTGTGAAACATTACTGATAAACTTCATGTGATGTTACATTAAAGCCAATTTTCTATTAAAATCAGGGTCTTTTCTAAGTGACCTCTGACCTTTGAGCAGTAGTGTGTACTGTATGCTTGTATGTAACTGTATCTGACCTGGATTTTATCACCAGTTTCAAATAAGAATCTTCTTTAAAGTCTGTCTTTCAATACAAATGAAGTTAAACTTTATCAAGGCTGATGGTAAACTGTCCCTAACAAGTCCACTTTATTGCGTGCTCATTGACTTTCTCCTATCAGAGCTGTTTAACAAGTCCACTTTATACATGCTTATTAATCTGTCACGCTTATCAGTGGCTCATGGTTGCTTAAAGCCTATGTCTGAACTTGACCACAGAGCCAGAGCATCGTTCAATCTTGGCAACAGCTCCAGGATGACAAACTCCACTTTCTCTGCATCAAGACAGCTCATGACTTTTTAACAGTCTCTCCTGATAGCCTCATATCATCTGCTCTAATCAATAACCATACACTATCATTACAATGTAGACTACAGCTCAAAAGTCTGAGGTGAATTAGAAATGTCTTGTTTTCAGAATAGACTCAAATTTGGTTTCAGATTGAATCACAGCAATTTATCAAAAAGAATCATATAAATGCTTAATATTAACACTGATCACAAATCATGAATGATTTTTAATAGAATATCTACAGAGGTGTTCAGAGACCCATTTTCAGCAATAATCCCTCCTGTGTTCAGTGGTACATTGTCTTATCTAATGCAAGCTTAACACATTAAAGCCAAACTTATCACTCAAAACAGCTTTTTAAGAGATTTTAGCACAAACTGAAACTATTGTGGTGATTAAAGAAACAATAAATGTGTCTGGATCATCCCAGTGTTTGTTTTTAACCTCATGAAACCAAGTTTCCATTTTCCTCTAAAGGGGCTGCAACACCCAGCTGCACAAAACCTTCACTTTTTTTTAACAGTTTCACTGTTTTAATATTTTTCATTTCTTACAATCAGAATTCTCCAATAGATTTTTAGAAGAAATTTATTTTCTTTCATGCATCACCAACTGACCCTTTTATGTTAACGTCTCAATCTCCAGCCTAACCTCATTGAATTTTGCTTAGCAAAGTACTTTTCAACTCTAATAATTAGTAAGATTATATTTCTTATCATCTGTTGGTCGTCTGACCTGATAAACTTCAATGAGCATTATAACACAGGAATGATTGTCTCTAAAAATGGGCTCCTGCACGCTTGCAGACATTTTTCCATCACAACTTATGGATGATGAAGGATTTGATTAAAGCTGTGAAACATTACTGATAAACTTCATGTGATGTTACATTAAAGCCAATTTTCTATTAAAATCAGGGTCTTTTCTAAGTGACCTCTGACCTTTGAGCAGTAGTGTGTACTGTATGCTTGTATGTAACTGTATCTGACCTGGATTTTATCACCAGTTTCAAATAAGAATCTTCTTTAAAGTCTGTCTTTCAATACAAATGAAGTTAAACTTTATCAAGGCTGATGGTAAACTGTCCCTAACAAGTCCACTTTATTGCGTGCTCATTGACTTTCTCCTATCAGAGCTGTTTAACAAGTCCACTTTATACATGCTTATTAATCTGTCACGCTTATCAGTGGCTCATGGTTGCTTAAAGCCTATGTCTGAACTTGACCACAGAGCCAGAGCATCGTTCAATCTTGGCAACAGCTCCAGGATGACAAACTCCACTTTCTCTGCATCAAGACAGCTCATAACTTTTTAACAGTCTCTCCTGATAGCCTCATATCATCTGCTCTAATCAATAACCATACACTATCATTACAATGTAGACTACAGCTCAAAAGTCTGAGGTGAATTAGAAATGTCTTGTTTTCAGAATAGACTCAAATTTGGTTTCAGATTGAATCACAGCAATTTATCAAAAATAATCATATAAATGCTTAATATTAACACTGATCACAAATCATGAATGATTTTTAATAGAATATCTACAGAGGTGTTCAGAGACCCATTTTCAGCAATAATCCCTCCTGTGTTCAGTGGTACATTGTCTTATCTAATGCAAGCTTAACACATTAAAGCCAAACTTATCACTCAAAACAGCTTTTTAAGAGATTTTAGCACAAACTGAAACTATTGTGGTGATTAAAGAAACAATAAATGTGTCTGGATCATCCCAGTGTTTGTTTTTAACCTCATGAAACCAAGTTTCCATTTTCCTCTAAAGGGGCTGCAACACCCAGCTGCACAAAACCTTCACTTTTTTTTAACAGTTTCACTGTTTTAATATTTTTCATTTCTTACAATCAGAATTCTCCAATAGATTTTTAGAAGAAATTTATTTTCTTTCATGCATCACCAACTGACCCTTTTATGTTAACGTCTCAATCTCCAGCCTAACCTCATTGAATTTTGCTTAGCAAAGTACTTTTCAACTCTAATAATTAGTAAGATTATATTTCTTATCATCTGTTGGTCGTCTGACCTGATAAACTTCAATGAGCATTATAACACAGGAATGATTGTCTCTAAAAATGGGCTCCTGCACGCTTGCAGACATTTTTCCATCACAACTTATGGATGATGAAGGATTTGATTAAAGCTGTGAAACATTACTGATAAACTTCATGTGATGTTGCATTAAAGCCAATTTTCTATTAAAATCAGGGTCTTTTCTAACTGACCTCTGACCTTTGAGCAGTAGTGTGTACTGTATGCTTGTATGTAACTGTATCTGACCTGGATTTTATCACCAGTTTCAAATAAGAATCTTCTTTAAAGTCTGTCTTTCAATACAAATGAAGTTAAACTTTATCAAGGCTGATGGTAAACTGTCCCTAACAAGTCCACTTTATTGCGTGCTCATTGACTTTCTCCTATCAGAGCTGTTTAACAAGTCCACTTTATACATGCTTATTAATCTATCACGCTTATCAGTGGCTCATGGTTGCTTAAAGCCTATGTCTGAACTTGACCACAGAGCCAGAGCATCGTTCAATCTTGGCAACAGCTCCAGGATGACAAACTCCACTTTCTCTGCATCAAGACAGCTCATAACTTTTTAACAGTCTCTCCTGATAGTCTCATATCATCTGCTCTAATCAATAACCATACACTATCATTACAATGTAGACTACAGCTCAAAAGTCTGAGGTGAATTAGAAATGTCTTGTTTTCAGAATAGACTCAAATTTGGTTTCAGATTGAATCACAGCAATTTATCAAAAATAATCATATAAATGCTTAATATTAACACTGATCACAAATCATGAATGATTTTTAATAGAATATCTACAGAGGTGTTCAGAGACCCATTTTCAGCAATAATCCCTCCTGTGTTCAGTGGTACATTGTCTTATCTAATGCAAGCTTAACACATTAAAGCCAAACTTATCACTCAAAACAGCTTTTTAAGAGATTTTAGCACAAACTGAAACTATTGTGGTGATTAAAGAAACAATAAATGTGTCTGGATCATCCCAGTGTTTGTTTTTAACCTCATGAAACCAAGTTTCCATTTTCCTCTAAAGGGGCTGCAACACCCAGCTGCACAAAACCTTCACTTTTTTTTAACAGTTTCACTGTTTTAATATTTTTCATTTCTTACAATCAGAATTCTACAATAGATTTTTAGAAGAAATTCTTTTTTTTCATGCATCACCAACTGACCCTTTTATGTTAACGTCTCAATCTCCAGCCTAACCTCATGGAATTTTGCTTAGCAAAGTACTTTTCAACTCTAATAATTAGTAAGATTATATTTCTTATCATCTGTTGGTCGTCTGACCTGATAAACTTCAATGAGCATTATAACACAGGAATGATTGTCTCTAAAAATGGGCTCCTGCACGCTTGCAGACATTTTTCCATCACAACTTATGGATGATGAAGGATTTGATTAAAGCTGTGAAACATTACTGATAAACTTCATGTGATGTTACATTAAAGCCAATTTTCTATTAAAATCAGGGTCTTTTCTAACTGACCTCTGACCTTTGAGCAGTAGTGTGTACTGTATGCTTGTATGTAACTGTATCTGACCTGGATTTTATCACCAGTTTCAAATAAGAATCTTCTTTAAAGTCTGTCTTTCAATACAAATGAAGTTAAACTTTATCAAGGCTGATGGTAAACTGTCCCTAACAAGTCCACTTTATTGCGTGCTCATTGACTTTCTCCTATCAGAGCTGTTTAACAAGTCCACTTTATACATGCTTATTAATCTGTCACGCTTATCAGTGGCTCATGGTTGCTTAAAGCCTATGTCTGAACTTGACCACAGAGCCAGAGCATCGTTCAATCTTGGCAACAGCTCCAGGATGACAAACTCCACTTTCTCTGCATCAAGACAGCTCATAACTTTTTAACAGTCTCTCCTGATAGCCTCATATCATCTGCTCTAATCAATAACCATACGCTATCATTACAATGTAGACTACAGCTCAAAAGTCTGAGGTGAATTAGAAATGTCTTGTTTTCAGAATAGACTCAAATTTGGTTTCAGATTGAATCACAGCAATTTATCAAAAATAATCATATAAATGCTTAATATTAACACTGATCACAAATCATGAATGATTTTTAATAGAATATCTACAGAGGTGTTCAGAGACCCATTTTCAGCAATAATCCCTCCTGTGTTCAGTGGTACATTGTCTTATCTAATGCAAGCTTAACACATTAAAGCCAAACTTATCACTCAAAACAGCTTTTTAAGAGATTTTAGCACAAACTGAAACTATTGTGGTGATTAAAGAAACAATAAATGTGTCTGGATCATCCCAGTGTTTGTTTTTAACCTCATGAAACCAAGTTTCCATTTTCCTCTAAAGGGGCTGCAACACCCAGCTGCACAAAACCTTCACTTTTTTTTAACAGTTTCACTGTTTTAATATTTTTCATTTCTTACAATCAGAATTCTACAATAGATTTTTAGAAGAAATTCTTTTTTTTCATGCATCACCAACTGACCCTTTTATGTTAACGTCTCAATCTCCAGCCTAACCTCATTGAATTTTGCTTAGCAAAGTACTTTTCAACTCTAATAATTAGTAAGATTATATTTCTTATCATCTGTTGGTCGTCTGACCTGATAAACTTCAATGAGCATTATAACACAGGAATGATTGTCTCTAAAAATGGGCTCCTGCACGCTTGCAGACATTTTTCCATCACAACTTATGGATGATGAAGGATTTGATTAAAGCTGTGAAACATTACTGATAAACTTCATGTGATGTTACATTAAAGCCAATTTTCTATTAAAATCAGGGTCTTTTCTAACTGACCTCTGACCTTTGAGCAGTAGTGTGTACTGTATGCTTGTATGTAACTGTATCTGACCTGGATTTTATCACCAGTTTCAAATAAGAATCTTCTTTAAAGTCTGTCTTTCAATACAAATGAAGTTAAACTTTATCAAGGCTGATGGTAAACTGTCCCTAACAAGTCCACTTTATTGCGTGCTCATTGACTTTCTCCTATCAGAGCTGTTTAACAAGTCCACTTTATACATGCTTATTAATCTATCACGCTTATCAGTGGCTCATGGTTGCTTAAAGCCTATGTCTGAACTTGACCACAGAGCCAGAGCATCGTTCAATCTTGGCAACAGCTCCAGGATGACAAACTCCACTTTCTCTGCATCAAGACAGCTCATAACTTTTTAACAGTCTCTCCTGATAGCCTCATATCATCTGCTCTAATCAATAACCATACACTATCATTACAATGTAGACTACAGCTCAAAAGTCTGAGGTGAATTAGAAATGTCTTGTTTTCAGAATAGACTCAAATTTGGTTTCAGATTGAATCACAGCAATTTATCAAAAATAATCATATAAATGCTTAATATTAACACTGATCACAAATCATGAATGATTTTTAATAGAATATCTACAGAGGTGTTCAGAGACCCATTTTCAGCAATAATCCCTCCTGTGTTCAGTGGTACATTGTCTTATCTAATGCAAGCTTAACACATTAAAGCCAAACTTATCACTCAAAACAGCTTTTTAAGAGATTTTAGCACAAACTGAAACTATTGTGGTGATTAAAGAAACAATAAATGTGTCTGGATCATCCCAGTGTTTGTTTTTAACCTCATGAAACCAAGTTTCCATTTTCCTCTAAAGGGGCTGCAACACCCAGCTGCACAAAACCTTCACTTTTTTTTAACAGTTTCACTGTTTTAATATTTTTCATTTCTTACAATCAGAATTCTCCAATAGATTTTTAGAAGAAATTCTTTTTTTTCATGCATCACCAACTGACCCTTTTATGTTAACGTCTCAATCTCCAGCCTAACCTCATTGAATTTTGCTTAGCAAAGTACTTTTCAACTCTAATAATTAGTAAGATTATATTTCTTATCATCTGTTGGTCGTCTGACCTGATAAACTTCAATGAGCATTATAACACAGGAATGATTGTCTCTAAAAATGGGCTCCTGCACGCTTGCAGACATTTTTCCATCACAACTTATGGATGATGAAGGATTTGATTAAAGCTGTGAAACATTACTGATAAACTTCATGTGATGTTGCATTAAAGCCAATTTTCTATTAAAATCAGGGTCTTTTCTAACTGACCTCTGACCTTTGAGCAGTAGTGTGTACTGTATGCTTGTATGTAACTGTATCTGACCTGGATTTTATCACCAGTTTCAAATAAGAATCTTCTTTAAAGTCTGTCTTTCAATACAAATGAAGTTAAACTTTATCAAGGCTGATGGTAAACTGTCCCTAACAAGTCCACTTTATTGCGTGCTCATTGACTTTCTCCTATCAGAGCTGTTTAACAAGTCCACTTTATACATGCTTATTAATCTATCACGCTTATCAGTGGCTCATGGTTGCTTAAAGCCTATGTCTGAACTTGACCACAGAGCCAGAGCATCGTTCAATCTTGGCAACAGCTCCAGGATGACAAACTCCACTTTCTCTGCATCAAGACAGCTCATAACTTTTTAACAGTCTCTCCTGATAGCCTCATATCATCTGCTCTAATCAATAACCATACGCTATCATTACAATGTAGACTACAGCTCAAAAGTCTGAGGTGAATTAGAAATGTCTTGTTTTCAGAATAGACTCAAATTTGGTTTCAGATTGAATCACAGCAATTTATCAAAAATAATCATATAAATGCTTAATATTAACACTGATCACAAATCATGAATGATTTTTAATAGAATATCTACAGAGGTGTTCAGAGACCCATTTTCAGCAATAATCCCTCCTGTGTTCAGTGGTACATTGTCTTATCTAATGCAAGCTTAACACATTAAAGCCAAACTTATCACTCAAAACAGCTTTTTAAGAGATTTTAGCACAAACTGAAACTATTGTGGTGATTAAAGAAACAATAAATGTGTCTGGATCATCCCAGTGTTTGTTTTTAACCTCATGAAACCAAGTTTCCATTTTCCTCTAAAGGGGCTGCAACACCCAGCTGCACAAAACCTTCACTTTTTTTTAACAGTTTCACTGTTTTAATATTTTTCATTTCTTACAATCAGAATTCTCCAATAGATTTTTAGAAGAAATTCTTTTTTTTCATGCATCACCAACTGACCCTTTTATGTTAACGTCTCAATCTCCAGCCTAACCTCATTGAATTTTGCTTAGCAAAGTACTTTTCAACTCTAATAATTAGTAAGATTATATTTCTTATCATCTGTTGGTCGTCTGACCTGATAAACTTCAATGAGCATTATAACACAGGAATGATTGTCTCTAAAAATGGGCTCCTGCACGCTTGCAGACATTTTTCCATCACAACTTATGGATGATGAAGGATTTGATTAAAGCTGTGAAACATTACTGATAAACTTCATGTGATGTTGCATTAAAGCCAATTTTCTATTAAAATCAGGGTCTTTTCTAACTGACCTCTGACCTTTGAGCAGTAGTGTGTACTGTATGCTTGTATGTAACTGTATCTGACCTGGATTTTATCACCAGTTTCAAATAAGAATCTTCTTTAAAGTCTGTCTTTCAATACAAATGAAGTTAAACTTTATCAAGGCTGATGGTAAACTGTCCCTAACAAGTCCACTTTATTGCGTGCTCATTGACTTTCTCCTATCAGAGCTGTTTAACAAGTCCACTTTATACATGCTTATTAATCTATCACGCTTATCAGTGGCTCATGGTTGCTTAAAGCCTATGTCTGAACTTGACCACAGAGCCAGAGCATCGTTCAATCTTGGCAACAGCTCCAGGATGACAAACTCCACTTTCTCTGCATCAAGACAGCTCATAACCTTTTAACAGTCTCTCCTGATAGCCTCATATCATCTGCTCTAATCAATAACCATACACTATCATTACAATGTAGACTACAGCTCAAAAGTCTGAGGTGAATTAGAAATGTCTTGTTTTCAGAATAGACTCAAATTTGGTTTCAGATTGAATCACAGCAATTTATCAAAAAGAATCATATAAATGCTTAATATTAACACTGATCACAAATCATGAATGATTTTTAATAGAATATCTACAGAGGTGTTCAGAGACCCATTTTCAGCAATAATCCCTCCTGTGTTCAGTGGTACATTGTCTTATCTAATGCAAGCTTAACACATTAAAGCCAAACTTATCACTCAAAACAGCTTTTTAAGAGATTTTAGCACAAACTGAAACTATTGTGGTGATTAAAGAAACAATAAATGTGTCTGGATCATCCCAGTGTTTGTTTTTAACCTCATGAAACCAAGTTTCCATTTTCCTCTAAAGGGGCTGCAACACCCAGCTGCACAAAACCTTCACTTTTTTTTAACAGTTTAACTATTTGAATATTTTTCATTTCTTACAATCAGAATTCTCCAATAGATTTTCAGAAGAAATTTTTTTTTTTCATGCATCACCAACTGACCCTTTTATGTTAACGTCTCAATCTCCAGCCTAACCTCATTGAATTTTGCTTAGCAAAGTACTTTTCAACTCTAATAATTAGTAAGATTATATTTCTTATCATCTGTTGGTCGTCTGACCTGATAAACTTCAATGAGCATTATAACACAGGAATGATTGTCTCTAAAAATGGGCTCCTGCACGCTTGCAGACATTTTTCCATCACAACTTATGGATGATGAAGGATTTGATTAAAGCTGTGAAACATTACTGATAAACTTCATGTGATGTTGCATTAAAGCCAATTTTCTATTAAAATCAGGGTCTTTTCTAACTGACCTCTGACCTTTGAGCAGTAGTGTGTACTTTATGCTTGTATGTAACTGTATCTGACCTGGATTTTATCACCAGTTTCAAATAAGAATCTTCTTTAAAGTCTGTCTTTCAATACAAATGAAGTTAAACTTTATCAAGGCTGATGGTAAACTGTCCCTAACAAGTCCACTTTATTGCGTGCTCATTGACTTTCTCCTATCAGAGCTGTTTAACAAGTCCACTTTATACATGCTTATTAATCTATCACGCTTATCAGTGGCTCATGGTTGCTTAAAGCCTATGTCTGAACTTGACCACAGAGCCAGAGCATCGTTCAATCTTGGCAACAGCTCCAGGATGACAAACTCCACTTTCTCTGCATCAAGACAGCTCATAACTTTTTAACAGTCTCTCCTGATAGCCTCATATCATCTGCTCTAATCAATAACCATACACTATCATTACAATGTAGACTACAGCTCAAAAGTCTGAGGTGAATTAGAAATGTCTTGTTTTCAGAATAGATTCAAATTTGGTTTCAGATTGAATCACAGCAATTTATCAAAATAATCATATAAATGCTTAATATTAACACTGATCACAAATCATGAATGATTTTTAATAGAATATCTACAGAGGTGTTCAGAGACCCATTTTCAGCAATAATCCCTCCTGTGTTCAGTGGTACATTGTCTTATCTAATGCAAGCTTAACACATTAAAGCCAAACTTATCACTCAAAACAGCTTTTTAAGAGATTTTAGCACAAACTGAAACTATTGTGGTGATTAAAGAAACAATAAATGTGTCTGGATCATCCCAGTGTTTGTTTTTAACCTCATGAAACCAAGTTTCCATTTTCCTCTAAAGGGGCTGCAACACCCAGCTGCACAAAACCTTCACTTTTTTTTAACAGTTTAACTATTTGAATATTTTTCATTTCTTACAATCAGAATTCTCCAATAGATTTTTAGAAGAAATTCATTTTCTTTCATGCATCACCAACTGACCCTTTTATGTTAACGTCTCAATCTCCAGCCTAACCTCATTGAATTTTGCTTAGCAAAGTACTTTTCAACTAATAATTAGTAAGATTATATTTCTTATCATCTGTTGGTCGTCTGACCTGATAAACTTCAATGAGCATTATAACACAGGAATGATTGTCTCTAAAAATGGGCTCCTGCACGCTTGCAGACATTTTTCCATCACAACTTATGGATGATGAAGGATTTGATTAAAGCTGTGAAACATTACTGATAAACTTCATGTGATGTTACATTAAAGCCAATTTTCTATTAAAATCAGGGTCTTTTCTAACTGACCTCTGACCTTTGAGCAGTAGTGTGTACTGTATGCTTGTATGTAACTGTATCTGACCTGGATTTTATCACCAGTTTCAAATAAGAATCTTCTTTAAAGTCTGTCTTTCAATACAAATGAAGTTAAACTTTATCAAGGCTGATGGTAAACTGTCCCTAACAAGTCCACTTTATTGCGTGCTCATTGACTTTCTCCTATCAGAGCTGTTTAACAAGTCCACTTTATACATGCTTATTAATCTATCACGGTTATCAGTGGCTCATGGTTGCTTAAAGCCTATGTCTGAACTTGACCACAGAGCCAGAGCATCGTTCAATCTTGGCAACAGCTCCAGGATGACAAACTCCACTTTCTCTGCATCAAGACAGCTCATAACCTTTTAACAGTCTCTCCTGATAGCCTCATATCATCTGCTCTAATCAATAACCATACACTATCATTACAATGTAGACTACAGCTCAAAAGTCTGAGGTGAATTAGAAATGTCTTGTTTTCAGAATAGACTCAAATTTGGTTTCAGATTGAATCACAGCAATTTATCAAAAATAATCATATAAATGCTTAATATTAACACTGATCACAAATCATGAATGATTTTTAATAGAATATCTACAGAGGTGTTCAGAGACCCATTTTCAGCAATAATCCCTCCTGTGTTCAGTGGTACATTGTCTTATCTAATGCAAGTTTAACACATTAAAGCCAAACTTATCACTCAAAACAGCTTTTTAAGAGATTTTAGCACAAACTGAAACTATTGTGGTGATTAAAGAAACAATAAATGTGTCTGGATCATCCCAGTGTTTGTTTTTAACCTCATGAAACCAAGTTTCCATTTTCCTCTAAAGGGGCTGCAACACCCAGCTGCACAAAACCTTCACTTTTTTTTAACAGTTTCACTGTTTTAATATTTTTCATTTCTTACAATCAGAATTCTCCAATAGATTTTTAGAAGAAATTCTTTTTTTTCATGCATCACCAACTGACCCTTTTATGTTAACGTCTCAATCTCCAGCCTAACCTCATTGAATTTTGCTTAGCAAAGTACTTTTCAACTCTAATAATTAGTAAGATTATATTTCTTATCATCTGTTGGTCGTCTGACCTGATAAACTTCAATGAGCATTATAACACAGGAATGATTGTCTCTAAAAATGGGCTCCTGCACGCTTGCAGACATTTTTCCATCACAACTTATGGATGATGAAGGATTTGATTAAAGCTGTGAAACATTACTGATAAACTTCATGTGATGTTGCATTAAAGCCAATTTTCTATTAAAATCAGGGTCTTTTCTAACTGACCTCTGACCTTTGAGCAGTAGTGTGTACTGTATGCTTGTATGTAACTGTATCTGACCTGGATTTTATCACCAGTTTCAAATAAGAATCTTCTTTAAAGTCTGTCTTTCAATACAAATGAAGTTAAACTTTATCAAGGCTGATGGTAAACTGTCCCTAACAAGTCCACTTTATTGCGTGCTCATTGACTTTCTCCTATCAGAGCTGTTTAACAAGTCCACTTTATACATGCTTATTAATCTATCACGCTTATCAGTGGCTCATGGTTGCTTAAAGCCTATGTCTGAACTTGACCACAGAGCCAGAGCATCGTTCAATCTTGGCAACAGCTCCAGGATGACAAACTCCACTTTCTCTGCATCAAGACAGCTCATAACCTTTTAACAGTCTCTCCTGATAGCCTCATATCATCTGCTCTAATCAATAACCATACACTATCATTACAATGTAGACTACAGCTCAAAAGTCTGAGGTGAATTAGAAATGTCTTGTTTTCAGAATAGACTCAAATTTGGTTTCAGATTGAATCACAGCAATTTATCAAAAATAATCATATAAATGCTTAATATTAACACTGATCACAAATCATGAATGATTTTTAATAGAATATCTACAGAGGTGTTCAGAGACCCATTTTCAGCAATAATCCCTCCTGTGTTCAGTGGTACATTGTCTTATCTAATGCAAGCTTAACACATTAAAGCCAAACTTATCACTCAAAACAGCTTTTTAAGAGATTTTAGCACAAACTGAAACTATTGTGGTGATTAAAGAAACAATAAATGTGTCTGGATCATCCCAGTGTTTGTTTTTAACCTCATGAAACCAAGTTTCCATTTTCCTCTAAAGGGGCTGCAACACCCAGCTGCACAAAACCTTCACTTTTTTTTAACAGTTTAACTATTTGAATATTTTTCATTTCTTACAATCAGAATTCTCCAATAGATTTTCAGAAGAAATTTTTTTTTTTCATGCATCACCAACTGACCCTTTTATGTTAACGTCTCAATCTCCAGCCTAACCTCATTGAATTTTGCTTAGCAAAGTACTTTTCAACTCTAATAATTAGTAAGATTATATTTCTTATCATCTGTTGGTCGTCTGACCTGATAAACTTCAATGAGCATTATAACACAGGAATGATTGTCTCTAAAAATGGGCTCCTGCACGCTTGCAGACATTTTTCCATCACAACTTATGGATGATGAAGGATTTGATTAAAGCTGTGAAACATTACTGATAAACTTCATGTGATGTTGCATTAAAGCCAATTTTCTATTAAAATCAGGGTCTTTTCTAACTGACCTCTGACCTTTGAGCAGTAGTGTGTACTGTATGCTTGTATGTAACTGTATCTGACCTGGATTTTATCACCAGTTTCAAATAAGAATCTTCTTTAAAGTCTGTCTTTCAATACAAATGAAGTTAAACTTTATCAAGGCTGATGGTAAACTGTCCCTAACAAGTCCACTTTATTGCGTGCTCATTGACTTTCTCCTATCAGAGCTGTTTAACAAGTCCACTTTATACATGCTTATTAATCTATCACGCTTATCAGTGGCTCATGGTTGCTTAAAGCCTATGTCTGAACTTGACCACAGAGCCAGAGCATCGTTCAATCTTGGCAACAGCTCCAGGATGACAAACTCCACTTTCTCTGCATCAAGACAGCTCATAACTTTTTAACAGTCTCTCCTGATAGCCTCATATCATCTGCTCTAATCAATAACCATACACTATCATTACAATGTCGACTACAGCTCAAAAGTCTGAGGTGAATTAGAAATGTCTTGTTTTCAGAATAGACTCAAATTTGGTTTCAGATTGAATCACAGCAATTTATCAAAAAGAATCATATAAATGCTTAATATTAACACTGATCACAAATCATGAATGATTTTTAATAGAATATCTACAGAGGTGTTCAGAGACCCATTTTCAGCAATAATCCCTCCTGTGTTCAGTGGTACATTGTCTTATCTAATGCAAGCTTAACACATTAAAGCCAAACTTATCACTCAAAACAGCTTTTTAAGAGATTTTAGCACAAACTGAAACTATTGTGGTGATTAAAGAAACAATAAATGTGTCTGGATCATCCCAGTGTTTGTTTTTAACCTCATGAAACCAAGTTTCCATTTTCCTCTAAAGGGGCTGCAACACCCAGCTGCACAAAACCTTCACTTTTTTTTAACAGTTTCACTCTTTGAATATTTTTCATTTCTTACAATCAGAATTCTCCAATAGATTTTTAGAAGAAATTTATTTTCTTTCATGCATCACCAACTGACCCTTTTATGTTAACGTCTCAATCTCCAGCCTAACCTCATTGAATTTTGCTTAGCAAAGTACTTTTCAACTCTAATAATTAGTAAGATTATATTTCTTATCATCTGTTGGTCGTCTGACCTGATAAACTTCAATGAGCATTATAACACAGGAATGATTGTCTCTAAAAATGGGCTCCTGCACGCTTGCAGACATTTTTCCATCACAACTTATGGATGATGAAGGATTTGATTAAAGCTGTGAAACATTACTGATAAACTTCATGTGATGTTGCATTAAAGCCAATTTTCTATTAAAATCAGGGTCTTTTCTAACTGACCTCTGACCTTTGAGCAGTAGTGTGTACTGTATGCTTGTATGTAACTGTATCTGACCTGGATTTTATCACCAGTTTCAAATAAGAATCTTCTTTAAAGTCTGTCTTTCAATACAAATGAAGTTAAACTTTATCAAGGCTGATGGTAAACTGTCCCTAACAAGTCCACTTTATTGCGTGCTCATTGACTTTCTCCTATCAGAGCTGTTTAACAAGTCCACTTTATACATGCTTATTAATCTATCACGCTTATCAGTGGCTCATGGTTGCTTAAAGCCTATGTCTGAACTTGACCACAGAGCCAGAGCATCGTTCAATCTTGGCAACAGCTCCAGGATGACAAACTCCACTTTCTCTGCATCAAGACAGCTCATAACTTTTTAACAGTCTCTCCTGATAGCCTCATATCATCTGCTCTAATCAATAACCATACACTATCATTACAATGTAGACTACAGCTCAAAAGTCTGAGGTGAATTAGAAATGTCTTGTTTTCAGAATAGACTCAAATTTGGTTTCAGATTGAATCACAGCAATTTATCAAAAATAATCATATAAATGCTTAATATTAACACTGATCACAAATCATGAATGATTTTTAATAGAATATCTACAGAGGTGTTCAGAGACCCATTTTCAGCAATAATCCCTCCTGTGTTCAGTGGTACATTGTCTTATCTAATGCAAGCTTAACACATTAAAGCCAAACTTATCACTCAAAACAGCTTTTTAAGAGATTTTAGCACAAACTGAAACTATTGTGGTGATTAAAGAAACAATAAATGTGTCTGGATCATCCCAGTGTTTGTTTTTAACCTCATGAAACCAAGTTTCCATTTTCCTCTAAAGGGGCTGCAACACCCAGCTGCACAAAACCTTCACTTTTTTTTAACAGTTTCACTGTTTTAATATTTTTCATTTCTTACAATCAGAATTCTCCAATAGATTTTTAGAAGAAATTCTTTTTTTTCATGCATCACCAACTGACCCTTTTATGTTAACGTCTCAATCTCCAGCCTAACCTCATTGAATTTTGCTTAGCAAAGTACTTTTCAACTCTAATAATTAGTAAGATTATATTTCTTATCATCTGTTGGTCGTCTGACCTGATAAACTTCAATGAGCATTATAACACAGGAATGATTGTCTCTATAAATGGGCTCCTGCACGCTTGCAGACATTTTTCCATCACAACTTATGGATGATGAAGGATTTGATTAAAGCTGTGAAACATTACTGATAAACTTCATGTGATGTTGCATTAAAGCCAATTTTCTATTAAAATCAGGGTCTTTTCTAACTGACCTCTGACCTTTGAGCAGTAGTGTGTACTGTATGCTTGTATGTAACTGTATCTGACCTGGATTTTATCACCAGTTTCAAATAAGAATCTTCTTTAAAGTCTGTCTTTCAATACAAATGAAGTTAAACTTTATCAAGGCTGATGGTAAACTGTCCCTAACAAGTCCACTTTATTGCGTGCTCATTGACTTTCTCCTATCAGAGCTGTTTAACAAGTCCACTTTATACATGCTTATTAATCTATCACGCTTATCAGTGGCTCATGGTTGCTTAAAGCCTATGTCTGAACTTGACCACAGAGCCAGAGCATCGTTCAATCTTGGCAACAGCTCCAGGATGACAAACTCCACTTTCTCTGCATCAAGACAGCTCATAACTTTTTAACAGTCTCTCCTGATAGTCTCATATCATCTGCTCTAATCAATAACCATACACTATCATTACAATGTAGACTACAGCTCAAAAGTCTGAGGTGAATTAGAAATGTCTTGTTTTCAGAATAGACTCAAATTTGGTTTCAGATTGAATCACAGCAATTTATCAAAATAATCATATAATTGCTTAATATTAACACTGATCACAAATCATGAATGATTTTTAATAGAATATCTACAGAGGTGTTCAGAGATCCATTTTCAGCATTAATCCCTCCTGTGTTCAGTGGTACATTGTCTTATCTAATGCAAACTTAACACATTAAAGCCAAACTTATCACTCAAACAGCTTTTTAAGAGATTTTATCACAAACTGAAACTATTGTGGTGATTAAAGAAACAATAAATGTGTCTGGATCATCCCAGTGTTTGTTTTTAACCTCATGAAACCAAGTTTCCATTTTCCTCTAAAGGGGCTGCAACACCCAGCTGCACAAAACCTTCACTTTTTTTTAACAGTTTCACTGTTTTAATATTTTTCATTTCTTACAATCAGAATTCTCCAATAGATTTTTAGAAGAAATTCTTTTTTTTCATGCATCACCAACTGACCCTTTTATGTTAACGTCTCAATCTCCAGCCTAACCTCATTGAATTTTGCTTAGCAAAGTACTTTTCAACTCGAATAATTAGTAAGATTATATTTCTTATCATCTGTTGGTCGTCTGACCTGATAAACTTCAATGAGCATTATAACACAGGAATGATTGTCTCTAAAAATGGGCTCCTGCACGCTTGCAGACATTTTTCCATCACAACTTATGGATGATGAAGGATTTGATTAAAGCTGTGAAACATTACTGATAAACTTCATGTGATGTTGCATTAAAGCCAATTTTCTATTAAAATCAGGGTCTTTTCTAACTGACCTCTGACCTTTGAGCAGTAGTGTGTACTGTATGCTTGTATGTAACTGTATCTGACCTGGATTTTATCACCAGTTTCAAATAAGAATCTTCTTTAAAGTCTGTCTTTCAATACAAATGAAGTTAAACTTTATCAAGGCTGATGGTAAACTGTCCCTAACAAGTCCACTTTATTGCGTGCTCATTGACTTTCTCCTATCAGAGCTGTTTAACAAGTCCACTTTATACATGCTTATTAATCTATCACGCTTATCAGTGGCTCATGGTTGCTTAAAGCCTATGTCTGAACTTGACCACAGAGCCAGAGCATCGTTCAATCTTGGCAACAGCTCCAGGATGACAAACTCCACTTTCTCTGCATCAAGACAGCTCATAACTTTTTAACAGTCTCTCCTGATAGCCTCATATCATCTGCTCTAATCAATAACCATACACTATCATTACAATGTAGACTACAGCTCAAAAGTCTGAGGTGAATTAGAAATGTCTTGTTTTCAGAATAGACTCAAATTTGGTTTCAGATTGAATCACAGCAATTTATCAAAAATAATCATATAAATGCTTAATATTAACACTGATCACAAATCATGAATGATTTTTAATAGAATATCTACAGAGGTGTTCAGAGACCCATTTTCAGCAATAATCCCTCCTGTGTTCAGTGGTACATTGTCTTATCTAATGCAAGCTTAACACATTAAAGCCAAACTTATCACTCAAAACAGCTTTTTAAGAGATTTTAGCACAAACTGAAACTATTGTGGTGATTAAAGAAACAATAAATGTGTCTGGATCATCCCAGTGTTTGTTTTTAACCTCATGAAACCAAGTTTCCATTTTCCTCTAAAGGGGCTGCAACACCCAGCTGCACAAAACCTTCACTTTTTTTTAACAGTTTCACTGTTTTAATATTTTTCATTTCTTACAATCAGAATTCTCCAATAGATTTTTAGAAGAAATTCTTTTTTTTCATGCATCACCAACTGACCCTTTTATGTTAACGTCTCAATCTCCAGCCTAACCTCATTGAATTTTGCTTAGCAAAGTACTTTTCAACTCTAATAATTAGTAAGATTATATTTCTTATCATCTGTTGGTCGTCTGACCTGATAAACTTCAATGAGCATTATAACACAGGAATGATTGTCTCTATAAATGGGCTCCTGCACGCTTGCAGACATTTTTCCATCACAACTTATGGATGATGAAGGATTTGATTAAAGCTGTGAAACATTACTGATAAACTTCATGTGATGTTGCATTAAAGCCAATTTTCTATTAAAATCAGGGTCTTTTCTAACTGACCTCTGACCTTTGAGCAGTAGTGTGTACTGTATGCTTGTATGTAACTGTATCTGACCTGGATTTTATCACCAGTTTCAAATAAGAATCTTCTTTAAAGTCTGTCTTTCAATACAAATGAAGTTAAACTTTATCAAGGCTGATGGTAAACTGTCCCTAACAAGTCCACTTTATTGCGTGCTCATTGACTTTCTCCTATCAGAGCTGTTTAACAAGTCCACTTTATACATGCTTATTAATCTATCACGCTTATCAGTGGCTCATGGTTGCTTAAAGCCTATGTCTGAACTTGACCACAGAGCCAGAGCATCGTTCAATCTTGGCAACAGCTCCAGGATGACAAACTCCACTTTCTCTGCATCAAGACAGCTCATAACTTTTTAACAGTCTCTCCTGATAGTCTCATATCATCTGCTCTAATCAATAACCATACACTATCATTACAATGTAGACTACAGCTCAAAAGTCTGAGGTGAATTAGAAATGTCTTGTTTTCAGAATAGACTCAAATTTGGTTTCAGATTGAATCACAGCAATTTATCAAAATAATCATATAATTGCTTAATATTAACACTGATCACAAATCATGAATGATTTTTAATAGAATATCTACAGAGGTGTTCAGAGATCCATTTTCAGCATTAATCCCTCCTGTGTTCAGTGGTACATTGTCTTATCTAATGCAAGCTTAACACATTAAAGCCAAACTTATCACTCAAACAGCTTTTTAAGAGATTTTATCACAAACTGAAACTATTGTGGTGATTAAAGAAACAATAAATGTGTCTGGATCATCCCAGTGTTTGTTTTTAACCTCATGAAACCAAGTTTCCATTTTCCTCTAAAGGGGCTGCAACACCCAGCTGCACAAAACCTTCACTTTTTTTTAACAGTTTCACTGTTTTAATATTTTTCATTTCTTACAATCAGAATTCTCCAATAGATTTTTAGAAGAAATTCTTTTTTTTCATGCATCACCAACTGACCCTTTTATGTTAACGTCTCAATCTCCAGCCTAACCTCATTGAATTTTGCTTAGCAAAGTACTTTTCAACTCGAATAATTAGTAAGATTATATTTCTTATCATCTGTTGGTCGTCTGACCTGATAAACTTCAATGAGCATTATAACACAGGAATGATTGTCTCTAAAAATGGGCTCCTGCACGCTTGCAGACATTTTTCCATCACAACTTATGGATGATGAAGGATTTGATTAAAGCTGTGAAACATTACTGATAAACTTCATGTGATGTTGCATTAAAGCCAATTTTCTATTAAAATCAGGGTCTTTTCTAACTGACCTCTGACCTTTGAGCAGTAGTGTGTACTGTATGCTTGTATGTAACTGTATCTGACCTGGATTTTATCACCAGTTTCAAATAAGAATCTTCTTTAAAGTCTGTCTTTCAATACAAATGAAGTTAAACTTTATCAAGGCTGATGGTAAACTGTCCCTAACAAGTCCACTTTATTGCGTGCTCATTGACTTTCTCCTATCAGAGCTGTTTAACAAGTCCACTTTATACATGCTTATTAATCTATCACGCTTATCAGTGGCTCATGGTTGCTTAAAGCCTATGTCTGAACTTGACCACAGAGCCAGAGCATCGTTCAATCTTGGCAACAGCTCCAGGATGACAAACTCCACTTTCTCTGCATCAAGACAGCTCATAACTTTTTAACAGTCTCTCCTGATAGTCTCATATCATCTGCTCTAATCAATAACCATACACTATCATTACAATGTAGACTACAGCTCAAAAGTCTGAGGTGAATTAGAAATGTCTTGTTTTCAGAATAGACTCAAATTTGGTTTCAGATTGAATCACAGCAATTTATCAAAATAATCATATAAATGCTTAATATTAACACTGATCACAAATCATGAATGATTTTTAATAGAATATCTACAGAGGTGTTCAGAGACCCATTTTCAGCAATAATCCCTCCTGTGTTCAGTGGTCCATTGTCTTATCTAATGCAAGCTTAACACATTAAAGCCAAACTTATCACTCAAAACAGCTTTTTAAGAGATTTTAGCACAAACTGAAACTATTGTGGTGATTAAAGAAACAATAAATGTGTCTGGATCATCCCAGTGTTTGTTTTTAACCTCATGAAACCAAGTTTCCATTTTCCTCTAAAGGGGCTGCAACACCCAGCTGCACAAAACCTTCACTTTTTTTTAACAGTTTAACTATTTGAATATTTTTCATTTCTTACAATCAGAATTCTCCAATAGATTTTCAGAAGAAATTTTTTTTTTTCATGCATCACCAACTGACCCTTTTATGTTAACGTCTCAATCTCCAGCCTAACCTCATTGAATTTTGCTTAGCAAAGTACTTTTCAACTAATAATTAGTAAGATTATATTTCTTATCATCTGTTGGTCGTCTGACCTGATAAACTTCAATGAGCATTATAACACAGGAATGATTGTCTCTAAAAATGGGCTCCTGCACGCTTGCAGACATTTTTCCATCACAACTTATGGATGATGAAGGATTTGATTAAAGCTGTGAAACATTACTGATAAACTTCATGTGATGTTGCATTAAAGCCAATTTTCTATTAAAATCAGGGTCTTTTCTAACTGACCTCTGACCTTTGAGCAGTAGTGTGTACTGTATGCTTGTATGTAACTGTATCTGACCTGGATTTTATCACCAGTTTCAAATAAGAATCTTCTTTAAAGTCTGTCTTTCAATACAAATGAAGTTAAACTTTATCAAGGCTGATGGTAAACTGTCCCTAACAAGTCCACTTTATTGCGTGCTCATTGACTTTCTCCTATCAGAGCTGTTTAACAAGTCCACTTTATACATGCTTATTAATCTATCACGCTTATCAGTGGCTCATGGTTGCTTAAAGCCTATGTCTGAACTTGACCACAGAGCCAGAGCATCGTTCAATCTTGGCAACAGCTCCAGGATGACAAACTCCACTTTCTCTGCATCAAGACAGCTCATAACTTTTTAACAGTCTCTCCTGATAGCCTCATATCATCTGCTCTAATCAATAACCATACACTATCATTACAATGTAGACTACAGCTCAAAAGTCTGAGGTGAATTAGAAATGTCTTGTTTTCAGAATAGACTCAAATTTGGTTTCAGATTGAATCACAGCAATTTATCAAAAATAATCATATAAATGCTTAATATTAACACTGATCACAAATCATGAATGATTTTTAATAGAATATCTACAGAGGTGTTCAGAGACCCATTTTCAGCAATAATCCCTCCTGTGTTCAGTGGTACATTGTCTTATCTAATGCAAGCTTAACACATTAAAGCCAAACTTATCACTCAAAACAGCTTTTTAAGAGATTTTAGCACAAACTGAAACTATTGTGGTGATTAAAGAAACAATAAATGTGTCTGGATCATCCCAGTGTTTGTTTTTAACCTCATGAAACCAAGTTTCCATTTTCCTCTAAAGGGGCTGCAACACCCAGCTGCACAAAACCTTCACTTTTTTTTAACAGTTTAACTATTTGAATATTTTTCATTTCTTACAATCAGAATTCTCCAATAGATTTTCAGAAGAAATTTTTTTTTTTCATGCATCACCAACTGACCCTTTTATGTTAACGTCTCAATCTCCAGCCTAACCTCATTGAATTTTGCTTAGCAAAGTACTTTTCAACTAATAATTAGTAAGATTATATTTCTTATCATCTGTTGGTCGTCTGACCTGATAAACTTCAATGAGCATTATAACACAGGAATGATTGTCTCTAAAAATGGGCTCCTGCACGCTTGCAGACATTTTTCCATCACAACTTATGGATGATGAAGGATTTGATTAAAGCTGTGAAACATTACTGATAAACTTCATGTGATGTTACATTAAAGCCAATTTTCTATTAAAATCAGGGTCTTTTCTAACTGACCTCTGACCTTTGAGCAGTAGTGTGTACTGTATGCTTGTATGTAACTGTATCTGACCTGGATTTTATCACCAGTTTCAAATAAGAATCTTCTTTAAAGTCTGTCTTTCAATACAAATGAAGTTAAACTTTATCAAGGCTGATGGTAAACTGTCCCTAACAAGTCCACTTTATTGCGTGCTCATTGACTTTCTCCTATCAGAGCTGTTTAACAAGTCCACTTTATACATGCTTATTAATCTATCACGCTTATCAGTGGCTCATGGTTGCTTAAAGCCTATGTCTGAACTTGACCACAGAGCCAGAGCATCGTTCAATCTTGGCAACAGCTCCAGGATGACAAACTCCACTTTCTCTGCATCAAGACAGCTCATAACCTTTTAACAGTGTCTCTCTGTCCTCATACTTCTATATATTCTTCTGTAATAGATAACTATACGCTATCATTGTAATCAATCTACACCACAGCTCAAAAGTTTGAAGTCAATTTTCACCTGGTTTATAACCATGTGATCGGTCCACACATCAGTGTCTAAAAAAACGCTCATTTTTATCTGTGTCTATCATCAAAATTTGAGTTGATTGCAAACTCTCCCTAACAAGTTCACTTTATTGCGTGCTCATCAATCTCCTCTACAGCTCAGCTAACTGAAGTCAGTTAGAAACGTCTTTTTATCTTAAAAAAAACAAGATTCTTTTTTATATTTTGTAAATTGGTTTTGAATCCAAATAAATATAATTGCTTAAAACTTGCATTGATCACCAATTATGATTAATGTTTGATAAAACATTAGCTGGTGTATGGATGCAACAATAATGGTGGTGTGTGGATTACAACAATAATAGCGAGTGTGCAGATTATATTACCTATCCTCAGTTTATCACATTAAATCTCATCTTACTAGTGACCCAGTAGCTTTTCCAAATACAGCTGCACTAACCAACATCATTTTTTCAAGTAATATAAAAATCGTTTTTATTTATTACCTTTTTAAACATCCCATTTTTTCTTTCTAATGTCATTAAATCAAGTTTGCCCATTTTTATAAAACATTTGGACCTCCACATCTTTTTAGCGTTCAGTTATTTCCTCAGTGTCACACATGGATTAGTTTTCGTCTCTTTCAATAAGAAAGTCAAATCTTCAGACCTTAAAGCAATCTTTGTTTCTTTCAATCATCTTAATATTTTTAATCTCCTGTAATATAATTGCAGTTAACCAGAGCTTAGCTACTCTGATCTACAGTGATTTTGGGGGTTTGGATTTGTTTTTCACAGGTGCAGAGCCTTTTTCTACAAAATTATGAATAAACTGCATTGTTTAAAAGTACCATTAATCATGTAGACTGACAAGTAACTAAACATGTAACACAGTGATCAGTAGAGAAGAAAGAAAATAACCCATTTACACATTTCTAGTTCAGATCAAAATTATTGTTCTGATTAAGGAAACAGTAAATTTGGCCACGTTATTGTCCTGATCCTCCAATTTTCCCTTTTCAATGTGACTAAATAAAATTCAACTTTTTTTTTTTTTTTTAAATAAAAGCAGATGCACACCCAGATATTTCTTACAGTAAGAATCCTCCAACAACCTTTCAAAAGAAACATTTTTTGTCTTTCCTCAATTTTGAGAGCAACTGAACCCACAAACCTGAAGCTCGAGACCCCAAACTAACCAAATGTAATGTTTCCTTAATCAGCACAGTCATTTTTAACTTTTTGTGTGTTATGTTTACTCACAGTTTTGATGCTTGCTTCTTCGACTTGATCCATGATTAGCTTTTCACCGTCGCTCTGCTGTTTTCTCTCTCCTCATGCTTCTCCTTCATGCGTCCTGTCCTCAAATATAATCCAACCTGCCTCCTTGTTTCCTCCTTGACTTGTATTAGCAAAATTTCCAGGTAAATTAAGAGAAATCCAAAAAAGTTTTCCTGTTTCAAAAGCTCTTCCAGTTGCCTGTCTTCTTGTCCTCCTTCAAATGTGCATTTTTCGACTTATGTATTTATTTGAATTCATATTGCCATGACAACATAGCACAGAGCATCATGGTAGTTTAAAGCAGGTGGTTCTGTCCTCTGCAGAAATGCTGGTGTTCCATAGTGATGTAGAAGTATGTTAATAGTCTTGAAACAGACACTCACTGATCCGGTAAGAGCAGGAATTTAACTACAAACCCTCATAGTCCCCATCAGTATTCTTCATTTTGCTCTGCAGCAATGGTCACAGTGGCTGCTTTAAGTACGTTTGCCCCATAGAAATCCACTGATGTTCAGTGAGTCCCTTTGATACATATTTAGACCTTCATCATTTTCAGGGTGCATGAGTGTTATATCTCCATCTCATCCTAAACATTTTACCAACCAACACGTTCTCACTCCCAACTCGTCAAACGTGTGACGTATGGTCAGGCTCCCTCTGCTTCACTTATTGACGTGCAGGGTCCTCTCATTGAATACTATAGAGCTCCCTTAACGTTGCTTATTGACGACAAGAGATTGCCGCGGAAGAGCCTGTTGTCCGTATATTTATATATTTCCGAAATCACATTGTATTTATAGAATGACTATTAAAAGTCAGCGAGTGTCAGTAATGTTAATGTGGTTATGTTAGTAATACACCGAGTGCTAATATAACAGCTTTAAGATGCATTTGTAGATATTATTACGTGTTTTACCGTCTTTATGGTGCTAGCTTAAAGTTACGGTGTAAACGTTAGCTTATATTGTAGTAAAGCTGTTACTGTTTAAACGATGTTAGCACAGAAATATTAGCTTCTGTCATGACTGATGAAGTTACTAGTTAATAAAGTTTTCAGTAAAGTGTTTAATCGCAGCCACAGATTGACAGCAAATATCTCGATTAGCTTCAGTGCATCTATAATAAATATGTGCAAGTTTCAGTGCTTCGTTTAAACTGTATGATACTTATACTGATCCAGGGTCAGTGTAAAATACAATCCTAGCTGTGTGAACAAAGCCTGGCTCCTTTAATCCTGCATGACAAACCTCAGAATGCAGGTTATTATTACTCTTTCCTGCTGGCACACCTGTCACACCTGAGAGTCAGCTAGAAACTTACAGTGACGTGGACATCATGCAAAGACTGCCAGACTCTGTAATACTGCAAATGATCAGTGACTCATGTTAACACTAAACTTTAAACAGTACCTCTGTGTCTCTGTGTGCTGAACATCTAGGATTGAGTCAGGCTGCATTGACTGTGGGACTTTAATGTGTTAAAAGCAGGTTGAAGACGGCTCAGAAACATTTGAAGATTAAAATTTAGCATTATGGCTGCTGGTGGTTTGTAAAGCCTCTACTCAGCTGTATTTTTGTTACTAATTTATGTTTGTTGTTGTTTAACACAGATTTCAGAAGAGCAAATATGCTTAATAGTTTAACTAGATTTCATTTGTCAGTGTGGGTCTGCTGAGTCACCTGAAGAACTCATTTCATTCATTCTCCACATGATGTTCATTTACAGAAATGTTTCACAGGAACTGATTTCTCCCAAAGGGTGAACTAGTGTGTTTCCATAGATTACCTCTGTATGAATGTACTTCTTAAATGAAGGCAAGTGTTTGTCCTTTTTTGTTCCTCAGGTACAGTACGTGATATCAAGGGCAGGCGGTCAACACTGGGGGTAGACAAGAAGCAGACGTACTTCCAAGAGGGAGCTGCAGTGAGGACACAGCCAGGTCACTGAGGTCAGAGGTCAGAATCTGAAACAGCTCAGGTTTGGATTTTAGGTGTTATAAAAAATCAAAATGTATTTATAAAGAAACCTTTAAATAATAGTCATAATTATGATTATTATAAGAAATATCAAACATTTAAGTGGATTTTCTGTTACACATATTGTGTTAGCCCTGCAATAAACTGGCAGCCTGTCTTTGTCCTGTATCAGCTGGGATAGGCTTCATCCTCCCGCAACCCTGAATTGGATACATTGTATTCCAATTATGTAATCTGATCATTTACAAACTCAAGGTATCTAATCAAAATGTAAGTAATAATTATAAAATGGGAAAGCAGAAATAAGTGTGACATGAATGTGATTGTGTGAGCTGACATAGAGGACAGCTAAATGTAGTCTGAAAAACCTTTGTTGTCAAGTTTGCAGGTATATCAGCACGAGACATTCTTACATAGAAGAGACTGTTAAAGTCTCTAACTCAGTGAAGCATTATTGGTCCCGTCTGTTTGGATAAATATAGTAAGTTGATGTATGTCCATTTATTGACACATTTTCTTAAGTGCTTATCCAGTTCAGGATCACAGTGGAGCTGCAGCTGGATATGTTCACTAAATAAACCTTACAAAAGTTAACAATAAACCTGCATCCATGTACGTTGTTGTCCACAGGATGAGAAAATCAAACTGGAAGACTGTGGAACATGTTAATAAATGTTTGTGTGTTTATGCCTGTGTCTTTCACAGGAGGCGCTGGAAGGTTTCCCTAATAGTTCCTGGTGAATCAAAGCAGAACCATAAAGGTTGCTGGATTGCATGATGGCCTTACCCCTGAGCAGTCATCCTGTTAAAGGAGGAACCACTTAGAAGCTGTTTTCAAAGTAGCTGAGCAGATTTCATCTCAAGTAAGCAATTAACTGTTTGTTTGTTTGTTCTGCCACTTAAAGAGCATTTAAGGACATCTTTTGAGTGTCCAGTTGAATTAATTCTACTGGCTCTCATGGTCATTTGTTATTATAGACATATTTTTCATGTTCATCCAGCTATTTAGTAAATTCTATCTATTTAGTAATATCCGTCAGCTATAAAATGTAATATAAATATAAAAATATGTAAATATCTCCTGTCCTTTATGTTTTAATGATGGAAGTCTGTTATCGTGTTACATTAGCATTCCTCACCTATCAGTGAGATGCTGTACAGTACAATCCTACTGACACAGCAGAGGGATAACGACGGCTATTCAACATCGTTACACGACACATTCGAGCTGCATGACGCAGACAAAGTGACTAAATCATCTTTTTGTGGTTTATTGTCTTCAAACCAGCAGACAAAGCCGATTGCAGAAGATGTCAGAGAAGAACTTCAGGCCGTGTACTGAAAAGGTATTTTTTTCTTGTTATCAAAAGACATTTGGAGTGGCAGCTTCTACAACTGGTTGTGCTAAAGTAAAGCTTGCAGTCTAAGAAATCACAGTGTTGATATTCAGCACAAAGAGAAAAGCTCACTTGTTTGAATTTATTTACAATCATAGCTTTATAAATTCTGACTGTAAACAGCTTTTACAGCTTTGATATTGTTTGACACTCGATATCAGGTGATAGGGTTTAATTTAAAGGTTTCTGTGTCCCAATGAGCCATTTACACTGATCAGTGTCAGTTTAACTGTAACACATTCATTATTTAGATTCAACAAAGAAATAACTGAATGTAAAAAATGGCAGCCCTCAGGCCAGGTTTAGAGAGATATATGCATGCATTATGAAATTTATGTATCCCAGATAATTGTTATTCATCTAGTCATGGCAGACCTACCTCTTCCTCCCAAGTTAACTGCAACCCAAAAGAACTAGTGGGGCTATTTACACACTCACAACCAGTGTGGGGTAAAAAGAGCCACCAAAAAGCTGTCAGCAACAGATGTGCTAGAAGAGTTAGAAACTCTACTTATGGAGAAACTTTCTAAGTCTAACAGGGGACAGGTACTCCTGCCCAAATAACATGATATAACCCCACGTACAGCCCAGCCATAAAATGAACCAAGTCATTTAGTTAAAGACAGCATGGGACCAAATGCATGTAACCAGCCTGCATCAACCTGACATTTCTTCCTCCTGAATTAAATGAATGAATGGATGAAAGTTAAATGACTACAAACCTAAAGCCACTAGTTCCCACACTGGAGCTCCCTGACACTGTGTGTTAACCGTATTTAGCTTGTATCAACAGTTGTAACAGGCTAAGCCACCTGAGACACTGCATTGAATGATTGTTCCTGTCTTAATGATTTCAGCTGACTGGTTTCAGCTCAGATGTTCTGCTTTTTCCTTTCAGTAGATCAAAGCAGCTCGTGCTCCTTCTGCTTCCATTTTAGAAGAAGAAGAAGAAGGCGAAGGCTTCAGCGAAGTGGCGTTCATGGTCTCAGTGAACAGTCACGGTCACACACTGCATGTGGTTTTAAAAGCAACATGTCTGTTCACCACAACAATGGAGATGTGTAATATTAGTGCAGCTACGGTTTGTTTTTGAACATCAGTTCTGTTTTCTACTTTGATCACTTAGACCAAAAAAGTGTTGTTTTCAGATTCTTTCTTTTACATCTATAAACCACCTGTTCATTTTTTTTTATTACAATTAGTTTCACATAAATGTTAGTTTTTCCTTTATGATCTTTTAATGCTTACACTACACTGTACATGTCTACATTAGAGACATTTCTGTTACCTGTTTCTGTTGACTCAGAGTTGTGAAATGTTCTTTTATTTGATACACAATATGAAGTTCATAATTTTCTTACAAATAAAACTCTAATGACAAACATGAACAGCTGTGCTTATTTCTGAGACATAAGTTTTTGAATGTGTTGATATTTAGACAGTGTGCATCTGTATGCTGAAACTGTAATGGTGAACCTGAGGTGATGGTCAACAGAAGGCAAATATATATCAATATAAAACAATATTGAAGTAATGTCTTTACCCCCTGCAGCGTGTGGACGCTGTGCACGCAATCACCTTATTCACTGTAGTAAACATGCACCGCTAGCTCACGTGACTGACTGTCTCCATGGTTACATCGTATATTATTAGCTATGTAAACAGCTTCCAAAGATACCGCCATAGCTCTCTGCAGCTGTAACACTTAAACACTTTGCAAATCATTTCATGTTTTTGATAGTTATGAAGACAGAATATGTTTTTAAGGTCATGCTAGGCGGTTGCTATGGTGGTTGCTGTGGACTTGGGTGGACCGCGTCCGATTCCTGTTATTAGCTGTCCGCCGTAGGAAGGCTGCGTTCCATTTACAAGTAGTGACAGTCTGCCGCAACTCGAACTCAAACCCCGCTTTGTTCTTTAATTATAGGCCTTTTATAGCCGTTCATGACACGCACACACACACATAAAGCACTTTGCCTCACCATGAGAATGCAACTTTACCTAACCTAACCTTTAAAGTATCTGATATAGGATAGATAGAAAAATGAAGCAACCAGAGATTTAATGATGAATACTCTGGGTTCTGTAGTTCACGTTTTACAGTCCTGAATGACTCTTTGCATATAATTTATTGAAGAGGAGTTTAGAATGCACTTTACATTTAGACTGTTGCTGTTTAATTTTTTACATTGTTGCCGTGTTATGTCATGAATAAGGTTCACCTGCTGGGGGTTTGATGGATCAGCTGGACAATACAGTCAAAGACAGACTTCATTCATCATATGCAAGAATCCTAGTTGGATTTTTGTTGTCACTCATGTTTTTGAACCAAATATTGAAAACAATTCTGACAGACTGGATACCTGGTCAGGGTGTACATTACCTTGTACTCAAGCATCCCAGGACAGAGCCCTGCCCTACCATGAGCCTGGGTGGATACGTGGTTATAATATAAAAGGACCAATACTGAATATGAATATTTCATGAAAATTGAATTATAATACAAATTAGTAATAAGGCTTTCTCTGCGCCCTTATCTACCCCATACTCAAAGAGCTGCGGGCAGAGAGGGTGACAGGAGAGGATGGCACTGAAGAGAAGATGCTCGGTTTCTGGAGTCTCCTGGTCCTGTCAGTATTAGTAGGATGCATCTGCTGTGTCTTCTCGTGGATGCTCACCTACCTTGACTCGTTCCAGCCTGGTATGGATTTCCCAACACTGCGGACAGTGGCCCACGTCAGAGACGTTTAATATTGATTACATATGTCTGAATTGCTAACCCTAACCCTAGCTCAACAGACCACAATGCCCTGGACTGTCAGTATTATTACATGCTGTGAACATAAGTAGCTTTGATCACAGTTTATGTTGTAAAAGAGAAGGAATATTGGAAAAAAAGATCAACATTGTGATATTATTTCTTCCAAACTGACCAGAAACATGCTTGTCAGACTCTCACAGCAAAGGATCAGACTCACTGTGCATGACAGCTCAGGCCAATGATGTCTGTTAGATTGTCAGTTGTTTAGTGTGCTTCTGTACGGTTAGGGTCACCATCTCTATTTCAGAATAATTAATATGCGGAAAACACTAAAAGTTGATTGTCTTCCAGTATTCTAGCATAATTAAAAAACTTTGACTTTGTAAGTACATATTATTAGTCCTAATGCCAGTATGATTCTTCATAACTCCTGCTTTGAAATACTGAACTTTATTTGACTTTATTTGAAAATTTACCTGATGAAAGATAATTTACAGTGGCAGTCTGTCAGGATAATTCTGACTATAAGATCACTGTATTAATCTGAATCCTTCTGAAATGTGCTGTGGATGAATGCTGATGCAACTCACTGTGTGAAAACTGTTAATAAAATGAATCTGTGACACATGCAACACATTCACAGAGGAAGAGGACACAAAGGGAGGACACGCAGAGGCTGTGTTGAAGTCAGAAATCCAAATCTTTAGTCAAAAACAGGCGGCGGTAACAAACAGGAAGACAAGCAGTCCATCAAACAGTCTACAGGGTCAAACATACAGAGAATTCAAACAGCCGTAAAAAATAACTGGACACTGAAAAACTTAAAGCAATGTGTGACGCAATAAAAGGAAGCAGCGCAGTATATTCACTGAATTATCATCAATTACGAAAGAGAAAAACGACGATTTCTAAGGATTATTTTCTTAAATGCAGTTAGAGTGTGGCTGGTAAAGATGGAAACATACAGAATGTAAACTGTGTGAGTTTGGTGAACTTTGTTAGTAACAAATGAGGTAAAAAACAACAACCCCAAAACAGACAAAACACAGAAAGAGGCTCTCAGTATTCATTAATAATTAGAAAGAAAAATTGTGGTCGTGGATTTTTACAGTCTTAGTTCCGCTCGCTGTCATCATTATAATCATCATGATCAATGGCGAGGTCCTTAGGTGGGTGGGGCTGTCTCTGGTGATGTCACCATGAAGGAACAGCATCTGGCACGTGTTGCTGAAACATCCCAGTACACTGGTGTAGTTTCCTCTCCAGCTGTTGGACATTTGACACTTGAACATTAAGGGGAAGAAGAAGAAACAGTGTTAGGTCAGGTGACCACATGGTTTCTAAGGTAACTGACAGGAAGTAACCAGGCCGTTAGAAATGGATGGCATGTGTTTAGAGTTACTGGAGTTGGGTAACTCTACTTACCAAAAGCAGAAGCACACAGATGACAGATCAGATGCTGAATGTTGCAGGAACATGCTCATGTGTGGTGGTCATTCAGTGCTGCTCCGGCAGGTTAGACAGTCCAAGACTGATATCCTGCCCATCTGAGAGTTTGAAAACACACATGCAAAGATTTATTTTGTATTACAGTCAAAGTTGGATGTTCATTTTTGTCCTTTAAAAATGTTTGTGTATTTGAAAGCACTAACATTTAAGGATGACTTGGATTGTCTCCTTTAAAGGGGAGACAAGTGTATCCACTGATCTACGTCACTTAAACTGGATGATGACTCCTCTCCCCCTCACTCAGAAACACTCCTAATATAACCAAGCAAATAAATAATATTGAAGATTTACTTACATCATTACAAAAACATCAAAAACATCTCCCTTTGATTCTATTTCTCCATTCCTGCTGAACATCAGGCAACAAATATCTCAATAAATCACAGTAAAATGTAAAGCACATATTTTCTCTGCTTTGTCTAACCTCTGCAGAGCCTCTGTCAAGAAAAACATATCTGTAAGCATAAAACAAATATACATTTCATAACACGTCACTGGACAAACCTCGGTCAGTTGATTTCCTCTGTGCAGTGCAGACGAACATCAGTCAGCAAGTCAAGGTGGTGAGATGGACTGGTGTCCTTTGTGACTCTGCTGGTTCTTCTGAGGAAACACCACCGTCTCTCCACACCGTCACCATCTGTGAGCACAAACTGCTGCTCTGCCAGCATGTAGGAAATCAGATATCACACACACAGGGGTGAAGAAACATTAGAGCTCAACTTTGGATACTTTAGATCTAAACAGATCAAAGTAGCTCTTAGTTTCAACAATCAGTGAGCAGACAAACAATGATACCATACTGATTCTGTATGAATACAATATGGTATTTTCAATACAGGTGTCAAATTAATTTATTAAAACTAATACAGATATATGTATATATATTTTTTTGATAAATTAGTTTGCTAAATTATAAGAATATATATATTTTTTTTTTTTCATTTAACAATTGCAACTGAAAGAAATTAAATATTGAACAAAAATATATTGTCACATTCTGAGCATGCTCAGCACGCTGACAGACTTGAAGTTGCTACAGATTTTAAGAAGTGATAATTATAGGGAAAAAACTTCTCTTTTTCATCCGTTTAATCAAACATTTGATGCCTCAGCTGTCTCAGTCCTATAGCGTTCTGCAACTACAACTAACCTGAAGCTTGGATTTGGCTGCAGGTGCCCCTGTACATCCTTCTCAGCAGCACACATGTGGGTACCATTTAATCCCACTTCTTCCTGAGCTTTGCTTCATCACAAGACCAAAGGTGGCATCCCGTGTCACAGTCTTATCATCACCCAGAAGAAACATTTGAAGAAACATCATGGAGAAGAAACATTTACACGCCTCCTGGTTTTGTTTTCTGATCCTGCAAAAAGACTGAGGACAACAAAGCCCAGAGAACACGAGATACACAACATCCAACATTCAGACTCAACAGCCTCCATAAATGAAGAGCACCAGGTTGGTTCAGTTATAGTAGATATAAGCACACTTCACATTACTGGGTATGAATAATAATGAGGGGGCAAACTTTGAAGATGCAGAGCATGATGTCCCATCATCAGACTGCAAACAAACATCCACCAGGCTTCTTTGTTGCCAAAATTGATGATTCTCCTATCAGGGATCAGTAGCGTGTATTAACCTGTGGTATAAGCAGCAGTCACTGAAATATTACTGTTTCAGATAAGAAATCTAGGACATAAAAGCCAGGGTGGGAGGGATCTCTGCAAACTGACTTACCTCTGCAAGTGTGAAGCTCAACAAAAATCTGACTCTCCAGTCACAGACAAACAAAAAACTCCAGCTGGGAGATAGAAAACGCTGTCTGGGTCTTGCTGGATGTTGCTGGTCAGAGTCCACACATTAGCAGAGTGCTTCTTGGTCCCACTGACCCATGTGGACAGCGACTGTGGAGAACTGTTCTGGAAAACAGAGAAGAGAATTAAAATAACAAAAAGCCAAACAGGATTTCCACAAAGACTCTCTTGGAATCAGCAATCAAAAAATCACTGGTTCATATTTCAATTAAATATGAACAGGTTCCTTAAATGTACGCAGTTCAGATCTGATTTAATTTAATTTCCTTCACACAGCACATTTGTCCAGGCTGACAGGTAAACATAGAATTAATCTCAGGTAACATGACTCATAGTAGAGATTCAGTAAGAAAGATTGCTAGCTCTAATATTATTACCACACAATCCAAGGACACACCAACAGCTCAGATTTGTAGAACTATTTAAACAAATGTCTTCTGAATATTCAATTCAGGTTCACAGTGGGAGGGTGGGGGGTGTCGTGGAATTTTTTAAATAAAGTCTGCAACACAGAAAGAGCTGTGATCAAGCTATTTATTACTGCGCCAACACACATCAAACATCACAGTTCAGTCATGTCAGCGCTGCCACAGAAGTTGTGCTCCTACTCCTTTATGCATTCCAAGGAAGAGGGAGGAAGTTACAAACTGATCCTACCACACTTCACGTGTCTCGCTATGAAACCTAACGGATCAATGGTTATGCTGTTTTGTGCCCTTGGCCTTATCAGCACCTGTAAAGGGAGTTGTTTTCTCAAACTGCTGACGCTGAAGTAAGTTCATCTAGTTTTAGAAACTTTCACTGAACAGTCTATAACAGTGTCACAACTAAGCATATGCATAAGCACTTAAATACTTTAAATGAGAATAACAGAAAATTTCTTTTACAGAGGCTAGAGCCTGTCCCAGTAGTCATAGGTAGAGCACACCTGGACAGGTCACCAGTCTGTCAGAGGACAAACACAGAGACAGACATCAGAGTAACAAATCTATTTAAAATTAATGTAAGTTTGCTGCAGCTGTATGTATGAACATGTGTTTCTGTGCTCACAGTCCACCTCTCAGGAACCTGCAGTTCATTTTTAGTCTACTTTAAACAGACCTCACAAAAGGCTGATGTGGCTGGATCAGTAGTCTGATTTAAGTACGATACCTTTGGCCAGGGATTAATCTGGTACATCGCTTCACTGCAGTCTTACATATTTTCCCCACACCTGAATTAAAAAAATACTGATATATACAAATAACAGCTTCAGCTGATGCAGCCTGACTCAATCCTAAATGTTCAGCACACACAGAGAGACACAGAGATACCGTTTAAAGTTTAGTGTTAACATGAGTCACTGATCATTTGCAGTATTACAGAGTCTGGCAGTCTTTGCATGATGTCCACGTCACTGTAAGTTTCTAGCTGACTCTCAGGTGTGACAGGTGTGCCAGCAGGAAAGAGTAATAATAACCTGCATTCTGAGGTTTGTCATGCAGGATTAAAGGAGCCAGGCTTTGTTCACACAGCTAGGATTGTATTTTACACTGACCCTGGATCAGTATAAGTATCATACAGTTTAAACGAAGCACTGAAACTTGCACATATTTATTATAGATGCACTGAAGCTAATCGAGATATTTGCTGTCAATCTGTGGCTGCGATTAAACACTTTACTGAAAACTTTATTAACTAGTAACTTCATCAGTCATGACAGAAGCGAATATTTCTGTGCTAACATCGTTTAAACAGTAACAGCTTTACTACAATATAAGCTAACGTTTACACTGTAACTTTAAGCTAGCACCATAAAGACGGTAAAACACGTAATAATATCTACAAATGCATCTTAAAGCTGTTATATTAGCACTCGGTGTATTACTAACATAACCACATTAACATTACTGACACTCGCTGACTTTTAATAGTCATTCTATAAATACAATGTGATTTCGGAAATATATAAATATACGGACAACAGGCTCTTCCGCGGCAATCTCTTGTCGTCAATAAGCAACGTTAAGGGAGCTCTATAGTATTCAATGAGAGGACCCTGCACGTCAATAAGTGAAGCAGAGGGAGCCTGACCATGCGTCACACGTTTGACGAGTTGGGAGTGAGAACGTGTTGGTTGGTAAAATGTTTAGGATGAGATGGAGATATAACACTCATGCACCCTGAAAATTATGAAGGTCTAAATATGTATCAAAGGGACTCACTGAACATCAGTGGATTTCTATGGGGCAAACGTACTTAAAGCAGCCACTGTGACCATTGCTGCAGAGCAAAATGAAGAATACTGATGGGGACTATGAGGGTTTGTAGTTAAATTCCTGCTCTTACCGGATCAGTGAGTGTCTGTTTCAAGACTATTAACATACTTCTACATCACTATGGAACACCAGCATTTCTGCAGAGGACAGAACCACCTGCTTTAAACTACCATGATGCTCTGTGCTATGTTGTCATGGCAATATGAATTCAAATAAATACATAAGTCGAAAAATGCACATTTGAAGGAGGACAAGAAGACAGGCAACTGGAAGAGCTTTTGAAACAGGAAAACTTTTTTGGATTTCTCTTAATTTACCTGGAAATTTTGCTAATACAAGTCAAGGAGGAAACAAGGAGGCAGGTTGGATTATATTTGAGGACAGGACGCATGAAGGAGAAGCATGAGGAGAGAGAAAACAGCAGAGCGACGGTGAAAAGCTAATCATGGATCAAGTCGAAGAAGCAAGCATCAAAACTGTGAGTAAACATAACACACAAAAAGTTAAAAATGACTGTGCTGATTAAGGAAACATTACATTTGGTTAGTTTGGGGTCTCGAGCTTCAGGTTTGTGGGTTCAGTTGCTCTCAAAATTGAGGAAAGACAAAAAATGTTTCTTTTGAAAGGTTGTTGGAGGATTCTTACTGTAAGAAATATCTGGGTGTGCATCTGCTTTTATTAAAAAAAAAAAAAAAAAAGTTGAATTTTATTTAGTCACATTGAAAAGGGAAAATTGGAGGATCAGGACAATAACGTGGCCAAATTTACTGTTTCCTTAATCAGAACAATAATTTTGATCTGAACTAGAAATGTGTAAATGGGTTATTTTCTTTCTTCTCTACTGATCACTGTGTTACATGTTTAGTTACTTGTCAGTCTACATGATTAATGGTACTTTTAAAAAATGCAGTTTATTCATAATTTTGTAGAAAAAGGCTCTGCACCTGTGAAAAACAAATCCAAACCCCCAAAATCACTGTAGATCAGAGTAGCTAAGCTCTGGTTAACTGCAATTATATTACAGGAGATTAAAAATATTAAGATGATTGAAAGAAACAAAGATTGCTTTAAGGTCTGAAGATTTGACTTTCTTATTGAAAGAGACGAAAACTAATCCATGTGTGACACTGAGGAAATAACTGAACGCTAAAAAGATGTGGAGGTCCAAATGTTTTATAAAAATGGGCAAACTTGATTTAATGACATTAGAAAGAAAAAATGGGATGTTTAAAAAGGTAATAAATAAAAACGATTTTTATATTACTTGAAAAAATGATGTTGGTTAGTGCAGCTGTATTTGGAAAAGCTACTGGGTCACTAGTAAGATGAGATTTAATGTGATAAACTGAGGATAGGTAATATAATCTGCACACTCGCTATTATTGTTGTAATCCACACACCACCATTATTGTTGCATCCATACACCAGCTAATGTTTTATCAAACATTAATCATAATTGGTGATCAATGCAAGTTTTAAGCAATTATATTTATTTGGATTCAAAACCAATTTACAAAATATAAAAAAGAATCTTGTTTTTTTTAAGATAAAAAGACGTTTCTAACTGACTTCAGTTAGCTGAGCTGTAGAGGAGATTGATGAGCACGCAAAAAGTGAACTTGTTAGGGACAGTTTGCAATCAACTCAAATTTTGATGATAGACACAGATAAAAATGAGCGTTTTTTTAGACACTGATGTGTGGACCGATCACATGGTTATAAACCAGGTGAAAATTGACTTCAAACTTTTGAGCTGTGGTGTAGATTGATTACAATGATAGCGTATAGTTATCTATTACAGAAGAATATATAGAAGTATGAGGACAGAGAGACACTGTTAAAAGGTTATGAGCTGTCTTGATGCAGAGAAAGTGGAGTTTGTCATCCTGGAGCTGTTGCCAAGATTGAACGATGCTCTGGCTCTGTGGTCAAGTTCAGACATAGGCTTTAAGCAACCATGAGCCACTGATAAGCGTGATAGATTAATAAGCATGTATAAAGTGGACTTGTTAAACAGCTCTGATAGGAGAAAGTCAATGAGCACGCAATAAAGTGGACTTGTTAGGGACAGTTTACCATCAGCCTTGATAAAGTTTAACTTCATTTGTATTGAAAGACAGACTTTAAAGAAGATTCTTATTTGAAACTGGTGATAAAATCCAGGTCAGATACAGTTACATACAAGCATACAGTACACACTACTGCTCAAAGGTCAGAGGTCAGTTAGAAAAGACCCTGATTTTAATAGAAAATTGGCTTTAATGCAACATCACATGAAGTTTATCAGTAATGTTTCACAGCTTTAATCAAATCCTTCATCATCCATAAGTTGTGATGGAAAAATGTCTGCAAGCGTGCAGGAGCCCATTTTTAGAGACAATCATTCCTGTGTTATAATGCTCATTGAAGTTTATCAGGTCAGACGACCAACAGATGATAAGAAATATAATCTTACTAATTATTAGAGTTGAAAAGTACTTTGCTAAGCAAAATTCAATGAGGTTAGGCTGGAGATTGAGACGTTAACATAAAAGGGTCAGTTGGTGATGCATGAAAAAAAAAAATTTCTTCTGAAAATCTATTGGAGAATTCTGATTGTAAGAAATGAAAAATATTAAAACAGTGAAACTGTTAAAAAAAAGTGAAGGTTTTGTGCAGCTGGGTGTTGCAGCCCCTTTAGAGGAAAATGGAAACTTGGTTTCATGAGGTTAAAAACAAACACTGGGATGATCCAGACACATTTATTGTTTCTTTAATCACCACAATAGTTTCAGTTTGTGCTAAAATCTCTTAAAAAGCTGTTTTGAGTGATAAGTTTGGCTTTAATGTGTTAAGCTTGCATTAGATAAGACAATGTACCACTGAACACAGGAGGGATTATTGCTGAAAATGGGTCTCTGAACACCTCTGTAGATATTCTATTAAAAATCATTCATGATTTGTGATCAGTGTTAATATTAAGCATTTATATGATTATTTTTGATAAATTGCTGTGATTCAATCTGAAACCAAATTTGAGTCTATTCTGAAAACAAGACATTTCTAATTCACCTCAGACTTTTGAGCTGTAGTCTACATTGTAATGATAGTGTATGGTTATTGATTAGAGCAGATGATATGAGGCTATCAGGAGAGACTGTTAAAAAGTTATGAGCTGTCTTGATGCAGAGAAAGTGGAGTTTGTCATCCTGGAGCTGTTGCCAAGATTGAATGATGCTCTGGCTCTGTGGTCAAGTTCAGACATAGGCTTTAAGCAACCATGAGCCACTGATAAGCGTGATAGATTAATAAGCATGTATAAAGTGGACTTGTTAAACAGCTCTGATAGGAGAAAGTCAATGAGCACGCAATAAAGTGGACTTGTTAGGGACAGTTTACCATCAGCCTTGATAAAGTTTAACTTCATTTGTATTGAAAGACAGACTTTAAAGAAGATTCTTATTTGAAACTGGTGATAAAATCCAGGTCAGATACAGTTACATACAAGCATACAGTACACACTACTGCTCAAAGGTCAGAGGTCAGTTAGAAAAGACCCTGATTTTAATAGAAAATTGGCTTTAATGCAACATCACATGAAGTTTATCAGTAATGTTTCACAGCTTTAATCAAATCCTTCATCATCCATAAGTTGTGATGGAAAAATGTCTGCAAGCGTGCAGGAGCCCATTTTTAGAGACAATCATTCCTGTGTTATAATGCTCATTGAAGTTTATCAGGTCAGACGACCAACAGATGATAAGAAATATAATCTTACTAATTATTAGAGTTGAAAAGTACTTTGCTAAGAAAAATTCAATGAGGTTAGGCTGGAGATTGAGACGTTAACATAAAAGGGTCAGTTGGTGATGCATGAAAAAAAAGAATTTCTTCTAAAAATCTATTGGAGAATTCTGATTGTAAGAAATGAAAAATATTAAAACAGTGAAACTGTTAAAAAAAAGTGAAGGTTTTGTGCAGCTGGGTGTTGCAGCCCCTTTAGAGGAAAATGGAAACTTGGTTTCATGAGGTTAAAAACAAACACTGGGATGATCCAGACACATTTATTGTTTCTTTAATCACCACAATAGTTTCAGTTTGTGCTAAAATCTCTTAAAAAGCTGTTTGAGTGATAAGTTTGGCTTTAATGTGTTAAGCTTGCATTAGATAAGACAATGTACCACTGAACACAGGAGGGATTAATGCTGAAAATGGGTCTCTGAACACCTCTGTAGATATTCTATTAAAAATCATTCATGATTTGTGATCAGTGTTAATATTAAGCATTTATATGATTATTTTGATAAATTGCTGTGATTCAATCTGAAACCAAATTTGAGTCTATTCTGAAAACAAGACATTTCTAATTCACCTCAGACTTTTGAGCTGTAGTCTACATTGTAATGATAGTGTATGGTTATTGATTAGAGCAGATGATATGAGGCTATCAGGAGAGACTGTTAAAAAGTTATGAGCTGTCTTGATGCAGAGAAAGTGGAGTTTGTCATCCTGGAGCTGTTGCCAAGATTGAACGATGCTCTGGCTCTGTGGTCAAGTTCAGACATAGGCTTTAAGCAACCATGAGCCACTGATAAGCGTGATAGATTAATAAGCATGTATAAAGTGGACTTGTTAAACAGCTCTGATAGGAGAAAGTCAATGAGCACGCAATAAAGTGGACTTGTTAGGGACAGTTTACCATCAGCCTTGATAAAGTTTAACTTCATTTGTATTGAAAGACAGACTTTAAAGAAGATTCTTATTTGAAACTGGTGATAAAATCCAGGTCAGATACAGTTACATACAAGCATACAGTACACACTACTGCTCAAAGGTCAGAGGTCAGTTAGAAAAGACCCTGATTTTAATAGAAAATTGGCTTTAATGCAACATCACATGAAGTTTATCAGTAATGTTTCACAGCTTTAATCAAATCCTTCATCATCCATAAGTTGTGATGGAAAAATGTCTGCAAGCGTGCAGGAGCCCATTTTTAGAGACAATCATTCCTGTGTTATAATGCTCATTGAAGTTTATCAGGTCAGACGACCAACAGATGATAAGAAATATAATCTTACTAATTATTAGAGTTGAAAAGTACTTTGCTAAGAAAAATTCAATGAGGTTAGGCTGGAGATTGAGACGTTAACATAAAAGGGTCAGTTGGTGATGCATGAAAAAAAAGAATTTCTTCTAAAAATCTATTGGAGAATTCTGATTGTAAGAAATGAAAAATATTAAAACAGTGAAACTGTTAAAAAAAAGTGAAGGTTTTGTGCAGCTGGGTGTTGCAGCCCCTTTAGAGGAAAATGGAAACTTGGTTTCATGAGGTTAAAAACAAACACTGGGATGATCCAGACACATTTATTGTTTCTTTAATCACCACAATAGTTTCAGTTTGTGCTAAAATCTCTTAAAAAGCTGTTTGAGTGATAAGTTTGGCTTTAATGTGTTAAGCTTGCATTAGATAAGACAATGTACCACTGAACACAGGAGGGATTAATGCTGAAAATGGGTCTCTGAACACCTCTGTAGATATTCTATTAAAAATCATTCATGATTTGTGATCAGTGTTAATATTAAGCATTTATATGATTATTTTGATAAATTGCTGTGATTCAATCTGAAACCAAATTTGAGTCTATTCTGAAAACAAGACATTTCTAATTCACCTCAGACTTTTGAGCTGTAGTCTACATTGTAATGATAGTGTATGGTTATTGATTAGAGCAGATGATATGAGGCTATCAGGAGAGACTGTTAAAAAGTTATGAGCTGTCTTGATGCAGAGAAAGTGGAGTTTGTCATCCTGGAGCTGTTGCCAAGATTGAACGATGCTCTGGCTCTGTGGTCAAGTTCAGACATAGGCTTTAAGCAACCATGAGCCACTGATAAGCGTGATAGATTAATAAGCATGTATAAAGTGGGCTTGTTAAACAGCTCTGATAGGAGAAAGTCAATGAGCACGCAATAAAGTGGACTTGTTAGGGACAGTTTACCATCAGCCTTGATAAAGTTTAACTTCATTTGTATTGAAAGACAGACTTTAAAGAAGATTCTTATTTGAAACTGGTGATAAAATCCAGGTCAGATACAGTTACATACAAGCATACAGTACACACTACTGCTCAAAGGTCAGAGGTCAGTTAGAAAAGACCCTGATTTTAATAGAAAATTGGCTTTAATGCAACATCACATGAAGTTTATCAGTAATGTTTCACAGCTTTAATCAAATCCTTCATCATCCATAAATTGTGATGGAAAAATGTCTGCAAGCGTGCAGGAGCCCATTTTTAGAGACAATCATTCCTGTGTTATAATGCTCATTGAAGTTTATCAGGTCAGACGACCAACAGATGATAAGAAATATAATCTTACTAATTATTAGAGTTGAAAAGTACTTTGCTAAGCAAAATTCAATGAGGTTAGGCTGGAGATTGAGACGTTAACATAAAAGGGTCAGTTGGTGATGCATGAAAGAAAATAAATTTCTTCTGAAAATCTATTGGAGAATTCTGATTGTAAGAAATGAAAAATATTAAAACAGTGAAACTGTTAAAAAAAAGTGAAGGTTTTGTGCAGCTGGGTGTTGCAGCCCCTTTAGAGGAAAATGGAAACTTGGTTTCATGAGGTTAAAAACAAACACTGGGATGATCCAGACACATTTATTGTTTCTTTAATCACCACAATAGTTTCAGTTTGTGCTAAAATCTCTTAAAAAGCTGTTTTGAGTGATAAGTTTGGCTTTAATGTGTTAAGCTTGCATTAGATAAGACAATGTACCACTGAACACAGGAGGGATTATTGCTGAAAATGGGTCTCTGAACACCTCTGTAGATATTCTATTAAAAATCATTCATGATTTGTGATCAGTGTTAATATTAAGCATTTATATGATTATTTTGATAAATTGCTGTGATTCAATCTGAAACCAAATTTGAGTCTATTCTGAAAACAAGACATTTCTAATTCACCTCAGACTTTTGAGCTGTAGTCTACATTGTAATGATAGTGTATGGTTATTGATTAGAGCAGATGATATGAGACTATCAGGAGAGACTGTTAAAAAGTTATGAGCTGTCTTGATGCAGAGAAAGTGGAGTTTGTCATCCTGGAGCTGTTGCCAAGATTGAACGATGCTCTGGCTCTGTGGTCAAGTTCAGACATAGGCTTTAAGCAACCATGAGCCACTGATAAGCGTGATAGATTAATAAGCATGTATAAAGTGGACTTGTTAAACAGCTCTGATAGGAGAAAGTCAATGAGCACGCAATAAAGTGGACTTGTTAGGGACAGTTTACCATCAGCCTTGATAAAGTTTAACTTCATTTGTATTGAAAGACAGACTTTAAAGAAGATTCTTATTTGAAACTGGTGATAAAATCCAGGTCAGATACAGTTACATACAAGCATACAGTACACACTACTGCTCAAAGGTCAGAGGTCAGTTAGAAAAGACCTTGATTTTAATAGAAAATTGGCTTTAATGTAACATCACATGAAGTTTATCAGTAATGTTTCACAGCTTTAATCAAATCCTTCATCATCCATAAGTTGTGATGGAAAAATGTCTGCAAGCGTGCAGGAGCCCATTTTTAGAGACAATCATTCCTGTGTTATAATGCTCATTGAAGTTTATCAGGTCAGACGACCAACAGATGATAAGAAATATAATCTTACTAATTATTAGTTGAAAAGTACTTTGCTAAGCAAAATTCAATGAGGTTAGGCTGGAGATTGAGACGTTAACATAAAAGGGTCAGTTGGTGATGCATGAAAAAAAAGAATTTCTTCTAAAAATCTATTGGAGAATTCTGATTGTAAGAAATGAAAAATATTAAAACAGTGAAACTGTTAAAAAAAAGTGAAGGTTTTGTGCAGCTGGGTGTTGCAGCCCCTTTAGAGGAAAATGGAAACTTGGTTTCATGAGGTTAAAAACAAACACTGGGATGATCCAGACACATTTATTGTTTCTTTAATCACCACAATAGTTTCAGTTTGTGCTAAAATCTCTTAAAAAGCTGTTTGAGTGATAAGTTTGGCTTTAATGTGTTAAGCTTGCATTAGATAAGACAATGTACCACTGAACACAGGAGGGATTAATGCTGAAAATGGATCTCTGAACACCTCTGTAGATATTCTATTAAAAATCATTCATGATTTGTGATCAGTGTTAATATTAAGCATTTATATGATTATTTTGATAAATTGCTGTGATTCAATCTGAAACCAAATTTGAGTCTATTCTGAAAACAAGACATTTCTAATTCACCTCAGACTTTTGAGCTGTAGTCTACATTGTAATGATAGCGTATGGTTATTGATTAGAGCAGATGATATGAGGCTATCAGGAGAGACTGTTAAAAAGTTATGAGCTGTCTTGATGCAGAGAAAGTGGAGTTTGTCATCCTGGAGCTGTTGCCAAGATTGAACGATGCTCTGGCTCTGTGGTCAAGTTCAGACATAGGCTTTAAGCAACCATGAGCCACTGATAAGCGTGATAGATTAATAAGCATGTATAAAGTGGACTTGTTAAACAGCTCTGATAGGAGAAAGTCAATGAGCACGCAATAAAGTGGACTTGTTAGGGACAGTTTACCATCAGCCTTGATAAAGTTTAACTTCATTTGTATTGAAAGACAGACTTTAAAGAAGATTCTTATTTGAAACTGGTGATAAAATCCAGGTCAGATACAGTTACATACAAGCATACAGTACACACTACTGCTCAAAGGTCAGAGGTCAGTTAGAAAAGACCCTGATTTTAATAGAAAATTGGCTTTAATGCAACATCACATGAAGTTTATCAGTAATGTTTCACAGCTTTAATCAAATCCTTCATCATCCATAAGTTGTGATGGAAAAATGTCTGCAAGCGTGCAGGAGCCCATTTTTAGAGACAATCATTCCTGTGTTATAATGCTCATTGAAGTTTATCAGGTCAGACGACCAACAGATGATAAGAAATATAATCTTACTAATTATTAGAGTTGAAAAGTACTTTGCTAAGCAAAATTCAATGAGGTTAGGCTGGAGATTGAGACGTTAACATAAAAGGGTCAGTTGGTGATGCATGAAAAAAAAGAATTTCTTCTAAAAATCTATTGGAGAATTCTGATTGTAAGAAATGAAAAATATTAAAACAGTGAAACTGTTAAAAAAAAGTGAAGGTTTTGTGCAGCTGGGTGTTGCAGCCCCTTTAGAGGAAAATGGAAACTTGGTTTCATGAGGTTAAAAACAAACACTGGGATGATCCAGACACATTTATTGTTTCTTTAATCACCACAATAGTTTCAGTTTGTGCTAAAATCTCTTAAAAAGCTGTTTTGAGTGATAAGTTTGGCTTTAATGTGTTAAGCTTGCATTAGATAAGACAATGTACCACTGAACACAGGAGGGATTATTGCTGAAAATGGGTCTCTGAACACCTCTGTAGATATTCTATTAAAAATCATTCATGATTTGTGATCAGTGTTAATATTAAGCATTTATATGATTATTTTTGATAAATTGCTGTGATTCAATCTGAAACCAAATTTGAGTCTATTCTGAAAACAAGACATTTCTAATTCACCTCAGACTTTTGAGCTGTAGTCTACATTGTAATGATAGTGTATGGTTATTGATTAGAGCAGATGATATGAGACTATCAGGAGAGACTGTTAAAACGTTATGAGCTGTCTTGATGCAGAGAAAGTGGAGTTTGTCATCCTGGAGCTGTTGCCAAGATTGAACGATGCTCTGGCTCTGTGGTCAAGTTCAGACATAGGCTTTAAGCAACCATGAGCCACTGATAAGCGTGATAGATTAATAAGCATGTATAAAGTGGACTTGTTAAACAGCTCTGATAGGAGAAAGTCAATGAGCACGCAATAAAGTGGACTTGTTAGGGACAGTTTACCATCAGCCTTGATAAAGTTTAACTTCATTTGTATTGAAAGACAGACTTTAAAGAAGATTCTTATTTGAAACTGGTGATAAAATCCAGGTCAGATACAGTTACATACAAGCATACAGTACACACTACTGCTCAAAGGTCAGAGGTCAGTTAGAAAAGACCCTGATTTTAATAGAAAATTGGCTTTAATGCAACATCACATGAAGTTTATCAGTAATGTTTCACAGCTTTAATCAAATCCTTCATCATCCATAAGTTGTGATGGAAAAATGTCTGCAAGCGTGCAGGAGCCCATTTTTAGAGACAATCATTCCTGTGTTATAATGCTCATTGAAGTTTATCAGGTCAGACGACCAACAGATGATAAGAAATATAATCTTACTAATTATTAGAGTTGAAAAGTACTTTGCTAAGCAAAATTCAATGAGGTTAGGCTGGAGATTGAGACGTTAACATAAAAGGGTCAGTTGGTGATGCATGAAAAAAAAGAATTTCTTCTAAAAATCTATTGGAGAATTCTGATTGTAAGAAATGAAAAATATTAAAACAGTGAAACTGTTAAAAAAAAGTGAAGGTTTTGTGCAGCTGGGTGTTGCAGCCCCTTTAGAGGAAAATGGAAACTTGGTTTCATGAGGTTAAAAACAAACACTGGGATGATCCAGACACATTTATTGTTTCTTTAATCACCACAATAGTTTCAGTTTGTGCTAAAATCTCTTAAAAAGCTGTTTTGAGTGATAAGTTTGGCTTTAATGTGTTAAGCTTGCATTAGATAAGACAATGTACCACTGAACACAGGAGGGATTATTGCTGAAAATGGGTCTCTGAACACCTCTGTAGATATTCTATTAAAAATCATTCATGATTTGTGATCAGTGTTAATATTAAGCATTTATATGATTATTTTTGATAAATTGCTGTGATTCAATCTGAAACCAAATTTGAGTCTATTCTGAAAACAAGACATTTCTAATTCACCTCAGACTTTTGAGCTGTAGTCTACATTGTAATGATAGTGTATGGTTATTGATTAGAGCAGATGATATGAGGCTATCAGGAGAGACTGTTAAAAAGTTATGAGCTGTCTTGATGCAGAGAAAGTGGAGTTTGTCATCCTGGAGCTGTTGCCAAGATTGAACGATGCTCTGGCTCTGTGGTCAAGTTCAGACATAGGCTTTAAGCAACCATGAGCCACTGATAAGCGTGATAGATTAATAAGCATGTATAAAGTGGACTTGTTAAACAGCTCTGATAGGAGAAAGTCAATGAGCACGCAATAAAGTGGACTTGTTAGGGACAGTTTACCATCAGCCTTGATAAAGTTTAACTTCATTTGTATTGAAAGACAGACTTTAAAGAAGATTCTTATTTGAAACTGGTGATAAAATCCAGGTCAGATACAGTTACATACAAGCATACAGTACACACTACTGCTCAAAGGTCAGAGGTCAGTTAGAAAAGACCCTGATTTTAATAGAAAATTGGCTTTAATGCAACATCACATGAAGTTTATCAGTAATGTTTCACAGCTTTAATCAAATCCTTCATCATCCATAAGTTGTGATGGAAAAATGTCTGCAAGCGTGCAGGAGCCCATTTTTAGAGACAATCATTCCTGTGTTATAATGCTCATTGAAGTTTATCAGGTCAGACGACCAACAGATGATAAGAAATATAATCTTACTAATTATTAGAGTTGAAAAGTACTTTGCTAAGCAAAATTCAATGAGGTTAGGCTGGAGATTGAGACGTTAACATAAAAGGGTCAGTTGGTGATGCATGAAAAAAAAAATTTCTTCTGAAAATCTATTGGAGAATTCTGATTGTAAGAAATGAAAAATATTCAAAGAGTGAAACTGTTAAAAAAAGTGAAGGTTTTGTGCAGCTGGGTGTTGCAGCCCCTTTAGAGGAAAATGGAAACTTGGTTTCATGAGGTTAAAAACAAACACTGGGATGATCCAGACACATTTATTGTTTCTTTAATCACCACAATAGTTTCAGTTTGTGCTAAAATCTCTTAAAAAGCTGTTTTGAGTGATAAGTTTGGCTTTAATGTGTTAAGCTTGCATTAGATAAGACAATGTACCACTGAACACAGGAGGGATTATTGCTGAAAATGGGTCTCTGAACACCTCTGTAGATATTCTATTAAAAATCATTCATGATTTGTGATCAGTGTTAATATTAAGCATTTATATGATTATTTTGATAAATTGCTGTGATTCAATCTGAAACCAAATTTGAGTCTATTCTGAAAACAAGACATTTCTAATTCACCTCAGACTTTTGAGCTGTAGTCTACATTGTAATGATAGTGTATGGTTATTGATTAGAGCAGATGATATGAGACTATCAGGAGAGACTGTTAAAAAGTTATGAGCTGTCTTGATGCAGAGAAAGTGGAGTTTGTCATCCTGGAGCTGTTGCCAAGATTGAACGATGCTCTGGCTCTGTGGTCAAGTTCAGACATAGGCTTTAAGCAACCATGAGCCACTGATAAGCGTGATAGATTAATAAGCATGTATAAAGTGGACTTGTTAAACAGCTCTGATAGGAGAAAGTCAATGAGCACGCAATAAAGTGGACTTGTTAGGGACAGTTTACCATCAGCCTTGATAAAGTTTAACTTCATTTGTATTGAAAGACAGACTTTAAAGAAGATTCTTATTTGAAACTGGTGATAAAATCCAGGTCAGATACAGTTACATACAAGCATACAGTACACACTACTGCTCAAAGGTCAGAGGTCACTTAGAAAAGACCCTGATTTTAATAGAAAATTGGCTTTAATGTAACATCACATGAAGTTTATCAGTAATGTTTCACAGCTTTAATCAAATCCTTCATCATCCATAAGTTGTGATGGAAAAATGTCTGCAAGCGTGCAGGAGCCCATTTTTAGAGACAATCATTCCTGTGTTATAATGCTCATTGAAGTTTATCAGGTCAGACGACCAACAGATGATAAGAAATATAATCTTACTAATTATTAGTTGAAAAGTACTTTGCTAAGCAAAATTCAATGAGGTTAGGCTGGAGATTGAGACGTTAACATAAAAGGGTCAGTTGGTGATGCATGAAAAAAAAGAATTTCTTCTAAAAATCTATTGGAGAATTCTGATTGTAAGAAATGAAAAATATTCAAATAGTTAAACTGTTAAAAAAAAGTGAAGGTTTTGTGCAGCTGGGTGTTGCAGCCCCTTTAGAGGAAAATGGAAACTTGGTTTCATGAGGTTAAAAACAAACACTGGGATGATCCAGACACATTTATTGTTTCTTTAATCACCACAATAGTTTCAGTTTGTGCTAAAATCTCTTAAAAAGCTGTTTTGAGTGATAAGTTTGGCTTTAATGTGTTAAGCTTGCATTAGATAAGACAATGTACCACTGAACACAGGAGGGATTATTGCTGAAAATGGGTCTCTGAACACCTCTGTAGATATTCTATTAAAAATCATTCATGATTTGTGATCAGTGTTAATATTAAGCATTTATATGATTATTTTTGATAAATTGCTGTGATTCAATCTGAAACCAAATTTGAGTCTATTCTGAAAACAAGACATTTCTAATTCACCTCAGACTTTTGAGCTGTAGTCTACATTGTAATGATAGTGTATGGTTATTGATTAGAGCAGATGATATGAGGCTATCAGGAGAGACTGTTAAAAAGTTATGAGCTGTCTTGATGCAGAGAAAGTGGAGTTTGTCATCCTGGAGCTGTTGCCAAGATTGAACGATGCTCTGGCTCTGTGGTCAAGTTCAGACATAGGCTTTAAGCAACCATGAGCCACTGATAAGCGTGATAGATTAATAAGCATGTATAAAGTGGGCTTGTTAAACAGCTCTGATAGGAGAAAGTCAATGAGCACGCAATAAAGTGGACTTGTTAGGGACAGTTTACCATCAGCCTTGATAAAGTTTAACTTCATTTGTATTGAAAGACAGACTTTAAAGAAGATTCTTATTTGAAACTGGTGATAAAATCCAGGTCAGATACAGTTACATACAAGCATACAGTACACACTACTGCTCAAAGGTCAGAGGTCAGTTAGAAAAGACCCTGATTTTAATAGAAAATTGGCTTTAATGCAACATCACATGAAGTTTATCAGTAATGTTTCACAGCTTTAATCAAATCCTTCATCATCCATAAGTTGTGATGGAAAAATGTCTGCAAGCGTGCAGGAGCCCATTTTTAGAGACAATCATTCCTGTGTTATAATGCTCATTGAAGTTTATCAGGTCAGACGACCAACAGATGATAAGAAATATAATCTTACTAATTATTAGAGTTGAAAAGTACTTTGCTAAGCAAAATTCAATGAGGTTAGGCTGGAGATTGAGACGTTAACATAAAAGGGTCAGTTGGTGATGCATGAAAAAAAAGAATTTCTTCTAAAAATCTATTGGAGAATTCTGATTGTAAGAAATGAAAAATATTAAAACAGTGAAACTGTTAAAAAAAAGTGAAGGTTTTGTGCAGCTGGGTGTTGCAGCCCCTTTAGAGGAAAATGGAAACTTGGTTTCATGAGGTTAAAAACAAACACTGGGATGATCCAGACACATTTATTGTTTCTTTAATCACCACAATAGTTTCAGTTTGTGCTAAAATCTCTTAAAAAGCTGTTTTGAGTGATAAGTTTGGCTTTAATGTGTTAAGCTTGCATTAGATAAGACAATGTACCACTGAACACAGGAGGGATTATTGCTGAAAATGGGTCTCTGAACACCTCTGTAGATATTCTATTAAAAATCATTCATGATTTGTGATCAGTGTTAATATTAAGCATTTATATGATTATTTTTGATAAATTGCTGTGATTCAATCTGAAACCAAATTTGAGTCTATTCTGAAAACAAGACATTTCTAATTCACCTCAGACTTTTGAGCTGTAGTCTACATTGTAATGATAGTGTATGGTTATTGATTAGAGCAGATGATATGAGACTATCAGGAGAGACTGTTAAAAAGTTATGAGCTGTCTTGATGCAGAGAAAGTGGAGTTTGTCATCCTGGAGCTGTTGCCAAGATTGAACGATGCTCTGGCTCTGTGGTCAAGTTCAGACATAGGCTTTAAGCAACCATGAGCCACTGATAAGCGTGATAGATTAATAAGCATGTATAAAGTGGACTTGTTAAACAGCTCTGATAGGAGAAAGTCAATGAGCACGCAATAAAGTGGACTTGTTAGGGACAGTTTACCATCAGCCTTGATAAAGTTTAACTTCATTTGTATTGAAAGACAGACTTTAAAGAAGATTCTTATTTGAAACTGGTGATAAAATCCAGGTCAGATACAGTTACATACAAGCATACAGTACACACTACTGCTCAAAGGTCAGAGGTCAGTTAGAAAAGACCCTGATTTTAATAGAAAATTGGCTTTAATGTAACATCACATGAAGTTTATCAGTAATGTTTCACAGCTTTAATCAAATCCTTCATCATCCATAAGTTGTGATGGAAAAATGTCTGCAAGCGTGCAGGAGCCCATTTTTAGAGACAATCATTCCTGTGTTATAATGCTCATAGAAGTTTATCAGGTCAGACGACCAACAGATGATAAGAAATATAATCTTACTAATTATTAGTTGAAAAGTACTTTGCTAAGCAAAATTCAATGAGGTTAGGCTGGAGATTGAGACGTTAACATAAAAGGGTCAGTTGGTGATGCATGAAAAAAAAAAATTTCTTCTGAAAATCTATTGGAGAATTCTGATTGTAAGAAATGAAAAATATTCAAATAGTTAAACTGTTAAAAAAAAGTGAAGGTTTTGTGCAGCTGGGTGTTGCAGCCCCTTTAGAGGAAAATGGAAACTTGGTTTCATGAGGTTAAAAACAAACACTGGGATGATCCAGACACATTTATTGTTTCTTTAATCACCACAATAGTTTCAGTTTGTGCTAAAATCTCTTAAAAAGCTGTTTTGAGTGATAAGTTTGGCTTTAATGTGTTAAGCTTGCATTAGATAAGACAATGTACCACTGAACACAGGAGGGATTATTGCTGAAAATGGGTCTCTGAACACCTCTGTAGATATTCTATTAAAAATCATTCATGATTTGTGATCAGTGTTAATATTAAGCATTTATATGATTATTTTGATAAATTGCTGTGATTCAATCTGAAACCAAATTTGAATCTATTCTGAAAACAAGACATTTCTAATTCACCTCAGACTTTTGAGCTGTAGTCTACATTGTAATGATAGTGTATGGTTATTGATTAGAGCAGATGATATGAGGCTATCAGGAGAGACTGTTAAAAAGTTATGAGCTGTCTTGATGCAGAGAAAGTGGAGTTTGTCATCCTGGAGCTGTTGCCAAGATTGAACGATGCTCTGGCTCTGTGGTCAAGTTCAGACATAGGCTTTAAGCAACCATGAGCCACTGATAAGCGTGATAGATTAATAAGCATGTATAAAGTGGACTTGTTAAACAGCTCTGATAGGAGAAAGTCAATGAGCACGCAATAAAGTGGACTTGTTAGGGACAGTTTACCATCAGCCTTGATAAAGTTTAACTTCATTTGTATTGAAAGACAGACTTTAAAGAAGATTCTTATTTGAAACTGGTGATAAAATCCAGGTCAGATACAGTTACATACAAGCATACAGTACACACTACTGCTCAAAGGTCAGAGGTCAGTTAGAAAAGACCCTGATTTTAATAGAAAATTGGCTTTAATGCAACATCACATGAAGTTTATCAGTAATGTTTCACAGCTTTAATCAAATCCTTCATCATCCATAAGTTGTGATGGAAAAATGTCTGCAAGCGTGCAGGAGCCCATTTTTAGAGACAATCATTCCTGTGTTATAATGCTCATTGAAGTTTATCAGGTCAGACGACCAACAGATGATAAGAAATATAATCTTACTAATTATTAGAGTTGAAAAGTACTTTGCTAAGCAAAATTCAATGAGGTTAGGCTGGAGATTGAGACGTTAACATAAAAGGGTCAGTTGGTGATGCATGAAAGAAAAGAATTTCTTCTAAAAATCTATTGGAGAATTCTGATTGTAAGAAATGAAAAATATTAAAACAGTGAAACTGTTAAAAAAAAGTGAAGGTTTTGTGCAGCTGGGTGTTGCAGCCCCTTTAGAGGAAAATGGAAACTTGGTTTCATGAGGTTAAAAACAAACACTGGGATGATCCAGACACATTTATTGTTTCTTTAATCACCACAATAGTTTCAGTTTGTGCTAAAATCTCTTAAAAAGCTGTTTTGAGTGATAAGTTTGGCTTTAATGTGTTAAGCTTGCATTAGATAAGACAATGTACCACTGAACACAGGAGGGATTATTGCTGAAAATGGGTCTCTGAACACCTCTGTAGATATTCTATTAAAAATCATTCATGATTTGTGATCAGTGTTAATATTAAGCATTTATATGATTATTTTTGATAAATTGCTGTGATTCAATCTGAAACCAAATTTGAGTCTATTCTGAAAACAAGACATTTCTAAGTCACCTCAGACTTTTGAGCTGTAGTCTACATTGTAATGATAGTGTATGGTTATTGATTAGAGCAGATGATATGAGGCTATCAGGAGAGACTGTTAAAAAGTTATGAGCTGTCTTGATGCAGAGAAAGTGGAGTTTGTCATCCTGGAGCTGTTGCCAAGATTGAACGATGCTCTGGCTCTGTGGTCAAGTTCAGACATAGGCTTTAAGCAACCATGAGCCACTGATAAGCGTGATAGATTAATAAGCATGTATAAAGTGGACTTGTTAAACAGCTCTGATAGGAGAAAGTCAATGAGCACGCAATAAAGTGGACTTGTTAGGGACAGTTTACCATCAGCCTTGATAAAGTTTAACTTCATTTGTATTGAAAGACAGACTTTAAAGAAGATTCTTATTTGAAACTGGTGATAAAATCCAGGTCAGATACAGTTACATACAAGCATACAGTACACACTACTGCTCAAAGGTCAGAGGTCAGTTAGAAAAGACCCTGATTTTAATAGAAAATTGGCTTTAATGCAACATCACATGAAGTTTATCAGTAATGTTTCACAGCTTTAATCAAATCCTTCATCATCCATAAGTTGTGATGGAAAAATGTCTGCAAGCGTGCAGGAGCCCATTTTTAGAGACAATCATTCCTGTGTTATAATGCTCATTGAAGTTTATCAGGTCAGACGACCAACAGATGATAAGAAATATAATCTTACTAATTATTAGAGTTGAAAAGTACTTTGCTAAGCAAAATTCAATGAGGTTAGGCTGGAGATTGAGACGTTAACATAAAAGGGTCAGTTGGTGATGCATGAAAAAAAAGAATTTCTTCTAAAAATCTATTGGAGAATTCTGATTGTAAGAAATGAAAAATATTAAAACAGTGAAACTGTTAAAAAAAAGTGAAGGTTTTGTGCAGCTGGGTGTTGCAGCCCCTTTAGAGGAAAATGGAAACTTGGTTTCATGAGGTTAAAAACAAACACTGGGATGATCCAGACACATTTATTGTTTCTTTAATCACCACAATAGTTTCAGTTTGTGCTAAAATCTCTTAAAAAGCTGTTTTGAGTGATAAGTTTGGCTTTAATGTGTTAAGCTTGCATTAGATAAGACAATGTACCACTGAACACAGGAGGGATTATTGCTGAAAATGGGTCTCTGAACACCTCTGTAGATATTCTATTAAAAATCATTCATGATTTGTGATCAGTGTTAATATTAAGCATTTATATGATTATTTTTGATAAATTGCTGTGATTCAATCTGAAACCAAATTTGAGTCTATTCTGAAAACAAGACATTTCTAATTCACCTCAGACTTTTGAGCTGTAGTCTACATTGTAATGATAGTGTATGGTTATTGATTAGAGCAGATGATATGAGGCTATCAGGAGAGACTGTTAAAAAGTTATGAGCTGTCTTGATGCAGAGAAAGTGGAGTTTGTCATCCTGGAGCTGTTGCCAAGATTGAACGATGCTCTGGCTCTGTGGTCAAGTTCAGACATAGGCTTTAAGCAACCATGAGCCACTGATAAGCGTGATAGATTAATAAGCATGTATAAAGTGGACTTGTTAAACAGCTCTGATAGGAGAAAGTCAATGAGCACGCAATAAAGTGGACTTGTTAGGGACAGTTTACCATCAGCCTTGATAAAGTTTAACTTCATTTGTATTGAAAGACAGACTTTAAAGAAGATTCTTATTTGAAACTGGTGATAAAATCCAGGTCAGATACAGTTACATACAAGCATACAGTACACACTACTGCTCAAAGGTCAGAGGTCAGTTAGAAAAGACCCTGATTTTAATAGAAAATTGGCTTTAATGCAACATCACATGAAGTTTATCAGTAATGTTTCACAGCTTTAATCAAATCCTTCATCATCCATAAGTTGTGATGGAAAAATGTCTGCAAGCGTGCAGGAGCCCATTTTTAGAGACAATCATTCCTGTGTTATAATGCTCATAGAAGTTTATCAGGTCAGACGACCAACAGATGATAAGAAATATAATCTTACTAATTATTAGAGTTGAAAAGTACTTTGCTAAGCAAAATTCAATGAGGTTAGACTGGAGATTGAGACGTTAACATAAAAGGGTCAGTTGGTGATGCATGAAAAAAAAGAATTTCTTCTAAAAATCTATTGGAGAATTCTGATTGTAAGAAATGAAAAATATTAAAACAGTGAAACTGTTAAAAAAAAGTGAAGGTTTTGTGCAGCTGGGTGTTGCAGCCCCTTTAGAGGAAAATGGAAACTTGGTTTCATGAGGTTAAAAACAAACACTGGGATGATCCAGACACATTTATTGTTTCTTTAATCACCACAATAGTTTCAGTTTGTGCTAAAATCTCTTAAAAAGCTGTTTTGAGTGATAAGTTTGGCTTTAATGTGTTAAGCTTGCATTAGATAAGACAATGTACCACTGAACACAGGAGGGATTATTGCTGAAAATGGGTCTCTGAACACCTCTGTAGATATTCTATTAAAAATCATTCATGATTTGTGATCAGTGTTAATATTAAGCATTTATATGATTATTTTTGATAAATTGCTGTGATTCAATCTGAAACCAAATTTGAGTCTATTCTGAAAACAAGACATTTCTAATTCACCTCAGACTTTTGAGCTGTAGTCTACATTTTAATGATAGTGTATGGTTATTGATTAGAGCAGATGATATGAGGCTATCAGGAGAGACTGTTAAAAAGTTATGAGCTGTCTTGATGCAGAGAAAGTGGAGTTTGTCATCCTGGAGCTGTTGCCAAGATTGAACGATGCTCTGGCTCTGTGGTCAAGTTCAGACATAGGCTTTAAGCAACCATGAGCCACTGATAAGCGTGATAGATTAATAAGCATGTATAAAGTGGACTTGTTAAACAGCTCTGATAGGAGAAAGTCAATGAGCACGCAATAAAGTGGACTTGTTAGGGACCGTTTACCATCAGCCTTGATAAAGTTTAACTTCATTTGTATTGAAAGACAGACTTTAAAGAAGATTCTTATTTGAAACTGGTGATAAAATCCAGGTCAGATACAGTTACATACAAGCATACAGTACACACTACTGCTCAAAGGTCAGAGGTCAGTTAGAAAAGACTCTGATTTTAATAGAAAATTGGCTTTAATGCAACATCACATGAAGTTTATCAGTAATGTTTCACAGCTTTAATCAAATCCTTCATCATCCATAAGTTGTGATGGAAAAATGTCTGCAAGCGTGCAGGAGCCCATTTTTAGAGACAATCATTCCTGTGTTATAATGCTCATTGAAGTTTATCAGGTCAGACGACCAACAGATGATAAGAAATATAATCTTACTAATTATTAGAGTTGAAAAGTACTTTGCTAAGAAAAATTCAATGAGGTTAGGCTGGAGATTGAGATGTTAACATAAAAGGGTCAGTTGGTGATGCATGAAAAAAAAAAATTTCTTCTGAAAATCTATTGGAGAATTCTGATTGTAAGAAATGAAAAATATTCAAATAGTTAAACTGTTAAAAAAAAGTGAAGGTTTTGTGCAGCTGGGTGTTGCAGCCCCTTTAGAGGAAAATGGAAACTTGGTTTCATGAGGTTAAAAACAAACACTGGGATGATCCAGACACATTTATTGTTTCTTTAATCACCACAATAGTTTCAGTTTGTGCTAAAATCTCTTAAAAAGCTGTTTTGAGTGATAAGTTTGGCTTTAATGTGTTAAGCTTGCATTAGATAAGACAATGTACCACTGAACACAGGAGGGATTATTGCTGAAAATGGGTCTCTGAACACCTCTGTAGATATTCTATTAAAAATCATTCATGATTTGTGATCAGTGTTAATATTAAGCATTTATATGATTATTTTGATAAATTGCTGTGATTCAATCTGAAACCAAATTTGAGTCTATTCTGAAAACAAGACATTTCTAATTCACCTCAGACTTTTGAGCTGTAGTCTACATTGTAATGATAGTGTATGGTTATTGATTAGAGCAGATGATATGAGACTATCAGGAGAGACTGTTAAAAAGTTATGAGCTGTCTTGATGCAGAGAAAGTGGAGTTTGTCATCCTGGAGCTGTTGCCAAGATTGAACGATGCTCTGGCTCTGTGGTCAAGTTCAGACATAGGCTTTAAGCAACCATGAGCCACTGATAAGCGTGATAGATTAATAAGCATGTATAAAGTGGACTTGTTAAACAGCTCTGATAGGAGAAAGTCAATGAGCACGCAATAAAGTGGACTTGTTAGGGACAGTTTACCATCAGCCTTGATAAAGTTTAACTTCATTTGTATTGAAAGACAGACTTTAAAGAAGATTCTTATTTGAAACTGGTGATAAAATCCAGGTCAGATACAGTTACATACAAGCATACAGTACACACTACTGCTCAAAGGTCAGAGGTCAGTTAGAAAAGACCCTGATTTTAATAGAAAATTGGCTTTAATGTAACATCACATGAAGTTTATCAGTAATGTTTCACAGCTTTAATCAAATCCTTCATCATCCATAAGTTGTGATGGAAAAATGTCTGCAAGCGTGCAGGAGCCCATTTTTAGAGACAATCATTCCTGTGTTATAATGCTCATTGAAGTTTATCAGGTCAGACGACCAACAGATGATAAGAAATATAATCTTACTAATTATTAGAGTTGAAAAGTACTTTGCTAAGAAAAATTCAATGAGGTTAGGCTGGAGATTGAGATGTTAACATAAAAGGGTCAGTTGGTGATGCATGAAAAAAAAAACATTTCTTCTGAAAATCTATTGGAGAATTCTGATTGTAAGAAATGAAAAATATTCAAATAGTTAAACTGTTAAAAAAAAGTGAAGGTTTTGTGCAGCTGGGTGTTGCAGCCCCTTTAGAGGAAAATGGAAACTTGGTTTCATGAGGTTAAAAACAAACACTGGGATGATCCAGACACATTTATTGTTTCTTTAATCACCACAATAGTTTCAGTTTGTGCTAAAATCTCTTAAAAAGCTGTTTTGAGTGATAAGTTTGGCTTTAATGTGTTAAGCTTGCATTAGATAAGACAATGTACCACTGAACACAGGAGGGATTATTGCTGAAAATGGGTCTCTGAACACCTCTGTAGATATTCTATTAAAAATCATTCATGATTTTCGATCAGTGTTAATATTAAGCATTTATATGATTATTTTGATAAATTGCTGTGATTCAATCTGAAACCAAATTTGAGTCTATTCTGAAAACAAGACATTTCTAATCCACCTCAGACTTTTGAGCTGTAGTCTACATTGTAATGATAGTGTATGGTTATTGATTAGAGCAGATGATATGAGGCTATCAGGAGAGACTGTTAAAAAGTTATGAGCTGTCTTGATGCAGAGAAAGTGGAGTTTGTCATCCTGGAGCTGTTGCCAAGATTGAACGATGCTCTGGCTCTGTGGTCAAGTTCAGACATAGGCTTTAAGCAACCATGAGCCACTGATAAGCGTGATAGATTAATAAGCATGTATAAAGTGGACTTGTTAAACAGCTCTGATAGGAGAAAGTCAATGAGCACGCAATAAAGTGGACTTGTTAGGGACAGTTTACCATCAGCCTTGATAAAGTTTAACTTCATTTGTATTGAAAGACAGACTTTAAAGAAGATTCTTATTTGAAACTGGTGATAAAATCCAGGTCAGATACAGTTACATACAAGCATACAGTACACACTACTGCTCAAAGGTCAGAGGTCAGTTAGAAAAGACCCTGATTTTAATAGAAAATTGGCTTTAATGCAACATCACATGAAGTTTATCAGTAATGTTTCACAGCTTTAATCAAATCCTTCATCATCCATAAGTTGTGATGGAAAAATGTCTGCAAGCGTGCAGGAGCCCATTTTTAGAGACAATCATTCCTGTGTTATAATGCTCATTGAAGTTTATCAGGTCAGACGACCAACAGATGATAAGAAATATAATCTTACTAATTATTAGAGTTGAAAAGTACTTTGCTAAGCAAAATTCAATGAGGTTAGGCTGGAGATTGAGACGTTAACATAAAAGGGTCAGTTGGTGATGCATGAAAAAAAATAAATTTCTTCTGAAAATCTATTGGAGAATTCTGATTGTAAGAAATGAAAAATATTCAAAGAGTGAAACTGTTAAAAAAAAGTGAAGGTTTTGTGCAGCTGGGTGTTGCAGCCCCTTTAGAGGAAAATGGAAACTTGGTTTCATGAGGTTAAAAACAAACACTGGGATGATCCAGACACATTTATTGTTTCTTTAATCACCACAATAGTTTCAGTTTGTGCTAAAATCTCTTAAAAAGCTGTTTGGGTGATAAGTTTGGCTTTAATGTGTTAAGCTTGCATTAGATAAGACAATGTACCACTGAACACAGGAGGGATTATTGCTGAAAATGGGTCTCTGAACACCTCTGTAGATATTCTATTAAAAATCATTCATGATTTTCGATCAGTGTTAATATTAAGCATTTATATGATTATTTTGATAAATTGCTGTGATTCAATCTGAAACCAAATTTGAGTCTATTCTGAAAACAAGACATTTCTAATTCACCTCAGACTTTTGAGCTGTAGTCTACATTGTAATGATAGTGTATGGTTATTGATTAGAGCAGATGATATGAGGCTATCAGGAGAGACTGTTAAAAAGTTATGAGCTGTCTTGATGCAGAGAAAGTGGAGTTTGTCATCCTGGAGCTGTTGCCAAGATTGAACGATGCTCTGGCTCTGTGGTCAAGTTCAGACATAGGCTTTAAGCAACCATGAGCCACTGATAAGCGTGACAGATTAATAAGCATGTATAAAGTGGACTTGTTAAACAGCTCTGATAGGAGAAAGTCAATGAGCACGCAATAAAGTGGACTTGTTAGGGACAGTTTACCATCAGCCTTGATAAAGTTTAACTTCATTTGTATTGAAAGACAGACTTTAAAGAATATTCGTATTTGAAACTGGTGATAAAATCCAGGTCAGATACAGTTACATACAAGCATACAGTACACACTACTGCTCAAAGGTCAGAGGTCAGTTAGAAAAGACCCTGATTTTAATAGAAAATTGGCTTTAATGCAACATCACATGAAGTTTATCAGTAATGTTTCACAGCTTTAATCAAATCCTTCATCATCCATAAGTTGTGATGGAAAAATGTCTGCAAGCATGCAGGAGCCCATTTTTAGAGACAATCATTCCTGTGTTATAATGCTCATTGAAGTTTATCAGGTCAGACGACCAACAGATGATAAGAAATATAATCTTACTAATTATTAGAGTTGAAAAGTACTTTGCTAAGCAAAATTCAATGAGGTTAGGCTGGAGATTGAGACGTTAACATAAAAGGGTCAGTTGGTGATGCATGAAAAAAAATAAATTTCTTCTAAAAATCTATTGGAGAATTCTGATTGTAAGAAATGAAAAATATTCAAAGAGTGAAACCGTTAAAAAAAAGTGAAGGTTTTGTGCAGCTGGGTGTTGCAGCCCCTTTAGAGGAAAATGGAAACTTGGTTTCATGAGGTTAAAAACAAACACTGGGATGATCCAGACACATTTATTGTTTCTTTAATCACCACAATAGTTTCAGTTTGTGCTAAAATCTCTTAAAAAGCTGTTTTGAGTGATAAGTTTGGCTTTAATGTGTTAAGCTTGCATTAGATAAGACAATGTACCACTGAACACAGGAGGGATTATTGCTGAAAATGGGTCTCTGAACACCTCTGTAGATATTCTATTAAAAATCATTCATGATTTGTGATCAGTGTTAATATTAAGCATTTATATGATTATTTTGATAAATTGCTGTGATTCAATCTGAAACCAAATTTGGGTCTATTCTGAAAACAAGACATTTCTAATTCACCTCAGACTTTTGAGCTGTAGTCTACATTGTAATGATAGTGTATGGTTATTGATTAGAGCAGATGATATGAGGCTATCAGGAGAGACTGTTAAAAAGTTATGAGCTGTCTTGATGCAGAGAAAGTGGAGTTTGTCATCCTGGAGCTGTTGCCAAGATTGAACGATGCTCTGGCTCTGTGGTCAAGTTCAGACATAGGCTTTAAGCAACCATGAGCCACTGATAAGCGTGATAGATTAATAAGCATGTATAAAGTGGACTTGTTAAACAGCTCTGATAGGAGAAAGTCAATGAGCACGCAATAAAGTGGACTTGTTAGGGACCGTTTACCATCAGCCTTGATAAAGTTTAACTTCATTTGTATTGAAAGACAGACTTTAAAGAAGATTCTTATTTGAAACTGGTGATAAAATCCAGGTCAGATACAGTTACATACAAGCATACAGTACACACTACTGCTCAAAGGTCAGAGGTCAGTTAGAAAAGACCCTGATTTTAATAGAAAATTGGCTTTAATGTAACATCACATGAAGTTTATCAGTAATGTTTCACAGCTTTAATCAAATCCTTCATCATCCATAAGTTGTGATGGAAAAATATCTGCAAGCGTGCAGGAGCCCATTTTTAGAGACAATCATTCCTGTGTTATAATGCTCATTGAAGTTTATCAGGTCAGACGACCAACAGATGATAAGAAATATAATCTTACTAATTATTAGAGTTGAAAAGTACTTTGCTAAGCAAAATTCAATGAGGTTAGGCTGGAGATTGAGGCGTTAACATAAAAGGGTCAGTTGGTGATGCATGAAAGAAAATAAATTTCTTCTAAAAATCTATTGGAGAATTCTGATTGTAAGAAATGAAAAATATTCAAAGAGTGAAACTGTTAAAAAAAGTGAAGGTTTTGTGCAGCTGGGTGTTGCAGCCCCTTTAGAGGAAAATGGAAACTTGGTTTCATGAGGTTAAAAACAAACACTGGGATGATCCAGACACATTTATTGTTTCTTTAATCACCACAATAGTTTCAGTTTGTGCTAAAATCTCTTAAAAAGCTGTTTTGAGTGATAAGTTTGGCTTTAATGTGTTAAGCTTGCATTAGATAAGACAATGTACCACTGAACACAGGAGGGATTATTGCTGAAAATGGGTCTCTGAACACCTCTGTAGATATTCTATTAAAAATCATTCATGATTTTCGATCAGTGTTAATATTAAGCATTTATATGATTATTTTGATAAATTGCTGTGATTCAATCTGAAACCAAATTTGAGTCTATTCTGAAAACAAGACATTTCTAATTCACCTCAGACTTTTGAGCTGTAGTCTACATTGTAATGATAGTGTATGGTTATTGATTAGAGCAGATGATATGAGGCTATCAGGAGAGACTGTTAAAAAGTTATGAGCTGTCTTGATGCAGAGAAAGTGGAGTTTGTCATCCTGGAGCTGTTGCCAAGATTGAACGATGCTCTGGCTCTGTGGTCAAGTTCAGACATAGGCTTTAAGCAACCATGAGCCACTGATAAGCGTGATAGATTAATAAGCATGTATAAAGTGGGCTTGTTAAACAGCTCTGATAGGAGAAAGTCAATGAGCACGCAATAAAGTGGACTTGTTAGGGACAGTTTACCATCAGCCTTGATAAAGTTTAACTTCATTTGTATTGAAAGACAGACTTTAAAGAAGATTCTTATTTGAAACTGGTGATAAAATCCAGGTCAGATACAGTTACATACAAGCATACAGTACACAATACTGCTCAAAGGTCAGAGGTCAGTTAGAAAAGACCTTGATTTTAATAGAAAATTGGCTTTAATGCAACATCACATGAAGTTTATCAGTAATGTTTCACAGCTTTAATCAAATCCTTCATCATCCATAAGTTGTGATGGAAAAATGTCTGCAAGCGTGCAGGAGCCCATTTTTAGAGACAGTCATTCCTGTGTTATAATGCTCATTGAAGTTTATCAGGTCAGACGACCAACAGATGATAAGAAATATAATCTTACTAATTATTAGAGTTGAAAAGTACTTTGCTAAGCAAAATTCAATGAGGTTAGGCTGGAGATTGAGACGTTAACATAAAAGGGTCAGTTGGTGATGCATGAAAAAAAAGAATTTCTTCTAAAAATCTATTGGAGAATTCTGATTGTAAGAAATGAAAAATATTAAAACAGTGAAACTGTTAAAAAAAAGTGAAGGTTTTGTGCAGCTGGGTGTTGCAGCCCCTTTAGAGGAAAATGGAAACTTGGTTTCATGAGGTTAAAAACAAACACTGGGATGATCCAGACACATTTATTGTTTCTTTAATCACCACAATAGTTTCAGTTTGTGCTAAAATCTCTTAAAAAGCTGTTTTGAGTGATAAGTTTGGCTTTAATGTGTTAAGCTTGCATTAGATAAGACAATGTACCACTGAACACAGGAGGGATTATTGCTGAAAATGGGTCTCTGAACACCTCTGTAGATATTCTATTAAAAATCATTCATGATTTTCGATCAGTGTTAATATTAAGCATTTATATGATTACTTTGATAAATTGATGTGATTCAATCTGAAACCAAATTTGAGTCTATTCTGAAAACAAGACATTTCTAATTCACCTCAGACTTTTGAGCTGTAGTCTACATTGTAATGATAGTGTATGGTTATTGATTAGAGCAGATGATATGAGACTATCAGGAGAGACTGTTAAAATGTTATGAGCTGTCTTGATGCAGAGAAAGTGGAGTTTGTCATCCTGGAGCTGTTGCCAAGATTGAACGATGCTCTGGCTCTGTGGTCAAGTTCAGACATAGGCTTTAAGCAACCATGAGCCACTGATAAGCGTGATAGATTAATAAGCATGTATAAAGTGGACTTGTTAAACAGCTCTGATAGGAGAAAGTCAATGAGCACGCAATAAAGTGGACTTGTTAGGGACAGTTTACCATCAGCCTTGATAAAGTTTAACTTCATTTGTATTGAAAGACAGACTTTAAAGAAGATTCTTATTTGAAACTGGTGATAAAATCCAGGTCAGATACAGTTACATACAAGCATACAGTACACACTACTGCTCAAAGGTCAGAGGTCAGTTAGAAAAGACCCTGATTTTAATAGAAAATTGGCTTTAATGCAACATCACATGAAGTTTATCAGTAATGTTTCACAGCTTTAATCAAATCCTTCATCATCCATAAGTTGTGATGGAAAAATGTCTGCAAGCGTGCAGGAGCCCATTTTTAGAGACAATCATTCCTGTGTTATAATGCTCATTGAAGTTTATCAGGTCAGATGACCAACAGATGATAAGAAATATAATCTTACTAATTATTAGAGTTGAAAAGTACTTTGCTAAGCAAAATTCAATGAGGTTAGGCTGGAGATTGAGACGTTAACATAAAAGGGTCAGTTGGTGATGCATGAAAAAAAATAAATTTCTTCTAAAAATCTATTGGAGAATTCTGATTGTAAGAAATGAAAAATATTCAAAGAGTGAAACTGTTAAAAAATTGAAGGTTTTGTGCAGCTGGGTGTTGCAGCCCCTTTAGAGGAAAATGGAAACTTGGTTTCATGAGGTTAAAAACAAACACTGGGATGATCCAGACACATTTATTGTTTCTTTAATCACCACAATAGTTTCAGTTTGTGCTAAAATCTCTTAAAAAGCTGTTTTGAGTGATAAGTTTGGCTTTAATGTGTTAAGCTTGCATTAGATAAGACAATGTACCACTGAACACAGGAGGGATTATTGCTGAAAATGGGTCTCTGAACACCTCTGTAGATATTCTATTAAAAATCATTCATGATTTGTGATCAGTGTTAATATTAAGCATTTATATGATTATTTTGATAAATTGCTGTGATTCAATCTGAAACCAAATTTGAGTCTATTCTGAAAACAAGACATATTCAAAGACAGATTCAAAAATATTCAAAGAGTGAAACCGTTTCACACAGTAGAAATTTGTATTCATCGTTTATATTGTTTTTTTTTCTGATTTTAGTGTTTATTTGTGTGTAGTTTTTATTTGCATGATTTTATTCTGTTTGTATCACATTGTTTCAGTGTGTTATTTTACATTGTTTTAATCCACTGTGGATTGGCTGGCAATGGGAGAAATTAGCTGATAGTGATCACATGTTGAGGCATGGGTGTGTCCAGAGGTGTCCTTTCAGCTGTTTAAAGGTCGTATTAAAAGGAAGCAAGCTGAGCACTGGGAGGAGAGAGGCCCTAGATTGGAAGAGGAACGCATGAAGGCCAGGTGGAAAAGAGGGAGCCGCTGCGTGATCGTGGGGGGTGCGACGCCCCGTCTGGAGACCGGTCAGCGTGATGTGGTGACCCAGTCCCGACAGCAGGAACGGCGACAGTAGGAGACAACGTGTGTGATTGACATCAGGACAGATGTATACTGCCTGCATTTGTGAGTAGTGTCTCACTGTTGTTCACTGGGTGCAGCCGTGTTGGGAGAGGGTCGCCATGGCTATAAGCCAGGGCAGCTTCCGGGATGATGGTTCTGGCTCCTATTTGTTTTTACTTATAGGTGATGACGTGAGGGGAGCCGCGGTGGTATCGAGCGACGGACTCCAGTGCAGAATGCGAACTGGGTTGGGATGTGATGGACCCAGTTGACGGACGAGACTGGGACAGGAGGCTCCTCGTCTGCCTGACACGAGGCTGGCGTGGACCCCGCTCAGCAAGAGGAATTTCTGTCCAGCTCAAGAACACACAAGGAATATTTGTCCTGGGTTGTGGGACTGGGTGGGATTTCTGTGCATGAAGAGAATTGTATTTTGACCAGTTTTAGAATAATCTTATCCAGTCTCAGTGGGAATTTTAGCATATCGAGAATATTTCATTGTATACTTTATTTCTTAGTATCTGGTTTGTTCTATTCCTGCTGTCCACCTCGTGGAATAAACATGAATGAAACAATACTTTCCTGTCAAAAACAATATTTTAGTCAGGGCTAGCGGAAAGTTTCATATATATCATGAACATCTTTTCTCTTTGTCTTCCTATAGTTTCGTTTCATTTTCTTACCCCAACCGGTGGAGGCAGATGGCCGCCCCTCCCTGATTCTGGTTCTGCCGAAAATGGAGTTTTCTTGCTCATAGGGGGTCATTTGATCGTTTGGGCTTCCTCTGTATTATTGCACAACCTTTATCTTACCATATATTTCAAGTTTATATGTTGTGAATTGGCTTGATTTAAATCAAATTGAACTCATTCAATTAAAACCAAATATAACTTGTAATCGAATCTATTCAAATGTAAAGTCATCTCACTCAATTTGTACAACTAGCACTGAAACATACACTGACATCCTCTGTTTCCCAATTAGCAGATCAGAGGTTGCTGTTTTATTCATGACTCAATACTTGAATGGTTTTAATAAACATTTAAAAAGTACATTGCTTCATTGTATGATTAATTCTTTGTCTGTGTCAGTCCTTAATACACACATGTATACAATAATTCTAGTTGCCACAGTCTCCGGAGATCCTATGCTCCCTTTTCTCATACTTTTCTTCACTGTTTACCTCATTTTGCGGAATAAAATGTATATTTTTGTAAACAATGACTTGTTTTGGGCCATTAAAAAAACTGTCTCCATATGAGGACGTACTTGAAGAGAAAAAGTCACCACTTTGCATTTTACAAATCAAGTAAACAAACACGGGGCTGTTTATCATATAACTAACTTTTAGGTCTGTGGGATGGAAGGACAGGAGCTTTAAATGTTGTGCCTCCATAATTATTCTAGAGTCTTTACAGTGTTCAGCGCCTGCTGTGATTTAGTGCTACATACATAAACTTGAAATGAATGAATCCACCTGTTCACAGGAGATCACAGGAAGATGACACCAAACATCAGAAGATCTTATTGTGCGCCACAGGGTGGTTTCTTGGGGCTAAAAGCACATAATAAACTACAGCAGAAGCTCACATAAAGCAGGAAATAAGCAGGCAGCACTTGATCTGCTAATGCACGTTTCCCACTTTTATTGTTGCCTCATTCACTAACAGTTCAATGGTGCAAGATTACCATACACAGAATTAGGATATCTGCATGACACATCTATGCTGTACAGCTAATGGATTATAATTATTACAAATACAGTAAACATATTTACATTTTAGTTCAAGCTCCATACAACATAGATATTTACAAAGCATGAAAATGAAACCGGTCTGACAAATAATAAACAGCGTTAATGACGTTTTATTTTTATTTTCTTTTGGTGAACAAATCTGAAAGGGGTCGGGGTTAACTGATATTAATTGTCAGAGGGGGAAGGTGGAAAATATCATGGCTAGTTTTGTTTGAAAGGCATCAACAGAAAAATAAACACACAGAAAAAAGTGATGAGGTGAAGAAAGACACAATAAGTCTGCTGTCGTTTTAGATGTCACCAGCTACTTTGTATAGTCCTATATCTCTGATATTAGAAAAAATTAAAATGAGTTAAAATACACCTTTATTTTGATAGAGCTCAGATGGATGCCTCGCATGACTAATGAGTAGACCTCCTCCAAAAAAATAACAGACTTCTAATTCACTCAAACTGCTTTCTAATAAAGAGGAAGCACTAATGTAACTCACCTCCTCAGTCGAGCTGCAGGGGTTACATGTTAGGTCTGCTTTTCCTTCCCCCCCTCTCTTACATTCAAAGCCTCTCTTAGTTCACACTAGAACAGGCCGCCACACCATCATTTGGTTTAATATGAGTGGAACAACTAAACCGCACAGACTTTATTTGATCAGTTAGTTGAACCTTTTATTAATATGTGCAAAGAGCTGCAAACTAATATTTAAAGATTGCAAACAATAAATACACAATCCAAAATAAAAACACCTCTGCAAATGCAGTGGAAACGTTTGCTCTGGCAGCGCTTCGCATCAACATGTATATGAGGTACATTGCACTTTTCAGACTTGATCTGTGCATAGGTGCATCTTTGATGTGCAGCTCAGAGATCCACAATCCAGCACGTTTCTGTTTCTCTGACCGTCAGGCTGGCTGACCCGAGGTCACGTCAGAGCTTTATTTTTTATCTATATGTAACAGACAGTTGGTACCTCTCCTTCCATCCATTTCATACGACACAGCAGGCAGACTGCTGGTTGGTTGACCAGAGTTTTTCAATACCTTTCTGCATTAACACATCTCGAGAGGCGTAGGTGCCAAAAAGTGAATCCGAAGCCGAATGTAGCAGCTGCAGCACGGCACACAGAGCAAATATTTTCATGGGGTAGTATCAGAAATAAGACCTTTGAATATGTAGTCCCTTTAACTTCTTTCCTTCTATTAAACCATTCATTCATTCTTTTTCCTTAAGTCCTTCTAACCTTTTCACTGTGTTTTCTTTGCGTCTTTACAAGAAGAGTGTAAAGTTAATAGCAGTAAATGTCAAGGCTTTCTGATTCTCAGTGAGATAGAGCGAGCTAGAGGAGCAGAGAGGAATGTGTTAAATGAGGGTTAACTACCACACTGATCCCAGAACAGACTGCATGTACAAATCAAGTTCTCTCCTTAGTTTGTTTTCATCCTCCTAGTCCTCGTCCTCATCTCCTTGTAACCCTGTTTTTTTTCCTTGGGATGAAAAAGCAAAAAGGGGCCCAAATCTACTCCTGCAGGAACAATCGGTCATTGTTTGTTTTTTAAACTGCTGAGATATGAAGCGATCCGCGCTTGTTTGTCTCTAGTTAGTCTGCAGTTTTTATGTTAACACAAATGCATGAGTATTTTACTGACTCACTAACTGACACTGGCACTTTCGGGGGTTTAGAGGCGGCGTATGTACACAGATTGAGGAGGATCTAAGTATGACGTGGATGACAGTGGAAATCGGGCGTGGCCCTCCTGTCAAAGTTCATTCCCACTTTGAGTTTTTGTTTCAGAGACGGTTCAGCCTGATGCAAATTCACTGCGAGAAGAAAAATACCCTATAAATCTATTAGCAGCTATAGTTTAGGTAGCAGAGCGTAAACTAACACGTCACTTGGAGATGTAAGCTGTCTGATTTGGTTCATTTTTGTTTTTTGTTTGAAACTGAGTAAACCTGGTCTTCTCCTGAGGACTGCTGCAGGTATCATGCGAGCATGTTAATTTAATAAAAAACCAACAACAAAAAAACCCAAAATAGAATGAAACTCATTTCAGGAGACAAATAAAACTGATAGAGGCAGGGGCAGACCCAAGACAGGCTGAGAGATTATATCTCCCGGCTGGCCTGGGAACGCTTTGGTGTTCATATTCATATTAATATTCTTATTCTTCTATGACAAAAAGTACAAGTGTTCATTTAAGGAAATAAACAGAGCAGTAAGAGATATTTTTCAATTTTTTATTTTTTTATTTTTGATTTGCCGCCAATTACATGTTTTTATTTGTAATTTTTGTAGTGCTCCCTACTATGTGAACCCCTCACCTGATGTTTTATGTTTATTAGTTTAGTTTAGATTCTAAACTATCAACCCCAACAATCGAATGATCTCCTTTAATAGCAAGCGCTTGGCAACGGTGGAAAGGAAAAACTCCCTTATAAAAAGGGAGAAACCTTTGACAGAACCAGGCTAAGAAAGGGGCAGCCATCTGTCGTGACTGGTTGGGGGGTGAGAGGCAGAGGAAAAGAAAAAAGAGAGCACATGTTAGCTATATGTTGCTCACATTGCCTAAAATGAACAACGTATGGTTTTCTGGACTGTTCATTTCCTTTCTTGGAGAAATGAACTCCGTTGCGCAAAAAAATGGAGTTGTCGAAAAACCTGATATGCGGATGCTCAATAATCACTCCATCGAAGCGGTCGACAGCCTTTCTAATGCTGGCATTCACAGTCTTCCTGTCCTTATTGATTTTGCCTGGATTTCCATATATCCACACTTGACGCTCGTTGATGGATGAATATGCAATTGTCATTGAGGGGAACTCTGTGTGCAATTGCATTAATTCCTTCTCAATGACAGAAGAAAGTTTATAAGCAGAAAAGAGTCCCAAATCATTGCCCCCAGCATAGATTACCAGTATGTCAGGTGGGCTCTGTGTGGATAGCTCCTTATAAAAACGAGGAAGGACTCCCCACCAGCGCATTCCTCCTTTGCCAAACCACTGGACTTTGGTATTAAGTCCGAAATTTTCTCCGAAAATCTCTTTTGCTTCACCCTCGGCTCGTCTGATGTAACTGGACCCAATGATCCACACATTTGTTTCTCTCTGGTCTTCTGGGCTCTCTTTCTATTTCGGTGTGTTTTCACAGGTGTTGGTATCACTCAAGGCCGTATCGTTTGTTTTCTGACGTGGGAGTCGGATAGTCCTGGACCAGGGACTTTTTTGGATGCTCTGTGTCACTACTGCTTGTTCTGGCCTCTTGTTGTCTTTCAGTGTGTTTTCAGAGGTTTTGGTATCACTCAAGGCCGTATCGTTTGTTTTCTGACCTGGGAGTCGGATAGTCCTGGACCAGGGACTTTTTTGGCTGCTCTGTGTCACTGCTGCTTGTTCTGGCCTCTTGTTGTATTTTGGAGTGTTTTCAGAGGTTTTGGTATCACTCGAGGTCGTAACGTCCATTTTCTCAACTACGTGTTGGATAGTCCTTGACGAAGAACTTTTCTGGATGCTCTGTCTAACTGCTGCTTGTTCTGGCCTCTTGTTGTATTTTGGAGTGTTTTCAGAGGTTTTGGTATCACTCGAGGTCGTAACGTCCATTTTCTCAACTACGTGTTGGATAGTCCTTGACGAAGAACTTTTTTGGATGCTCTGTGTCACTGCTGCTTGTTCTGGCCTCTTGTTGTCTTTTGGTGTGTTTTCAAAGGTTTTGGTATCACTCAAGGTCATATTGTTCATTTTCTCAACTAGGAGTCGGATAGTCCTTGGCGAACAACTTTTTTGGCTGCTCTTTGTCACTGCAGCTTGTTCTGGCCTCTTGTTGTCTTTTGGTGTGTTTTGAGAGTTTTTGGTATCACTCAAGTTCATATCGTTCTTTTTCTGAACTTGGAGTTGGATAGTCCTTGAAGAAGAACTTTTTTGGATGCTCCGAGTCACTGCTGTTTCTTTTTTCTCAGTGTCTATTCTCATCCTCTTTCTCTCTGGAGAGTAGCTCTCAGAGTTGTTTTTGCTGCCTTTGGAAATCTGACTGTATTTTCTTTTCAACACAGTTTTTTCTTCACAGATTCGTCTTTTTTTCCTTGGTGGAGAGCAGCTGTCGTCACTTCTGCAATTCTGTGCAACATAATTCGGGCCTCGCTTCCTCTTGAGTGGAAGCTGGAAATGTGTTTCATCAGAATTTGGCTCTGGATTTTGGTGGTCCATTGTAGTAAAGCCTTTGCCGTGTTTACTCTGAGACATGTCAGAGTGTTGATGAAGTGACTGTCTTAAAGATTCAACTGTTTTAAAATTTTTCTCAGGCGTACCTTTGAATGCTGCAATCTCGAGTGTTACAAGTAAACTGCATGAAAGTTTGGGCTTCTTACCCGGATTTAAGGATTCACAGATCAAAGGCATGTTATGACATCATGATGATGTCATAACATAATGTAACAACAACATTCTTTTTTTCTTCTTTTTTTAAAAATTTGGTTCTATTGTCTATGGGGCTTTGGAGCGTGATGTCACGGCAGGGGGCGTGGCCGCCGGGGCGCCAATTTAGCAGGCCAAACAAAGCTGCAGTCATGGAGAAACTTGCTTATCTCTGTTCGGGAATGGCAGATAGAGCAGGACGCTGAGAGGAGGTCCGCTGCTTGTTTTTTCTGGTAAGTTAAATGTGTTTGTCAGTAACTACCGTCCTTGCTAGGTCCTGAAATCTAGGCAGGTAAGATGAGAAGTGGGCTCTTCGGGGAAACTTGTTATGTAAAGTTGGTTTAGCTAATCCATAGAAGGGAGTCATTGATGCTAGCTAAGAGGATGTAATAAAGGCACGGTAGCAGAGATGAAAAAGGAGTGGTTGTTGAGAAATAAGTGTAGAAAGAGGTGTGCAGGGAAAAAAGCAGGTGTGGGTGTGTGAAATTTGTTGAGTATTTGAGTGCAAAAATGTGTGGTCTCCAGCTAATTTGGAAAGGCTGGTTGCGCGATGTGCACGTTGTGCTCTTTAAAAGTGTTTCCCTGAGCTTTTACTTGCAGCTTGAAATCTAAATAAATGGTAATGGAAAAAAAAAGCTGGAAAAAGGAGGAGCCCGGAGCTTCGTCTTTCGCTCGGCCTACCCCGCTGTAGCAGACAGACCGTCAGAGACTCGAACTTGGCCGTTAAACTCTGGGGTCTGAATGCTGGCCTGTTAACGCTGTGCACCACACAGCAGGCCAGTTAACGATATAAAAAAAGGACATTTATCTTCTGTTCTTCAACAATTTTTTTTTTCGTTTTTCTAAATCTATTTAGCTTCTTGTGCAGTATTGTTCCACACAAATTACACATGGAAACCTAGTTATTTTTTTAATTGGCTTTCACAAAATGGGACTGCCAATGTTGGAGGTGGTACCCAAAGCCTTCCTGCTAGCCGGAAACCTGCTGGCAGCGCCACTATGTTCTCAACACACTCTTCAGCTTTGTTGCCTCTTTTCGGCACACCTACCTAGTCCCACTCATCCACTTTATCTGCTCATGGCTTTACCCACACTGACCACTCCTTCGATTAAGGTAAATTCAAGCAGGTCATTATAAAAAAGACACACAGCTTATCATCTTATCCTTGGGCAACACCTAAAACCACTCTGTTCATTTGTTTGCTAGATTAGCCGCTAGCATACACACACTGTGTTAGAGGCTTGTTGCTACCTAGTTAGCGATGCTACACACCTGTTACTGTGTATTTTTCAATGATTCAGCACTCCTTGGATTTTTAGACAGTAATGAGATCATCTGCACACTCCACAGAGGTCCAGAGTTACTGTTAATAGCAAAAATGTAATGCTGTCCTTAGGAGATTTTCACATAAGACTGTGAGTGTGTAATGGATTTAAAAGTGTTAAAATGTTCAGAGCACTCTACAGCCCGGTAACATGGAAAGTTTGAAAAGAGCAGCAGAAGGTATCAGTACTGTAGTGTAACTTGTTCTTTTCATTTCATAATAGTGAAGAGAGTGCAGATTATTATGAACAGCTACATCCACCCGGGGTGAAAGTAGTGTGGGAGACCATCAGGACCCAGCTGGGTTTCGTTAGCCCAGAGGTTTGGAGAAACTTCTTCCTTTTCTTTCATCACAGCTGTCCTGTGCCAGATGTTCTGTTGACCCACTGAAAGAGGCATCTTTGAGAAACATCAGAAAGACTGAAGCTCATGGCAGGAATCAAGGAGGACATTGTGATCTTCACCAGCAGCTCCCTCACAAGGAACTCTTCAGAACTCCACTGCAGGCACGCCCCAGAAGATGGATAAAGCCAGCGTTTCATGAAGACACTGGAACCAATCTATCTTCATAACAGTGAGTTTTGTCAACAGATCATATGCTCTTGAGACATAGTCTGGTGATAACGATTATACACAAATCGTTGGTGCGTTTAAATTATAGCAGCTATGTGGTGTAGCTTATAGCAACATGTACTGTGTGCTCTGGATGTTGTAGGTGAAAGCAGCATAGTTCACTACAAAAAGCTTTCATGATCAACATTTCTGCCACTATAAAGCAAAAATGTATGAGGAATTCATAGATCAAACTTAATGAGTCCCTCAGGTGGGTTCAAACTATCATGCATTTTAATCTCCTTTACAATAAACACACAGTGACATGATTTGAAACTTGAAATTGTTACCAATTAACCAACTTGTTTCATTTGAGTTTATCTGATTAAAAAAATGCTGCTAAGTAAGCTTGTTACAGTATTGGATGTAAATTGTGTATGCTGTTGAAATATCTAACAGACCAAAATATTTTTCAGTGGTGAATGATATTAGGAAAACCCGTAGATCTTATTTTATAACTGCATTATAAGTAGCAGATAATAAGGGATGGCGTTCAGCTGCAGTTAAAGAGGTTAATGTTTAGAGCTGTACCCAAGCTGGCCCCCTGCCTTTGGCCACACAGCTGTGTAAATAAATTTGGCAAGGTGGCTTGGTCTGACTGTAGACTGAGTTTAAATGACAGTTGCACTTTCACTGGGTGAGTGATCTCCATTTCCTGTGCAAATGCAAATTCCTCGCTGACAGTTTGACCAAAAGGCATTTCCAGTGGAAATTGGCCGACATATCCTCAGCATAACCATGTATAATATCCACAAAACTTAAAAAGAGGTTATACACACACAATACGGTAATATTATGTTGAAGCACAGTACGTATCACTCCGCAAGGCGCCTGCCTACGATAGCCGTAATGCTCCGACAATCCATCAAGCGGTGCGGGTTCGTAGCTTAGCAAAGTCGTACTAAAACATTTGACAGATTTTCGAGCGCCATGTACATACAATCGTTTCGAGGTCAGTAAACACAACCAGAATTTATACATAAGGCCCATTGGATTATAAGGGGCACTGTCGATTTTCAGAAAATTCTAAGGATTGATTTTAAGTGTGCCGTATTTTCCAAAAAACACAGTAATAACTAGGGATGGGTACCGGTATCCGGTGCCATGATGGCACCGGTTCTGACATAAACCGTAGTAACCAGACCGAAAAGCAGCGCACATTTCGGTGCTTTTTTTTCCTGAGCTGTGATACACTTTAGATTCTAGCCAGTCATCTTACGTTTCCGAGGATAGTAGGCGGGCCCAGGTACGTACGTTCTTTTAGAGCAGAGCTACAGATTAAAAATGCCCAAGGCGAAGCGGTCAAAAGTCTGGCTGTACTTCACAGCAAAAGATGGAAACTCAGCAGCCTGCAACAAGTGCTTTAAGGTGATACTGTGATACTGTCAAAGGAGGTAACACCTCAAATCCGATGAAACACCTGGCGACGCATAGCGTTTTTTTTAAAAAGCCGAAAAATGCGCCGTATTTGATAGCTTGCTGCGAGACCTCACACCGTGCGCATCTACTGCGGGTGTGGTGCCTGTTATCGGTCCTGGAGTTAGCAACATCCCCCAAAATCCCGAAGAGGAGAGTCCTGGCCCCTAGCCCTGCCAGTGTAGCAGAAATGATGACGGATGATGATGGCAGCAGCAGCCGTTCTTCTCTGCGTGAGTAGCTTAATGTTGTTCGTGTATAATTTACGTTGAGTAGGCTAACCACGTTATTACATTAATGCATGTAAGGTGAACTAGCAAACATCATCATAGCTACATGCGGCTGTCTTCTTGTTTGATGGCAGATACTCCCTTCACCCTGGCCAAAAAGGCTAAAATGACCAAAGAAAAAGTGGAAAACAGTTAAACATGAGAGGTTTTTGGACAAAGTTTTTTCCATTGTTTAAGCACTGCTTCCAGCCAAGAGTGATACCATATATGCCCCATAGCTGCAGAAAAGGCTAACATTGTTATCTTTTTACAAAAAAACAGCTGAACATGAGAGGTTTTTGGACCAAGTTTGTGTTCTCCATTCTTTAAGCATCGGTTTAAGCACCGGCACCGTTTCAAAAGTACCGGTTTGGCACCGGTATCGGATAAAACCTAAACGATACCCATCCCTAGTAATAACGACGGCCCGCTAGCATGCGCTACCAAAAATAGTGCTTTGTTGTGTATCTGACGGACGAAAGCCAAACCAGTTCCACACCACTGAAGTTGCAGCATTTTTACAAACCAATTCTGGTTCATCCGTTTCATTCAACGATTTGCTTTCGCCGCCATGCTTTTTCCGACGTGTGCATATGAAAACAAAGGCACTGCGCATGCGCGTTTTACCCAGATTCTATCGCGATATTTCATTTTTCTATCGTTGCCCAAAATTATACCGGTATTACCGTTAACAGTATGATATGGCCCAGCCCTACTGACAACTACACTTCTGAACAGGTCCAACTTTTGATTTGCACTCAGAATGATTACATCAAAGAGTTTAGTTAAAAACACTAAAATGAAACCTGCAGACTTGCGATTCATGATTCGTATTCATGAGCAACTGGAACGACATTATCATTGAGTTTATTTTTTTCACGTCTAAGCAACACCAAGTCTAGCCCTGATTGGATGATATAAGTGACAACAGACCTGTCGCTGTGTCAGTCTGTGTACATAATCCTCACCTGGGTGTTGCTGTTCAGTGTAAGCAATATCATTTGCATTTTATTCCTCTGATTTATTTCTCTGTGGTTGCGCTCGTCTACAGGGTCCAGAGAGGGACAAAACAGTATCAATGGCCTTGTCAGCAGCAGAACGGTTTGTCTTGAAGTCTCAGCGAGAAGGAGGAGGTACAGCGGGGGGATAGAAGCATCTTTAAAAATGTTGAAAACTTCTTTTTATTGCTCACCCTTTGTTAAACTTGGGAAGTTTAAGCAGTGCATGTGTGGATCTGCACACACATGCAGCATTTTTCTTGCATTCCATGTATGAGCTAGCCTCAGTCAAAACAGTGACGACACATACATGACTGCCTGCTGTTTTGCATTACTGTGTATCTACTGTGATTCATGCATGCTGTACTGTGACTGAGATAATAGTGTATGTGAGACACACTTGACAACAACATTGATCAGGATGTGAAAAAGCTACCAGATACAAGTTGTCAGCAGGTTATGGCTGACTAACCACCCTGCCTTACATCACTCTGGGCTAATACTGTAAAAAGCAATCATTAGTTTGTAATATCAGATCATTTGTTTTGATAAATACATAGTCCAGTATCAGGGTTCATATGAGCTATTTTAGCAGTAATTTTACACCTCCACTATGATAGTATTTAGCTGTTAATCATGTTAGCAAGGAAGCTCGGGTTTGCAATTCATTCTTAATTTAGCCACGCTGCATGAATTTGGATGATACGATTTTTGAAAATGACAGTTTCATTTATCGGGCGTTTATAAAATCGTATTTCTTAGGCTGGCTTTTAAGGAAGGAGAAAAGGTATGTATCAGTTGGCTGGGAAGAAAGATGGAGGTGGAAAGGATGTGCGAGCTATGGGACAAAGTTGCTGAGACTAGGTTAAAAAGAGGTGAGGATCAGTGAGCAGGAGTGTGGCTTTGTGCTGAAAAGAGCACAACAGATTGTCTGGAGAGAAGGTGAAGGAAAGTCAGCTGAAGCAAGACAGTTTGTGGAGTTTGTGTTGGACTGTATGTTATGCTGGGAGCCTGGGGATTAGTGGACTTTGATTCCAAGTTAATACTAGCTAGTGTTTCTCACTGGTTTTGGGGTGGTGGAGTAAAAGGGATTGGTTGGTGGCTGTTTCTAATGTTAGCCTTTTCTTGCTTTTCTTACAGGCAGGGTAAAGACATGGTGATGAATGAGTGTGTGGGCCGTCTGCTGAGGACCAAGAGCTCAGGACAGTCAGACGGGGGCGTCGCAGCAGGAGTCACCGTGCTCGACAATCCTCTGCTGTTCTGAGATGTCACACTCCTGCCTGCACATACAAACCACAGTGAAGTCAAAGTTCCACCTGCACCTCCACCTGTTCTTGCAAAAGCATGAAAACTGACAGAGGTGAGACAGCAGAAAAGTTCTTGTTTATTTCTTTTTTTACTAAGTTAAGGAATTAAGTTAAGAAGAGTGATTAAATAAATTGTTTCTTGCATTTTTGGTTTAATGATTGTGTTTAGGATTATTTCAGAAACATGTTAAGAGGATCTTTGTAAGCCTGTATTTACTTTAAAAGAAGGGAAGCACTTCTTCATTCTACAGAAAAGGTGACACATTACAGATGAGTTCATAAAAAGTGTCACTGTCACTCTTTCAGGGCTCTGTCACTTTTTCTTTTTTACTGGAACAGCATGGTAAAGTAGGCCTAGGCTGCCATCTTGTGGCAGTGTGTTGTTACTACAACATATGAAATTGTGTTTCTATTGGAAATATAATTCAGCACCACCGAGCCGCTCTCTCAGTTACAAACTGAACCTGTTTTTTAGACATATAAATCACTAAGTACAGTGAAGCTTTTGGTTTTGTAAAAGTGTTTCTTATTCTAAATGCATGTTGATTTTTATAAGGGTGAAGAGCAGTTAGCAGTGCATTCATGGACATCTTTAAACTATTAACTGAAGAATCTTTGGTCATGATGGCATGAACTAGAAACGTGAGCTCCAGGTGAGACTGCACAGAAGAACAAGTGTCCTTAAACTGCATCAACTGATGACGTCTTACAATTTTATTCTACTGTGTGTTTTTATCATTGAACGTTTCTGTCTTCAGGTTTCTCTCAGATCAAGATTGAATGTGATGACAAGGGTGATGGATGGTGTGACATGTGCTGCTGGCCCACAGAACCAGGTGAGTATGCTGTCCATGTGCTCTGCAACAATGAGGACATCCAACACTCTCAGTTAAGATTAGTTTTCATGATTGTTGCTTCAAGGCCTGAGATCATGGTGGTGGGCTTGTGATGGACACACTTTTCATGGCTGAAACCTCTCCTGTAGAGGCTAAGCCTAGGCTTGAAGCCACTGGGGTGTTCGTTGGCGACGGTGACGCGATGTCACTGGTATGCATGAAGTTATTAAACTTGATAGAGTCCAATAACTCCAGCCTTACTCATCTTGTCCTTCAGATTCTTTATTTCCAGGATTTAACAGCAGCTCAGTGGTCACAAACTGTTTGCTTCCCCCCGATCAACAACACAGCTGCCGCTAATTACGTGTGTCTACCTTAAATATCTTCACAAACTCAAAATGTGACCTCTAGCACCAAACGCTTGCTGCAGTTCTTGGTGTCAGAGGTGACACACAAGGTATCGGGTTTTCACTGCAATTACTTTTTCATATAGGACCAAGTATGTTTGGATAGCTTTTTGCCCTTGAAAACTGCCGTTTCATATTAGACATTCTTGTCTAATGTTATAAATGTATTGATCTGAAAGGTGTAAGTGTGACAAATATGCAATAAGATACAAAATCAGAAAGGAGGCAAATACTTTTTCACAGCGCTATAGTCTGTAAATGGTCTTCTTTTGGCTATAGTAGATCTTTTACTTGTTCCTTTCTTAATTGTTTGTTTGAAATTGTTTTTTCGATCATATTGAGTATAGACGAATGCAACTGTGAGCTTTAGCGATTAGCCCGTTTCAACAGGACCGTGATCCTGATGTGTGAGACAGCAGGGTGCTGCCACTGGTGTTGTAATGTGTGATTTAGTTCCTCCTAACATTTCAGTTTGCTTCCAGTATCTATCCTCTGTGATTACTGGCTCTTTAGACAGATTTAATAGAAGTGTGTGAGCTATTGGCTCAGTATAAAGGGTCAGTAGTGTTTTCATGTCACCTATCCATCCTCCATTTAGTCACCCAAAGCATGTAGTAAATACTCCTCACTTTTATTCACCTTCTCTTAAATTCAGACAAATTCCCACTTGTTAACATTGAGCTTGTGTGTGTGTGTGTGTGTGTGTGTGTGTGTGTGTGTGTGTGTGTGTGTGTGTGTGTGTGTGTGTGTGTGTGTGTGTGTGCGCGCGCGCAAGTTCCAGCCACCAAGTTGAATGAACACCATCACCAAATCCAACCTGGGTCAGTGTGTCAGCAAGATTTAAAGAAAACATAAAAATTATATTGTCTCCTCGAACGGATGTTGTGTCACCTCCTCCCTCCATGCACAGGTACATCCCAGCCATCGTGGATCACAGTGGAGGCCTGCCCTGCCATGGTACCTACCTGCTGCACCAGGTACAGGATTGGTGCACATGTTGTTTTCTTATTACTCACACAGTGGTAACTGCTTCCTTTGTATACAGTTGAATCTCTTCTTTTAAAGCGTAATGTTGCTCTAGCTGTGCCCACTGTGATCCTGAGCTCCTGTTATGTTTGCTGCAGGGGATCCAGCGGAGGATCACAGTGACCCTCATCCACGAGAAGGGCAGCGAGCTCCATTGGAAAGATGTTCGTGAGCTGTTTGTAGGTGAGCAGCCTACCTTTAGGGTCTAGTCGTACTATACCTCTCTGTAGTAAACAAAAACCCCAAAGCTCAGAAACAATGTTTTATAGTGTTTGTGTGCTTTTGATAGAAGAAGACAGGACAGAACATCATTAAAGGGATTTGACTTTGTGAGATCACACTGAAAACGCACCACTCGGTTCACTCTGAGATATTTTCAGTCTGGAAAGATGAATCTGTCGGGCTTTAGGCTGCTTCTCACTTTAAGCAGTTCATGCTGTAGCTGATGGACCAAAAAAATTACATTTCATATTTTAGACATTCAGCTGCTGACTCTGAAGCCAACAGGGCTCTTGAGTGTGGATGATTGTGTTGGTACTGGATGCTGTGATCAAACAGCTGTTCTGATCTGTCTTCATTCATGCCTGTCGATATTAAGCCTCCTAAGCTCCAAACCAGTAAAAGCGATCTTTGGAGGCAACACCCTTTGTAGTACTTTTCTGTATTTGTTTGTGATTGTGTGACACTGAACCACAGTGCTATGTATATCCTCTGTAACACTCAGACGTTTCCAGATCAATGTTTTCCCCCTCAGCTGTTTCTCACTATAGAGCAGGGGTAGGCAACTCCAGGCCTCGAGTGCCGGTGTCCTGCAGGTTTTAGATGTGTCCTTGATCCAACACAGCTGATTCAAATGGCTAAATTACCTCCTCAACATGTCTTGAAGTTCTCCAGGGGGCTGGTAATGAACTAATCATTTGATTTAGGTGTGTTGACCCAAGGTGAGATCTAAAACCTGCAGGACACCGGCACTCGAGGCCTGGCGTTGCCTACCCCTGCTATAGAGTCTTACCTCAGTAACAATGAGGCACCAGCAGAGCATATCTGGCTCTCAGTCTGTGGCTGATAGTGCCCCCTGCTGTTAATAACAGGAACAGTGTAACCTTGTATAGAGCTCATAGTGATGGTCTTAAGATTGCTGCTGCAAGGCACTAATTTGTATCCATGTGTGCTGTATATTCTGAGCATATGCAGTTATGTGAGCTCTCAGGTTTTATGTATCAGGACATAATTAAAAAAAATCAGGTCCTTAGTAGGTCTTAATATGAGGTAAATGCAACCTCAGATGAACAACACATAACACATTATACCAGGTCATTATTTATTTAACAAACACTGAGCCGAAATTCAGATGTTTAAAAAACTAAGTACATCCAAGACTATTTCCATAATTAGTTAAGAGGGTCAGTATCAGCCAGGTGCTAATCAAATGCAATAGATCATCAGTAAGTGTAACCACTACTGTCAGTTTGCTGGTGTGGCGTATTCAGGTAAGTGGTAACATACTGAGGAGGAGAGAAGCAGTTGTTGATACCCATGAATGTGGGAAGGCTTTGAAGTCCATCATTTTACAGCAAGAAAGATTATTTGCAAGTTCAAAAAATCAAAGACTGTTTCCAATCTTACCAGGAGTGGACGTCCCAGAAAATTCACCCCACACATCTGAGGCTCTACAGGCCACAGTTAGCATGCTAAATGTTGGAGTTCATGGCAGTGCAATTAGAAAAAGACTCAGCAAATATGGCCTGTTTGGAAAGGCTTCCAGGAGAAACCATTTTCCCTCTAAATACAACATGGCAGCATGGGTTAGGTTTGCAAAGTTGAAAACCTAAGCCCTAATGCACAGCTTCAACATTGGTAAAAACCAAACACGGCATATCAGCACAAACACCTCATACCAACGGTTTTGCTCGGGTGATGATTATTTGGGCTTTTTTTGCTGCTAAACAACCTGCAAAGTGTCCAGGTCACTGAGTGAGCCATGAAGTACTCTAGAGTCAAATGAGATCATCGTTGGGTCTGACTCCAGAGCGCAGCAGCAAAGCAACAACAGAGTGGTGCTGCAGTGGCTCAAAGTTGAGACTTCAACATGATTGAATGTTAAGAAAGCTGTGAATGAATAAATATCTGCAAACTTCAATGAACCGAAGAACCATTGTAAAGACAAATGGGCCAGAAATCCATCCACACTGCTGTGAAACACTAATAAAAAATGATTACCTCAAGTTTGTGCTGCTAAAGTTGGTTCCATCAGCTGCTGCATCACAGGTATAATGATGATGTGGTGTAATAATCTAGATCCAGATCCTTAAACTGCTTTTTCACGTGTCTGTAAATGAATTTCTTATCATTGTCCCGATTGGTGTCGGCTGACACTTGACACTCTGTGGCTCCTGATTTATCTGTTGTCAAGGTCTCACCTCAGTGCGATTCCTCACGTTTTGTCATGATTCAAGGATGAATGTGAACACCGCTTCAGTCACTGTGTTCACTTCCTGATATGTCAGAACTGTGCTCACGTCACTCACTTTTTTTTAACAGCATGACACACTGCTGTAAACAGAGACCCTGTAATGTTAGCACCAAGTAGGACTTCATAAAAAATAATGCTGTCAAGCTAACTTTTCCTCTTTCTGTCTTTTTCAGCACTTTCTATCGCTTTGAGGCAGTGTGGGACAGATCCCTGCACAACTCCCTCCTGCTCAACCACGTCACTCCCTATGGAGAGAAGATCTACATGACCTTATCTGCGTATCTGGAGGTCAGCCGCTGCTCCGCCGTGTTGTACCTGTTTGTACGTGTTTTTAAGTGTCTTGATGTCATCGTGTCTAACACACACCCTTTATCTCCTCTCTGCAGCTGGACCATTGCATCCAGCCTGCCATTATCACCAAAGACATCTGCATGGTCTTTTACTCCCGAGACGCCAAGTTGTCCCCACCTGTTCTCTCAAGAACCTCTTTGGGACTGGATACTCCAAAACTCCAGACTGGTAAATCTGGGCTGCTGCACTGTGGCCATCTCTGTTTCACAATCAAAGATATCTGCCCTGTTACAAAGTTTCCTTGTTCATAACTTCTGCTTCATTATAGCAACCGAGTGACTGGGATCTACGAGCTGAGCTTGTGTAAGATGTCTGACACTGAAAGCCCAGGTGAGCGGCCATGAAACATGTTTAAAGAACAGCAGCTGTTTTATCATAATTCTGTGGAGAGCTTCATCCTAATGAGGGCTCATGTCCGGAGCAGGGATGCAGAGGAGGAGGAGGAAGGTCTTGGACACATCAGTGGCTTACGTGCGAGGAGAGCCTCGCTGGCTGGAGGCCCAGAGGAGATAGCCTCATCCTAGAGCAGCGGTCCCCAACCCCCGGGCCTCGGACCGGTACCGGTCCGTGAGTCGTTTGGTACCGGGCCGCGAGAGTTGAGGCTCGGGTGAAAAATGTATGGTTTTCAGGGTTTTTATCGGTTTTCAGCGTTATTTTGTTATCGTTTTTATCGTTAACTCGGTTTTCCTGGGTCTTTTCACGTGTGTTATGAATAAATCTTCTTTTTTTTCGGTACCGGTACTGGTTTTATTTTGTTGTATTTATCCGCAACACCTTAAAGGCCGGTCCGTGAAAATATTGTCGGGCATAAACCGGTCCGTGGCGCAAAAAAGGTTGGGGACCGCTGTCCTAGAGCACCAGTGGGAGCTAGAGAAGATGGAGCAGCTGCAGGAGGTGGGGCCTTAAAAGATTTATAAAGAAATGAATCTCTGTTTAATATCGTAGAGGGAAAAAGACTTTTCAACTCAAAGACCAAAGTGCTATTCTAAAAAGTTTTTTTTAGAGTACAGACTTTACATGACTAACCCTCCCCTTTTCTCCCCACCTCACATTCGCCCCCATCCTTCGTCCAGGTGGATGAAAAGACCCGTCACCTTCTGGCGCTGAGAGAGAAGCTGGGAGAGGCGGCTCCCGTGGGAACAGCTCCCACCTCCAAGTCCCTGAGCGAGTCTCTGTCCCCCAGTGTGAGCTCGGGTACTCTGTCCACGTCCACCTCCATCTCCTTGCAGATCTCAAGCACCACCTTTGAAAGCGCCATCACGCCGAGCGAGAGCAGCGGCTACGATTCCGCTGACATGGAGAGCTGGTGGATCGTGAGAAGGAGCTGGCCACCAAGGTGAGAAAAACGTCGGAGGCAGGATAGACGTAAAACTCTCCCAGCAGATCTAAGCTGGCGAGGCGGCGTGGCAGCCTGACGAAGAACTGATCGGGCGGAGCGGTACGCGGGAAAACCACCGCTTCCATCCTTTCTGAAAAGCCTTTGAAAATACAGAAAATACCAAGTGTTAAAACTTATTAATCATTGTGATTCTTGACGGTTTTCTCTTGTAAGTAGACTTGTGGCTTAAGTCTCTTTTCATGCAACTCAAACGTTTAAGTTCCACAGAACTTTTGCCTCCCCGCTTCCCTCCAGCAACCCCGCTGCCAGCTTAGCTTTCCTCCTCTCTATTCCCTCCCCTCAGCTTTTTGTGTTTTTGTTTCGATGACAATGTTTGGGTCTAATTTTGTTCCGCTTGGTTGTCATTCCCAAACTCCCCTAACTAAGTAGCATGTTGTAGTAGTCTACTTGTGTGTGCACGACTCTTTAGAAACTTTCCGTTTGCCAATCATCTGTACAAAAAAAATGTCTCTATCAGTTTTATTTGTCTCCTGAAATGAGTTTCATTCTATTTTGGGTTTTTTTGTTGTTGGTTTTTTATTAAATTAACATGCTCGCATGATACCTGCAGCAGTCCTCAGGAGAAGACCAGGTTTGCTCAGTTTCAAACAAAAAACAAAAATGAACCAAATGAGACAGCTTACATCTCCAAGTGACGTGTTAGTTTACGCTCTGCTACCTAAACTATAGCTGCTAATAGATTTATAGGGTATTTTTCTTCTCGCAGTGAATTTGCATCAGGCTGAACCGTCTCTGAAACAAAAACTCAAAGTGGGAATGAACTTTGACAGGAGGGCCACGCCCGATTTCCACTGTCATCCACGTCATACTTAGATCCTCCTCAATCTGTGTACATACGCCGCCTCTAAACCCCCGAAAGTGCCAGTGTCAGTTAGTGAGTCAGTAAAATACTCATGCATTTGTGTTAACATAAAAACTGCAGACTAACTAGAGACAAACAAGCGCGGATCGCTTCATATCTCAGCAGTTTAAAAAACAAACAATGACCGATTGTTCCTGCAGGAGTAGATTTGGGCCCCTTTTTGCTTTTTCATCCCAAGGAAAAAAAACAGGGTTACAAGGAGATGAGGACGAGGACTAGGAGGATGAAAACAAACTAAGGAGAGAACTTGATTTGTACATGCAGTCTGTTCTGGGATCAGTGTGGTAGTTAACCCTCATTTAACACATTCCTCTCTGCTCCTCTAGCTCGCTCTATCTCACTGAGAATCAGAAAGCCTTGACATTTACTGCTATTAACTTTACACTCTTCTTGTAAAGACGCAAAGAAAACACAGTGAAAAGGTTAGAAGGACTTAAGGAAAAAGAATGAATGAATGGTTTAATAGAAGGAAAGAAGTTAAAGGGACTACATATTCAAAGGTCTTATTTCTGATACTACCCCATGAAAATATTTGCTCTGTGTGCCGTGCTGCAGCTGCTACATTCGGCTTCGGATTCACTTTTTGGCACCTACGCCTCTCGAGATGTGTTAATGCAGAAAGGTATTGAAAAACTCTGGTCAACCAACCAGCAGTCTGCCTGCTGTGTCGTATGAAATGGATGGAAGGAGAGGTACCAACTGTCTGTTACATATAGATAAAAAATAAAGCTCTGACGTGACCTCGGGTCAGCCAGCCTGACGGTCAGAGAAACAGAAACGTGCTGGATTGTGGATCTCTGAGCTGCACATCAAAGATGCACCTATGCACAGATCAAGTCTGAAAAGTGCAATGTACCTCATATACATGTTGATGCGAAGCGCTGCCAGAGCAAACGTTTCCACTGCATTTGCAGAGGTGTTTTTATTTTGGATTGTGTATTTATTGTTTGCAATCTTTAAATATTAGTTTGCAGCTCTTTGCACATATTAATAAAAGGTTCAACTAACTGATCAAATAAAGTCTGTGCGGTTTAGTTGTTCCACTCATATTAAACCAAATGATGGTGTGGCGGCCTGTTCTAGTGTGAACTAAGAGAGGCTTTGAATGTAAGAGAGGGGGGAAAGGAAAAGCAGACCTAACATGTAACCCCTGCAGCTCGACTGAGGAGGTGAGTTACATTAGTGCTTCCTCTTTATTAGAAAGCGGTTTGAGTGAATTAGAAGTCTGTTATTTTTTTGGAGGAGATCTACTCATTAGTCATGCGAGGCATCCATCTGAGCTCTATCAAAATAAAGGTGTATTTTAACTCATTTTAATTTTTTCTAATATCAGAGATATAGGACTATACAAAGTAGCTGGTGACATCTAAAACGACAGCAGACTTATTGTGTCTTTCTTCACCTCATCACTTTTTTCTGTGTGTTTATTTTTCTGTTGATGCCTGTGATGGACCGAGTTGAAAAACAGGAGGAGTCCCAGGAATTATTAGAAAAATATAGTTTCCATTTATTTAACCCCCAAAATTATATTTACAAGAGTAATGAATGTTGAGCTCATAAAAGAGGTCAAAGAAACAAAACTGAACTCAGGCAAAGACTGCAAACTTAACAAACCAAATGACTGCTACAAACAAACATAACTGACCTAAAACATGAAATGACATACAAAGGTATATATAATGGCTGATCAGACCATTGTGACACATGAGGGGTAACAAACAAAACACAATCATAAATCACAAACAATGCAGTACAATCTAGTTTGTTAATAAACTAAACACCAAAGAAGAAAATCAAAAACCCCATTAAACCCTAAACTCAAATATTTAATTAAATACAAATACTTTGTTTTTAAAGTAAAGAAAACACACATTCCCGCTTCAGCAGGAAGTGGTGGTGTGGTCCAATTATCTTCCTTTGCATTTAATGGTTTCAAACCCTGGCTACCATCTTTTGTCCAGCAACGACTTTAGAGTGTGGCCACGGGTTTGGCCATCACACACCCCCCCACTTCTGGATCTTCCATCAGGCAGCGAGAGAGGTAATCAGCAGTGGTGTTGTCTTTACCAGGGATATAGTGAACCTTAAACCGGTATGGCTGCATAGCCAGATACCACCTGGTGATTCTCCCATTAGTGTCTTTCATTCTTTCCAGCCACTGCAGGGCTTTGTGGTCAGTTTGAAGGATGAATTCTCTTCCCAGCAAATAATATTTGAAAGAGTCAAGTGCCCATTTAATGGCCAAGGCTTCCTTCTCAACCGTTGCGTAGCGGCTCTCCCTTGGTAGCAGCTTACGGCTGATGTAAGCGACAGGATGTCGATCCTCTGGTGGTCCCTGCAGAAGCACTGCTCCCAAACCCCTTTCAGAAGCATCAGTCTGCAATGTAAAGTCTTTTGTGAAATCTGGTGAGTGCAGAACAGGGTTCTTACTCAGGGACTGGCGAAGGTCTTTGAAAGCTGCAACGGCTTCAGCTGTCCACCGAATCTTATTGGGACATCTTGAGCCAATCCTGTCCGTCAGTGGGGCTGCTCTAGCTGAGAAGTTGGGAATGAATCTGTTGTAGAACGCAGCCATGCCGAGGAAGGATCGCAGCTGTTTCCTGGTTTGTGGAAGAGGACATGATGCAATTGCATTAATTTTGTCAACCTGTGGTTTAATTGTCCCACCTCCAACAGTAAACCCGAGGTACTGGACTTCAGTCCTAGCAAGAGCACACTTTGCTGGATTGATGGTAAGGCCTGCGGAACACAGCCGATCCAGCACGATCCTTAGGTGATCCACATGCTCTTCCCAAGTTCCACTGAAAACAACAACATCATCAAGGTACGCACAGGTGAATGCTGAGAGCCCACAGAGTATCTTATCCATTAGTCTTTGAAATGTTGCTGGGGCCCCATGCAGACCAAATGGCAAGACTGTGAACTCGAACAATCCCCACAGAGTACAGAATGCTGTCAACTCTTGAGACTGTTTAGTGAGAGGTACTTGCCAGTATCCCTTGGAGAGATCAATGGTCGTTAGATATTTTGCCTTCCCCAAACGCTCAATGAGATCGTCAATGCGTGGCATCGGGTAAGAGTCAAATTTTGATATGGAATTGAGGTACCTGAAGTCGATGCAGAAACGTATCGTGCTATCCTTTTTCGGAGCCAACACAACAGGGTTGCACCACTCACTTGTTGAAGGTTGGATGATTCCAAGAGACAGCATGAGGTCCACCTCCTCCTTTAACTCCACCAGGAAGCGTTCCGGTATCCTGTAACTCATACGCTTCACAGCTGCATCAGGTTTTAAAACAATGTCATGCTCCACCAGACTCGTGCGACCTGGGTACTTTTGAAATATGTCTGAATTAATCAGAGGTGTTACCTGAGACTGTTGCTCACTGGTGAGATGGCTCAGGTCCAGGACAGAGACTGTTACTGAAGGCAAGTAGTCATTAACTTCTTCCTCCTCATCCACGCTGTGAATAAGCAAACCCTCCGTTTTATTCTCAGTGCGTGGAATCCATTCCTTAAGAAGGTTAACATGGAGCACTCTACTCCCTCGCTGGAGACCTGGTGTGGAAACTTTGTAGGTAGTAGGTCCAAGTTTCTTCTGTACTTCAAAGGGTCCCTGCCACTTTGCCAGCAACTTGCTGTCAGAAGTTGGCAACATTACCAAAACCTTCTGGCCAGGGACAAAACTCCTGTGGCGAGCTTTTTTATCAAACAAAGTCTTTTGTTGCCTCTGAGCAGCTGCCATATGGCTCTGAGCCAGTTCACTCATCTGCTGAAGCTTTTCTCTCATATGAATGACATATGAAATAACATTGACCGATTCCTCTTTAACTTGCTCTCCCTCCCATGAGTCCTTTAGCAGGGTCAATGGGCCTCTCACCTCATTGCCATAAAGAAGCTCAAACGGGGAGAAGCAAGTGGAGGCTTGAGGAACTTCCCTGTAGGCAAAAAGGAGGTATGGCAGCCACTGGTCCCAATCAGACCCTGTATCATTGACAAACTTTCGGAGCATTTGTTTGAGAGTTTGGTTGAAGCGCTCCGTCAGTCCATCTGTCTGTGGGTGATAAGGGGTTGTCCGCACACTCCTGATGCCTAACAGCTTATAGACCTCTTTCAACAGTGTGGACATAAAATTAGTGCCCTGGTCAGTTAAAATCTCCTGTGGGAATCCAACCCTTGAGAACAGTTGAATCAATGAGGAAGCTACAGTTTTTGCTTTAACAGTTTTTAGTGGAAAGACTTCAGGATACCTCGTAGCATAGTCTGTAATGACTAGCATAAAGCGATTTCCAGATTTACTTGTTTCTACAGGACCAACTACGTCCATGCCAAGACGCTGAAATGGTATACCAATGATTGGGAGAGGTTGGAGTGGTGCTTTGGTGGGGACCCTAATTGAAGTCTTCTGACATTGAGGACAACTCCTGCAAAACATAGCAACATCTGAGCGCAAAAACCAGGCCAGAAAAAATATCGCTTGATGCGAGCGGTGGTCTTATGCTTCCCCAGGTGGCCAGCCCAGGGAATAGAGTGCCCCAAAGTAAGCACTGTTTCACGGGCTACTTTAGGGACCACTAACTGTTTAACCTGGCCGTGCTGGTGGTATAAAATGCCATCTTGCAGAATGTACAGCTCTTTATTTGTGTCAGATTCAACAGAGTCCTTTTCCTTAGCCCTCAGCAACATGGCAGACAAAGTTGGATCAGCCTGCTGCATTTGTCTAATGTTTGTAGGTACTGAAAAACCTAAAGGCATATCTGGAGCAGCCTGAACTGATGTATTTCCAACAGTGTGTTGAAATTTTTCACTTCTTCTTTGACTGCGTGGCTTCCGAGACTTCCCGGGTTCTGTCTCTAGTTCAGCCTCAAAGAAGGGTAAAGCACTGAGGGTTGCATAATGCTCATCCTGATTTTTAGTTTGAGCCCTTGTTATAGCAACATTACACTCATGTACTTCCCTCAACAGATCATAGATGACTGGCAGATCCTCCCCAAGAACTACAGGATAGGGCAGATTATCAGCTACACCAACCTTTAACAGATAGGGTGTCCCCTGCACTTCAATAAACAGATCAGCAGTAGGGTATGGTCTTTCATCACCATGTATACAGCAAACTGATATGGTTTCAGAGGAGCATGTGTAATCGTTTGACACATATTTCCTGTGTACCAGAGTCTGTGTGCTGCCAGTATCTATTAAAGCATTAATTTCTTGTCCATTAATCTTAACTGTGGTGATTTTATTTGACTGCTTTCTCTCAGATGTAATATCCACATTCTGGTGAGGCACAAAACACATCTGAGATAATTTGCTTTGATTATTAGGACACATGGGCTTAGTGTGACCTTCCTGTCCACAAAGGTAGCACACTGGTGGCCTTTTACCTGGCTTCAAGGTATTCAGAGGCTGCTTTTCCCTTGTAAAGGGCTTACCCACACCCGTCGCTGACCTCTGAGGATGCTGAGGGGGTTGCGACCGACGTGAATCTCTGGCAGCCTTCCATGCACTGTTGCTCCATGGCTGACTCTTACTTCGGGCAGCTACAAACACATCAGCCAGGGTGGCAGCCTCTGCAGCAGACTTTGGATTATGCTCCTTAATCCAGACCTGAAGCTCAGGACACAGCATTCTTAAAAACTGCTCCAAGATAATAATTTCACCAACTTCTTTTACAGTTCTGTTTTTTGGCTGAATCCATTTTTCATAAAGTTCTTTCAGTCTTGCATACAGTTCCTTGGGACTCTCATCAAAAACTTCAAGACAGCGAAATCTTTGCCTGTATGTTTCTGGGTTTATATCATATTTTTGCAAAATGGCAGCTTTTACCTTATCATATTGCAGTGAATCGTCCACATCCATATTAACATAGGCACTTCGAGCCTTACCAGTAAGAAGAGGAATGAGGTGAAAAATCCAGTCTGACTCTGGCCAGCGACAAGCAGCTGCAATTCTCTCAAAAGTGGTCAGAAAATGTTCAACATCATCTTCAACAGCTAGTTTCTCTAGTTTAGGATGATGAATATGCACAGACTGACCTGTTAATATGGAGGCTGAGCCAGAACCCTCATGCTGAGATGTTGCTTGTGTCTGATAATCAGCTGGAGTTTCAACAGGCTCTGGATCAGTTGATGTGGGCTCTGGAAGTGGGGTGGTTCTGGCCTGCACTTCCATTTGCAAAAGCCGAAACTGGTGTTGCAAACTCTTAAAACGCTGTTCTTGCAGTATAGCATCCTCTCTCTGCTTTTTATCTCGAACTTCCTGCTGTCCCATGAAAGCCTGAAGAATCCCAGCAATATCAAGCAGAGTTGGCTCCCTGGTATCCTCTCCTTCAGTGTCTCCAGCCACAACTGAAATTCCTTCTTCCATCTCCCTCTCTGGCTGCTGCAAGGCCTCTTTGGCCTCCATTTTATTTCCTCTCTTTGGGCGCACAGCATTCTGCATGGCTCAAAAAGTTTGTCAGGGGACAAAAAAGGGCAGAAAAATGCAAAAAAAAAATCCTGTCTCCTCAACTGAAGGATCCCACTTCTGACACCACATGTGATGGACCGAGTTGAAAAACAGGAGGAGTCCCAGGAATTATTAGAAAAATATAGTTTCCATTTATTTAACCCCCAAAATTATATTTACAAGAGTAATGAATGTTGAGCTCATAAAAGAGGTCAAAGAAACAAAACTGAACTCAGGCAAAGACTGCAAACTTAACAAACCAAATGACTGCTACAAACAAACATAACTGACCTAAAACATGAAATGACATACAAAGGTATATATAATGGCTGATCAGACCATTGTGACACATGAGGGGTAACAAACAAAACACAATCATAAATCACAAACAATGCAGTACAATCTAGTTTGTTAATAAACTAAACACCAAAGAAGAAAATCAAAAACCCCATTAAACCCTAAACTCAAATATTTAATTAAATACAAATACTTTGTTTTTAAAGTAAAGAAAACACACATTCCCCCTTCAGCAGGAAGTGGTGGTGTGGTCCAATTATCTTCCTTTGCATTTAATGGTTTCAAACCCTGGCTACCATCTTTTGTCCAGCAACGACTTTAGAGTGTGGCCACGGGTTTGGCCATCACAATGCCTTTCAAACAAAACTAGCCATGATATTTTCCACCTTCCCCCTCTGACAATTAATATCAGTTAACCCCGCCCCCTTTCAGATTTGTTCACCAAAAGAAAATAAAAATAAAACGTCATTAACGCTGTTTATTATTTGTCAGACCGGTTTCATTTTCATGCTTTGTAAATATCTATGTTGTATGGAGCTTGAACTAAAATGTAAATATGTTTACTGTATTTGTAATAATTATAATCCATTAGCTGTACAGCATAGATGTGTCATGCAGATATCCTAATTCTGTGTATGGTAATCTTGCACCATTGAACTGTTAGTGAATGAGGCAACAATAAAAGTGGGAAACGTGCATTAGCAGATCAAGTGGTGCCTGCTTATTTCCTGCTTTATGTGAGCTTCTGCTGTAGTTTATTATGTGCTTTTAGCCCCAAGAAACCACCCTGTGGCGCACAATAAGATCTTCTGATGTTTGGTGTCATCTTCCTGTGATCTCCTGTGAACAGGTGGATTCATTCATTTCAAGTTTATGTATGTAGCACTAAATCACAGCAGGCGCTGAACACTGTAAAGACTCTAGAATAATTATGGAGGCACAACATTTAAAGCTCCTGTCCTTCCATCCCACAGACCTAAAAGTTAGTTATATGATAAACAGCCCCGTGTTTGTTTACTTGATTTGTAAAATGCAAAGTGGTGACTTTTTCTCTTCAAGTACGTCCTCATATGGAGACAGTTTTTTTTAATGGCCCAAAACAAGTCATTGTTTACAAAAATATACATTTTATTCCGCAAAATGAGGTAAACAGTGAAGAAAAGTATGAGAAAAGGGAGCATAGGATCTCCGGAGACTGTGGCAACTAGAATTATTGTATACGTGTGTGTATTAAGGACTGACACAGACAAAGAATTAATCATACAATGAAGCAATGTACTTTTTAAATGTTTATTAAAACCATTCAAGTATTGAGTCATGAATAAAACAGCAACCTCTGATCTGCTAATTGGGAAACAGAGGATGTCAGTGTATGTTTCAGTGCTAGTTGTACAAATTGAGTGAGATGACTTTACATTTGAATAGATTCGATTACAAGTTATATTTGGTTCTAATTGAATGAGTTCAATTTGATTTAAATCAAGCCAATTCACAACATATAAACTTGAAATATATGGTAAGATAAAGGTTGTGCAATAATACAGAGGAAGCCCAAACGATCAAATGACCCCCTATGAGCAAGAAAACTCCATTTTCGGCAGAACCAGAATCAGGGAGGGGCGGCCATCTGCCTCCACCGGTTGGGGTAAGAAAATGAAACTAAACTATAGGAAGACAAAGAGGAAAGATGTTCATGATATATATGAAACTTTCCGCTAGCCCTGACTAAAATATTGTTTTTGACAGGAAAGTATTGTTTCATTCATGTTTATTCCACGAGGTGGACAGCAGGAATAGAACAAACCAGATACTAAGAAATAAAATATACAATGAAATATTCTCGATATGCTAAAATTCCCACTGAGACTGGATAAGATTATTCTAAAACTGGTCAAAATACAATTCTCTTCATGCACAGAAATCCCACCCAGTCCCACAACCCAGGACAAATATTCCTTGTGTGTTCTTGAGCTGGACAGAAATTCCTCTTGCTGAGCGGGGTCCACGCCAGCCTCGTGTCAGGCAGACGAGGAGCCTCCTGTCCCAGTCTCGTCCGTCAACTGGGTCCATCACATCCCAACCCAGTTCGCATTCTGCACTGGAGTCCGTCGCTCGATACCACCGCGGCTCCCCTCACGTCATCACCTGTAAGTAAAAACAAATAGGAGCCAGAACCATCATCCCGGAAGCTGCCCTGGCTTATAGCCATGGCGACCCTCTCCCAACACGGCTGCACCCAGTGAACAACAGTGAGACACTACTCACAAATGCAGGCAGTATACATCTGCCCTGATGTCAATCACACACGTTGTCTCCTACTGTCGCCGTTCCTGCTGTCGGGACTGGGTCACCACATCACGCTGACCGGTCTCCAGACGAGGCGTCGCACCCCCCACGATCACGCAGCGGCTCCCTCTTTTCCACCTGGCCTTCATGCGTTCCTCTTCCAATCTAGGGCCTCTCTCCTCCCAGTGCTCAGCTTGCTTCCTTTTAATACGACCTTTAAACAGCTGAAAGGACACCTCTGGACACACCCATGCCTCAACATGTGATCACTATCAGCTAATTTGTCCCATTGCCAGCCAATCCACAGTGGATTAAAACAATGTAAAATAACACACTGAAACAATGTGATACAAACAGAATAAAATCATGCAAATAAAAACTACACTCACAAATAAACACTAAAATCAGAAAAAAAAAACAATATAAACGATGAATACAAATTTCTACTGTGTGAAACAGTTTCACTCTTTGAATATTTTTCATTTCTTACAATCAGAATTCTCCAATAGATTTTTAGAAGAAATTTATTTTCTTTCATGCATCACCAACTGACCCTTTTATGTTAACGTCTCAATCTCCAGCCTAACCTCATTGAATTTTGCTTAGCAAAGTACTTTTCAACTCTAATAATTAGTGAGATTATATTTCTTATCATCTGTTGGTCGTCTGACCTGATAAACTTCAATGAGCATTATAACACAGGAATGATTGTCTCTAAAAATGGGCTCCTGCACGCTTGCAGACATTTTTCCATCACAACTTATGGATGATGAAGGATTTGATTAAAGCTGTGAAACATTACTGATAAACTTCATGTGATGTTACATTAAAGCCAATTTTCTATTAAAATCAGGGTCTTTTCTAAGTGACCTCTGACCTTTGAGCAGTAGTGTGTACTGTATGCTTGTATGTAACTGTATCTGACCTGGATTTTATCACCAGTTTCAAATAAGAATCTTCTTTAAAGTCTGTCTTTCAATACAAATGAAGTTAAACTTTATCAAGGCTGATGGTAAACTGTCCCTAACAAGTCCACTTTATTGCGTGCTCATTGACTTTCTCCTATCAGAGCTGTTTAACAAGTCCACTTTATACATGCTTATTAATCTATCACGCTTATCAGTGGCTCATGGTTGCTTAAAGCCTATGTCTGAACTTGACCACAGAGCCAGAGCATCGTTCAATCTTGGCAACAGCTCCAGGATGACAAACTCCACTTTCTCTGCATCAAGACAGCTCATAACTTTTTAACAGTTTCTCCTGATAGCCTCATATCATCTGCTCTAATCAATAACCATACACTATCATTACAATGTAGACTACAGCTCAAAAGTCTGAGGTGAATTAGAAATGTCTTGTTTTCAGAATAGACTCAAATTTGGTTTCAGATTGAATCACAGCAATTTATCAAAAAGAATCATATAAATGCTTAATATTAACACTGATCACAAATCATGAATGATTTTTAATAGAATATCTACAGAGGTGTTCAGAGACCCATTTTCAGCAATAATCCCTCCTGTGTTCAGTGGTACATTGTCTTATCTAATGCAAGCTTAACACATTAAAGCCAAACTTATCACTCAAAACAGCTTTTTAAGAGATTTTAGCACAAACTGAAACTATTGTGGTGATTAAAGAAACAATAAATGTGTCTGGATCATCCCAGTGTTTGTTTTTAACCTCATGAAACCAAGTTTCCATTTTCCTCTAAAGGGGCTGCAACACCCAGCTGCACAAAACCTTCACTTTTTTTTAACAGTTTCACTGTTTTAATATTTTTCATTTCTTACAATCAGAATTCTCCAATAGATTTTTAGAAGAAATTCTTTTTTTTCATGCATCACCAACTGACCCTTTTATGTTAACGTCTCAATCTCCAGCCTAACCTCATTGAATTTTGCTTAGCAAAGTACTTTTCAACTCTAATAATTAGTAAGATTATATTTCTTATCATCTGTTGGTCGTCTGACCTGATAAACTTCAATGAGCATTATAACACAGGAATGATTGTCTCTAAAAATGGGCTCCTGCACGCTTGCAGACATTTTTCCATCACAACTTATGGATGATGAAGGATTTGATTAAAGCTGTGAAACATTACTGATAAACTTCATGTGATGTTGCATTAAAGCCAATTTTCTATTAAAATCAGGGTCTTTTCTAAGTGACCTCTGACCTTTGAGCAGTAGTGTGTACTGTATGCTTGTATGTAACTGTATCTGACCTGGATTTTATCACCAGTTTCAAATAAGAATCTTCTTTAAAGTCTGTCTTTCAATACAAATGAAGTTAAACTTTATCAAGGCTGATGGTAAACTGTCCCTAACAAGTCCACTTTATTGCGTGCTCATTGACTTTCTCCTATCAGAGCTGTTTAACAAGTCCACTTTATACATGCTTATTAATCTATCACGCTTATCAGTGGCTCATGGTTGCTTAAAGCCTATGTCTGAACTTGACCACAGAGCCAGAGCATCGTTCAATCTTGGCAACAGCTCCAGGATGACAAACTCCACTTTCTCTGCATCAAGACAGCTCATAACTTTTTAACAGTCTCTCCTGATAGCCTCATATCATCTGCTCTAATCAATAACCATACACTATCATTACAATGTAGACTACAGCTCAAAAGTCTGAGGTGAATTAGAAATGTCTTGTTTTCAGAATAGACTCAAATTTGGTTTCAGATTGAATCACAGCAATTTATCAAAAATAATCATATAAATGCTTAATATTAACACTGATCACAAATCATGAATGATTTTTAATAGAATATCTACAGAGGTGTTCAGAGACCCATTTTCAGCAATAATCCCTCCTGTGTTCAGTGGTACATTGTCTTATCTAATGCAAGCTTAACACATTAAAGCCAAACTTATCACTCAAAACAGCTTTTTAAGAGATTTTAGCACAAACTGAAACTATTGTGGTGATTAAAGAAACAATAAATGTGTCTGGATCATCCCAGTGTTTGTTTTTAACCTCATGAAACCAAGTTTCCATTTTCCTCTAAAGGGGCTGCAACACCCAGCTGCACAAAACCTTCACTTTTTTTTAACAGTTTCACTGTTTTAATATTTTTCATTTCTTACAATCAGAATTCTCCAATAGATTTTTAGAAGAAATTCTTTTTTTTCATGCATCACCAACTGACCCTTTTATGTTAACGTCTCAATCTCCAGCCTAACCTCATTGAATTTTGCTTAGCAAAGTACTTTTCAACTCTAATAATTAGTAAGATTATATTTCTTATCATCTGTTGGTCGTCTGACCTGATAAACTTCAATGAGCATTATAACACAGGAATGATTGTCTCTAAAAATGGGCTCCTGCACGCTTGCAGACATTTTTCCATCACAACTTATGGATGATGAAGGATTTGATTAAAGCTGTGAAACATTACTGATAAACTTCATGTGATGTTGCATTAAAGCCAATTTTCTATTAAAATCAGGGTCTTTTCTAAGTGACCTCTGACCTTTGAGCAGTAGTGTGTACTGTATGCTTGTATGTAACTGTATCTGACCTGGATTTTATCACCAGTTTCAAATAAGAATCTTCTTTAAAGTCTGTCTTTCAATACAAATGAAGTTAAACTTTATCAAGGCTGATGGTAAACTGTCCCTAACAAGTCCACTTTATTGCGTGCTCATTGACTTTCTCCTATCAGAGCTGTTTAATAAGTCCACTTTATACATGCTTATTAATCTATCACGCTTATCAGTGGCTCATGGTTGCTTAAAGCCTATGTCTGAACTTGACCACAGAGCCAGAGCATCGTTCAATCTTGGCAACAGCTCCAGGATGGCAAACTCCACTTTCTCTGCATCAAGACAGCTCATAACTTTTTAACAGTCTCTCCTGATAGCCTCATATCATCTGCTCTAATCAATAACCATACACTATCATTACAATGTAGACTACAGCTCAAAAGTCTGAGGTGAATTAGAAATGTCTTGTTTTCAGAATAGACTCAAATTTGGTTTCAGATTGAATCACAGCAATTTATCAAAAATAATCATATAAATGCTTAATATTAACACTGATCACAAATCATGAATGATTTTTAATAGAATATCTACAGAGGTGTTCAGAGACCCATTTTCAGCAATAATCCCTCCTGTGTTCAGTGGTACATTGTCTTATCTAATGCAAGCTTAACACATTAAAGTCAAACTTATCACTCAAAACAGCTTTTTAAGAGATTTTAGCACAAACTGAAACTATTGTGGTGATTAAAGAAACAATAAATGTGTCTGGATCATCCCAGTGTTTGTTTTTAACCTCATGAAACCAAGTTTCCATTTTCCTCTAAAGGGGCTGCAACACCCAGCTGCACAAAACCTTCACTTTTTTTTAACAGTTTCACTGTTTTAATATTTTTCATTTCTTACAATCAGAATTCTCCAATAGATTTTTAGAAGAAATTCTTTTTTTTCATGCATCACCAACTGACCCTTTTATGTTAACGTCTCAATCTCCAGCCTAACCTCATTGAATTTTGCTTAGCAAAGTACTTTTCAACTCTAATAATTAGTAAGATTATATTTCTTATCATCTGTTGGTCGTCTGACCTGATAAACTTCAATGAGCATTATAACACAGGAATGATTGTCTCTAAAAATGGGCTCCTGCACGCTTGCAGACATTTTTCCATCACAACTTATGGATGATGAAGGATTTGATTAAAGCTGTGAAACATTACTGATAAACTTCATGTGATGTTGCATTAAAGCCAATTTTCTATTAAAATCAGGGTCTTTTCTAAGTGACCTCTGACCTTTGAGCAGTAGTGTGTACTGTATGCTTGTATGTAACTGTATCTGACCTGGATTTTATCACCAGTTTCAAATAAGAATCTTCTTTAAAGTCTGTCTTTCAATACAAATGAAGTTAAACTTTATCAAGGCTGATGGTAAACTGTCCCTAACAAGTCCACTTTATTGCGTGCTCATTGACTTTCTCCTATCAGAGCTGTTTAACAAGTCCACTTTATACATGCTTATTAATCTATCACGCTTATCAGTGGCTCATGGTTGCTTAAAGCCTATGTCTGAACTTGACCACAGAGCCAGAGCATCGTTCAATCTTGGCAACAGCTCCAGGATGACAAACTCCACTTTCTCTGCATCAAGACAGCTCATAACTTTTTAACAGTCTCTCCTGATAGCCTCATATCATCTGCTCTAATCAATAACCATACACTATCATTACAATGTAGACTACAGCTCAAAAGTCTGAGGTGAATTAGAAATGTCTTGTTTTCAGAATAGACTCAAATTTGGTTTCAGATTGAATCACAGCAATTTATCAAAAATAATCATATAAATGCTTAATATTAACACTGATCACAAATCATGAATGATTTTTAATAGAATATCTACAGAGGTGTTCAGAGACCCATTTTCAGCAATAATCCCTCCTGTGTTCAGTGGTACATTGTCTTATCTAATGCAAGCTTAACACATTAAAGCCAAACTTATCACTCAAAACAGCTTTTTAAGAGATTTTAGCACAAACTGAAACTATTGTGGTGATTAAAGAAACAATAAATGTGTCTGGATCATCCCAGTGTTTGTTTTTAACCTCATGAAACCAAGTTTCCATTTTCCTCTAAAGGGGCTGCAACACCCAGCTGCACAAAACCTTCACTTTTTTTTAACAGTTTCACTGTTTTAATATTTTTCATTTCTTACAATCAGAATTCTCCAATAGATTTTTAGAAGAAATTCTTTTTTTTCATGCATCACCAACTGACCCTTTTATGTTAACATCTCAATCTCCAGCCTAACCTCATTGAATTTTGCTTAGCAAAGTACTTTTCAACTCTAATAATTAGTAAGATTATATTTCTTATCATCTGTTGGTCGTCTGACCTGATAAACTTCAATGAGCATTATAACACAGGAATGATTGTCTCTAAAAATGGGCTCCTGCACGCTTGCAGACATTTTTCCATCACAACTTATGGATGATGAAGGATTTGATTAAAGCTGTGAAACATTACTGATAAACTTCATGTGATGTTACATTAAAGCCAATTTTCTATTAAAATCAGGGTCTTTTCTAACTGACCTCTGACCTTTGAGCAGTAGTGTGTACTGTATGCTTGTATGTAACTGTATCTGACCTGGATTTTATCACCAGTTTCAAATAAGAATCTTCTTTAAAGTCTGTCTTTCAATACAAATGAAGTTAAACTTTATCAAGGCTGATGGTAAACTGTCCCTAACAAGTCCACTTTATTGCGTGCTCATTGACTTTCTCCTATCAGAGCTGTTTAACAAGTCCACTTTATACATGCTTATTAATCTATCACGCTTATCAGTGGCTCATGGTTGCTTAAAGCCTATGTCTGAACTTGACCACAGAGCCAGAGCATCGTTCAATCTTGGCAACAGCTCCAGGATGACAAACTCCACTTTCTCTGCATCAAGACAGCTCATAACTTTTTAACAGTCTCTCCTGATAGCCTCATATCATCTGCTCTAATCAATAACCATACACTATCATTACAATGTAGACTACAGCTCAAAAGTCTGAGGTGAATTAGAAATGTCTTGTTTTCAGAATAGACTCAAATTTGGTTTCAGATTGAATCACAGCAATTTATCAAAAATAATCATATAAATGCTTAATATTAACACTGATCACAAATCATGAATGATTTTTAATAGAATATCTACAGAGGTGTTCAGAGACCCATTTTCAGCAATAATCCCTCCTGTGTTCAGTGGTACATTGTCTTATCTAATGCAAGCTTAACACATTAAAGTCAAACTTATCACTCAAAACAGCTTTTTAAGAGATTTTAACACAAACTGAAACTATTGTGGTGATTAAAGAAACAATAAATGTGTCTGGATCATCCCAGTGTTTGTTTTTAACCTCATGAAACCAAGTTTCCATTTTCCTCTAAAGGGGCTGCAACACCCAGCTGCACAAAACCTTCACTTTTTTTTAACAGTTTCACTGTTTTAATATTTTTCATTTCTTACAATCAGAATTCTCCAATAGATTTTTAGAAGAAATTTATTTTCTTTCATGCATCACCAACTGACCCTTTTATGTTAACGTCTCAATCTCCAGCCTAACCTCATTGAATTTTGCTTAGCAAAGTACTTTTCAACTCTAATAATTAGTAAGATTATATTTCTTATCATCTGTTGGTCGTCTGACCTGATAAACTTCAATGAGCATTATAACACAGGAATGATTGTCTCTAAAATTGGGCTCCTGCACGCTTGCAGACATTTTTCCATCACAACTTATGGATGATGAAGGATTTGATTAAAGCTGTGAAACATTACTGATAAACTTCATGTGATGTTGCATTAAAGCCAATTTTCTATTAAAATCAGGGTCTTTTCTAAGTGACCTCTGACCTTTGAGCAGTAGTGTGTACTGTATGCTTGTATGTAACTGTATCTGACCTGGATTTTATCACCAGTTTCAAATAAGAATCTTCTTTAAAGTCTGTCTTTCAATACAAATGAAGTTAAACTTTATCAAGGCTGATGGTAAACTGTCCCTAACAAGTCCACTTTATTGCGTGCTCATTGACTTTCTCCTATCAGAGCTGTTTAACAAGTCCACTTTATACATGCTTATTAATCTATCACGCTTATCAGTGGCTCATGGTTGCTTAAAGCCTATGTCTGAACTTGACCACAGAGCCAGAGCATCGTTCAATCTTGGCAACAGCTCCAGGATGACAAACTCCACTTTCTCTGCATCAAGACAGCTCATAACTTTTTAACAGTCTCTCCTGATAGCCTCATATCATCTGCTCTAATCAATAACCATACACTATCATTACAATGTAGACTACAGCTCAAAAGTCTGAGGTGAATTAGAAATGTCTTGTTTTCAGAATAGACTCAAATTTGGTTTCAGATTGAATCACAGCAATTTATCAAAATAATCATATAAATGCTTAATATTAACACTGATCACAAATCATGAATGATTTTTAATAGAATATCTACAGAGGTGTTCAGAGACCCATTTTCAGCAATAATCCCTCCTGTGTTCAGTGGTACATTGTCTTATCTAATGCAAGCTTAACACATTAAAGCCAAACTTATCACTCAAAACAGCTTTTTAAGAGATTTTAGCACAAACTGAAACTATTGTGGTGATTAAAGAAACAATAAATGTGTCTGGATCATCCCAGTGTTTGTTTTTAACCTCATGAAACCAAGTTTCCATTTTCCTCTAAAGGGGCTGCAACACCCAGCTGCACAAAACCTTCACTTTTTTTTAACAGTTTCACTGTTTTAATATTTTTCATTTCTTACAATCAGAATTCTCCAATAGATTTTTAGAAGAAATTCTTTTTTTTTATGCATCACCAACTGACCCTTTTATGTTAACGTCTCAATCTCCAGCCTAACCTCATTGAATTTTGCTTAGCAAAGTACTTTTCAACTCTAATAATTAGTAAGATTATATTTCTTATCATCTGTTGGTCGTCTGACCTGATAAACTTCAATGAGCATTATAACACAGGAATGATTGTCTCTAAAATTGGGCTCCTGCACGCTTGCAGACATTTTTCCATCACAACTTATGGATGATGAAGGATTTGATTAAAGCTGTGAAACATTACTGATAAACTTCATGTGATGTTACATTAAAGCCAATTTTCTATTAAAATCAGGGTCTTTTCTAACTGACCTCTGACCTTTGAGCAGTAGTGTGTACTGTATGCTTGTATGTAACTGTATCTGACCTGGATTTTATCACCAGTTTCAAATAAGAATCTTCTTTAAAGTCTGTCTTTCAATACAAATGAAGTTAAACTTTATCAAGGCTGATGGTAAACTGTCCCTAACAAGTCCACTTTATTGCGTGCTCATTGACTTTCTCCTATCAGAGCTGTTTAACAAGTCCACTTTATACATGCTTATTAATCTATCACGCTTATCAGTGGCTCATGGTTGCTTAAAGCCTATGTCTGAACTTGACCACAGAGCCAGAGCATCGTTCAATCTTGGCAACAGCTCCAGGATGACAAACTCCACTTTCTCTGCATCAAGACAGCTCATAACTTTTTAACAGTCTCTCCTGATAGCCTCATATCATCTGCTCTAATCAATAACCATACACTATCATTACAATGTAGACTACAGCTCAAAAGTCTGAGGTGAATTAGAAATGTCTTGTTTTCAGAATAGACTCAAATTTGGTTTCAGATTGAATCACAGCAATTTATCAAAATAATCATATAAATGCTTAATATTAACACTGATCACAAATCATGAATGATTTTTAATAGAATATCTACAGAGGTGTTCAGAGACCCATTTTCAGCAATAATCCCTCCTGTGTTCAGTGGTACATTGTCTTATCTAATGCAAGCTTAACACATTAAAGCCAAACTTATCACTCAAAACAGCTTTTTAAGAGATTTTAGCACAAACTGAAACTATTGTGGTGATTAAAGAAACAATAAATGTGTCTGGATCATCCCAGTGTTTGTTTTTAACCTCATGAAACCAAGTTTCCATTTTCCTCTAAAGGGGCTGCAACACCCAGCTGCACAAAACCTTCACTTTTTTTTAACAGTTTCACTGTTTTAATATTTTTCATTTCTTACAATCAGAATTCTCCAATAGATTTTTAGAAGAAATTTATTTTCTTTCATGCATCACCAACTGACCCTTTTATGTTAACGTCTCAATCTCCAGCCTAACCTCATTGAATTTTGCTTAGCAAAGTACTTTTCAACTAATAATTAGTAAGATTATATTTCTTATCATCTGTTGGTCGTCTGACCTGATAAACTTCAATGAGCATTATAACACAGGAATGATTGTCTCTAAAATTGGGCTCCTGCACGCTTGCAGACATTTTTCCATCACAACTTATGGATGATGAAGGATTTGATTAAAGCTGTGAAACATTACTGATAAACTTCATGTGATGTTACATTAAAGCCAATTTTCTATTAAAATCAGGGTCTTTTCTAACTGACCTCTGACCTTTGAGCAGTAGTGTGTACTGTATGCTTGTATGTAACTGTATCTGACCTGGATTTTATCACCAGTTTCAAATAAGAATCTTCTTTAAAGTCTGTCTTTCAATACAAATGAAGTTAAACTTTATCAAGGCTGATGGTAAACTGTCCCTAACAAGTCCACTTTATTGCGTGCTCATTGACTTTCTCCTATCAGAGCTGTTTAACAAGTCCACTTTATACATGCTTATTAATCTATCACGCTTATCAGTGGCTCATGGTTGCTTAAAGCCTATGTCTGAACTTGACCACAGAGCCAGAGCATCGTTCAATCTTGGCAACAGCTCCAGGATGACAAACTCCACTTTCTCTGCATCAAGACAGCTCATAACTTTTTAACAGTCTCTCCTGATAGCCTCATATCATCTGCTCTAATCAATAACCATACACTATCATTACAATGTAGACTACAGCTCAAAAGTCTGAGGTGAATTAGAAATGTCTTGTTTTCAGAATAGACTCAAATTTGGTTTCAGATTGAATCACAGCAATTTATCAAAAATAATCATATAAATGCTTAATATTAACACTGATCACAAATCATGAATGATTTTTAATAGAATATCTACAGAGGTGTTCAGAGACCCATTTTCAGCAATAATCCCTCCTGTGTTCAGTGGTACATTGTCTTATCTAATGCAAGCTTAACACATTAAAGTCAAACTTATCACTCAAAACAGCTTTTTAAGAGATTTTAGCACAAACTGAAACTATTGTGGTGATTAAAGAAACAATAAATGTGTCTGGATCATCCCAGTGTTTGTTTTTAACCTCATGAAACCAAGTTTCCATTTTCCTCTAAAGGGGCTGCAACACCCAGCTGCACAAAACCTTCACTTTTTTTTAACAGTTTCACTGTTTTAATATTTTTCATTTCTTACAATCAGAATTCTCCAATAGATTTTTAGAAGAAATTCTTTTTTTTCATGCATCACCAACTGACCCTTTTATGTTAACGTCTCAATCTCCAGCCTAACCTCATTGAATTTTGCTTAGCAAAGTACTTTTCAACTCTAATAATTAGTAAGATTATATTTCTTATCATCTGTTGGTCGTCTGACCTGATAAACTTCAATGAGCATTATAACACAGGAATGATTGTCTCTAAAAATGGGCTCCTGCACGCTTGCAGACATTTTTCCATCACAACTTATGGATGATGAAGGATTTGATTAAAGCTGTGAAACATTACTGATAAACTTCATGTGATGTTACATTAAAGCCAATTTTCTATTAAAATCAGGGTCTTTTCTAACTGACCTCTGACCTTTGAGCAGTAGTGTGTACTGTATGCTTGTATGTAACTGTATCTGACCTGGATTTTATCACCACTTTCAAATAAGAATCTTCTTTAAAGTCTGTCTTTCAATACAAATGAAGTTAAACTTTATCAAGGCTGATGGTAAACTGTCCCTAACAAGTCCACTTTATTGCGTGCTCATTGACTTTCTCCTATCAGAGCTGTTTAACAAGTCCACTTTATACATGCTTATTAATCTATCACGCTTATCAGTGGCTCATGGTTGCTTAAAGCCTATGTCTGAACTTGACCACAGAGCCAGAGCATCGTTCAATCTTGGCAACAGCTCCAGGATGACAAACTCCACTTTCTCTGCATCAAGACAGCTCATAACTTTTTAACAGTCTCTCCTGATAGCCTCATATCATCTGCTCTAATCAATAACCATACACTATCATTACAATGTAGACTACAGCTCAAAAGTCTGAGGTGAATTAGAAATGTCTTGTTTTCAGAATAGACTCAAATTTGGTTTCAGATTGAATCACAGCAATTTATCAAAAATAATCATATAAATGCTTAATATTAACACTGATCACAAATCATGAATGATTTTTAATAGAATATCTACAGAGGTGTTCAGAGACCCATTTTCAGCAATAATCCCTCCTGTGTTCAGTGGTACATTGTCTTATCTAATGCAAGCTTAACACATTAAAGTCAAACTTATCACTCAAAACAGCTTTTTAAGAGATTTTAGCACAAACTGAAACTATTGTGGTGATTAAAGAAACAATAAATGTGTCTGGATCATCCCAGTGTTTGTTTTTAACCTCATGAAACCAAGTTTCCATTTTCCTCTAAAGGGGCTGCAACACCCAGCTGCACAAAACCTTCACTTTTTTTTAACAGTTTCACTGTTTTAATATTTTTCATTTCTTACAATCAGAATTCTCCAATAGATTTTTAGAAGAAATTCTTTTTTTTCATGCATCACCAACTGACCCTTTTATGTTAACGTCTCAATCTCCAGCCTAACCTCATTGAATTTTGCTTAGCAAAGTACTTTTCAACTCTAATAATTAGTAAGATTATATTTCTTATCATCTGTTGGTCGTCTGACCTGATAAACTTCAATGAGCATTATTACACAGGAATGATTGTCTCTAAAATTGGGCTCCTGCACGCTTGCAGACATTTTTCCATCACAACTTATGGATGATGAAGGATTTGATTAAAGCTGTGAAACATTACTGATAAACTTCATGTGATGTTACATTAAAGCCAATTTTCTATTAAAATCAGGGTCTTTTCTAAGTGACCTCTGACCTTTGAGCAGTAGTGTGTACTGTATGCTTGTATGTAACTGTATCTGACCTGGATTTTATCACCAGTTTCAAATAAGAATCTTCTTTAAAGTCTGTCTTTCAATACAAATGAAGTTAAACTTTATCAAGGCTGATGGTAAACTGTCCCTAACAAGTCCACTTTATTGCGTGCTCATTGACTTTCTCCTATCAGAGCTGTTTAACAAGTCCACTTTATACATGCTTATTAATCTATCACGCTTATCAGTGGCTCATGGTTGCTTAAAGCCTATGTCTGAACTTGACCACAGAGCCAGAGCATCGTTCAATCTTGGCAACAGCTCCAGGATGACAAACTCCACTTTCTCTGCATCAAGACAGCTCATAACTTTTTAACAGTCTCTCCTGATAGTCTCATATCATCTGCTCTAATCAATAACCATACACTATCATTACAATGTAGACTACAGCTCAAAAGTCTGAGGTGAATTAGAAATGTCTTGTTTTCAGAATAGACTCAAATTTGGTTTCAGATTGAATCACAGCAATTTATCAAAATAATCATATAAATGCTTAATATTAACACTGATCACAAATCATGAATGATTTTTAATAGAATATCTACAGAGGTGTTCAGAGACCCATTTTCAGCAATAATCCCTCCTGTGTTCAGTGGTACATTGTCTTATCTAATGCAAGCTTAACACATTAAAGCCAAACTTATCACTCAAAACAGCTTTTTAAGAGATTTTAGCACAAACTGAAACTATTGTGGTGATTAAAGAAACAATAAATGTGTCTGGATCATCCCAGTGTTTGTTTTTAACCTCATGAAACCAAGTTTCCATTTTCCTCTAAAGGGGCTGCAACACCCAGCTGCACAAAACCTTCACTTTTTTTTAACAGTTTCACTGTTTTAATATTTTTCATTTCTTACAATCAGAATTCTCCAATAGATTTTTAGAAGAAATTTATTTTCTTTCATGCATCACCAACTGACCCTTTTATGTTAACGTCTCAATCTCCAGCCTAACCTCATTGAATTTTGCTTAGCAAAGTACTTTTCAACTAATAATTAGTAAGATTATATTTCTTATCATCTGTTGGTCGTCTGACCTGATAAACTTCAATGAGCATTATAACACAGGAATGATTGTCTCTAAAATTGGGCTCCTGCACGCTTGCAGACATTTTTCCATCACAACTTATGGATGATGAAGGATTTGATTAAAGCTGTGAAACATTACTGATAAACTTCATGTGATGTTACATTAAAGCCAATTTTCTATTAAAATCAGGGTCTTTTCTAACTGACCTCTGACCTTTGAGCAGTAGTGTGTACTGTATGCTTGTATGTAACTGTATCTGACCTGGATTTTATCACCAGTTTCAAATAAGAATCTTCTTTAAAGTCTGTCTTTCAATACAAATGAAGTTAAACTTTATCAAGGCTGATGGTAAACTGTCCCTAACAAGTCCACTTTATTGCGTGCTCATTGACTTTCTCCTATCAGAGCTGTTTAACAAGTCCACTTTATACATGCTTATTAATCTATCACGCTTATCAGTGGCTCATGGTTGCTTAAAGCCTATGTCTGAACTTGACCACAGAGCCAGAGCATCGTTCAATCTTGGCAACAGCTCCAGGATGACAAACTCCACTTTCTCTGCATCAAGACAGCTCATAACTTTTTAACAGTCTCTCCTGATAGCCTCATATCATCTGCTCTAATCAATAACCATACACTATCATTACAATGTAGACTACAGCTCAAAAGTCTGAGGTGAATTAGAAATGTCTTGTTTTCAGAATAGACTCAAATTTGGTTTCAGATTGAATCACAGCAATTTATCAAAAATAATCATATAAATGCTTAATATTAACACTGATCACAAATCATGAATGATTTTTAATAGAATATCTACAGAGGTGTTCAGAGACCCATTTTCAGCAATAATCCCTCCTGTGTTCAGTGGTACATTGTCTTATCTAATGCAAGCTTAACACATTAAAGTCAAACTTATCACTCAAAACAGCTTTTTAAGAGATTTTAGCACAAACTGAAACTATTGTGGTGATTAAAGAAACAATAAATGTGTCTGGATCATCCCAGTGTTTGTTTTTAACCTCATGAAACCAAGTTTCCATTTTCCTCTAAAGGGGCTGCAACACCCAGCTGCACAAAACCTTCACTTTTTTTTAACAGTTTCACTGTTTTAATATTTTTCATTTCTTACAATCAGAATTCTCCAATAGATTTTTAGAAGAAATTCTTTTTTTTCATGCATCACCAACTGACCCTTTTATGTTAACGTCTCAATCTCCAGCCTAACCTCATTGAATTTTGCTTAGCAAAGTACTTTTCAACTCTAATAATTAGTAAGATTATATTTCTTATCATCTGTTGGTCGTCTGACCTGATAAACTTCAATGAGCATTATAACACAGGAATGATTGTCTCTAAAATTGGGCTCCTGCACGCTTGCAGACATTTTTCCATCACAACTTATGGATGATGAAGGATTTGATTAAAGCTGTGAAACATTACTGATAAACTTCATGTGATGTTACATTAAAGCCAATTTTCTATTAAAATCAGGGTCTTTTCTAACTGACCTCTGACCTTTGAGCAGTAGTGTGTACTGTATGCTTGTATGTAACTGTATCTGACCTGGATTTTATCACCAGTTTCAAATAAGAATCTTCTTTAAAGTCTGTCTTTCAATACAAATGAAGTTAAACTTTATCAAGGCTGATGGTAAACTGTCCCTAACAAGTCCACTTTATTGCGTGCTCATTGACTTTCTCCTATCAGAGCTGTTTAACAAGTCCACTTTATACATGCTTATTAATCTATCACGCTTATCAGTGGCTCATGGTTGCTTAAAGCCTATGTCTGAACTTGACCACAGAGCCAGAGCATCGTTCAATCTTGGCAACAGCTCCAGGATGACAAACTCCACTTTCTCTGCATCAAGACAGCTCATAACTTTTTAACAGTCTCTCCTGATAGCCTCATATCATCTGCTCTAATCAATAACCATACACTATCATTACAATGTAGACTACAGCTCAAAAGTCTGAGGTGAATTAGAAATGTCTTGTTTTCAGAATAGACTCAAATTTGGTTTCAGATTGAATCACAGCAATTTATCAAAATAATCATATAAATGCTTAATATTAACACTGATCACAAATCATGAATGATTTTTAATAGAATATCTACAGAGGTGTTCAGAGACCCATTTTCAGCAATAATCCCTCCTGTGTTCAGTGGTACATTGTCTTATCTAATGCAAGCTTAACACATTAAAGCCAAACTTATCACTCAAAACAGCTTTTTAAGAGATTTTAGCACAAACTGAAACTATTGTGGTGATTAAAGAAACAATAAATGTGTCTGGATCATCCCAGTGTTTGTTTTTAACCTCATGAAACCAAGTTTCCATTTTCCTCTAAAGGGGCTGCAACACCCAGCTGCACAAAACCTTCACTTTTTTTTAACAGTTTCACTGTTTTAATATTTTTCATTTCTTACAATCAGAATTCTCCAATAGATTTTTAGAAGAAATTCTTTTTTCTTTCATGCATCACCAACTGACCCTTTTATGTTAACGTCTCAATCTCCAGCCTAACCTCATTGAATTTTGCTTAGCAGAGTACTTTTCAACTAATAATTAGTAAGATTATATTTCTTATCATCTGTTGGTCGTCTGACCTGATAAACTTCAATGAGCATTATAACACAGGAATGATTGTCTCTAAAATGGGCTCCTGCACGCTTGCAGACATTTTTCCATCACAACTTATGGATGATGAAGGATTTGATTAAAGCTGTGAAACATTACTGATAAACTTCATGTGATGTTACATTAAAGCCAATTTTCTATTAAAATCAGGGTCTTTTCTAACTGACCTCTGACCTTTGAGCAGTAGTGTGTACTGTATGCTTGTATGTAACTGTATCTGACCTGGATTTTATCACCAGTTTCAAATAAGAATCTTCTTTAAAGTCTGTCTTTCAATACAAATGAAGTTAAACTTTATCAAGGCTGATGGTAAACTGTCCCTAACAAGTCCACTTTATTGCGTGCTCATTGACTTTCTCCTATCAGAGCTGTTTAACAAGTCCACTTTATACATGCTTATTAATCTATCACGCTTATCAGTGGCTCATGGTTGCTTAAAGCCTATGTCTGAACTTGACCACAGAGCCAGAGCATCGTTCAATCTTGGCAACAGCTCCAGGATGACAAACTCCACTTTCTCTGCATCAAGACAGCTCATAACCTTTTAACAGTCTCTCCTGATAGTCTCATATCATCTGCTCTAATCAATAACCATACACTATCATTACAATGTAGACTACAGCTCAAAAGTCTGAGGTGAATTAGAAATGTCTTGTTTTCAGAATAGACTCAAATTTGGTTTCAGATTGAATCACAGCAATTTATCAAAATAATCATATAAATGCTTAATATTAACACTGATCACAAATCATGAATGATTTTTAATAGAATATCTACAGAGGTGTTCAGAGACCCATTTTCAGCAATAATCCCTCCTGTGTTCAGTGGTACATTGTCTTATCTAATGCAAGCTTAACACATTAAAGCCAAACTTATCACTCAAAACAGCTTTTTAAGAGATTTTAGCACAAACTGAAACTATTGTGGTGATTAAAGAAACAATAAATGTGTCTGGATCATCCCAGTGTTTGTTTTTAACCTCATGAAACCAAGTTTCCATTTTCCTCTAAAGGGGCTGCAACACCCAGCTGCACAAAACCTTCACTGTTTTTAACAGTTTAACTATTTGAATATTTTTCATTTCTTACAATCAGAATTCTCCAATAGATTTTCAGAAGAAATTTTTTTTTTTCATGCATCACCAACTGACCCTTTTATGTTAACGTCTCAATCTCCAGCCTAACCTCATTGAATTTTTCTTAGCAAAGTACTTTTCAACTCTAATAATTAGTAAGATTATATTTCTTATCATCTGTTGGTCGTCTGACCTGATAAACTTCAATGAGCATTATAACACAGGAATGATTGTCTCTAAAAATGGGCTCCTGCACGCTTGCAGACATTTTTCCATCACAACTTATGGATGATGAAGGATTTGATTAAAGCTGTGAAACATTACTGATAAACTTCATGTGATGTTGCATTAAAGCCAATTTTCTATTAAAATCAGGGTCTTTTCTAACTGACCTCTGACCTTTGAGCAGTAGTGTGTACTGTATGCTTGTATGTAACTGTATCTGACCTGGATTTTATCACCAGTTTCAAATAAGAATCTTCTTTAAAGTCTGTCTTTCAATACAAATGAAGTTAAACTTTATCAAGGCTGATGGTAAACTGTCCCTAACAAGTCCACTTTATTGCGTGCTCATTGACTTTCTCCTATCAGAGCTGTTTAACAAGTCCACTTTATACATGCTTATTAATCTATCACGCTTATCAGTGGCTCATGGTTGCTTAAAGCCTATGTCTGAACTTGACCACAGAGCCAGAGCATCGTTCAATCTTGGCAACAGCTCCAGGATGACAAACTCCACTTTCTCTGCATCAAGACAGCTCATAACTTTTTAACAGTCTCTCCTGATAGCCTCATATCATCTGCTCTAATCAATAACCATACACTATCATTACAATGTAGACTACAGCTCAAAAGTCTGAGGTGAATTAGAAATGTCTTGTTTTCAGAATAGACTCAAATTTGGTTTCAGATTGAATCACAGCAATTTATCAAAAATAATCATATAAATGCTTAATATTAACACTGATCACAAATCATGAATGATTTTTAATAGAATATCTACAGAGGTGTTCAGAGACCCATTTTCAGCAATAATCCCTCCTGTGTTCAGTGGTACATTGTCTTATCTAATGCAAGCTTAACACATTAAAGCCAAACTTATCACTCAAAACAGCTTTTTAAGAGATTTTAGCACAAACTGAAACTATTGTGGTGATTAAAGAAACAATAAATGTGTCTGGATCATCCCAGTGTTTGTTTTTAACCTCATGAAACCAAGTTTCCATTTTCCTCTAAAGGGGCTGCAACACCCAGCTGCACAAAACCTTCACTTTTTTTTAACAGTTTCACTGTTTTAATATTTTTCATTTCTTACAATCAGAATTCTCCAATAGATTTTCAGAAGAAATTTTTTTTTTTCATGCATCACCAACTGACCCTTTTATGTTAACGTCTCAATCTCCAGCCTAACCTCATTGAATTTTTCTTAGCAAAGTACTTTTCAACTCTAATAATTAGTAAGATTATATTTCTTATCATCTGTTGGTCGTCTGACCTGATAAACTTCAATGAGCATTATAACACAGGAATGATTGTCTCTAAAAATGGGCTCCTGCACGCTTGCAGACATTTTTCCATCACAACTTATGGATGATGAAGGATTTGATTAAAGCTGTGAAACATTACTGATAAACTTCATGTGATGTTACATTAAAGCCAATTTTTTATTAAAATCAGGGTCTTTTCTAACTGACCTCTGACCTTTGAGCAGTAGTGTGTACTGTATGCTTGTATGTAACTGTATCTGACCTGGATTTTATCACCAGTTTCAAATAAGAATCTTCTTTAAAGTCTGTCTTTCAATACAAATGAAGTTAAACTTTATCAAGGCTGATGGTAAACTGTCCCTAACAAGTCCACTTTATTGCGTGCTCATTGACTTTCTCCTATCAGAGCTGTTTAACAAGTCCACTTTATACATGCTTATTAATCTATCACGCTTATCAGTGGCTCATGGTTGCTTAAAGCCTATGTCTGAACTTGACCACAGAGCCAGAGCATCGTTCAATCTTGGCAACAGCTCCAGGATGACAAACTCCACTTTCTCTGCATCAAGACAGCTCATAACTTTTTAACAGTCTCTCCTGATAGCCTCATATCATCTGCTCTAATCAATAACCATACACTATCATTACAATGTAGACTACAGCTCAAAAGTCTGAGGTGAATTAGAAATGTCTTGTTTTCAGAATAGACTCAAATTTGGTTTCAGATTGAATCACAGCAATTTATCAAAATAATCATATAAATGCTTAATATTAACACTGATCACAAATCATGAATGATTTTTAATAGAATATCTACAGAGGTGTTCAGAGACCCATTTTCAGCAATAATCCCTCCTGTGTTCAGTGGTACATTGTCTTATCTAATGCAAGCTTAACACATTAAAGCCAAACTTATCACTCAAAACAGCTTTTTAAGAGATTTTAGCACAAACTGAAACTATTGTGGTGATTAAAGAAACAATAAATGTGTCTGGATCATCCCAGTGTTTGTTTTTAACCTCATGAAACCAAGTTTCCATTTTCCTCTAAAGGGGCTGCAACACCCAGCTGCACAAAACCTTCACTTTTTTTTAACAGTTTCACTGTTTTAATATTTTTCATTTCTTACAATCAGAATTCTCCAATAGATTTTTAGAAGAAATTCTTTTTTTTCATGCATCACCAACTGACCCTTTTATGTTAACGTCTCAATCTCCAGCCTAACCTCATTGAATTTTGCTTAGCAAAGTACTTTTCAACTCTAATAATTAGTAAGATTATATTTCTTATCATCTGTTGGTCGTCTGACCTGATAAACTTCAATGAGCATTAAAACACAGGAATGATTGTCTCTAAAAATGGGCTCCTGCACGCTTGCAGACATTTTTCCATCACAACTTATGGATGATGAAGGATTTGATTAAAGCTGTGAAACATTACTGATAAACTTCATGTGATGTTACATTAAAGCCAATTTTTTATTAAAATCAGGGTCTTTTCTAACTGACCTCTGACCTTTGAGCAGTAGTGTGTACTGTATGCTTGTATGTAACTGTATCTGACCTGGATTTTATCACCAGTTTCAAATAAGAATCTTCTTTAAAGTCTGTCTTTCAATACAAATGAAGTTAAACTTTATCAAGGCTGATGGTAAACTGTCCCTAACAAGTCCACTTTATTGCGTGCTCATTGACTTTCTCCTATCAGAGCTGTTTAACAAGTCCACTTTATACATGCTTATTAATCTATCACGCTTATCAGTGGCTCATGGTTGCTTAAAGCCTATGTCTGAACTTGACCACAGAGCCAGAGCATCGTTCAATCTTGGCAACAGCTCCAGGATGACAAACTCCACTTTCTCTGCATCAAGACAGCTCATAACTTTTTAACAGTCTCTCCTGATAGCCTCATATCATCTGCTCTAATCAATAACCATACACTATCATTACAATGTAGACTACAGCTCAAAAGTCTGAGGTGAATTAGAAATGTCTTGTTTTCAGAATAGAATCAAATTTGGTTTCAGATTGAATCACAGCAATTTATCAAAATAATCATATAAATGCTTAATATTAACACTGATCACAAATCATGAATGATTTTTAATAGAATATCTACAGAGGTGTTCAGAGACCCATTTTCAGCAATAATCCCTCCTGTGTTCAGTGGTACATTGTCTTATCTAATGCAAGCTTAACACATTAAAGCCAAACTTATCACTCAAAACAGCTTTTTAAGAGATTTTAGCACAAACTGAAACTATTGTGGTGATTAAAGAAACAATAAATGTGTCTGGATCATCCCAGTGTTTGTTTTTAACCTCATGAAACCAAGTTTCCATTTTCCTCTAAAGGGGCTGCAACACCCAGCTGCACAAAACCTTCACTTTTTTTAACAGTTTAACTATTTGAATATTTTTCATTTCTTACAATCAGAATTCTCCAATAGATTTTCAGAAGAAATTTTTTTTTTTCATGCATCACCAACTGACCCTTTTATGTTAACGTCTCAATCTCCAGCCTAACCTCATTGAATTTTGCTTAGCAAAGTACTTTTCAACTAATAATTAGTAAGATTATATTTCTTATCATCTGTTGGTCGTCTGACCTGATAAACTTCAATGAGCATTATAACACAGGAATGATTGTCTCTAAAAATGGGCTCCTGCACGCTTGCAGACATTTTTCCATCACAACTTATGGATGATGAAGGATTTGATTAAAGCTGTGAAACATTACTGATAAACTTCATGTGATGTTACATTAAAGCCAATTTTCTATTAAAATCAGGGTCTTTTCTAACTGACCTCTGACCTTTGAGCAGTAGTGTGTACTGTATGCTTGTATGTAACTGTATCTGACCTGGATTTTATCACCAGTTTCAAATAAGAATCTTCTTTAAAGTCTGTCTTTCAATACAAATGAAGTTAAACTTTATCAAGGCTGATGGTAAACTGTCCCTAACAAGTCCACTTTATTGCGTGCTCATTGACTTTCTCCTATCAGAGCTGTTTAACAAGTCCACTTTATACATGCTTATTAATCTATCACGCTTATCAGTGGCTCATGGTTGCTTAAAGCCTATGTCTGAACTTGACCACAGAGCCAGAGCATCGTTCAATCTTGGCAACAGCTCCAGGATGACAAACTCCACTTTCTCTGCATCAAGACAGCTCATAACCTTTTAACAGTGTCTCTCTGTCCTCATACTTCTATATATTCTTCTGTAATAGATAACTATACGCTATCATTGTAATCAATCTACACCACAGCTCAAAAGTTTGAAGTCAATTTTCACCTGGTTTATAACCATGTGATCGGTCCACACATCAGTGTCTAAAAAAACGCTCATTTTTATCTGTGTCTATCATCAAAATTTGAGTTGATTGCAAACTCTCCCTAACAAGTTCACTTTATTGCGTGCTCATCAATCTCCTCTACAGCTCAGCTAACTGAAGTCAGTTAGAAACGTCTTTTTATCTTAAAAAAAACAAGATTCTTTTTTATATTTTGTAAATTGGTTTTGAATCCAAATAAATATAATTGCTTAAAACTTGCATTGATCACCAATTATGATTAATGTTTGATAAAACATTAGCTGGTGTATGGATGCAACAATAATGGTGGTGTGTGGATTACAACAATAATAGCGAGTGTGCAGATTATATTACCTATCCTCAGTTTATCACATTAAATCTCATCTTACTAGTGACCCAGTAGCTTTTCCAAATACAGCTGCACTAACCAACATCATTTTTTCAAGTAATATAAAAATCGTTTTTATTTATTACCTTTTTAAACATCCCATTTTTTCTTTCTAATGTCATTAAATCAAGTTTGCCCATTTTTATAAAACATTTGGACCTCCACATCTTTTTAGCGTTCAGTTATTTCCTCAGTGTCACACATGGATTAGTTTTCGTCTCTTTCAATAAGAAAGTCAAATCTTCAGACCTTAAAGCAATCTTTGTTTCTTTCAATCATCTTAATATTTTTAATCTCCTGTAATATAATTGCAGTTAACCAGAGCTTAGCTACTCTGATCTACAGTGATTTTGGGGGTTTGGATTTGTTTTTCACAGGTGCAGAGCCTTTTTCTACAAAATTATGAATAAACTGCATTTTTTAAAAGTACCATTAATCATGTAGACTGACAAGTAACTAAACATGTAACACAGTGATCAGTAGAGAAGAAAGAAAATAACCCATTTACACATTTCTAGTTCAGATCAAAATTATTGTTCTGATTAAGGAAACAGTAAATTTGGCCACGTTATTGTCCTGATCCTCCAATTTTCCCTTTTCAATGTGACTAAATAAAATTCAACTTTTTTTTTTTTTTTTTTTAAATAAAAGCAGATGCACACCCAGATATTTCTTACAGTAAGAATCCTCCAACAACCTTTCAAAAGAAACATTTTTTGTCTTTCCTCAATTTTGAGAGCAACTGAACCCACAAACCTGAAGCTCGAGACCCCAAACTAACCAAATGTAATGTTTCCTTAATCAGCACAGTCATTTTTAACTTTTTGTGTGTTATGTTTACTCACAGTTTTGATGCTTGCTTCTTCGACTTGATCCATGATTAGCTTTTCACCGTCGCTCTGCTGTTTTCTCTCTCCTCATGCTTCTCCTTCATGCGTCCTGTCCTCAAATATAATCCAACCTGCCTCCTTGTTTCCTCCTTGACTTGTATTAGCAAAATTTCCAGGTAAATTAAGAGAAATCCAAAAAAGTTTTCCTGTTTCAAAAGCTCTTCCAGTTGCCTGTCTTCTTGTCCTCCTTCAAATGTGCATTTTTCGACTTATGTATTTATTTGAATTCATATTGCCATGACAACATAGCACAGAGCATCATGGTAGTTTAAAGCAGGTGGTTCTGTCCTCTGCAGAAATGCTGGTGTTCCATAGTGATGTAGAAGTATGTTAATAGTCTTGAAACAGACACTCACTGATCCGGTAAGAGCAGGAATTTAACTACAAACCCTCATAGTCCCCATCAGTATTCTTCATTTTGCTCTGCAGCAATGGTCACAGTGGCTGCTTTAAGTACGTTTGCCCCATAGAAATCCACTGATGTTCAGTGAGTCCCTTTGATACATATTTAGACCTTCATCATTTTCAGGGTGCATGAGTGTTATATCTCCATCTCATCCTAAACATTTTACCAACCAACACGTTCTCACTCCCAACTCGTCAAACGTGTGACGTATGGTCAGGCTCCCTCTGCTTCACTTATTGACGTGCAGGGTCCTCTCATTGAATACTATAGAGCTCCCTTAACGTTGCTTATTGACGACAAGAGATTGCCGCGGAAGAGCCTGTTGTCCGTATATTTATATATTTCCGAAATCACATTGTATTTATAGAATGACTATTAAAAGTCAGCGAGTGTCAGTAATGTTAATGTGGTTATGTTAGTAATACACCGAGTGCTAATATAACAGCTTTAAGATGCATTTGTAGATATTATTACGTGTTTTACCGTCTTTATGGTGCTAGCTTAAAGTTACGGTGTAAACGTTAGCTTATATTGTAGTAAAGCTGTTACTGTTTAAACGATGTTAGCACAGAAATATTAGCTTCTGTCATGACTGATGAAGTTACTAGTTAATAAAGTTTTCAGTAAAGTGTTTAATCGCAGCCACAGATTGACAGCAAATATCTCGATTAGCTTCAGTGCATCTATAATAAATATGTGCAAGTTTCAGTGCTTCGTTTAAACTGTATGATACTTATACTGATCCAGGGTCAGTGTAAAATACAATCCTAGCTGTGTGAACAAAGCCTGGCTCCTTTAATCCTGCATGACAAACCTCAGAATGCAGGTTATTATTACTCTTTCCTGCTGGCACACCTGTCACACCTGAGAGTCAGCTAGAAACTTACAGTGACGTGGACATCATGCAAAGACTGCCAGACTCTGTAATACTGCAAATGATCAGTGACTCATGTTAACACTAAACTTTAAACAGTACCTCTGTGTCTCTGTGTGCTGAACATCTAGGATTGAGTCAGGCTGCATTGACTGTGGGACTTTAATGTGTTAAAAGCAGGTTGAAGACGGCTCAGAAACATTTGAAGATTAAAATTTAGCATTATGGCTGCTGGTGGTTTGTAAAGCCTCTACTCAGCTGTATTTTTGTTACTAATTTATGTTTGTTGTTGTTTAACACAGATTTCAGAAGAGCAAATATGCTTAATAGTTTAACTAGATTTCATTTGTCAGTGTGGGTCTGCTGAGTCACCTGAAGAACTCATTTCATTCATTCTCCACATGATGTTCATTTACAGAAATGTTTCACAGGAACTGATTTCTCCCAAAGGGTGAACTAGTGTGTTTCCATAGATTACCTCTGTATGAATGTACTTCTTAAATGAAGGCAAGTGTTTGTCCTTTTTTGTTCCTCAGGTACAGTACGTGATATCAAGGGCAGGCGGTCAACACTGGGGGTAGACAAGAAGCAGACGTACTTCCAAGAGGGAGCTGCAGTGAGGACACAGCCAGGTCACTGAGGTCAGAGGTCAGAATCTGAAACAGCTCAGGTTTGGATTTTAGGTGTTATAAAAAATCAAAATGTATTTATAAAGAAACCTTTAAATAATAGTCATAATTATGATTATTATAAGAAATATCAAACATTTAAGTGGATTTTCTGTTACACATATTGTGTTAGCCCTGCAATAAACTGGCAGCCTGTCTTTGTCCTGTATCAGCTGGGATAGGCTTCATCCTCCCGCAACCCTGAATTGGATACATTGTATTCCAATTATGTAATCTGATCATTTACAAACTCAAGGTATCTAATCAAAATGTAAGTAATAATTATAAAATGGGAAAGCAGAAATAAGTGTGACATGAATGTGATTGTGTGAGCTGACATAGAGGACAGCTAAATGTAGTCTGAAAAACCTTTGTTGTCAAGTTTGCAGGTATATCAGCACGAGACATTCTTACATAGAAGAGACTGTTAAAGTCTCTAACTCAGTGAAGCATTATTGGTCCCGTCTGTTTGGATAAATATAGTAAGTTGATGTATGTCCATTTATTGACACATTTTCTTAAGTGCTTATCCAGTTCAGGATCACAGTGGAGCTGCAGCTGGATATGTTCACTAAATAAACCTTACAAAAGTTAACAATAAACCTGCATCCATGTACGTTGTTGTCCACAGGATGAGGAAATCAAACTGGAAGACTGTGGAACATGTTAATAAATGTTTGTGTGTTTATGCCTGTGTCTTTCACAGGAGGCGCTGGAAGGTTTCCCTAATAGTTCCTGGTGAATCAAAGCAGAACCATAAAGGTTGCTGGATTGCATGATGGCCTTACCCCTGAGCAGTCATCCTGTTAAAGGAGGAACCACTTAGAAGCTGTTTTCAAAGTAGCTGAGCAGATTTCATCTCAAGTAAGCAATTAACTGTTTGTTCGTTTGTTCTGCCACTTAAAGAGCATTTAAGGACATCTTTTGAGTGTCCAGTTGAATTAATTCTACTGGCTCTCATGGTCATTTGTTATTATAGACATATTTTTCATGTTCATCCAGCTATTTAGTAAATTCTATCTATTTAGTAATATCCGTCAGCTATAAAATGTAATATAAATATAAAAATATGTAAATATCTCCTGTCCTTTATGTTTTAATGATGGAAGTCTGTTATCGTGTTACATTAGCATTCCTCACATATCAATGAGATGCTGTACAGTACAATCCTACTGACACAGCAGAGGGATAACGACGGCTATTCAACATCGTTACACGACACATTCGAGCTGCATGACGCAGACAAAGTGACTAAATCATCTTTTTGTGGTTTATTGTCTTCAAACCAGCAGACAAAGCCGATTGCAGAAGATGTCAGAGAAGAACTTCAGGCCGTGTACTGAAAAGGTATTTTTTCTTGCTATCAAAAGACATTTGGAGTGGCAGCTTCTACAACTGGTTGTGCTAAAGTAAAGCTTGCAGTCTAAGAAATCACAGTGTTGATATTCAGCACAAAGAGAAAAGCTCACTTGTTTGAATTTATTTACAATCATAGCTTTATAAATTCTGACTGTAAACAGCTTTTACAGCTTTGATATTGTTTGACACTCGATATCAGGTGATAGGGTTTAATTTAAAGGTTTCTGTGTCCCAATGAGCCATTTACACTGATCAGTGTCAGTTTAACTGTAACACATTCATTATTTAGATTCAACAAAGAAATAACTGAATGTAAAAAATGGCAGCCCTCAGGCCAGGTTTAGAGAGATATATGCATGCATTATGAAATTTATGTATCCCAGATAATTGTTATTCATCTAGTCATGGCAGACCTACCTCTTCCTCCCAAGTTAACTGCAACCCAAAAGAACTAGTGGGGCTATTTACACACTCACAACCAGTGTGGGGTAAAAAGAGCCACCAAAAAGCTGTCAGCAACAGATGTGCTAGAAGAGTTAGAAACTCTACTTATGGAGAAACTTTCTAAGTCTAACAGGGGACAGGTACTCCTGCCCAAATAACATGATATAACCCCACGTACAGCCCAGCCATAAAATGAACCAAGTCATTTAGTTAAAGACAGCATGGGACCAAATGCATGTAACCAGCCTGCATCAACCTGACATTTCTTCCTCCTGAATTAAATGAATGAATGGATGAAAGTTAAATGACTACAAACCTAAAGCCACTAGTTCCCACACTGGAGCTCCCTGACACTGTGTGTTAACCGTATTTAGCTTGTATCAACAGTTGTAACAGGCTAAGCCACCTGAGACACTGCATTGAATGATTGTTCCTGTCTTAATGATTTCAGCTGACTGGTTTCAGCTCAGATGTTCTGCTTTTTCCTTTCAGTAGATCAAAGCAGCTCGTGCTCCTTCTGCTTCCATTTTAGAAGAAGAAGAAGAAGGCGAAGGCTTCAGCGAAGTGGCGTTCATGGTCTCAGTGAACAGTCACGGTCACACACTGCATGTGGTTTTAAAAGCAACATGTCTGTTCACCACAACAATGGAGATGTGTAATATTAGTGCAGCTACGGTTTGTTTTTGAACATCAGTTCTGTTTTCTACTTTGATCACTTAGACCAAAAAAGTGTTGTTTTCAGATTCTTTCTTTTACATCTATAAACCACCTGTTCATTTTTTTTTATTACAATTAGTTTCACATAAATGTTAGTTTTTCCTTTATGATCTTTTAATGCTTACACTACACTGTACATGTCTACATTAGAGACATTTCTGTTACCTGTTTCTGTTGACTCAGAGTTGTGAAATGTTCTTTTATTTGATACACAATATGAAGTTCATAATTTTCTTACAAATAAAACTCTAATGACAAACATGAACAGCTGTGCTTATTTCTGAGACATAAGTTTTTGAATGTGTTGATATTTAGACAGTGTGCATCTGTATGCTGAAACTGTAATGGTGAACCTGAGGTGATGGTCAACAGAAGGCAAATATATATCAATATAAAACAATATTGAAGTAATGTCTTTACCCCCTGCAGCGTGTGGACGCTGTGCACGCAATCACCTTATTCACTGTAGTAAACATGCACCGCTAGCTCACGTGACTGACTGTCTCCATGGTTACATCGTATATTATTAGCTATGTAAACAGCTTCCAAAGATACCGCCATAGCTCTCTGCAGCTGTAACACTTAAACACTTTGCAAACCATTTCATGTTTTTGATAGTTATGAAGACAGAATATGTTTTTAAGGTCATGCTAGGCGGTTGCTATGGTGGTTGCTGTGGACTTGGGTGGACCGCGTCCGATTCCTGTTATTAGCTGTCCGCCGTAGGAAGGCTGCGTTCCATTTACAAGTAGTGACAGTCTGCCGCAACTCGAACTCAAACCCCGCTTTGTTCTTTAATTATAGGCCTTTTATAGCCGTTCATGACACGCACACACACACATAAAGCACTTTGCCTCACCATGAGAATGCAACTTTACCTAACCTAACCTTTAAAGTATCTGATATAGGATAGATAGAAAAATGAAGCAACCAGAGATTTAATGATGAATACTCTGGGTTCTGTAGTTCACGTTTTACAGTCCTGAATGACTCTTTGCATATAATTTATTGAAGAGGAGTTTAGAATGCACTTTACATTTAGACTGTTGCTGTCTAATTTTTTACATTGTTGCCGTGTTATGTCATGAATAAGGTTCACCTGCTGGGGGTTTGATGGATCAGCTGGACAATACAGTCAAAGACAGACTTCATTCATCATATGCAAGAATCCTAGTTGGATTTTTGTTGTCACTCATGTTTTTGAACCAAATATTGAAAACAATTCTGACAGACTGGATACCTGGTCAGGGTGTACATTACCTTGTACTCAAGCATCCCAGGACAGAGCCCTGCCCTACCATGAGCCTGGGTGGATACGTGGTTATAATATAAAAGGACCAATACTGAATATGAATATTTCATGAAAATTGAATTATAATACAAATTAGTAATAAGGCTTTCTCTGCGCCCTTATCTACCCCATACTCAAAGAGCTGCGGGCAGAGAGGGTGACAGGAGAGGATGGCACTGAAGAGAAGATGCTCGGTTTCTGGAGTCTCCTGGTCCTGTCAGTATTAGTAGGATGCATCTGCATTTCCGAAATCACATTGTATTTATAGAATGACTATTAAAAGTCAGCGAGTGTCAGTAATGTTAATGTGGTTATGTTAGTAATACACCGAGTGCTAATATAACAGCTTTAAGATGCATTTGTAGATATTATTACGTGTTTTACCATCTTTATGGTGCTAGCTTAAAGTTACAGTGTAAACGTTAGCTTATATTGTAGTAAAGCTGTTACTGTTTAAACGATGTTAGCACAGAAATATTAGCTTCTGTCATGACTGATGAAGTTACTAGTTAATAAAGTTTTCAGTAAAGTGTTTAATCGCAGCCACAGATTGACAGCAAATATCTCGATTAGCTTCAGTGCATCTATAATAAATATGTGCAAGTTTCAGTGCTTCGTTTAAACTGTATGATACTTATACTGATCCAGGGTCAGTGTAAAATACAATCCTAGCTGTGTGAACAAAGCCTGGCTCCTTTAATCCTGCATGACAAACCTCAGAATGCAGGTTATTATTACTCTTTCCTGCTGGCACACCTGTCACACCTGAGAGTCAGCTAGAAACTTACAGTGACGTGGACATCATGCAAAGACTGCCAGACTCTGTAATACTGCAAATGATCAGTGACTCATGTTAACACTAAACTTTAAACGGTATCTCTGTGTCTCTCTGTGTGTGCTGAACATTTAGGATTGAGTCAGGCTGCATCAGCTGAAGCTGTTATTTGTATATATCAGTATTTTTTTCATTCAGGTGTGGGGAAAATACGTAAGACTGCAGTGAAGCGATGTACCAGATTAATCCCTGGCCAAAGGTATCGTACTTAAATCAGACTACTGATCCAGCCACATCAGCCTTTTGTGAGGTCTGTTTAAAGTAGACTAAAAATGAACTGCAGGTTCCTGAGAGGTGGACTGTGAGCACAGAAACACATGTTCATACATACAGCTGCAGCAAACTTACATTAATTTTAAATAGATTTGTTACTCTGATGTCTGTCTCTGTGTTTGTCCTCTGACAGACTGGTGACCTGTCCAGGTGTGCTCTACCTATGACTACTGGGACAGGCTCTAGCCTCTGTAAAAGAAATTTTCTGTTATTCTCATTTAAAGTATTTAAGTGCTTATGCATATGCTTAGTTGTGACACTGTTATAGACTGTTCAGTGAAAGTTTCTAAAACTAGATGAACTTACTTCAGCGTCAGCAGTTTGAGAAAACAACTCCCTTTACAGGTGCTGATAAGGCCAAGGGCACAAAACAGCATAACCATTGATCCGTTAGGTTTCATAGCGAGACACGTGAAGTGTGGTAGGATCAGTTTGTAACTTCCTCCCTCTTCCTTGGAATGCATAAAGGAGTAGGAGCACAACTTCTGTGGCAGCGCTGACATGACTGAACTGTGATGTTTGATGTGTGTTGGCGCAGTAATAAATAGCTTGATCACAGCTCTTTCTGTGTTGCAGACTTTATTTAAAAAATTCCACGACACCCCCCACCCTCCCACTGTGAACCTGAATTGAATATTCAGAAGACATTTGTTTAAATAGTTCTACAAATCTGAGCTGTTGGTGTGTCCTTGGATTGTGTGGTAATAATATTAGAGCTAGCAATCTTTCTTACTGAATCTCTACTATGAGTCATGTTACCTGAGATTAATTCTATGTTTACCTGTCAGCCTGGACAAATGTGCTGTGTGAAGGAAATTAAATTAAATCAGATCTGAACTGCGTACATTTAAGGAACCTGTTCATATTTAATTGAAATATGAACCAGTGATTTTTTGATTGCTGATTCCAAGAGAGTCTTTGTGGAAATCCTGTTTGGCTTTTTGTTATTTTAATTCTCTTCTCTGTTTTCCAGAACAGTTCTCCACAGTCGCTGTCCACATGGGTCAGTGGGACCAAGAAGCACTCTGCTAATGTGTGGACTCTGACCAGCAACATCCAGCAAGACCCAGACAGCGTTTTCTATCTCCCAGCTGGAGTTTTTTGTTTGTCTGTGACTGGAGAGTCAGATTTTTGTTGAGCTTCACACTTGCAGAGGTAAGTCAGTTTGCAGAGATCCCTCCCACCCTGGCTTTTATGTCCTAGATTTCTTATCTGAAACAGTAATATTTCAGTGACTGCTGCTTATACCACAGGTTAATACACGCTACTGATCCCTGATAGGAGAATCATCAATTTTGGCAACAAAGAAGCCTGGTGGATGTTTGTTTGCAGTCTGATGATGGGACATCATGCTCTGCATCTTCAAAGTTTGCCCCCTCATTATTATTCATACCCAGTAATGTGAAGTATGCTTATATCTACTATAACTGAACCAACCTGGTGCTCTTCATTTATGGAGGCTGTTGAGTCTGAATGTTGGATGTTGTGTATCTCGTGTTCTCTGGGCTTCGTTGTCCTCAGTCTTTTTGCAGGATCAGAAAACAAAACCAGGAGGCGTGTAAATGTTTCTTCTCCATGATGTTTCTTCAAATGTTTCTTCTGGATGATGATAAGACTGTGACACGGGATGCCACCTTTGGTCTTGTGATGAAGCAAAGCTCAGGAAGAAGTGGGATTAAATGGTACCCACATGTGTGCTGCTGAGAAGGATGTACAGGGGCACCTGCAGCCAAATCCAAGCTTCAGGTTAGTTGTAGTTGCAGAACGCTATAGGACTGAGACAGCTGAGGCATCAAATGTTTGATTAAACGGATGAAAAAGAGAAGTTTTTTCCCTATAATTATCACTTCTTAAAATCTGTAGCAACTTCAAGTCTGTCAGCGTGCTGAGCATGCTCAGAATGTGACAATATATTTTTGTTCAATATTTAATTTCTTTCAGTTGCAATTGTTAAATGAAAAAAAAATAAAAATATATTCTTATAATTTAGCAAACTAATTTATCAAAAAATATATATACATATATCTGTATTAGTTTTAATAAACTAATTTGACACCTGTATTGAAAATACCATATTGTATTCATACAGAATCAGTATGGTATCATTGTTTGTCTGCTCACTGATTGTTGAAACTAAGAGCTACTTTGATCTGTTTAGATCTAAAGTATCCAAAGTTGAGCTCTAATGTTTCTTCACCCCTGTGTGTGTGATATCTGATTTCCTACATGCTGGCAGAGCAGCAGTTTGTGCTCACAGATGGTGACGGTGTGGAGAGACGGTGGTGTTTCCTCAGAAGAACCAGCAGAGTCACAAAGGACACCAGTCCATCTCACCACCTTGACTTGCTGACTGATGTTCGTCTGCACTGCACAGAGGAAATCAACTGACCGAGGTTTGTCCAGTGACGTGTTATGAAATGTATATTTGTTTTATGCTTACAGATATGTTTTTCTTGACAGAGGCTCTGCAGAGGTTAGACAAAGCAGAGAAAATATGTGCTTTACATTTTACTGTGATTTATTGAGATATTTGTTGCCTGATGTTCAGCAGGAATGGAGAAATAGAATCAAAGGGAGATGTTTTTGATGTTTTTGTAATGATGTAAGTAAATCTTCAATATTATTTATTTGCTTGGTTATATTAGGAGTGTTTCTGAGTGAGGGAGAGAGGAGTCATCATCCAGTTTAAGTGACGTAGATCAGTGGATACACTTGTCTCCCCTTTAAAGGAGACAATCCAAGTCATCCTTAAATGTTAGTGCTTTCAAATACACAAACATTTTTAAAGGACAAAAATGAACATCCAACTTTGACTGTAATACAAAATAAATCTTTGCATGTGTGTTTTCAAACTCTCAGATGGGCAGGATATCAGTCTTGGACTGTCTAACCTGCCGGAGCAGCACTGAATGACCACCACACATGAGCATGTTCCTGCAACATTCAGCATCTGATCTGTCATCTGTGTGCTTCTGCTTTTGGTAAGTAGAGTTACCCAACTCCAGTAACTCTAAACACATGCCATCCATTTCTAACGGCCTGGTTACTTCCTGTCAGTTACTTTAGAAACCATGTGGTCACCTGACCTAACACTGTTTCTTCTTCTTCCCCTTAATGTTCAAGTGTCAAATGTCCAACAGCTGGAGAGGAAACTACACCAGTGTACTGGGATGTTTCAGCAACACGTGCCAGATGCTGTTCCTTCATGGTGACATCACCAGAGACAGCCCCACCCACCTAAGGACCTCGCCATTGATCATGATGATTATAATGATGACAGCGAGCGGAACTAAGACTGTAAAAATCCACGACCACAATTTTTCTTTCTAATTATTAATGAATACTGAGAGCCTCTTTCTGTGTTTTGTCTGTTTTGGGGTTGTTGTTTTTTACCTCATTTGTTACTAACAAAGTTCACCAAACTCACACAGTTTACATTCTGTATGTTTCCATCTTTACCAGCCACACTCTAACTGCATTTAAGAAAATAATCCTTAGAAATCGTCGTTTTTCTCTTTCGTAATTGATGATAATTCAGTGAATATACTGCGCTGCTTCCTTTTATTGCGTCACACATTGCTTTAAGTTTTTCAGTGTCCAGTTGGCTGTAGCTCAGGTGGCAGAGCAGGTCAGCCACTAATCAGAAGGTCGGTGGTTTGATCCCAGGCTGCCTCCTGGATGCATGCCAAATATCCTTGGGCAAGATACTAACCCCATGTTTGCCTACTGGTGGTGGTCAGAGGGCCCGGTGGCGCCTGTGTCCGGCAGCCTCGCCTCTGTCAGTGCGCCCCAGGGCAGCTGTGGCTACAATGTAGCTTGCTATCGCCAGTGTGTGAATGTGTGTGTGACTGGGTGAATGACTGAATGTAGTGTAAAGCGCTTTGGGGTCCTATGGACTAGAAAAGCGCTATACAAATGCAGGCCAGGCCAGTTATTTTTTACGGCTGTTTGAATTCTCTGTATGTTTGACCCTGTAGACTGTTTGATGGACTGCTTGTCTTCCTGTTTGTTACCGCCGCCTGTTTTTGACTAAAGATTTGGATTTCTGACTTCAACACAGCCTCTGCGTGTCCTCCCTTTGTGTCCTCTTCCTCTGTGAATGTGTTGCATGTGTCACAGATTCATTTTATTAACAGTTTTCACACAGTGAGTTGCATCAGCATTCATCCACAGCACATTTCAGAAGGATTCAGATTAATACAGTGATCTTATAGTCAGAATTATCCTGACAGACTGCCACTGTAAATTATCTTTCATCAGGTAAATTTTCAAATAAAGTCAAATAAAGTTCAGTATTTCAAAGCAGGAGTTATGAAGAATCATACTGGCATTAGGACTAATAATATGTACTTACAAAGTCAAAGTTTTTTAATTATGCTAGAATACTGGAAGACAATCAACTTTTAGTGTTTTCCGCATATTAATTATTCTGAAATAGAGATGGTGACCCTAACTGTACAGACGCACACTAAACAACTGACAATCTAACAGACATCATTGGCCTGAGCTGTCATGCACAGTGAGTCTGATCCTTTGCTGTGAGAGTCTGACAAGCATGTTTCTGGTCAGTTTGGAAGAAATAATATCACAATGTTGATCTTTTTTTCCAATATTCCTTCTCTTTTACAACATAAACTGTGATCAAAGCTACTTATGTTCACAGCATGTAATAATACTGACAGTCCAGGGCATTGTGGTCTGTTGAGCTAGGGTTAGGGTTAGCAATTCAGACATATGTAATCAATATTAAACGTCTCTGACGTGGGCCACTGTCCGCAGTGTTGGGAAATCCATACCAGGCTGGAACGAGTCAAGGTAGGTGAGCATCCACGAGAAGACACAGCAGATGCATCCTACTAATACTGACAGGACCAGGAGACTCCAGAAACCGAGCATCTTCTCTTCAGTGCCATCCTCTCCTGTCACCCTCTCTGCCCGCAGCTCTTTGAGTATGGGGTAGATAAGGGCGCAGAGAAACCCTTATTACTAATTTGTATTATAATTCAATTTTCATGAAATATTCATATTCAGTATTGGTCCTTTTATATTATAACCACGTATCCACCCAGGCTCATGGTAGGGCAGGGCTCTGTCCTGGGATGCTTGAGTACAAGGTAATGTACACCCTGACCAGGTATCCAGTCTGTCAGAATTGTTTTCAATATTTGATTCAAAAACATGAGTGACAACAAAAATCCAACTAGGATTCTTGCATATGATGAATGAAGTCTGTCTTTGACTGTATTGTCCAGCTGATCCATCAAACCCCCAGCAGGTGAACCTTATTCATGACATAACACGGCAACAATGTAAAAAATTAAACAGCAACAGTCTAAATGTAAAGTGCATTCTAAACTCCTCTTCAATAAATTATATGCAAAGAGTCATTCAGGACTGTAAAACGTGAACTACAGAACCCAGAGTATTCATCATTAAATCTCTGGTTGCTTCATTTTTCTATCTATCCTATATCAGATACTTTAAAGGTTAGGTTAGGTAAAGTTGCATTCTCATGGTGAGGCAAAGTGCTTTATGTGTGTGTGTGCGTGTCATGAACGGCTATAAAAGGCCTATAATTAAAGAACAAAGCGGGGTTTGAGTTCGAGTTGCGGCAGACTGTCACTACTTGTAAATGGAACGCAGCCTTCCTACGGCGGACAGCTAATAACAGGAATCGGACGCGGTCCACCCAAGTCCACAGCAACCACCATAGCAACCGCCTAGCATGACCTTAAAAACATATTCTGTCTTCATAACTATCAAAAACATGAAATGATTTGCAAAGTGTTTAAGTGTTACAGCTGCAGAGAGCTATGGCGGTATCTTTGGAAGCTGTTTACATAGCTAATAATATACGATGTAACCATGGAGACAGTCAGTCACGTGAGCTAGCGGTGCATGTTTACTACAGTGAATAAGGTGATTGCGTGCACAGCGTCCACACGCTGCAGGGGGTAAAGACATTACTTCAATATTGTTTTATATTGATATATATTTGCCTTCTGTTGACCATCACCTCAGGTTCACCATTACAGTTTCAGCATACAGATGCACACTGTCTAAATATCAACACATTCAAAAACTTATGTCTCAGAAATAAGCACAGCTGTTCATGTTTGTCATTAGAGTTTTATTTGTAAGAAAATTATGAACTTCATATTGTGTATCAAATAAAAGAACATTTCACAACTCTGAGTCAACAGAAACAGGTAACAGAAATGTCTCTAATGTAGACATGTACAGTGTAGTGTAAGCATTAAAAGATCATAAAGGAAAAACTAACATTTATGTGAAACTAATTGTAATAAAAAAAATGAACAGGTGGTTTATAGATGTAAAAGAAAGAATCTGAAAACAACACTTTTTTGGTCTAAGTGATCAAAGTAGAAAACAGAACTGATGTTCAAAAACAAACCGTAGCTGCACTAATATTACACATCTCCATTGTTGTGGTGAACAGACATGTTGCTTTTAAAACCACATGCAGTGTGTGACCGTGACTGTTCACTGAGACCATGAACGCCACTTCGCTGAAGCCTTCGCCTTCTTCTTCTTCTTCTAAAATGGAAGCAGAAGGAGCACGAGCTGCTTTGATCTACTGAAAGGAAAAAGCAGAACATCTGAGCTGAAACCAGTCAGCTGAAATCATTAAGACAGGAACAATCATTCAATGCAGTGTCTCAGGTGGCTTAGCCTGTTACAACTGTTGATACAAGCTAAATACGGTTAACACACAGTGTCAGGGAGCTCCAGTGTGGGAACTAGTGGCTTTAGGTTTGTAGTCATTTAACTTTCATCCATTCATTCATTTAATTCAGGAGGAAGAAATGTCAGGTTGATGCAGGCTGGTTACATGCATTTGGTCCCATGCTGTCTTTAACTAAATGACTTGGTTCATTTTATGGCTGGGCTGTACGTGGGGTTATATCATGTTATTTGGGCAGGAGTACCTGTCCCCTGTTAGACTTAGAAAGTTTCTCCATAAGTAGAGTTTCTAACTCTTCTAGCACATCTGTTGCTGACAGCTTTTTGGTGGCTCTTTTTACCCCACACTGGTTGTGAGTGTGTAAATAGCCCCACTAGTTCTTTTGGGTTGCAGTTAACTTGGGAGGAAGAGGTAGGTCTGCCATGACTAGATGAATAACAATTATCTGGGATACATAAATTTCATAATGCATGCATATATCTCTCTAAACCTGGCCTGAGGGCTGCCATTTTTTACATTCAGTTATTTCTTTGTTGAATCTAAATAATGAATGTGTTACAGTTAAACTGACACTGATCAGTGTAAATGGCTCATTGGGACACAGAAACCTTTAAATTAAACCCTATCACCTGATATCGAGTGTCAAACAATATCAAAGCTGTAAAAGCTGTTTACAGTCAGAATTTATAAAGCTATGATTGTAAATAAATTCAAACAAGTGAGCTTTTCTCTTTGTGCTGAATATCAACACTGTGATTTCTTAGACTGCAAGCTTTACTTTAGCACAACCAGTTGTAGAAGCTGCCACTCCAAATGTCTTTTGATAGCAAGAAAAAATACCTTTTCAGTACACGGCCTGAAGTTCTTCTCTGACATCTTCTGCAATCGGCTTTGTCTGCTGGTTTGAAGACAATAAACCACAAAAAGATGATTTAGTCACTTTGTCTGCGTCATGCAGCTCGAATGTGTCGTGTAACGATGTTGAATAGCCGTCGTTATCCCTCTGCTGTGTCAGTAGGATTGTACTGTACAGCATCTCATTGATATGTGAGGAATGCTAATGTAACACGATAACAGACTTCCATCATTAAAACATAAAGGACAGGAGATATTTACATATTTTTATATTTATATTACATTTTATAGCTGACGGATATTACTAAATAGATAGAATTTACTAAATAGCTGGATGAACATGAAAAATATGTCTATAATAACAAATGACCATGAGAGCCAGTAGAATTAATTCAACTGGACACTCAAAAGATGTCCTTAAATGCTCTTTAAGTGGCAGAACAAACGAACAAACAGTTAATTGCTTACTTGAGATGAAATCTGCTCAGCTACTTTGAAAACAGCTTCTAAGTGGTTCCTCCTTTAACAGGATGACTGCTCAGGGGTAAGGCCATCATGCAATCCAGCAACCTTTATGGTTCTGCTTTGATTCACCAGGAACTATTAGGGAAACCTTCCAGCGCCTCCTGTGAAAGACACAGGCATAAACACACAAACATTTATTAACATGTTCCACAGTCTTCCAGTTTGATTTTCTCATCCTGTGGACAACAACGTACATGGATGCAGGTTTATTGTTAACTTTTGTAAGGTTTATTTAGTGAACATATCCAGCTGCAGCTCCACTGTGATCCTGAACTGGATAAGCACTTAAGAAAATGTGTCAATAAATGGACATACATCAACTTACTATATTTATCCAAACAGACGGGACCAATAATGCTTCACTGAGTTAGAGACTTTAACAGTCTCTTCTATGTAAGAATGTCTCGTGCTGATATACCTGCAAACTTGACAACAAAGGTTTTTCAGACTACATTTAGCTGTCCTCTATGTCAGCTCACACATTTACATTCATGTCACACTTATTTCTGCTTTCCCATTTTATAATTATTACTTACATTTTGATTAGATACCTTGAGTTTGTAAATGATCAGATTACATAATTGGAATACAATGTATCCAATTCAGGGTTGCGGGAGGATGAAGCCTATCCCAGCTGATACAGGACAAAGACAGGCTGCCAGTTTATTGCAGGGCTAACACAATATGTGTAACAGAAAATCCACTTAAATGTTTGATATTTCTTATAATAATCATAATTATGACTATTATTTAAAGGTTTCTTTATAAATACATTTTGATTTTTTATAACACCTAAAATCCAAACCTGAGCTGTTTCAGATTCTGACCTCTGACCTCAGTGACCTGGCTGTGTCCTCACTGCAGCTCCCTCTTGGAAGTACGTCTGCTTCTTGTCTACCCCCAGTGTTGACCGCCTGCCCTTGATATCACGTACTGTACCTGAGGAACAAAAAATAACAAACACTTGCCTTCATTTAAGAAGTACATTCATACAGAGGTAATCTATGGAAACACACTAGTTCACCCTTTGGGAGAAATCAGTTCCTGTGAAACATTTCTGTAAATGAACATCATGTGGAGAATGAATGAAATGAGTTCTTCAGGTGACTCAGCAGACCCACACTGACAAATGAAATCTAGTTAAACTATTAAGCATATTTGCTCTTCTGAAATCTGTGTTAAACAACAACAAACATAAATTAGTAACAAAAATACAGCTGAGTAGAGGCTTTACAAACCACCAGCAGCCATAATGCTAAATTTTAATCTTCAAATGTTTCTGAGCCGTCTTCAACCTGCTTTTAACACATTAAAGTCCCACAGTCAATGCAGCCTGACTCAATCCTAGATGTTCAGCACACAGAGACACAGAGGTACTGTTTAAAGTTTAGTGTTAACATGAGTCACTGATCATTTGCAGTATTACAGAGTCTGGCAGTCTTTGCATGATGTCCACGTCACTGTAAGTTTCTAGCTGACTCTCAGGTGTGACAGGTGTGCCAGCAGGAAAGAGTAATAATAACCTGCATTCTGAGGTTTGTCATGCAGGATTAAAGGAGCCAGGCTTTGTTCACACAGCTAGGATTGTATTTTACACTGACCCTGGGTCAGTATAAGTATCATACAGTTTAAACGAAGCACTGAAACTTGCACATATTTATTATAGATGCACTGAAGCTAATCGAGATATTTGCTGTCAATCTGTGGCTGCGATTAAACACTTTACTGAAAACTTTATTAACTAGTAACTTCATCAGTCATGACAGAAGCTAATATTTCTGTGCTAACATCGTTTAAACAGTAACAGCTTTACTACAATATAAGCTAACGTTTACACCGTAACTTTAAGCTAGCACCATAAAGACGGTAAAACACGTAATAATATCTACAAATGCATCTTAAAGCTGTTATATTAGCACTCGGTGTATTACTAACATAACCACATTAACATTACTGACACTCGCTGACTTTTAATAGTCATTCTATAAATGCTGTCCGTTTAAATGGTCTTACCTGTACACACTGCTGTATCCACATGTATTCCATAAGTTCCAAAAATTTAAATGAGTTCTGACTGTGTTGGGATGATAGTGTTGTTTGTTGTCTGCAGTTGCTGGTCCCTGGTGGAGAGAAGCAGGTGATGCTGGAGTCACTGCAGCCAGATGCACGTTACAGCATCTTGGTCACCGCTGAGTACCACAACAGAGAAGGAGGCAGCGGTTCAGCTCAGGGCAAAACTGGTGAGTCAAACAAGGGAAAGATGCCAAGACAGCTCAAGTGCAACTTCCAGTTAAGACCGACAGGCTTACATGCAAAAAGTGCAAATGTCCCATTACTTTACCCTTACAGGAGGATATGCATACTTGAAGGTTTCCACATATAGAAACATCAAGGTTTTTGGGCAGTATTGTTTCTACAGCACTACACGTACAGTCATTTTGGTCCAGAGACACAGATTCCTTTCTCTGCATAATGATGGGCTGTCTGAACAATGAGACAGAAGCCAGTGCCGGTACAATGACAGTACTGCTCTTGATACTTGGTTGGAAGTTCAAAAATTACTGGGTGCACTGTGTCTACGGTTATTGTCCAAGCTAGTGTGCAGATGACATTCTTTGGCTTTGTGTTTTTTGTTTGTTTTCTGGCTTTTTTCTGTTTCTCTAGACACTTTGTGGGTAAGCAGTGCGAGTGTGGTCAGGTCAGACCACTCCAGTATCTGTGTGTCATGGAGACCAGTATCTGCCGTTGATGGATATCCTATTGTAATCCAGGATGTAAAAGGTATTCTGTAATCACGTCTACAGTGATGTGAAAAGGTGTTTCCCCCCAAGTTAATACAAAATGCAGTTTTTAAATGATGATTTCATAGATTAGGGAGAAAGATTATCCAAACCTCCCTGGTCCTGTGTAAAAACAAATTGCCCCCCTTGTTAAATCACGAGTTAACTGTGATTAACCAATTTTGGAAACCTCAGTTCAGTGTTACTAGACACACTCAGGCCTGATTAATTGCAGACTTGTGAATCAAGAAATCAGTTAAATAGAACCTGTCTGACAAAGTGAAACAGGCTAAAAGACCTCAAAAAGCAACACATCGTGTCACCAGCCATCCTCCTGGTCCTCAGTGTTAATGCCCACTTAACTGGGTCCTTCAGTGGAAAGGCTCAAGCAGATGAAGCCTAATATAACAAGATGAGACTGACAAATATTCTATTTGAATGTTTAAAAAGAAAAATATCACAGTATCTATGCTTTCACTGAGCATATACCTGCATCACGAGTGTCAATGATGAACTCTGCAGCCTGAAAAGTCCTGGCCTCGGTCAGCCCCGGTCCACTCACACGCACACGGCTCACATCACCAATCCCTGACTGCTTGATCATAACAGCAATTGGGCTGCTGGGAACATGACGGCCGTTCTTCTTGATGTTAACAAGGTGCTCACCAATGTCCCTGGGTTACAAATGAGATTCCTAACACAGACAGACAAAACAGATGAGGGTTAACGCTTATTCTTGTGTGTGCACGCAGCCCGTTTCAGTTGCTCCTGCTTCTTTCTCCATGTTTTAACTTTATTACTTTCCCCCTCTGTCTTTTACTTAGGGGTTAATAAAGTATTTGGATTCTGATGAGTCTCATTGTTTTGCAAACTTCTCACTTATCAGACGGACACTCACCAATGTGAGCATCTCAAACACACAACGTGTATCGTGCCTGTTTATCTGCACACTATACTGTATGACAGAGTTTGCTGCACAGAAAGTGCCGTAAGCTATTTTAAAGGAACAGTTTCACAAACAACCTGATTTCTTACAAAATGAAACAATTGTCTTTACACTGCAGTCCTTGTCACTGTTAGATGTAACGCTGGCTCTGGAAAGGCTGCTGACAGCTCTGTCACCTTTGTGACTCTTTTCCTCTGTCAGCGATGAACCTCAGTGGGAGTGACATTCGTGATGTTCACTCTGTCACTCAGTCAAAGAAAAAAAAACTATACATTCAGACGTGAGGTTGAGCTGAACACAATGATACCAAGCAAGGCGAAAAAACCTGAAGGTGAAATACAAATGCAAAATTAAAAGTAGTCAAAAATGGCCAGTTATATTTTGGACCTCAGAGGGTTAACCCAACAAATCATGAAAAATTAGGTTTAAATTTTTATTCATGACAGTGCAGATTTCTCACATTTCAATTTAAGCATGTAACAATTTGATTTTTTCTAACACAAAAAGAGTGAAACTTAGGTTAGACTTGTGTTTGCAAATGACCCACCCCATGTTTTGTAGCTTTCTGGATTTCATACTTATTGGGCTATATATTAATTTATTATACAGACTTATACAGTACATTAAATCAAAATTCATGTTTTATGTAACTGAAATGTTTAATTATGTGGGCTACAGAAAATAATTAAGTTATAGACTATATTTATAAGAAACATGTACACTTACACGAGGAAGTGGTGTCCCAGAAACGATGTGGGCTCCATAGATAATTGGCAAACCTTCTGGAGGAAACCTGGTCTTGTTAGGAGAGACGGCATCCATCCCACTTTGGATGGAGCAGCTCTCATTTCTAGAAATATGGACAAATTTATTAAACCCCCCAAAATATGACTATCCAGAGTTGGGACCAGGAAGCAGAGTTGCAGTCTTACACGCCTCTCTGCAGCTTCTCTCCTCCTGCTACCCCCCCAAAAAACCCATCACCATAGAGACTGTGTCAGCTTCCAAAAAGACAAAAAACAAACTAAAAACCAGCAACAAACAACTTAAACATAAACAATTACAAAGAAAGAACAATACAGTATCCACATCTGAACCAAAGAGTAAAACAGTGAAATGTGGATTATTAAATATTAGGTCTCTCTCATCCAAGTCTCTGTTAGTACATGACTTAATAATTGATCAACAAATTGATTTACTCTGCCTTACAGAAACCTGGTTGCAGCAGGATGATTATGTTAGTTTAAATGAATCAACACCCCCGAGTCATTCTAACTACCAGAAATCTCGAAGCACAGGCCGAGGGGGCGGTGTGGCAGCAATTTGTCACACCAGCCTATTAATTAATGAAAGACCAAGACAGACTTTTAATTCATTTGAAAGCCTGATGCTTAACATTGTCCACCCCAGCTGTGAAACTCAGAAACCAGTCTTACTTGTTATCATCTATCGTCCACCTGGGCCTTATACAGAGTTTCTGTCTGATTTCTCAGACTTTATATCTAATTTAGTTCTGAGCTCAGATAAAATAATTATTGTGGGTGATTTTAACATCCATGTAGATGCTAAAAATGACAGCCTCAACATGGCATTTAATCTGTTATTAGACTCAATTGGTTTCTCTCAAAATGTAAAAGAACCCACCCACCACTTTTATCACACTCTAGATCTTGTTTTAACATATGGCATAGAAACTGAACATTTAACAGTGTTTCCTGAAAACCCTCTCCTGTCTGATCATTTCCTGATAACATTTACATTTACAATAATTGATTACACAGCGGTGGAGAGTAGACTTTATCAAAGTAGATGTCTTTCTGAAAGCGCTGTAACTAAGTTTAAGAATATAATCCACCCACTGTTATCATCTTCAATGCCCTGTACCAACACAGAGCAGAGCAGCTATCTGAACGCTACTCCAACAGAGGTCGATTATCTTCAGAAGTACCTGACTGGTGGTATAATTCTCAAACACGTAGCCTAAAGCAGATGACTCGTAATCTGGAGCAGAGATGGGCAGTAACGCGTTACTTGTAATGCGTTACTGTAATCTGATTACTTTTTTCAAGTAACGAGTAAAGTAAGGGATTACTATTGCAAAAACGGTAATTAGATTACCGTTACTTTCCCGTAGGAACGCTGCCTTACTGCGTTACTAAAACCGTGATTTTTTTTGCAAGAATGTCTCATGACAGTGACGTAAGCAAGTGCGACGTTCGTGACAACAGCTGTCTGCAGATCAACAATGGATCATATATCAAGTGCAGGAGAGAGTATGAGCGTGCAGCGTTTAAAGCGTGGAAGTACTGACCTTACTTTGAATTTGATTCCATAAAAAGTGACAAAAACATTAGTGTCCGTTGTGCGTGGGAAGAAAACTTCTTTTTACACCGAAAAAAACCCCTAAACAAGCTTCGAGTGGGCAACATCGTAATGGGAAATTCACAGAGAAACTCGCGGATTCTTCCACTGACCGCTGCGCCACACCTGCACCAGGGTAAACCTCCGCCTACCCAACTCCTGCTTTACAGGTGAAAATAGAGCAACAGGACCGCTAGTCTTTGATTTTATTTACTTTCTGCTGTGTTTTACTTGCATCTATTTGAAAGACTGAGTGTAAACACAAAAAATATTTTATTTTATGTGCTGGAATGTGCAGAAAATAGGTTTAAATGTTAAACTAATTTCTTCAAGTCAGAGAATGGTGCATATAATTTAATTTTTGCTTGATGCATAAAGTTAAAAGATTAAACTGATAAAACAAGTTTAAAAAAAAGAGACTTTTCCATTTGATTACATTTTGTATGATGGATTATGCAGAAAAAGTAGAATTGGGTTGACAGATCTATCGCTTTATCACCTATTCAGGTTGTAAATCGTGTTTTTAAAAAGTAACTAAGTAACTAAGTAACTAAGTAATTAATTACTTTTGAAAATAAGTAATCAGTAAAGTAACGGGATTACTTTTTTGGGGAAGTAATCAGTAATTAGTTACTGATTACTTTTTTCAAGTAACTTGACCAACACTGGTTGAGAGTGAATTGATTTAAACAGCACAATACGCTGCTGAATCACTCTCATTGTTATTGTTATTTTATTTCCTGTCAGTAGCTGAAGTACTGGTGACAAAAGAGAACGGTTGAGTTTCATCTCATAAAATTGACACCGCTCCAGAATAGCTGGAGTAGAAGGGCGTGTTAATAACCACTCTTATTCGTCTAATACCAGAGAAGGCTCTGCAGTTTCTGTTTAATGGGTAATCAGCCCACTAAGTTTACTGTTGACGAACAGTGGTTAGAAAAAAAATGTCCAGGCGCCGGACAAATTAGTGTGCAAGGATGGAGAAATCCATCTGCACTATTACAACTTAAAGAAGTAGGAGAAAGAAAAGATTTAAAGAAAGAAGGAAAACGCACATAAGAATTAGAATATTTCCAAGTGTGGAAGCGAGAGGTAACAGACAGGGACAGAGGAGAGGAAATAGAGGCAGAGGAAGAGGAGGATTTAGAGGAAAGGGCCAGAGATACGTAGGGCAGACAGACTTACGCGAAAGAAGTGAAGAAAGAGATAATACGTGCTGGAATTGTGGCAAGGAAGGGCATTTCGCCAGAGATTGCAGACATAAAACAGACAAACGGCAATATTCAAAAGAATGACTAAATGAGAAAAAGCCAAATGAAAATGACAAAAGTGACGCAGAAGTATTTAATGTCTATCAATTAGTGTCTGAAGTAAAAGGCAAACTTACGCTGACAGTATATGTTAATGGCAAACCACTGCAGATGTTATGTGATACAGGAGTATGTAAAACCGTTTTGAACAGAAAACCACGGGAAGTACAATTCTCAGAAGATACTTTAATAGTAAAATCAGCATCAGGTCACACTACAGTGCAGTGACTGATAAAACCCTTATTAAGTGAAAACCAGAGATCAAAATAGTTTAAAGTAGTTTAAAAAGGTCTGAAACAGACCCCACCGAACAGATATAAATATAAGAAGTACAAAAATAAAATAAACAAAGACAAAATTACATTAGAACTTATTTTTAACGTATTGAAACTAATAATAGCAAGGATAACAACCTGTAAACTGATATTAACAATGAAACATAGTTGGCATGACGACCATGCCCAGAATGTATAAAATGAATAAAAGGAAATAATTCACACGAAAACCTTTTAAATAAAATAGAGAGATGCATAAGGTACATTAGGGCTGTGTCATTGTTCAGCCAAGGAAAGTGTGTGAAAAGGTAAATGTCTCCAGCTTGGGAAAAGGTGAAACTGCAGATCACCCGAAGCCCTTGATGGATACAAAATAAAATATAAAATATATAATAATAAATTGCTTGGTTCGTCACGCAAAAGAGAGAATGAATGTGACTGAAGGTTGGATCGGAGATGAGACAAACAGAAGACCAGTCTAAAAAGTAGGCACAAACCTGTTCAGAGAAAAAGCAAATTTGTACAGATTGGATGAATTCTAAATTATCTGTTTGCTGAGTAAGATGATCCTAACTATTAAATTGGCTCAGTAGTAGTATAGTGGTATACACTAATAAAATATTGTAATATACTATTGTTATTATATAGAAAGAAAAAGATGATAATATTAATAATGACATAATATTAATAATAAGAAGCAACCTAGTCAGTTATGATGTGAGGTGGATGATTGTTATGAAGTAATCTGCATCAAGCTTAAGGTTTGCTCAAACTCAGTATAATGACATATGAGATGAAGAAAATAAAGAAACTATCTAAACTAATTAAGTGCATAGAGGCACTTGACCTGCTTGAAAACCTGTCATTTATCCTGGATAAAACATTACTGAGATATAGAGCACACCTATAATAACAACTAATAAGCCAAACCCTGTAGACAACAGCTAAAGCTACAGGATTGAGAAGCTGAATTAAATATGTGGACACCGCTAAGTTGATGAGCATGTTACACATTTTCTTTTATTTTTATTTGTTTGTTTTTAGAGCAGAAGCTGCATAAAAGCCAATACATGCAGCTGTCTGTGAGCTCAGTTTTTCCCTCACACTTCTGCTCTGTTTCAGTAGCAGCATTTTTCTTTTTGTGTCCTGACTCATGTATGTTTTCTGTTTTGTTTGATTATTTTATTTTGTTGATTTGGAAACGAATTTGTGACCATACTTGTGGATCACAGTGACACATAGTGATTAGGCATATGATTTATAAATGCCTAGTTTTAGAATTGTGGGCAATTCAAAGTTTAAAAAAAATATATATATAAAAAACCCTAACTTCAAAGTTTGAAATATGTAAGATGTGTGAGATGGGTGAATTCTTTGAAAAACTAGAAATGATCTAAAAATGCATTAAGTGAAAATATAATGTTGCATCTATAGAGAAGAAAGAAGAAGCATTCAGTTATTTAAAAATAGGCATTACAGACAGATACAGTTTTAGCACTGCCTGACTATGATAAGCCTTTCTACTTACGTGTAGATAGAGGAGCAGGTTATATGAAAGCTGTGATAACACAGGCATTTGGAGAAAAATAACACCTGTTAACATTCCTGGTGAAATTTAGACTCGTGTAAATTAGACTCTGTAGCGTCAGGCCTGCCTGCATGTGCAAGCCTGTGTAGCCGCAGCAGAGGCAGTAAAAGAGTCAGCTGCACGTATGTAGTCATATGTGCATATGAATTGCACGCAGGCCAAGATATAAATATATACACTGACAGCCAGTTTGTTTTTTCAGCAGTGCACCACTTTGCAAAAATTTGGCATAATAGAGGTATGGTCACCTCTACGGATAACCCCGTGCAACACGGCAGCTTATTAAAAATCTTATTGGAAGTGATCAGCTTGCCAAAACAATTGGCACTTTGCAAATGTGCAGCAAATCAAAAAGACAATTTTATTGTCACAAAAGGAAATAATTTTGCAGATCAAGCAGCAAAACAGGCTGCACAACAATCGGCAGAGCTACTAGTATCCGACTACTGCCCACAAATACCACTTGACGTACTAAAAACCGAACAAAAAGCTGCAACAACCACTGAACAGAACAAGTGGCTGAAATGTGGAGCACAACTGAAAGATGACTTAATGGTCTGTGATGGAAAACCAATATTACCAGAGTCGTTACACAGGACAGCGGCTGTAGTGACACATGAAGTAATACATGTGTCAACAGGAGGGAAATATAGTATAGATAAACAATACACACTTTTACACTATAAATTTTGAAACTTCAGCGAAAAATTTGTAAGAACATGCCTATTCTGTCAAAAACACAACTCACAAGGAAACTTAAGACCTAAGAGAGGCCAGTTCTCCACACCATCCACATGGATTTTATTGAATTGAATGAATGTCAAGGATCAAAATATACCTTAGTGATCATAGATGTGTTTTCAAACTGACCAGAGATATATCCAGTAAAAAGCAGAGGCAATCTCCATTGCAAAATGTTTATGTAATCATTTTATTCCAACATATGGTATCCCTTCTCTGATAAGATCAGACAATGGGACACATTTTGTCAATGATGTGATCAGTAAGGTCTCTGAAGCACTAGGATTCAGCATAAGAAATCACTGTGCTTATCATCTATGGAGTGCAGGGTTAGTAGAGAGAACTAACGGCACCATAAAACAGAGACTCAGAAAATGCCTGAAATAGATAAAAATGCAAAGAGTTTAGTTTATTTAAAAGGCAGTGTGTGTGAGAGGAATATGAAATTATTGTGTGAATGATGCTACATTTTAGATTAAAAGTTAGTAGAATTACAGAGGGTTTGTAGATTGTAAATACAAAATGAGTTTGATTAGCCTGTAGAAACACAAAAGAGAGTAACAGGAAGTGTGTGTGTGACAGGACCTTTGCATGCCCATAGAGGGAGTGAGCACCCAGAGAGAAAAACAGAAGAGACAGACTCTAGCCAGATGAAGCAAATGGAGGCTTTAAGAAAAGAAATGAAAATGATATTAATGGTATGGTTTAGTGTGTCAATATAGGTCACAAATAAATAAAGGTGGACTTTTCTCAACCTAGGATTTCGAGCATAGCAGCAAAACCATAGATCAACATAATTGGGAGAAAACAAGCCAAAGTTTGGCTTAAAATTTTACAGCTTGACCTCCCACTTGTCCCGATCTTGAGAAGAAGCTCAAAGGACAGTCAATCTCCTGATGAAGACCAACGGAACATCGTGGACTTGAAGAATTAACAGCAGGCTGGTAAGAACAGTGTGACATAACTGTTTAAAGGCACTGAATGTGATATTTTGCCTGGCTGGGACTTAATCTAAAAGGAAGAAACAGAGAAGAAACAGATTGTGTTTGCTGGAGATTTAAGACAACAAAGGACACTTTGAGAAGGGTACAGGGGCCAGTGGGAAGGTGAAGCCCAGAGGAGTATAATTGGGTTGAAATTGAAGCCTGAACTCATGATGGTGTTTAGAGATGTCCACCAGATCACAACAAAGAGGTAAACAAAAATAGAAAACACACATATATAAATTGTTACATGTGAAATTATTTTTGGAAAGAATCAGAAGTAAGATAGTTTGAATCAGACCTCAGTGAAAAGATGCATGAATTGATGCAAGTGAACTAATAGATAAATCTGTTAGAAAGACAACTTTACGCTGAGAGGCCCTCTTGGATCCACCAGAGCCATTGCAAAAAGTGGAAGTGAGTGATAGCACAACCTAAAGACACCACCACCCCGACTCTTTGGTGATCTACAGGTGAAGGGAGGGCTGATTGGGTATATCCCGCCTTCTACTTCTCGCCTGTAGTCTACTCACCAGAGTAAATCGGTGTGTCTGGTCATCATGAAGATTATTCTGTTTACCACCTTGGCCCTGCTGCTTACAGCATGGACCCTGATGCACTTAAAGGATCAAGAAGCCAACTTGCATAGAAGGGCATGGATATATGACAACTCACACCTGACTGAAGTGACACAGGACTACATCCATCCCTGGATGAACAACGCCTGGTATAGAAAATATATAATCGCACAGAAGGCAAAGATTGTTATATATGCTCACACATGCCTGCTACAACACAGCATGCTACATTATATGGCAGACTTATGAACATGACTCAAGTGACATGCGCAGCAAGCTTTGCCAGTCTAGGTTATCAATATTTAGGAATTGTCCTAAACCACAGCGACTTCCTGACTATTGGACTATCGTTTTGGGCTGTTTTTAAATGCATTGACCAGCATCAACAAAGAACAAAATCAGGAAATTGATGCCATGAGAATAACTGTTATGCAACACCGAGTTGCCCTGGACATGATCTTGGCAGAAAAGGGCGGACTGTGTGTTTTGTTTAATATAACTTGTTGTACATATATTCCAGACAATGTGCATTCTGATAATATGACAAATGCTCTACAATTACTTAGAAACGTTCAACAGGCACAGGTAACCGATTGGGCAAATTTACAAAGTAATTGGTGGGATTGGTTTATGAGCGGCTCATGGAGAACATTGATGTTTAAGGTTTTGATGTTTATTGGCCTAATACTTATCATGTTTTGTATCTTTACTACATGCATTATCCCCTGTGTAAGAGGAATGGTATCAAGAATGATATCCCAATCTCTTGTTGCATATGTCACTGTGCCAGACGAGGAGGAAGGAGAAGACGATGAGTATGAAACTAATGTGATGAATGATTATATTTGAATGATACACATTTTATGACGACCAGACCGAAAGCACTCACAATGTAGGGTCTGTGTCTGAAACACATTGATGTATCTGTTTAATTTCAGCTACAAACAGGAGGGAATGATGAAAGATTTTTAATTTTGTGATTATTGTTTAGTTGTAGCTTCATTTAAGATAGGAGAGCTTGTGAGTTGGAACCACCACAGGAAAGGAAAGTGGAACCAGATGTGTAGAGGAATGCGGTGACATACGATACTACCTCCTGAGTTAATGGTCTCTCTCTCTCTCTCTCTCTCTCCTTATATGGGAATGTTTAAATTTCTATACATACCAAGCTATCTCCTGTTTCAACAGACAAGCTAAAGGTCTCTCCTTTTATGGAAATGTTTTTGTATTCTGAACATGCCACTCCTACTTCCTTGGAAACTTGCTTGAAGTATAAATAAAGGATGTGCTAAGAGCCCTGGGCGGTTTTCCTCTGGGTCACATCTGTTCTGCACACAGTTGGTGCAGAGCAGATCGGACCGTGATGGGGGATCGCCCATGTATATGTACATGTAAATAGATATCTGAGTTTGAGTATCTTTGCCTTCTAACAATTTTCTCTTCACAATAGGCCTTTTATAGCCGTTCATGACACGCACGCACACACACACACATAAAGCACTTTGCCTCACCATGAGAATGCAACTTTACCTAACCTAACCTTTAAAGTATCTGATATAGGATAGATAGAAAAATGAAGCAACCAGAGATTTAATGATGAATACTCTGGGTTCTGTAGTTCACGTTTTACAGTCCTGAATGACTCTTTGCATATAATTTATTGAAGAGGAGTTTAGAATGCACTTTACATTTAGACTGTTGCTGTTTAATTTTTTACATTGTTGCCGTGTTATGTCATGAATAAGGTTCACCTGCTGGGGGTTTGATGGATCAGCTGGACAATACAGTCAAAGACAGACTTCATTCATCATATGCAAGAATCCTAGTTGGATTTTTGTTGTCACTCATGTTTTTGAACCAAATATTGAAAACAATTCTGACAGACTGGATACCTGGTCAGGGTGTACATTACCTTGTACTCAAGCATCCCAGGACAGAGCCCTGCCCCACCATGAGCCTGGGTGGATACGTGGTTATAATATAAAAGGACCAATACTGAATATGAATATTTCATGAAAATTGAATTATAATACAAATTAGTAATAAGGCTTTCTCTGCGCCCTTATCTACCCCATACTCAAAGAGCTGCGGGCAGAGAGGGTGACAGGAGAGGATGGCACTGAAGAGAAGATGCTCGGTTTCTGGAGTCTCCTGGTCCTGTCAGTATTAGTAGGATGCATCTGCTGTGTCTTCTCGTGGATGCTCACCTACCTTGACTCGTTCCAGCCTGGTATGGATTTCCCAACACTGCGGACAGTGGCCCACGTCAGAGACATTTAATATTGATTACATATGTCTGAATTGCTAACCCTAACCCTAGCTCAACAGACCACAATGCCCTGGACTGTCAGTATTATTACATGCTGTGAACATAAGTAGCTTTGATCACAGTTTATGTTGTAAAAGAGAAGGAATATTGGAAAAAAAGATCAACATTGTGATATTATTTCTTCCAAACTGACCAGAAACATGCTTGTCAGACTCTCACAGCAAAGGATCAGACTCACTGTGCATGACAGCTCAGGCCAATGATGTCTGTTAGATTGTCAGTTGTTTAGTGTGCTTCTGTACGGTTAGGGTCACCATCTCTATTTCAGAATAATTAATATGCGGAAAACACTAAAAGTTGATTGTCTTCCAGTATTCTAGCATAATTAAAAAACTTTGACTTTGTAAGTACATATTATTAGTCCTAATGCCAGTATGATTCTTCATAACTCCTGCTTTGAAATACTGAACTTTATTTGACTTTATTTGAAAATTTACCTGATGAAAGATAATTTACAGTGGCAGTCTGTCAGGATAATTCTGACTATAAGATCACTGTATTAATCTGAATCCTTCTGAAATGTGCTGTGGATGAATGCTGATGCAACTGTGTGAAAACTGTTAATAAAATGAATCTGTGACACATGCAACACATTCACAGAGGAAGAGGACACAAAGGGAGGACACGCAGAGGCTGTGTTGAAGTCAGAAATCCAAATCTTTAGTCAAAAACAGGCGGCGGTAACAAACAGGAAGACAAGCAGTCCATCAAACAGTCTACAGGGTCAAACATACAGAGAATTCAAACAGCCGTAAAAAATAACTGGACACTGAAAAACTTAAAGCAATGTGTGACGCAATAAAAGGAAGCAGCGCAGTATATTCACTGAATTATCATCAATTACGAAAGAGAAAAACGACGATTTCTAAGGATTATTTTCTTAAATGCAGTTAGAGTGTGGCTGGTAAAGATGGAAACATACAGAATGTAAACTGTGTGAGTTTGGTGAACTTTGTTAGTAACAAATGAGGTAAAAAACAACAACCCCAAAACAGACAAAACACAGAAAGAGGCTCTCAGTATTCATTAATAATTAGAAAGAAAAATTGTGGTCGTGGATTTTTAATTTTTAATCCACTGTGGATTGGCTGGCAATGGGACAAATTAGCTGATAGTGATCACATGTTGAGGCATGGGTGTGTCCAGAGGTGTCCTTTCAGCTGTTTAAAGGTCGTATTAAAAGGAAGCAAGCTGAGCACTGGGAGGAGAGAGGCCCTAGATTGGAAGAGGAACGCATGAAGGCCAGGTGGAAAAGAGGGAGCCGCTGCGTGATCGTGGGGGGTGCGACGCCTCGTCTGGAGACCGGTCAGCGTGATGTGGTGACCCAGTCCCGACAGCAGGAACGGCGACAGTAGGAGACAACGTGTGTGATTGACATCAGGGCAGATGTATACTGCCTGCATTTGTGAGTAGTGTCTCACTGTTGTTCACTGGGTGCAGCCGTGTTGGGAGAGGGTCGCCATGGCTATAAGCCAGGGCAGCTTCCGGGATGATGGTTCTGGCTCCTATTTGTTTTTACTTATAGGTGATGACGTGAAGGGAGCCGCGGTGGTATCGAGCGACGGACTCCAATGCAGAATGCGAACTGGGTTGGGATGTGATGGACCCAGTTGACGGACGAGACTGGGACAGGAGGCTCCTCGTCTGCCTGACACGAGGCTGGCGTGGACCCCGCTCAGCAAGAGGAATTTCTGTCCAGCTCAAGAACACACCAGGAATATTTGTCCTGGGTTGTGGGACTGGGTGGGATTTCTGTGCATGAAGAGAATTGTATTTTGACCAGTTTTAGAATAATCTTATCCAGTCTCAATGGGAATTTTAGCATATCGAGAATATTTCATTGTATACTTTATTTCTTAGTATCTGGTTTGTTCTATTCCTGCTGTCCACCTCGTGGAATAAACATGAATGAAACAATACTTTCCTGTCAAAAACAATATTTTAGTCAGGGCTAGCGGAAAGTTTCATATATATCATGAACATCTTTCCTCTTTGTCTTCCTATAGTTTAGTTTCATTTTCTTACCCCAACCGGTGGAGGCAGATGGCCGCCCCTCCCTGATTCTGGTTCTGCCGAAAATGGAGTTTTCTTGCTCATAGGGGGTCATTTGATCGTTTGGGCTTCCTCTGTATTATTGCACAACCTTTATCTTACCATATATTTCAAGTTTATATGTTGTGAATTGGCTTGATTTAAATCAAATTTAAAACCAAATATAACTTGTAATCGAATCTATTCAAATGTAAAGTCATCTCACTCAATTTGTACAACTAGCACTGAAACATACACTGACATCCTCTGTTTCCCAATTAGCAGATCAGAGGTTGCTGTTTTATTCATGACTCAATACTTGAATGGTTTTAATAAACATTTAAAAAGTACATTGCTTCATTGTATGATTAATTCTTTGTCTGTGTCAGTCCTTAATACACACACGTATACAATAATTCTAGTTGCCACAGTCTCCGGAGATCCTATGCTCCCTTTTCTCATACTTTTCTTCACTGTTTACCTCATTTTGCGGAATAAAATGTATATTTTTGTAAACAATGACTTGTTTTGGGCCATTAAAAAAAACTGTCTCCATATGAGGACGTACTTGAAGAGAAAAAGTCACCACTTTGCATTTTACAAATCAAGTAAACAAACACGGGGCTGTTTATCATATAACTAACTTTTAGGTCTGTGGGATGGAAGGACAGGAGCTTTAAATGTTGTGCCTCCATAATTATTCTAGAGTCTTTACAGTGTTCAGCGCCTGCTGTGATTTAGTGCTACATACATAAACTTGAAATGAATGAATCCACCTGTTCACAGGAGATCACAGGAAGATGACACCAAACATCAGAAGATCTTATTGTGCGCCACAGGGTGGTTTCTTGGGGCTAAAAGCACATAATAAACTACAGCAGAAGCTCACATAAAGCAGGAAATAAGCAGGCAGCACTTGATCTGCTAATGCACGTTTCCCACTTTTATTGTTGCCTCATTCACTAACAGTTCAATGGCGCAAGATTACCATACACAGAATTAGGATATCTGCATGACACATCTATGCTGTACAGCTAATGGATTATAATTATTACAAATACAGTAAACATATTTACATTTTAGTTCAAGCTCCATACAACATAGATATTTACAAAGCATGAAAATGAAACCGGTCTGACAAATAATAAACAGCGTTAATGACGTTTTATTTTTATTTTCTTTTGGTGAACAAATCTGAAAGGGGGCGGGGTTAACTGATATTAATTGTCAGAGGGGGAAGGTGGAAAATATCATGGCTAGTTTTGTTTGAAAGGCATCAACAGAAAAATAAACACACAGAAAAAAGTGATGAGGTGAAGAAAGACACAATAAGTCTGCTGTCGTTTTAGATGTCACCAGCTACTTTGTATAGTCCTATATCTCTGATATTAGAAAAAATTAAAATGAGTTAAAATACACCTTTATTTTGATAGAGCTCAGATGGATGCCTCGCATGACTAATGAGTAGATCTCCTCCAAAAAAATAACAGACTTCTAATTCACTCAAACCGCTTTCTAATAAAGAGGAAGCACTAATGTAACTCACCTCCTCAGTCGAGCTGCAGGGGTTACATGTTAGGTCTGCTTTTCCTTTCCCCCCTCTCTTACATTCAAAGCCTCTCTTAGTTCACACTAGAACAGGCCGCCACACCATCATTTGGTTTAATATGAGTGGAACAACTAAACCGCACAGACTTTATTTGATCAGTTAGTTGAACCTTTTATTAATATGTGCAAAGAGCTGCAAACTAATATTTAAAGATTGCAAACAATAAATACACAATCCAAAATAAAAACACCTCTGCAAATGCAGTGGAAACGTTTGCTCTGGCAGCGCTTCGCATCAACATGTATATGAGGTACATTGCACTTTTCAGACTTGATCTGTGCATAGGTGCATCTTTGATGTGCAGCTCAGAGATCCACAATCCAGCACGTTTCTGTTTCTCTGACCGTCAGGCTGGCTGACCCGAGGTCACGTCAGAGCTTTATTTTTTATCTATATGTAACAGACAGTTGGTACCTCTCCTTCCATCCATTTCATACGACACAGCAGGCAGACTGCTGGTTGGTTGACCAGAGTTTTTCAATACCTTTCTGCATTAACACATCTCGAGAGGCGTAGGTGCCAAAAAGTGAATCCGAAGCCGAATGTAGCAGCTGCAGCACGGCACACAGAGCAAATATTTTCATGGGGTAGTATCAGAAATAAGACCTTTGAATATGTAGTCCCTTTAACTTCTTTCCTTCTATTAAACCATTCATTCATTCTTTTTCCTTAAGTCCTTCTAACCTTTTCACTGTGTTTTCTTTGCGTCTTTACAAGAAGAGTGTAAAGTTAATAGCAGTAAATGTCAAGGCTTTCTGATTCTCAGTGAGATAGAGCGAGCTAGAGGAGCAGAGAGGAATGTGTTAAATGAGGGTTAACTACCACACTGATCCCAGAACAGACTGCATGTACAAATCAAGTTCTCTCCTTAGTTTGTTTTCATCCTCCTAGTCCTCGTCCTCATCTCCTTGTAACCCTGTTTTTTTTCCTTGGGATGAAAAAGCAAAAAGGGGCCCAAATCTACTCCTGCAGGAACAATCGGTCATTGTTTGTTTTTTAAACTGCTGAGATATGAAGCGATCCGCGCTTGTTTGTCTCTAGTTAGTCTGCAGTTTTTATGTTAACACAAATGCATGAGTATTTTACTGACTCACTAACTGACACTGGCACTTTCGGGGGTTTAGAGGCGGCGTATGTACACAGATTGAGGAGGATCTAAGTATGACGTGGATGACAGTGGAAATCGGGCGTGGCCCTCCTGTCAAAGTTCATTCCCACTTTGAGTTTTTGTTTCAGAGACGGTTCAGCCTGATGCAAATTCACTGCGAGAAGAAAAATACCCTATAAATCTATTAGCAGCTATAGTTTAGGTAGCAGAGCGTAAACTAACACGTCACTTGGAGATGTAAGCTGTCTGATTTGGTTCATTTTTGTTTTTTGTTTGAAACTGAGCAAACCTGGTCTTCTCCTGAGGACTGCTGCAGGTATCATGCGAGCATGTTAATTTAATAAAAAACCAACAACAAAAAAACCCAAAATAGAATGAAACTCATTTCAGGAGACAAATAAAACTGATAGAGGCAGGGGCAGACCCAAGACAGGCTGAGAGATTATATCTCCCGGCTGGCCTGGGAACGCTTTGGTGTTCATATTCATATTAATATTCTTATTCTTCTATGACAAAAAGTACAAGTGTTCATTTAAGGAAATAAACAGAGCAGTAAGAGATATTTTTCAATTTTTTATTTTTTTATTTTTGATTTGCCGCCAATTACATGTTTTTATTTGTAATTTTTGTAGTGCTCCCTACTATGTGAACCCCTCACCTGATGTTTTATGTTTATTAGTTTAGTTTAGATTCTAAACTATCAACCCCAACAATCGAATGATCTCCTTTAATAGCAAGCGCTTGGCAACGGTGGAAAGGAAAAACTCCCTTATAAAAAGGGAGAAACCTTTGACAGAACCAGGCTAAGAAAGGGGCAGCCATCTGTCATGACTGGTTGGGGGGTGAGAGGCAGAGGAAAAGAAAAAAGAGAGCACATGTTAGCTATATGTTGCTCACATTGCCTAAAATGAACAACGTATGGTTTTCTGGACTGTTCATTTCCTTTCTTGGAGAAATGAACTCCGTTGCGCAAAAAAATGGAGTTGTCGAAAAACCTGATATGCGGATGCTCAATAATCACTCCATCGAAGCGGTCGACAGCCTTTCTAATGCTGGCATTCACAGTCTTCCTGTCCTTATTGATTTTGCCTGGATTTCCATATATCCACACTTGACGCTCGTTGATGGATGAATATGCAATTGTCATTGAGGGGAACTCTGTGTGCAATTGCATTAATTCCTTCTCAATGACAGAAGAAAGTTTATAAGCAGAAAAGAGTCCCAAATCATTGCCCCCAGCATAGATTACCAGTATGTCAGGTGGGCTCTGTGTGGATAGCTCCTTATAAAAACGAGGAAGGACTCCCCACCAGCGCATTCCTCCTTTGCCAAACCACTGGACTTTGGTATTAAGTCCGAAATTTTCTCCGAAAATCTCTTTTGCTTCACCCTCGGCTCGTCTGATGTAACTGGACCCAATGATCCACACATTTGTTTCTCTCTGGTCTTCTGGGCTCTCTTTCTATTTCGGTGTGTTTTCACAGGTGTTGGTATCACTCAAGGCCGTATCGTTTGTTTTCTGACGTGGGAGTCGGATAGTCCTGGACCAGGGACTTTTTTGGATGCTCTGTGTCACTACTGCTTGTTCTGGCCTCTTGTTGTCTTTCAGTGTGTTTTCAGAGGTTTTGGTATCACTCAAGGCCGTATCGTTTGTTTTCTGACCTGGGAGTCGGATAGTCCTGGACCAGGGACTTTTTTGGCTGCTCTGTGTCACTGCTGCTTGTTCTGGCCTCTTGTTGTATTTTGGAGTGTTTTCAGAGGTTTTGGTATCACTCGAGGTCGTAACGTCCATTTTCTCAACTACGTGTTGGATAGTCCTTGACGAAGAACTTTTCTGGATGCTCTGTCTAACTGCTGCTTGTTCTGGCCTCTTGTTGTATTTTGGAGTGTTTTCAGAGGTTTTGGTATCACTCGAGGTCGTAACGTCCATTTTCTCAACTACGTGTTGGATAGTCCTTGACGAAGAACTTTTCTGGATGCTCTGTGTCACTGCTGCTTGTTCTGGCCTCTTGTTGTCTTTTGGTGTGTTTTCAAAGGTTTTGGTATCACTCAAGGTCATATTGTTCATTTTCTCAACTAGGAGTCGGATAGTCCTTGGCGAACAACTTTTTTGGCTGCTCTTTGTCACTGCAGCTTGTTCTGGCCTCTTGTTGTCTTTTGGTGTGTTTTGAGAGTTTTTGGTATCACTCAAGTTCATATCGTTCTTTTTCTGAACTTGGAGTTGGATAGTCCTTGAAGAAGAACTTTTTTGGATGCTCCGAGTCACTGCTGTTTCTTTTTTCTCAGTGTCTATTCTCATCCTCTTTCTCTCTGGAGAGTAGCTCTCAGAGTTGTTTTTGCTGCCTTTGGAAATCTGACTGTATTTTCTTTTCAACACAGGTTTTTCTTCACAGATTCGTCTTTTTTTCCTTGGTGGAGAGCAGCTGTCGTCACTTCTGCAATTCTGTGCAACATAATTCGGGCCTCGCTTCCTCTTGAGTGGAAGCTGGAAATGTGTTTCATCAGAATTTGGCTCTGGATTTTGGTGGTCCATTGTAGTAAAGCCTTTGCCGTGTTTACTCTGAGACATGTCAGAGTGTTGATGAAGTGACTGTCTTAAAGATTCAACTGTTTTAAAATTTTTCTCAGGCGTACCTTTGAATGCTGCAATCTCGAGTGTTACAAGTAAACTGCATGAAAGTTTGGGCTTCTTACCCGGATTTAAGGATTCACAGATCAAAGGCATGTTATGACATCATGATGATGTCATAACATAATGTAACAACAACATTCTTTTTTTCCTTCTTTTTTTAAAAATTTGGTTCTATTGTCTATGGGGCTTTGGAGCGTGATGTCACGGCAGGGGGCGTGGCCGCCGGGGCGCCAATTTAGCAGGCCAAACAAAGCTGCAGTCATGGAGAAACTTGCTTATCTCTGTTCGGGAATGGCAGATAGAGCAGGACGCTGAGAGGAGGTCCGCTGCTTGTTTTTTCTGGTAAGTTAAATGTGTTTGTCAGTAACTACCGTCCTTGCTAGGTCCTGAAATCTAGGCAGGTAAGATGAGAAGTGGGCTCTTCGGGGAAACTTGTTATGTAAAGTTGGTTTAGCTAATCCATAGAAGGGAGTCATTGATGCTAGCTAAGAGGATGTAATAAAGGCACGGTAGCAGAGATGAAAAAGGAGTGGTTGTTGAGAAATAAGTGTAGAAAGAGGTGTGCAGGGAAAAAAGCAGGTGTGGGCGTGTGAAATTTGTTGAGTATTTGAGTGCAAAAATGTGTGGTCTCCAGCTAATTTGGAAAGGCTGGTTGCGCGATGTGCACGTTGTGCTCTTTAAAAGTGTTTCCCTGAGCTTTTACTTGCAGCTTGAAATCTAAATAAATGGTAATGGAAAAAAAAGCTGGAAAAAGGAGGAGCCCGGAGCTTCGTCTTTCGCTCGGCCTACCCCGCTGTAGCAGACAGACCGTCAGAGACTCGAACTTGGCCGTTAAACTCTGGGGTCTGAATGCTGGCCTGTTAACGCTGTGCACCACACAGCAGGCCAGTTAACGATATAAAAAAAGGACATTTATCTTCTGTTCTTCAACAATTTTTTTTTTCGTTTTTCTAAATCTATTTAGCTTCTTGTGCAGTATTGTTCCACACAAATTACACATGGAAACCTAGTTATTTTTTTAATTGGCTTTCACAAAATGGGACTGCCAATGTTGGAGGTGGTACCCAGAGCCTTCCTGCTAGCCGGAAACCTGCTGGCAGCGCCACTATGTTCTCAACACACTCTTCAGCTTTGTTGCCTCTTTTCGGCACACCTACCTAGTCCCACTCATCCACTTTATCTGCTCATGGCTTTACCCACACTGACCACTCCTTCGATTAAGGTAAATTCAAGCAGGTCATTATAAAAAAGACACACAGCTTATCATCTTATCCTTGGGCAACACCTAAAACCACTCTGTTCATTTGTTTGCTAGATTAGCCGCTAGCATACACACACTGTGTTAGAGGCTTGTTGCTACCTAGTTAGCGATGCTACACACCTGTTACTGTGTATTTTTCAATGATTCAGCACTCCTTGGATTTTTAGACAGTAATGAGATCATCTGCACACTCCACAGAGGTCCAGAGTTACTGTTAATAGCAAAAATGTAATGCTGTCCTTAGGAGATTTTCACATAAGACTGTGAGTGTGTAATGGATTTAAAAGTATAAAAATGTTCAGAGCACTCTACAGCCCGGTAACATGGAAAGTTTGAAAAGAGCAGCAGAAGGTATCAGTACTGTAGTGTAACTTGTTCTTTTCATTTCATAATAGTGAAGAGAGTGCAGATTATTATGAACAGCTACATCCACCCGGGGTGAAAGTAGTGTGGGAGACCATCAGGACCCAGCTGGGTTTCGTTAGCCCAGAGGTTTGGAGAAACTTCTTCCTTTTCTTTCATCACAGCTGTCCTGTGCCAGATGTTCTGTTGACCCACTGAAAGAGGCATCTTTGAGAAACATCAGAAAGACTGAAGCTCATGGCAGGAATCAAGGAGGACATTGTGATCTTCACCAGCAGCTCCCTCACAAGGAACTCTTCAGAACTCCACTGCAGGCACGCCCCAGAAGATGGATAAAGCCAGCGTTTCATGAAGACACTGGAACCAATCTATCTTCATAACAGTGAGTTTTGTCAACAGATCATATGCTCTTGAGACATAGTCTGGTGATAACGATTATACACAAATCGTTGGTGCGTTTAAATTATAGCAGCTATGTGGTGTAGCTTATAGCAACATGTACTGTGTGCTCTGGATGTTGTAGGTGAAAGCAGCATAGTTCACTACAAAAAGCTTTCATGATCAACATTTCTGCCACTATAAAGCAAAAATGTATGAGGAATTCATAGATCAAACTTAATGAGTCCCTCAGGTGGGTTCAAACTATCATGCATTTTAATCTCCTTTACAATAAACACACAGTGACATGATTTGAAACTTGAAATTGTTACCAATTAACCAACTTGTTTCATTTGAGTTTATCTGATTAAAAAAATGCTGCTAAGTAAGCTTGTTGCAGTATTGGATGTAAATTGTGTATGCTGTTGAAATATCTAACAGACCAAAATATTTTTCAGTGGTGAATGATATTAGGAAAACCCGTAGATCTTATTTTATAACTGCATTATAAGTAGCAGATAATAAGGGATGGCGTTCAGCTGCAGTTAAAGAGGTTAATGTTTAGAGCTGTACCCAAGCTGGCCCCCTGCCTTTGGCCACACAGCTGTGTAAATAAATTTGGCAAGGTGGCTTGGTCTGACTGTAGACTGAGTTTAAATGACAGTTGCACTTTCACTGGGTGAGTGATCTCCATTTCCTGTGCAAATGCAAATTCCTCGCTGACAGTTTGACCAAAAGGCATTTCCAGTGGAAATTGGCCGACATATCCTCAGCATAACCATGTATAATATCCACAAAACTTAAAAAGAGGTTATACACACACAATACGGTAATATTATGTTGAAGCACAGTACGTATCACTCCGCAAGGCGCCTGCCTACGATAGCCGTAATGCTCCGACAATCCATCAAGCGGTGCGGGTTCGTAGCTTAGCAAAGTCGTACTAAAACATTTGACAGATTTTCGAGCGCCATGTACATACAATCGTTTCGAGGTCAGTAAACACAACCAGAATTTATACATAAGGCCCATTGGATTATAAGGGGCACTGTCGATTTTCAGAAAATTCTAAGGATTGATTTTAAGTGTGCCGTATTTTCCAAAAAACACAGTAATAACTAGGGATGGGTACCGGTATCCGGTGCCATGATGGCACCGGTTCTGACATAAACCGTAGTAACCAGACCGAAAAGCAGCGCACATTTCGGTGCTTTTTTTTCCTGAGCTGTGATACACTTTAGATTCTAGCCAATCATCTTACGTTTCCGAGGATAGTAGGCGGGCCCAGGTACGTACGTTCTTTTAGAGCAGAGCTACAGATTAAAAATGCCCAAGGCGAAGCGGTCAAAAGTCTGGCTGTACTTCACAGCAAAAGATGGAAACTCAGCAGCCTGCAACAAGTGCTTTAAGGTGATACTGTGATACTGTCAAAGGAGGTAACACCTCAAATCCGATGAAACACCTGGCGACGCATAGCGTTTTTTTTAAAAAGCCGAAAAATGCGCCGTATTTGATAGCTTGCTGCGAGACCTCACACCGTGCACATCTACTGCGGGTGTGGTGCCTGTTATCGGTCCTGGAGTTAGCAACATCCCCCAAAATCCCGAAGAGGAGAGTCCTGGCCCCTAGCCCTGCCAGTGTAGCAGAAATGATGACGGATGATGATGGCAGCAGCAGCCGTTCTTCTCTGCGTGAGTAGCTTAATGTTGTTCGTGTATAATTTACGTTGAGTAGGCTAACCACGTTATTACATTAATGCATGTAAGGTGAACTAGCAAACATCATCATAGCTACATGCGGCTGTCTTCTTGTTTGATGGCAGATACTCCCTTCACCCTGGCCAAAAAGGCTAAAATGACCAAAGAAAAAGTGGAAAACAGTTAAACATGAGAGGTTTTTGGACAAAGTTTTTTCCATTGTTTAAGCACTGCTTCCAGCCAAGAGTGATACCATGTATGCCCCATAGCTGCAGAAAAGGCTAACATTGTTATCTTTTTACAAAAAAACAGCTGAACATGAGAGGTTTTTGGACCAAGTTTGTGTTCTCCATTCTTTAAGCATCGGTTTAAGCACCGGCACCGTTTCAAAAGTACCGGTTTGGCACCGGTATCGGATAAAACCTAAACGATACCCATCCCTAGTAATAACGACGGCCCGCTAGCATGCGCTACCAAAAATAGTGCTTTGTTGTGTGTCTGACGGACGAAAGCCAAACCAGTTCCACACCACTGAAGTTGCAGCATTTTTACAAACCAATTCTGGTTCATCCGTTTCATTCAACGATTTGCTTTCGCCGCCATGCTTTTTCCGACGTGTGCATATGAAAACAAAGGCACTGCGCGTGCGCGTTTTACCCAGATTCTATCGCGATATTTCATTTTTCTATCGTTGCCCAAAATTATACCGGTATTACCGTTAACAGTATGATATGGCCCAGCCCTACTGACAACTACACTTCTGAACAGGTCCAACTTTTGATTTGCACTCAGAATGATTACATCAAAGAGTTTAGTTAAAAACACTAAAATGAAACCTGCAGACTTGCGATTCATGATTCGTATTCATGAGCAACTGGAACGACATTATCATTGAGTTTATTTTTTTCACGTCTAAGCAACACCAAGTCTAGCCCTGATTGGATGATATAAGTGACAACAGACCTGTCGCTGTGTCAGTCTGTGTACATAATCCTCACCTGGGTGTTGCTGTTCAGTGTAAGCAATATCATTTGCATTTTATTCCTCTGATTTATTTCTCTGTGGTTGCGCTCGTCTACAGGGTCCAGAGAGGGACAAAACAGTATCAATGGCCTTGTCAGCAGCAGAACGGTTTGTCTTGAAGTCTCAGCGAGAAGGAGGAGGTACAGCGGGGGGATAGAAGCATCTTTAAAAATGTTGAAAACTTCTGTTTATTGCTCACCCTTTGTTAAACTAGGGAAGTTTAAGCAGTGCATGTGTGGATCTGCACACACATGCAGCATTTTTCTTGCATTCCATGTATGAGCTAGCCTCAGTCAAAACAGTGACGACACATACATGACTGCCTGCTGTTTTGCATTACTGTGTATCTACTGTGATTCATGCATGCTGTACTGTGACTGAGATAATAGTGTATGTGAGACACACTTGACAACAACATTGATCAGGATGTGAAAAAGCTACCAGATACAAGTTGTCAGCAGGTTATGGCTGACTAACCACCCTACCTTACATCACTCTGGGCTAATACTGTAAAAAGCAATCATTAGTTTGTAATATCAGATCATTTGTTTTGATAAATACATAGTCCAGTATCAGGGTTCATATGAGCTATTTTAGCAGTAATTTTACACCTCCACTATGATAGTATTTAGCTGTTAATCATGTTAGCAAGGAAGCTCGGGTTTGCAATTCATTCTTAATTTAGCCACGCTGCATGAATTTGGATGATACGATTTTTGAAAATGACAGTTTCATTTATCGGGCGTTTATAAAATCGTATTTCTTAGGCTGGCTTTTAAGGAAGGAGAAAAGGTATGTATCAGTTGGCTGGGAAGAAAGATGGAGGTGGAAAGGATGTGCGAGCTATGGGACAAAGTTGCTGAGACTAGGTTAAAAAGAGGTGAGGATCAGTGAGCAGGAGTGTGGCTTTGTGCTGAAAAGAGCACAACAGATTGTCTGGAGAGAAGGTGAAGGAAAGTCAGCTGAAGCAAGACAGTTTGTGGAGTTTGTGTTGGACTGTATGTTATGCTGGGAGCCTGGGGATTAGTGGACTTTGATTCCAAGTTAATACTAGCTAGTGTTTCTCACTGGTTTTTGGGTGGTGGAGTAAAAGGGATTGGTTGGTGGCTGTTTCTAATGTTAGCCTTTTCTTGCTTTTCTTACAGGCAGGGTAAAGACATGGTGATGAATGAGTGTGTGGGCCGTCTGCTGAGGACCAAGAGCTCAGGACAGTCAGACGGGGGCGTCGCAGCAGGAGTCACCGTGCTCGACAATCCTCTGCTGTTCTGAGATGTCACACTCCTGCCTGCACATACAAACCACAGTGAAGTCAAAGTTCCACCTGCACCTCCACCTGTTCTTGCAAAAGCATGAAAACTGACAGAGGTGAGACAGCAGAAAAGTTCTTGTTTATTTCTTTTTTTACTAAGTTAAGGAATTAAGTTAAGAAGAGTGATTAAATAAATTGTTTCTTGCATTTTTGGTTTAATGATTGTGTTTAGGATTATTTCAGAAACATGTTAAGAGGATCTTTGTAAGCCTGTATTTACTTTAAAAGAAGGGAAGCACTTCTTCATTCTACAGAAAAGGTGACACATTACAGATGAGTTCATAAAAAGTGTCACTGTCACTCTTTCAGGGCTCTGTCACTTTTTCTTTTTTACTGGAACAGCATGGTAAAGTAGGCCTAGGCTGCCATCTTGTGGCAGTGTGTTGTTACTACAACATATGAAATTGTGTTTCTATTGGAAATATAATTCAGCACCACCGAGCCGCTCTCTCAGTTACAAACTGAACCTGTTTTTTAGACATATAAATCACTAAGTACAGTGAAGCTTTTGGTTTTGTAAAAGTGTTTCTTATTCTAAATGCATGTTGATTTTTATAAGGGTGAAGAGCAGTTAGCAGTGCATTCATGGACATCTTTAAACTATTAACTGAAGAATCTTTGGTCATGATGGCATGAACTAGAAACGTGAGCTCCAGGTGAGACTGCACAGAAGAACAAGTGTCCTTAAACTGCATCAACTGATGACGTCTTACAATTTTATTCTACTGTGTGTTTTTATCATTGAACGTTTCTGTCTTCAGGTTTCTCTCAGATCAAGATTGAATGTGATGACAAGGGTGATGGATGGTGTGACATGTGCTGCTGGCCCACAGAACCAGGTGAGTATGCTGTCCATGTGCTCTGCAACAATGAGGACATCCAACACTCTCAGTTAAGATTAGTTTTCATGATTGTTGCTTCAAGGCCTGAGATCATGGTGGTGGGCTTGTGATGGACACACTTTTCATGGCTGAAACCTCTCCTGTAGAGGCTAAGCCTAGGCTTGAAGCCACTGGGGTGTTCGTTGGCGACGGTGACGCGATGTCACTGGTATGCATGAAGTTATTAAACTTGATAGAGTCCAATAACTCCAGCCTTACTCATCTTGTCCTTCAGATTCTTTATTTCCAGGATTTAACAGCAGCTCAGTGGTCACAAACTGTTTGCTTCCCCCCGATCAACAACACAGCTGCCGCTAATTACGTGTGTCTACCTTAAATATCTTCACAAACTCAAAATGTGACCTCTAGCACCAAACGCTTGCTGCAGTTCTTGGTGTCAGAGGTGACACACAAGGTATCGGGTTTTCACTGCAATTACTTTTTCATATAGGACCAAGTATGTTTGGATAGCTTTTTGCCCTTGAAAACTGCCGTTTCATATTAGACATTCTTGTCTAATGTTATAAATGTATTGATCTGAAAGGTGTAAGTGTGACAAATATGCAATAAGATACAAAATCAGAAAGGAGGCAAATACTTTTTCACAGCGCTATAGTCTGTAAATGGTCTTCTTTTGGCTATAGTAGATCTTTTACTTGTTCCTTTCTTAATTGTTTGTTTGAAATTGTTTTTTCGATCATATTGAGTATAGACGAATGCAACTGTGAGCTTTAGCGATTAGCCCGTTTCAACAGGACCGTGATCCTGATGTGTGAGACAGCAGGGTGCTGCCACTGGTGTTGTAATGTGTGATTTAGTTCCTCCTAACATTTCAGTTTGCTTCCAGTATCTATCCTCTGTGATTACTGGCTCTTTAGACAGATTTAATAGAAGTGTGTGAGCTATTGGCTCAGTATAAAGGGTCAGTAGTGTTTTCATGTCACCTATCCATCCTCCATTTAGTCACCCAAAGCATGTAGTAAATACTCCTCACTTTTATTCACCTTCTCTTAAATTCAGACAAATTCCCACTTGTTAACATTGAGCTTGTGTGTGTGTGTGTGTGTGTGTGTGTGTGTGTGTGTGTGTGTGTGTGCGCGCACGCAAGTTCCAGCCACCAAGTTGAATGAACACCATCACCAAATCCAACCTGGGTCAGTGTGTCAGCAAGATTTAAAGAAAACATAAAAATTATATTGTCTCCTCGAACGGATGTTGTGTCACCTCCTCCCTCCATGCACAGGTACATCCCAGCCATCGTGGATCACAGTGGAGGCCTGCCCTGCCATGGTACCTACCTGCTGCACCAGGTACAGGATTGGTGCACATGTTGTTTTCTTATTACTCACACAGTGGTAACTGCTTCCTTTGTATACAGTTGAATCTCTTCTTTTAAAGCGTAATGTTGCTCTAGCTGTGCCCACTGTGATCCTGAGCTCCTGTTATGTTTGCTGCAGGGGATCCAGCGGAGGATCACAGTGACCCTCATCCACGAGAAGGGCAGCGAGCTCCATTGGAAAGATGTTCGTGAGCTGCTTGTAGGTGAGCAGCCTACCTTTAGGGTCTAGTCGTACTATACCTCTCTGTAGTAAACAAAAACCCCAAAGCTCAGAAACAATGTTTTATAGTGTTTGTGTGCTTTTGATAGAAGAAGACAGGACAGAACATCATTAAAGGGATTTGACTTTGTGAGATCACACTGAAAACGCACCACTCGGTTCACTCTGAGATATTTTCAGTCTGGAAAGATGAATCTGTCGGGCTTTAGGCTGCTTCTCACTTTAAGCAGTTCATGCTGTAGCTGATGGACCAAAAAAATTACATTTCATATTTTAGACATTCAGCTGCTGACTCTGAAGCCAACAGGGCTCTTGAGTGTGGATGATTGTGTTGGTACTGGATGCTGTGATCAAACAGCTGTTCTGATCTGTCTTCATTCATGCCTGTCGATATTAAGCCTCCTAAGCTCCAAACCAGTAAAAGCGATCTTTGGAGGCAACACCCTTTGTAGTACTTTTCTGTATTTGTTTGTGATTGTGTGACACTGAACCACAGTGCTATGTATATCCTCTGTAACACTCAGACGTTTCCAGATCAATGTTTTCCCCCTCAGCTGTTTCTCACTATAGAGCAGGGGTAGGCAACTCCAGGCCTCGAGTGCCGGTGTCCTGCAGGTTTTAGATGTGTCCTTGATCCAACACAGCTGATTCAAATGGCTAAATTACCTCCTCAACATGTCTTGAAGTTCTCCAGGGGGCTGGTAATGAACTAATCATTTGATTTAGGTGTGTTGACCCAAGGTGAGATCTAAAACCTGCAGGACACCGGCACTCGAGGCCTGGCGTTGCCTACCCCTGCTATAGAGTCTTACCTCAGTAACAATGAGGCACCAGCAGAGCATATCTGGCTCTCAGTCTGTGGCTGATAGTGCCCCCTGCTGTTAATAACAGGAACAGTGTAACCTTGTATAGAGCTCATAGTGATGGTCTTAAGATTGCTGCTGCAAGGCACTAATTTGTATCCATGTGTGCTGTATATTCTGAGCATATGCAGTTATGTGAGCTCTCAGGTTTTATGTATCAGGACATAATTAAAAAAAATCAGGTCCTTAGTAGGTCTTAATATGAGGTAAATGCAACCTCAGATGAACAACACATAACACATTATACCAGGTCATTATTTATTTAACAAACACTGAGCCGAAATTCAGATGTTTAAAAAACTAAGTACATCCAAGACTATTTCCATAATTAGTTAAGAGGGTCAGTATCAGCCAGGTGCTAATCAAATGCAATAGATCATCAGTAAGTGTAACCACTACTGTCAGTTTGCTGGTGTGGCGTATTCAGGTAAGTGGTAACATACTGAGGAGGAGAGAAGCAGTTGTTGATACCCATGAATGTGGGAAGGCTTTGAAGTCCATCATTTTACAGCAAGAAAGATTATTTGCAAGTTCAAAAAATCAAAGACTGTTTCCAATCTTACCAGGAGTGGACGTCCCAGAAAATTCACCCCACACATCTGAGGCTCTACAGGCCACAGTTAGCATGCTAAATGTTGGAGTTCATGGCAGTGCAATTAGAAAAAGACTCAACATATATGGCCTGTTTGGAAAGGCTTCCAGGAGAAACCATTTTCCCTCTAAATACAACATGGCAGCATGGGTTAGGTTTGCAAAGTTGAAAACCTAAGCCCTAATGCACAGCTTCAACATTGGTAAAAACCAAACACGGCATATCAGCACAAACACCTCATACCAACGGTTTTGCTCGGGTGATGATTATTTGGGCTTTTTTTTGCTGGCAAAGAACCTGCAAAGTGTCCAGGTCACTGAGTGAGCCATGAAGTACTCTAGAGTCAAAGAGATCATCGTTGGGTCTGACTCCAGAGCGCAGCAGCAAAGCAACAACAGAGTGGTGCCGCAGTGGCTCAAAGTTGAGACTTTAACATGATTGAATGTTAAGAACGCTGTGAATGAATAAATATCTGCAAACTTCAATGAACCGAAGAACCATTGTAAAGACAAATGGGCCAGAAATCCATCCACACTGCTGTGAAACACTAATAAAAAATGATTACCTCAAGTTTGTGCTGCTAAAGTTGGTTCCATCAGCTGCTGCATCACAGGTATAATGATGATGTGGTGTAATAATCTAGATCCAGATCCTTAAACTGCTTTTTCACGTGTCTGTAAATGAATTTCTTATCATTGTCCTGATTGGTGTCGGCTGACACTTGACACTCTGTGGCTCCTGATTTATCTGTTGTCAAGGTCTCACCTCAGTGCGATTCCTCACGTTTTGTCATGATTCAAGGATGAATGTGAACACCGCTTCAGTCACTGTGTTCACTTCCTGATATGTCAGAACTGTGCTCACGTCACTCACTTTTTTTTAACAGCATGACACACTGCTGTAAACAGAGACCCTGTAATGTTAGCACCAAGTAGGACTTCATAAAAAATAATGCTGTCAAGCTAACTTTTCCTCTTTCTGTCTTTTTCAGCACTTTCTATCGCTTTGAGGCAGTGTGGGACAGATCCCTGCACAACTCCCTCCTGCTCAACCGCGTCACTCCCTATGGAGAGAAGATCTACATGACCTTATCTGCGTATCTGGAGGTCAGCCGCTGCTCCGCCGTGTTGTACCTGTTTGTACGTGTTTTTAAGTGTCTTGATGTCATCGTGTCTAACACACACCCTTTATCTCCTCTCTGCAGCTGGACCATTGCATCCAGCCTGCCATTATCACCAAAGACATCTGCATGGTCTTTTACTCCCGAGACGCCAAGTTGTCCCCACCTGTTCTCTCAAGAACCTCTTTGGGACTGGATACTCCAAAACTCCTGACTGGTAAATCTGGGCTGCTGCACTGTGGCCATCTCTGTTTCACAATCAAAGATATCTGCCCTGTTACAAAGTTTCCTTGTTCATAACTTCTGCTTCATTATGGCAACCGAGTGACTGGGATCTACGAGCTGAGCTTGTGTAAGATGTCTGACACTGAAAGCCCAGGTGGGCGGCCATGAAACATGTTTAAAGAACAGCAGCTGTTTTATCATAATTCTGTGGAGAGCTTCATCCTAATGAGGGCTCATGTCCGGAGCAGGGATGCAGAGGAGGAGGAGGAAGGTCTTGGACACATCAGTGGCTTACGTGCGAGGAGAGCCTCGCTGGCTGGAGGCCCAGAGGAGATAGCCTCATCCTAGAGCAGCGGTCCCCAACCCCCGGGCCTCGGACCGGTACCGGTCCGTGAGTCGTTTGGTACCGGGCCGCGAGAGTTGAGGCTCGGGTGAAAAATGTATGGTTTTCAGGGTTTTTATCGGTTTTCAGCGTTATTTTGTTATCGTTTTTATCGTTAACTCGGTTTTCCTGGGTCTTTTCACGTGTGTTCTGAATAAATCTTCTTTTTTTCGGTACCGGTACTGGTTTTATTTTGTTGTATTTATCCGTGACACCTTAAAGGCCGGTCCGTGAAAATATTGTCGGGCATAAACCGGTCCGTGGCGCAAAAAAGGTTGGCGACCGCTGTCCTAGAGCACCAGTGGGAGCTAGAGAAGATGGAGCAGCTGCAGGAGGTGGGGCCTTAAAAGATTTATAAAGAAATGAATCTCTGTTTAATATCGTAGAGGGAAAAAGACTTTTCAACTCAAAGACCAAAGTGCTATTCTAAAAAGTTTTTTTTAGAGTACAGACTTTACATGACTAACCCTCCCCTTTTCTCCCCACCTCACATTCGCCCCCATCCTTCGTCCAGGTGGATGAAAAGACCCGTCACCTTCTGGCGCTGAGAGAGAAGCTGGGAGAGGCGGCTCCCGTGGGAACAGCTCCCACCTCCAAGTCCCTGAGCGAGTCTCTGTCCCCCAGTGTGAGCTCGGGTACTCTGTCCACGTCCACCTCCATCTCCTTGCAGATCTCAAGCACCACCTTTGAAAGCGCCATCACGCCGAGCGAGAGCAGCGGCTACGATTCCGCTGACATGGAGAGCTGGTGGATCGTGAGAAGGAGCTGGCCACCAAGGTGAGAAAAACGTCGGAGGCAGGATAGACGTAAAACTCTCCCAGCAGATCTAAGCTGGCGAGGCGGCGTGGCAGCCTGACGAAGAACTGATCGGGCGGAGCGGTACGCGGGAAAACCACCGCTTCCATCCTTTCTGAAAAGCCTTTGAAAATACAGAAAATACCAAGTGTTAAAACTTATTAATCATTGTGATTCTTGACGGTTTTCTCTTGTAAGTAGACTTGTGGCTTAAGTCTCTTTTCATGCAACTCAAACGTTTAAGTTCCACAGAACTTTTGCCTCCCCGCTTCCCTCCAGCAACCCCGCTGCCAGCTTAGCTTTCCTCCTCTCTATTCCCTCCCCTCAGCTTTTTGTGTTTTTGTTTCGATGACAATGTTTGGGTCTAATTTTGTTCCGCTTGGTTGTCATTCCCAAACTCCCCTAACTAAGTAGCATGTTGTAGTAGTCTACTTGTGTGTGCACGACTCTTTAGAAACTTTCCGTTTGCCAATCATCTGTACAAAAAAAATGTCTCTATCAGTTTTATTTGTCTCCTGAAATGAGTTTCATTCTATTTTGGGTTTTTTTGTTGTTGGTTTTTTATTAAATTAACATGCTCGCATGATACCTGCAGCAGTCCTCAGGAGAAGACCAGGTTTGCTCAGTTTCAAACAAAAAACAAAAATGAACCAAATGAGACAGCTTACATCTCCAAGTGACGTGTTAGTTTACGCTCTGCTACCTAAACTATAGCTGCTAATAGATTTATAGGGTATTTTTCTTCTCGCAGTGAATTTGCATCAGGCTGAACCGTCTCTGAAACAAAAACTCAAAGTGGGAATGAACTTTGACAGGAGGGCCACGCCCGATTTCCACTGTCATCCACGTCATACTTAGATCCTCCTCAATCTGTGTACATACGCCGCCTCTAAACCCCCGAAAGTGCCAGTGTCAGTTAGTGAGTCAGTAAAATACTCATGCATTTGTGTTAACATAAAAACTGCAGACTAACTAGAGACAAACAAGCGCGGATCGCTTCATATCTCAGCAGTTTAAAAAACAAACAATGACCGATTGTTCCTGCAGGAGTAGATTTGGGCCCCTTTTTGCTTTTTCATCCCAAGGAAAAAAAACAGGGTTACAAGGAGATGAGGACGAGGACTAGGAGGATGAAAACAAACTAAGGAGAGAACTTGATTTGTACATGCAGTCTGTTCTGGGATCAGTGTGGTAGTTAACCCTCATTTAACACATTCCTCTCTGCTCCTCTAGCTCGCTCTATCTCACTGAGAATCAGAAAGCCTTGACATTTACTGCTATTAACTTTACACTCTTCTTGTAAAGACGCAAAGAAAACACAGTGAAAAGGTTAGAAGGACTTAAGGAAAAAGAATGAATGAATGGTTTAATAGAAGGAAAGAAGTTAAAGGGACTACATATTCAAAGGTCTTATTTCTGATACTACCCCATGAAAATATTTGCTCTGTGTGCCGTGCTGCAGCTGCTACATTCGGCTTCGGATTCACTTTTTGGCACCTACGCCTCTCGAGATGTGTTAATGCAGAAAGGTATTGAAAAACTCTGGTCAACCAACCAGCAGTCTGCCTGCTGTGTCGTATGAAATGGATGGAAGGAGAGGTACCAACTGTCTGTTACATATAGATAAAAAATAAAGCTCTGACGTGACCTCGGGTCAGCCAGCCTGACGGTCAGAGAAACAGAAACGTGCTGGATTGTGGATCTCTGAGCTGCACATCAAAGATGCACCTATGCACAGATCAAGTCTGAAAAGTGCAATGTACCTCATATACATGTTGATGCGAAGCGCTGCCAGAGCAAACGTTTCCACTGCATTTGCAGAGGTGTTTTTATTTTGGATTGTGTATTTATTGTTTGCAATCTTTAAATATTAGTTTGCAGCTCTTTGCACATATTAATAAAAGGTTCAACTAACTGATCAAATAAAGTCTGTGCGGTTTAGTTGTTCCACTCATATTAAACCAAATGATGGTGTGGCGGCCTGTTCTAGTGTGAACTAAGAGAGGCTTTGAATGTAAGAGAGGGGGGAAAGGAAAAGCAGACCTAACATGTAACCCCTGCAGCTCGACTGAGGAGGTGAGTTACATTAGTGCTTCCTCTTTATTAGAAAGCGGTTTGAGTGAATTAGAAGTCTGTTATTTTTTTGGAGGAGATCTACTCATTAGTCATGCGAGGCATCCATCTGAGCTCTATCAAAATAAAGGTGTATTTTAACTCATTTTAATTTTTTCTAATATCAGAGATATAGGACTATACAAAGTAGCTGGTGACATCTAAAACGACAGCAGACTTATTGTGTCTTTCTTCACCTCATCACTTTTTTCTGTGTGTTTATTTTTCTGTTGATGCCTGTGATGGACCGAGTTGAAAAACAGGAGGAGTCCCAGGAATTATTAGAAAAATATAGTTTCCATTTATTTAACCCCCAAAATTATATTTACAAGAGTAATGAATGTTGAGCTCATAAAAGAGGTCAAAGAAACAAAACTGAACTCAGGCAAAGACTGCAAACTTAACAAACCAAATGACTGCTACAAACAAACATAACTGACCTAAAACATGAAATGACATACAAAGGTATATATAATGGCTGATCAGACCATTGTGACACATGAGGGGTAACAAACAAAACACAATCATAAATCACAAACAATGCAGTACAATCTAGTTTGTTAATAAACTAAACACCAAAGAAGAAAATCAAAAACCCCATTAAACCCTAAACTCAAATATTTAATTAAATACAAATACTTTGTTTTTAAAGTAAAGAAAACACACATTCCCGCTTCAGCAGGAAGTGGTGGTGTGGTCCAATTATCTTCCTTTGCATTTAATGGTTTCAAACCCTGGCTACCATCTTTTGTCCAGCAACGACTTTAGAGTGTGGCCACGGGTTTGGCCATCACACACCCCCCCACTTCTGGATCTTCCATCAGGCAGCGAGAGAGGTAATCAGCAGTGGTGTTGTCTTTACCAGGGATATAGTGAACCTTAAACCGGTATGGCTGCATAGCCAGATACCACCTGGTGATTCTCCCATTAGTGTCTTTCATTCTTTCCAGCCACTGCAGGGCTTTGTGGTCAGTTTGAAGGATGAATTCTCTTCCCAGCAAATAATATTTGAAAGAGTCAAGTGCCCATTTAATGGCCAAGGCTTCCTTCTCAACCGTTGCGTAGCGGCTCTCCCTTGGTAGCAGCTTACGGCTGATGTAAGCGACAGGATGTCGATCCTCTGGTGGTCCCTGCAGAAGCACTGCTCCCAAACCCCTTTCAGAAGCATCAGTCTGCAATGTAAAGTCTTTTGTGAAATCTGGTGAGTGCAGAACAGGGTTCTTACTCAGGGACTGGCGAAGGTCTTTGAAAGCTGCAACGGCTTCAGCTGTCCACCGAATCTTATTGGGACATCTTGAGCCAATCCTGTCCGTCAGTGGGGCTGCTCTAGCTGAGAAGTTGGGAATGAATCTGTTGTAGAACGCAGCCATGCCGAGGAAGGATCGCAGCTGTTTCCTGGTTTGTGGAAGAGGACATGATGCAATTGCATTAATTTTGTCAACCTGTGGTTTAATTGTCCCACCTCCAACAGTAAACCCGAGGTACTGGACTTCAGTCCTAGCAAGAGCACACTTTGCTGGATTGATGGTAAGGCCTGCGGAACACAGCCGATCCAGCACGATCCTTAGGTGATCCACATGCTCTTCCCAAGTTCCACTGAAAACAACAACATCATCAAGGTACGCACAGGTGAATGCTGAGAGCCCACAGAGTATCTTATCCATTAGTCTTTGAAATGTTGCTGGGGCCCCATGCAGACCAAATGGCAAGACTGTGAACTCGAACAATCCCCACAGAGTACAGAATGCTGTCAACTCTTGAGACTGTTTAGTGAGAGGTACTTGCCAGTATCCCTTGGAGAGATCAATGGTCGTTAGATATTTTGCCTTCCCCAAACGCTCAATGAGATCGTCAATGCGTGGCATCGGGTAAGAGTCAAATTTTGATATGGAATTGAGGTACCTGAAGTCGATGCAGAAACGTATCGTGCTATCCTTTTTCGGAGCCAACACAACAGGGTTGCACCACTCACTTGTTGAAGGTTGGATGATTCCAAGAGACAGCATGAGGTCCACCTCCTCCTTTAACTCCACCAGGAAGCGTTCCGGTATCCTGTAACTCATACGCTTCACAGCTGCATCAGGTTTTAAAACAATGTCATGCTCCACCAGACTCGTGCGACCTGGGTACTTTTGAAATATGTCTGAATTAATCAGAGGTGTTACCTGAGACTGTTGCTCACTGGTGAGATGGCTCAGGTCCAGGACAGAGACTGTTACTGAAGGCAAGTAGTCATTAACTTCTTCCTCCTCATCCACGCTGTGAATAAGCAAACCCTCCGTTTTATTCTCAGTGCGTGGAATCCATTCCTTAAGAAGGTTAACATGGAGCACTCTACTCCCTCGCTGGAGACCTGGTGTGGAAACTTTGTAGGTAGTAGGTCCAAGTTTCTTCTGTACTTCAAAGGGTCCCTGCCACTTTGCCAGCAACTTGCTGTCAGAAGTTGGCAACATTACCAAAACCTTCTGGCCAGGGACAAAACTCCTGTGGCGAGCTTTTTTATCAAACAAAGTCTTTTGTTGCCTCTGAGCAGCTGCCATATGGCTCTGAGCCAGTTCACTCATCTGCTGAAGCTTTTCTCTCATATGAATGACATATGAAATAACATTGACCGATTCCTCTTTAACTTGCTCTCCCTCCCATGAGTCCTTTAGCAGGGTCAATGGGCCTCTCACCTCATTGCCATAAAGAAGCTCAAACGGGGAGAAGCAAGTGGAGGCTTGAGGAACTTCCCTGTAGGCAAAAAGGAGGTATGGCAGCCACTGGTCCCAATCAGACCCTGTATCATTGACAAACTTTCGGAGCATTTGTTTGAGAGTTTGGTTGAAGCGCTCCGTCAGTCCATCTGTCTGTGGGTGATAAGGGGTTGTCCGCACACTCCTGATGCCTAACAGCTTATAGACCTCTTTCAACAGTGTGGACATAAAATTAGTGCCCTGGTCAGTTAAAATCTCCTGTGGGAATCCAACCCTTGAGAACAGTTGAATCAATGAGGAAGCTACAGTTTTTGCTTTAACAGTTTTTAGTGGAAAGACTTCAGGATACCTCGTAGCATAGTCTGTAATGACTAGCATAAAGCGATTTCCAGATTTACTTGTTTCTACAGGACCAACTACGTCCATGCCAAGACGCTGAAATGGTATACCAATGATTGGGAGAGGTTGGAGTGGTGCTTTGGTGGGGACCCTAATTGAAGTCTTCTGACATTGAGGACAACTCCTGCAAAACATAGCAACATCTGAGCGCAAAAACCAGGCCAGAAAAAATATCGCTTGATGCGAGCGGTGGTCTTATGCTTCCCCAGGTGGCCAGCCCAGGGAATAGAGTGCCCCAAAGTAAGCACTGTTTCACGGGCTACTTTAGGGACCACTAACTGTTTAACCTGGCCGTGCTGGTGGTATAAAATGCCATCTTGCAGAATGTACAGCTCTTTATTTGTGTCAGATTCAACAGAGTCCTTTTCCTTAGCCCTCAGCAACATGGCAGACAAAGTTGGATCAGCCTGCTGCATTTGTCTAATGTTTGTAGGTACTGAAAAACCTAAAGGCATATCTGGAGCAGCCTGAACTGATGTATTTCCAACAGTGTGTTGAAATTTTTCACTTCTTCTTTGACTGCGTGGCTTCCGAGACTTCCCGGGTTCTGTCTCTAGTTCAGCCTCAAAGAAGGGTAAAGCACTGAGGGTTGCATAATGCTCATCCTGATTTTTAGTTTGAGCCCTTGTTATAGCAACATTACACTCATGTACTTCCCTCAACAGATCATAGATGACTGGCAGATCCTCCCCAAGAACTACAGGATAGGGCAGATTATCAGCTACACCAACCTTTAACAGATAGGGTGTCCCCTGCACTTCAATAAACAGATCAGCAGTAGGGTATGGTCTTTCATCACCATGTATACAGCAAACTGATATGGTTTCAGAGGAGCATGTGTAATCGTTTGACACATATTTCCTGTGTACCAGAGTCTGTGTGCTGCCAGTATCTATTAAAGCATTAATTTCTTGTCCATTAATCTTAACTGTGGTGATTTTATTTGACTGCTTTCTCTCAGATGTAATATCCACATTCTGGTGAGGCACAAAACACATCTGAGATAATTTGCTTTGATTATTAGGACACATGGGCTTAGTGTGACCTTCCTGTCCACAAAGGTAGCACACTGGTGGCCTTTTACCTGGCTTCAAGGTATTCAGAGGCTGCTTTTCCCTTGTAAAGGGCTTACCCACACCCGTCGCTGACCTCTGAGGATGCTGAGGGGGTTGCGACCGACGTGAATCTCTGGCAGCCTTCCATGCACTGTTGCTCCATGGCTGACTCTTACTTCGGGCAGCTACAAACACATCAGCCAGGGTGGCAGCCTCTGCAGCAGACTTTGGATTATGCTCCTTAATCCAGACCTGAAGCTCAGGACACAGCATTCTTAAAAACTGCTCCAAGATAATAATTTCACCAACTTCTTTTACAGTTCTGTTTTTTGGCTGAATCCATTTTTCATAAAGTTCTTTCAGTCTTGCATACAGTTCCTTGGGACTCTCATCAAAAACTTCAAGACAGCGAAATCTTTGCCTGTATGTTTCTGGGTTTATATCATATTTTTGCAAAATGGCAGCTTTTACCTTATCATATTGCAGTGAATCGTCCACATCCATATTAACATAGGCACTTCGAGCCTTACCAGTAAGAAGAGGAATGAGGTGAAAAATCCAGTCTGACTCTGGCCAGCGACAAGCAGCTGCAATTCTCTCAAAAGTGGTCAGAAAATGTTCAACATCATCTTCAACAGCTAGTTTCTCTAGTTTAGGATGATGAATATGCACAGACTGACCTGTTAATATGGAGGCTGAGCCAGAACCCTCATGCTGAGATGTTGCTTGTGTCTGATAATCAGCTGGAGTTTCAACAGGCTCTGGATCAGTTGATGTGGGCTCTGGAAGTGGGGTGGTTCTGGCCTGCACTTCCATTTGCAAAAGCCGAAACTGGTGTTGCAAACTCTTAAAACGCTGTTCTTGCAGTATAGCATCCTCTCTCTGCTTTTTATCTCGAACTTCCTGCTGTCCCATGAAAGCCTGAAGAATCCCAGCAATATCAAGCAGAGTTGGCTCCCTGGTATCCTCTCCTTCAGTGTCTCCAGCCACAACTGAAATTCCTTCTTCCATCTCCCTCTCTGGCTGCTGCAAGGCCTCTTTGGCCTCCATTTTATTTCCTCTCTTTGGGCGCACAGCATTCTGCATGGCTCAAAAAGTTTGTCAGGGGACAAAAAAGGGCAGAAAAATGCAAAAAAAAAATCCTGTCTCCTCAACTGAAGGATCCCACTTCTGACACCACATGTGATGGACCGAGTTGAAAAACAGGAGGAGTCCCAGGAATTATTAGAAAAATATAGTTTCCATTTATTTAACCCCCAAAATTATATTTACAAGAGTAATGAATGTTGAGCTCATAAAAGAGGTCAAAGAAACAAAACTGAACTCAGGCAAAGACTGCAAACTTAACAAACCAAATGACTGCTACAAACAAACATAACTGACCTAAAACATGAAATGACATACAAAGGTATATATAATGGCTGATCAGACCATTGTGACACATGAGGGGTAACAAACAAAACACAATCATAAATCACAAACAATGCAGTACAATCTAGTTTGTTAATAAACTAAACACCAAAGAAGAAAATCAAAAACCCCATTAAACCCTAAACTCAAATATTTAATTAAATACAAATACTTTGTTTTTAAAGTAAAGAAAACACACATTCCCCCTTCAGCAGGAAGTGGTGGTGTGGTCCAATTATCTTCCTTTGCATTTAATGGTTTCAAACCCTGGCTACCATCTTTTGTCCAGCAACGACTTTAGAGTGTGGCCACGGGTTTGGCCATCACAATGCCTTTCAAACAAAACTAGCCATGATATTTTCCACCTTCCCCCTCTGACAATTAATATCAGTTAACCCCGCCCCCTTTCAGATTTGTTCACCAAAAGAAAATAAAAATAAAACGTCATTAACGCTGTTTATTATTTGTCAGACCGGTTTCATTTTCATGCTTTGTAAATATCTATGTTGTATGGAGCTTGAACTAAAATGTAAATATGTTTACTGTATTTGTAATAATTATAATCCATTAGCTGTACAGCATAGATGTGTCATGCAGATATCCTAATTCTGTGTATGGTAATCTTGCACCATTGAACTGTTAGTGAATGAGGCAACAATAAAAGTGGGAAACGTGCATTAGCAGATCAAGTGCTGCCTGCTTATTTCCTGCTTTATGTGAGCTTCTGCTGTAGTTTATTATGTGCTTTTAGCCCCAAGAAACCACCCTGTGGCGCACAATAAGATCTTCTGATGTTTGGTGTCATCTTCCTGTGATCTCCTGTGAACAGGTGGATTCATTCATTTCAAGTTTATGTATGTAGCACTAAATCACAGCAGGCGCTGAACACTGTAAAGACTCTAGAATAATTATGGAGGCACAACATTTAAAGCTCCTGTCCTTCCATCCCACAGACCTAAAAGTTAGTTATATGATAAACAGCCCCGTGTTTGTTTACTTGATTTGTAAAATGCAAAGTGGTGACTTTTTCTCTTCAAGTACGTCCTCATATGGAGACAGTTTTTTTTAATGGCCCAAAACAAGTCATTGTTTACAAAAATATACATTTTATTCCGCAAAATGAGGTAAACAGTGAAGAAAAGTATGAGAAAAGGGAGCATAGGATCTCCGGAGACTGTGGCAACTAGAATTATTGTATACGTGTGTGTATTAAGGACTGACACAGACAAAGAATTAATCATACAATGAAGCAATGTACTTTTTAAATGTTTATTAAAACCATTCAAGTATTGAGTCATGAATAAAACAGCAACCTCTGATCTGCTAATTGGGAAACAGAGGATGTCAGTGTATGTTTCAGTGCTAGTTGTACAAATTGAGTGAGATGACTTTACATTTGAATAGATTCGATTACAAGTTATATTTGGTTCTAATTGAATGAGTTCAATTTGATTTAAATCAAGCCAATTCACAACATATAAACTTGAAATATATGGTAAGATAAAGGTTGTGCAATAATACAGAGGAAGCCCAAACGATCAAATGACCCCCTATGAGCAAGAAAACTCCATTTTCGGCAGAACCAGAATCAGGGAGGGGCGGCCATCTGCCTCCACCGGTTGGGGTAAGAAAATGAAACGAAACTATAGGAAGACAAAGAGGAAAGATGTTCATGATATATATGAAACTTTCCGCTAGCCCTGACTAAAATATTGTTTTTGACAGGAAAGTATTGTTTCATTCATGTTTATTCCACGAGGTGGACAGCAGGAATAGAACAAACCAGATACTAAGAAATAAAGTATACAATGAAATATTCTCGATATGCTAAAATTCCCACTGAGACTGGATAAGATTATTCTAAAACTGGTCAAAATACAATTCTCTTCATGCACAGAAATCCCACCCAGTCCCACAACCCAGGACAAATATTCCTTGTGTGTTCTTGAGCTGGACAGAAATTCCTCTTGCTGAGCGGGGTCCACGCCAGCCTCGTGTCAGGCAGACGAGGAGCCTCCTGTCCCAGTCTCGTCCGTCAACTGGGTCCATCACATCCCAACCCAGTTCGCATTCTGCATTGGAGTCCGTCGCTCGATACCACCGCGGCTCCCCTCACGTCATCACCTGTAAGTAAAAACAAATAGGAGCCAGAACCATCATCCCGGAAGCTGCCCTGGCTTATAGCCATGGCGACCCTCTCCCAACACGGCTGCACCCAGTGAACAACAGTGAGACACTACTCACAAATGCAGGCAGTATACATCTGCCCTGATGTCAATCACACACGTTGTCTCCTACTGTCGCCGTTCCTGCTGTCGGGACTGGGTCACCACATCACGCTGACCGGTCTCCAGACGAGGCGTCGCACCCCCCACGATCACGCAGCGGCTCCCTCTTTTCCACCTGGCCTTCATGCGTTCCTCTTCCAATCTAGGGCCTCTCTCCTCCCAGTGCTCAGCTTGCTTCCTTTTAATACGACCTTTAAACAGCTGAAAGGACACCTCTGGACACACCCATGCCTCAACATGTGATCACTATCAGCTAATTTCTCCCATTGCCAGCCAATCCACAGTGGATTAAAACAATGTAAAGCCAAACTTATCACTCAAAACAGCTTTTTAAGAGATTTTAGCACAAACTGAAACTATTGTGGTGATTAAAGAAACAATAAATGTGTCTGGATCATCCCAGTGTTTGTTTTTAACCTCATGAAACCAAGTTTCCATTTTCCTCTAAAGGGGCTGCAACACCCAGCTGCACAAAACCTTCACTTTTTTTTAACAGTTTCACTGTTTTAATATTTTTCATTTCTTACAATCAGAATTCTCCAATAGATTTTTAGAAGAAATTCTTTTTTTTCATGCATCACCAACTGACCCTTTTATGTTAACGTCTCAATCTCCAGCCTAACCTCATTGAATTTTGCTTAGCAAAGTACTTTTCAACTCTAATAATTAGTAAGATTATATTTCTTATCATCTGTTGGTCGTCTGACCTGATAAACTTCAATGAGCATTATAACACAGGAATGATTGTCTCTAAAAATGGGCTCCTGCACGCTTGCAGACATTTTTCCATCACAACTTATGGATGATGAAGGATTTGATTAAAGCTGTGAAACATTACTGATAAACTTCATGTGATGTTGCATTAAAGCCAATTTTCTATTAAAATCAGGGTCTTTTCTAACTGACCTCTGACCTTTGAGCAGTAGTGTGTACTGTATGCTTGTATGTAACTGTATCTGACCTGGATTTTATCACCAGTTTCAAATAAGAATCTTCTTTAAAGTCTGTCTTTCAATACAAATGAAGTTAAACTTTATCAAGGCTGATGGTAAACTGTCCCTAACAAGTCCACTTTATTGCGTGCTCATTGACTTTCTCCTATCAGAGCTGTTTAACAAGTCCACTTTATACATGCTTATTAATCTATCACGCTTATCAGTGGCTCATGGTTGCTTAAAGCCTATGTCTGAACTTGACCACAGAGCCAGAGCATCGTTCAATCTTGGCAACAGCTCCAGGATGACAAACTCCACTTTCTCTGCATCAAGACAGCTCATAACTTTTTAACAGTCTCTCCTGATAGCCTCATATCATCTGCTCTAATCAATAACCATACACTATCATTACAATGTAGACTACAGCTCAAAAGTCTGAGGTGAATTAGAAATGTCTTGTTTTCAGAATAGACTCAAATTTGGTTTCAGATTGAATCACAGCAATTTATCAAAAATAATCATATAAATGCTTAATATTAACACTGATCACAAATCATGAATGATTTTTAATAGAATATCTACAGAGGTGTTCAGAGACCCATTTTCAGCAATAATCCCTCCTGTGTTCAGTGGTACATTGTCTTATCTAATGCAAGCTTAACACATTAAAGCCAAACTTATCACTCAAAACAGCTTTTTAAGAGATTTTAGCACAAACTGAAACTATTGTGGTGATTAAAGAAACAATAAATGTGTCTGGATCATCCCAGTGTTTGTTTTTAACCTCATGAAACCAAGTTTCCATTTTCCTCTAAAGGGGCTGCAACACCCAGCTGCACAAAACCTTCACTTTTTTTTAACAGTTTCACTCTTTGAATATTTTTCATTTCTTACAATCAGAATTCTCCAATAGATTTTTAGAAGAAATTTATTTTCTTTCATGCATCACCAACTGACCCTTTTATCTTAACGTCTCAATCTCCAGCCTAACCTCATTGAATTTTGCTTAGCAAAGTACTTTTCAACTCTAATAATTAGTAAGATTATATTTCTTATCATCTGTTGGTCGTCTGACCTGATAAACTTCAATGAGCATTATAACACAGGAATGATTGTCTCTAAAAATGGGCTCCTGCACGCTTGCAGACATTTTTCCATCACAACTTATGGATGATGAAGGATTTGATTAAAGCTGTGAAACATTACTGATAAACTTCATGTGATGTTGCATTAAAGCCAATTTTCTATTAAAATCAGGGTCTTTTCTAACTGACCTCTGACCTTTGAGCAGTAGTGTGTACTGTATGCTTGTATGTAACTGTATCTGACCTGGATTTTATCACCAGTTTCAAATAAGAATCTTCTTTAAAGTCTGTCTTTCAATACAAATGAAGTTAAACTTTATCAAGGCTGATGGTAAACTGTCCCTAACAAGTCCACTTTATTGCGTGCTCATTGACTTTCTTCTATCAGAGCTGTTTAACAAGTCCACTTTATACATGCTTATTAATCTATCACGCTTATCAGTGGCTCATGGTTGCTTAAAGCCTATGTCTGAACTTGACCACAGAGCCAGAGCATCGTTCAATCTTGGCAACAGCTCCAGGATGACAAACTCCACTTTCTCTGCATCAAGACAGCTCATAACTTTTTAACAGTCTCTCCTGATAGCCTCATATCATCTGCTCTAATCAATAACCATACACTATCATTACAATGTAGACTACAGCTCAAAAGTCTGAGGTGAATTAGAAATGTCTTGTTTTCAGAATAGACTCAAATTTGGTTTCAGATTGAATCACAGCAATTTATCAAAATAATCATATAAATGCTTAATATTAACACTGATCACAAATCATGAATGATTTTTAATAGAATATCTACAGAGGTGTTCAGAGATCCATTTTCAGCATTAATCCCTCCTGTGTTCAGTGGTACATTGTCTTATCTAATGCAAGCTTAACACATTAAAGCCAAACTTATCACTCAAACAGCTTTTTAAGAGATTTTAGCACAAACTGAAACTATTGTGGTGATTAAAGAAACAATAAATGTGTCTGGATCATCCCAGTGTTTGTTTTTAACCTCATGAAACCAAGTTTCCATTTTCCTCTAAAGGGGCTGCAACACCCAGCTGCACAAAACCTTCACTTTTTTTTAACAGTTTCACTGTTTTAATATTTTTCATTTCTTACAATCAGAATTCTCCAATAGATTTTTAGAAGAAATTCTTTTTTTTCATGCATCACCAACTGACCCTTTTATGTTAACGTCTCAATCTCCAGCCTAACCTCATTGAATTTTGCTTAGCAAAGTACTTTTCAACTCTAATAATTAGTAAGATTATATTTCTTATCATCTGTTGGTCGTCTGACCTGATAAACTTCAATGAGCATTATAACACAGGAATGATTGTCTCTAAAAATGGGCTCCTGCACGCTTGCAGACATTTTTCCATCACAACTTATGGATGATGAAGGATTTGATTAAAGCTGTGAAACATTACTGATAAACTTCATGTGATGTTGCATTAAAGCCAATTTTCTATTAAAATCAGGGTCTTTTCTAACTGACCTCTGACCTTTGAGCAGTAGTGTGTACTGTATGCTTGTATGTAACTGTATCTGACCTGGATTTTATCACCAGTTTCAAATAAGAATCTTCTTTAAAGTCTGTCTTTCAATACAAATGAAGTTAAACTTTATCAAGGCTGATGGTAAACTGTCCCTAACAAGTCCACTTTATTGCGTGCTCATTGACTTTCTCCTATCAGAGCTGTTTAACAAGTCCACTTTATACATGCTTATTAATCTATCACGCTTATCAGTGGCTCATGGTTGCTTAAAGCCTATGTCTGAACTTGACCACAGAGCCAGAGCATCGTTCAATCTTGGCAACAGCTCCAGGATGACAAACTCCACTTTCTCTGCATCAAGACAGCTCATAACTTTTTAACAGTCTCTCCTGATAGCCTCATATCATCTGCTCTAATCAATAACCATACACTATCATTACAATGTAGACTACAGCTCAAAAGTCTGAGGTGAATTAGAAATGTCTTGTTTTCAGAATAGACTCAAATTTGGTTTCAGATTGAATCACAGCAATTTATCAAAAATAATCATATAAATGCTTAATATTAACACTGATCACAAATCATGAATGATTTTTAATAGAATATCTACAGAGGTGTTCAGAGACCCATTTTCAGCAATAATCCCTCCTGTGTTCAGTGGTACATTGTCTTATCTAATGCAAGCTTAACACATTAAAGCCAAACTTATCACTCAAAACAGCTTTTTAAGAGATTTTAGCACAAACTGAAACTATTGTGGTGATTAAAGAAACAATAAATGTGTCTGGATCATCCCAGTGTTTGTTTTTAACCTCATGAAACCAAGTTTCCATTTTCCTCTAAAGGGGCTGCAACACCCAGCTGCACAAAACCTTCACTTTTTTTTAACAGTTTCACTCTTTGAATATTTTTCATTTCTTACAATCAGAATTCTCCAATAGATTTTTAGAAGAAATTTATTTTCTTTCATGCATCACCAACTGACCCTTTTATGTTAACGTCTCAATCTCCAGCCTAACCTCATTGAATTTTGCTTAGCAAAGTACTTTTCAACTCTAATAATTAGTAAGATTATATTTCTTATCATCTGTTGGTCGTCTGACCTGATAAACTTCAATGAGCATTATAACACAGGAATGATTGTCTCTAAAAATGGGCTCCTGCACGCTTGCAGACATTTTTCCATCACAACTTATGGATGATGAAGGATTTGATTAAAGCTGTGAAACATTACTGATAAACTTCATGTGATGTTGCATTAAAGCCAATTTTCTATTAAAATCAGGGTCTTTTCTAACTGACCTCTGACCTTTGAGCAGTAGTGTGTACTGTATGCTTGTATGTAACTGTATCTGACCTGGATTTTATCACCAGTTTCAAATAAGAATCTTCTTTAAAGTCTGTCTTTCAATACAAATGAAGTTAAACTTTATCAAGGCTGATGGTAAACTGTCCCTAACAAGTCCACTTTATTGCGTGCTCATTGACTTTCTCCTATCAGAGCTGTTTAACAAGTCCACTTTATACATGCTTATTAATCTATCACGCTTATCAGTGGCTCATGGTTGCTTAAAGCCTATGTCTGAACTTGACCACAGAGCCAGAGCATCGTTCAATCTTGGCAACAGCTCCAGGATGACAAACTCCACTTTCTCTGCATCAAGACAGCTCATAACTTTTTAACAGTCTCTCCTGATAGCCTCATATCATCTGCTCTAATCAATAACCATACACTATCATTACAATGTAGACTACAGCTCAAAAGTCTGAGGTGAATTAGAAATGTCTTGTTTTCAGAATAGACTCAAATTTGGTTTCAGATTGAATCACAGCAATTTATCAAAAATAATCATATAAATGCTTAATATTAACACTGATCACAAATCATGAATGATTTTTAATAGAATATCTACAGAGGTGTTCAGAGATCCATTTTCAGCATTAATCCCTCCTGTGTTCAGTGGTACATTGTCTTATCTAATGCAAGCTTAACACATTAAAGCCAAACTTATCACTCAAACAGCTTTTTAAGAGATTTTAGCACAAACTGAAACTATTGTGGTGATTAAAGAAACAATAAATGTGTCTGGATCATCCCAGTGTTTGTTTTTAACCTCATGAAACCAAGTTTCCATTTTCCTCTAAAGGGGCTGCAACACCCAGCTGCACAAAACCTTCACTTTTTTTTAACAGTTTCACTGTTTTAATATTTTTCATTTCTTACAATCAGAATTCTCCAATAGATTTTTAGAAGAAATTCTTTTTTTTCATGCATCACCAACTGACCCTTTTATGTTAACGTCTCAATCTCCAGCCTAACCTCATTGAATTTTGCTTAGCAAAGTACTTTTCAACTCTAATAATTAGTAAGATTATATTTCTTATCATCTGTTGGTGGTCTGACCTGATAAACTTCAATGAGCATTATAACACAGGAATGATTGTCTCTAAAAATGGGCTCCTGCACGCTTGCAGACATTTTTCCATCACAACTTATGGATGATGAAGGATTTGATTAAAGCTGTGAAACATTACTGATAAACTTCATGTGATGTTACATTAAAGCCAATTTTCTATTAAAATCAGGGTCTTTTCTAACTGACCTCTGACCTTTGAGCAGTAGTGTGTACTGTATGCTTGTATGTAACTGTATCTGACCTGGATTTTATCACCAGTTTCAAATAAGAATCTTCTTTAAAGTCTGTCTTTCAATACAAATGAAGTTAAACTTTATCAAGGCTGATGGTAAACTGTCCCTAACAAGTCCACTTTATTGCGTGCTCATTGACTTTCTCCTATCAGAGCTGTTTAACAAGTCCACTTTATACATGCTTATTAATCTATCACGCTTATCAGTGGCTCATGGTTGCTTAAAGCCTATGTCTGAACTTGACCACAGAGCCAGAGCATCGTTCAATCTTGGCAACAGCTCCAGGATGACAAACTCCACTTTCTCTGCATCAAGACAGCTCATAACTTTTTAACAGTCTCTCCTGATAGCCTCATATCATCTGCTCTAATCAATAACCATACACTATCATTACAATGTAGACTACAGCTCAAAAGTCTGAGGTGAATTAGAAATGTCTTGTTTTCAGAATAGACTCAAATTTGGTTTCAGATTGAATCACAGCAATTTATCAAAAATAATCATATAAATGCTTAATATTAACACTGATCACAAATCATGAATGATTTTTAATAGAATATCTACAGAGGTGTTCAGAGACCCATTTTCAGCAATAATCCCTCCTGTGTTCAGTGGTACATTGTCTTATCTAATGCAAGCTTAACACATTAAAGCCAAACTTATCACTCAAAACAGCTTTTTAAGAGATTTTAGCACAAACTGAAACTATTGTGGTGATTAAAGAAACAATAAATGTGTCTGGATCATCCCAGTGTTTGTTTTTAACCTCATGAAACCAAGTTTCCATTTTCCTCTAAAGGGGCTGCAACACCCAGCTGCACAAAACCTTCACTTTTTTTTAACAGTTTAACTATTTGAATATTTTTCATTTCTTACAATCAGAATTCTCCAATAGATTTTTAGAAGAAATTCTTTTTTTTCATGCATCACCAACTGACCCTTTTATGTTAACGTCTCAATCTCCAGCCTAACCTCATTGAATTTTGCTTAGCAAAGTACTTTTCAACTCTAATAATTAGTAAGATTATATTTCTTATCATCTGTTGGTCGTCTGACCTGATAAACTTCAATGAGCATTATAACACAGGAATGATTGTCTCTAAAAATGGGCTCCTGCACGCTTGCAGACATTTTTCCATCACAACTTATGGATGATGAAGGATTTGATTAAAGCTGTGAAACATTACTGATAAACTTCATGTGATGTTGCATTAAAGCCAATTTTCTATTAAAATCAGGGTCTTTTCTAACTGACCTCTGACCTTTGAGCAGTAGTGTGTACTGTATGCTTGTATGTAACTGTATCTGACCTGGATTTTATCACCAGTTTCAAATAAGAATCTTCTTTAAAGTCTGTCTTTCAATACAAATGAAGTTAAACTTTATCAAGGCTGATGGTAAACTGTCCCTAACAAGTCCACTTTATTGCGTGCTCATTGACTTTCTCCTATCAGAGCTGTTTAACAAGTCCACTTTATACATGCTTATTAATCTATCACGCTTATCAGTGGCTCATGGTTGCTTAAAGCCTATGTCTGAACTTGACCACAGAGCCAGAGCATCGTTCAATCTTGGCAACAGCTCCAGGATGACAAACTCCACTTTCTCTGCATCAAGACAGCTCATAACTTTTTAACAGTCTCTCCTGATAGCCTCATATCATCTGCTCTAATCAATAACCATACACTATCATTACAATGTAGACTACAGCTCAAAAGTCTGAGGTGAATTAGAAATGTCTTGTTTTCAGAATAGACTCAAATTTGGTTTCAGATTGAATCACAGCAATTTATCAAAATAATCATATAAATGCTTAATATTAACACTGATCACAAATCATGAATGATTTTTAATAGAATATCTACAGAGGTGTTCAGAGACCCATTTTCAGCAATAATCCCTCCTGTGTTCAGTGGTACATTGTCTTATCTAATGCAAGCTTAACACATTAAAGCCAAACTTATCACTCAAAACAGCTTTTTAAGAGATTTTAGCACAAACTGAAACTATTGTGGTGATTAAAGAAACAATAAATGTGTCTGGATCATCCCAGTGTTTGTTTTTAACCTCATGAAACCAAGTTTCCATTTTCCTCTAAAGGGGCTGCAACACCCAGCTGCACAAAACCTTCACTTTTTTTTAACAGTTTCACTGTTTTAATATTTTTCATTTCTTACAATCAGAATTCTCCAATAGATTTTTAGAAGAAATTCTTTTTTTTCATGCATCACCAACTGACCCTTTTATGTTAACGTCTCAATCTCCAGCCTAACCTCATTGAATTTTGCTTAGCAAAGTACTTTTCAACTCTAATAATTAGTAAGATTATATTTCTTATCATCTGTTGGTCGTCTGACCTGATAAACTTCAATGAGCATTATAACACAGGAATGATTGTCTCTAAAAATGGGCTCCTGCACGCTTGCAGACATTTTTCCATCACAACTTATGGATGATGAAGGATTTGATTAAAGCTGTGAAACATTACTGATAAACTTCATGTGATGTTGCATTAAAGCCAATTTTCTATTAAAATCAGGGTCTTTTCTAACTGACCTCTGACCTTTGAGCAGTAGTGTGTACTGTATGCTTGTATGTAACTGTATCTGACCTGGATTTTATCACCAGTTTCACATAAGAATCTTCTTTAAAGTCTGTCTTTCAATACAAATGAAGTTAAACTTTATCAAGGCTGATGGTAAACTGTCCCTAACAAGTCCACTTTATTGCGTGCTCATTGACTTTCTCCTATCAGAGCTGTTTAACAAGTCCACTTTATACATGCTTATTAATCTATCACGCTTATCAGTGGCTCATGGTTGCTTAAAGCCTATGTCTGAACTTGACCACAGAGCCAGAGCATCGTTCAATCTTGGCAACAGCTCCAGGATGACAAACTCCACTTTCTCTGCATCAAGACAGCTCATAACTTTTTAACAGTCTCTCCTGATAGCCTCATATCATCTGCTCTAATCAATAACCATACGCTATCATTACAATGTAGACTACAGCTCAAAAGTCTGAGGTGAATTAGAAATGTCTTGTTTTCAGAATAGACTCAAATTTGGTTTCAGATTGAATCACAGCAATTTATCAAAAATGATCATATAAATGCTTAATATTAACACTGATCACAAATCATGAATGATTTTTAATAGAATATCTACAGAGGTGTTCAGAGACCCATTTTCAGCAATAATCCCTCCTGTGTTCAGTGGTACATTGTCTTATCTAATGCAAGCTTAACACATTAAAGCCAAACTTATCACTCAAAACAGCTTTTTAAGAGATTTTAGCACAAACTGAAACTATTGTGGTGATTAAAGAAACAATAAATGTGTCTGGATCATCCCAGTGTTTGTTTTTAACCTCATGAAACCAAGTTTCCATTTTCCTCTAAAGGGGCTGCAACACCCAGCTGCACAAAACCTTCACTTTTTTTTAACAGTTTCACTGTTTTAATATTTTTCATTTCTTACAATCAGAATTCTCCAATAGATTTTTAGAAGAAATTCTTTTTTTTCATGCATCACCAACTGACCCTTTTATGTTAACGTCTCAATCTCCAGCCTAACCTCATTGAATTTTGCTTAGCAAAGTACTTTTCAACTCTAATAATTAGTAAGATTATATTTCTTATCATCTGTTGGTCGTCTGACCTGATAAACTTCAATGAGCATTATAACACAGGAATGATTGTCTCTAAAAATGGGCTCCTGCACGCTTGCAGACATTTTTCCATCACAACTTATGGATGATGAAGGATTTGATTAAAGCTGTGAAACATTACTGATAAACTTCATGTGATGTTGCATTAAAGCCAATTTTCTATTAAAATCAGGGTCTTTTCTAACTGACCTCTGACCTTTGAGCAGTAGTGTGTACTGTATGCTTGTATGTAACTGTATCTGACCTGGATTTTATCACCAGTTTCAAATAAGAATCTTCTTTAAAGTCTGTCTTTCAATACAAATGAAGTTAAACTTTATCAAGGCTGATGGTAAACTGTCCCTAACAAGTCCACTTTATTGCGTGCTCATTGACTTTCTCCTATCAGAGCTGTTTAACAAGTCCACTTTATACATGCTTATTAATCTATCACGCTTATCAGTGGCTCATGGTTGCTTAAAGCCTATGTCTGAACTTGACCACAGAGCCAGAGCATCGTTCAATCTTGGCAACAGCTCCAGGATGACAAACTCCACTTTCTCTGCATCAAGACAGCTCATAACTTTTTAACAGTCTCTCCTGATAGCCTCATATCATCTGCTCTAATCAATAACCATACGCTATCATTACAATGTAGACTACAGCTCAAAAGTCTGAGGTGAATTAGAAATGTCTTGTTTTCAGAATAGACTCAAATTTGGTTTCAGATTGAATCACAGCAATTTATCAAAAATGATCATATAAATGCTTAATATTAACACTGATCACAAATCATGAATGATTTTTAATAGAATATCTACAGAGGTGTTCAGAGACCCATTTTCAGCAATAATCCCTCCTGTGTTCAGTGGTACATTGTCTTATCTAATGCAAGCTTAACACATTAAAGCCAAACTTATCACTCAAAACAGCTTTTTAAGAGATTTTAGCACAAACTGAAACTATTGTGGTGATTAAAGAAACAATAAATGTGTCTGGATCATCCCAGTGTTTGTTTTTAACCTCATGAAACCAAGTTTCCATTTTCCTCTAAAGGGGCTGCAACACCCAGCTGCACAAAACCTTCACTTTTTTTTAACAGTTTCACTGTTTTAATATTTTTCATTTCTTACAATCAGAATTCTCCAATAGATTTTTAGAAGAAATTCTTTTTTTTCATGCATCACCAACTGACCCTTTTATGTTAACGTCTCAATCTCCAGCCTAACCTCATTGAATTTTGCTTAGCAAAGTACTTTTCAACTCTAATAATTAGTAAGATTATATTTCTTATCATCTGTTGGTCGTCTGACCTGATAAACTTCAATGAGCATTATAACACAGGAATGATTGTCTCTAAAAATGGGCTCCTGCACGCTTGCAGACATTTTTCCATCACAACTTATGGATGATGAAGGATTTGATTAAAGCTGTGAAACATTACTGATAAACTTCATGTGATGTTGCATTAAAGCCAATTTTCTATTAAAATCAGGGTCTTTTCTAACTGACCTCTGACCTTTGAGCAGTAGTGTGTACTGTATGCTTGTATGTAACTGTATCTGACCTGGATTTTATCACCAGTTTCAAATAAGAATCTTCTTTAAAGTCTGTCTTTCAATACAAATGAAGTTAAACTTTATCAAGGCTGATGGTAAACTGTCCCTAACAAGTCCACTTTATTGCGTGCTCATTGACTTTCTCCTATCAGAGCTGTTTAACAAGTCCACTTTATACATGCTTATTAATCTATCACGCTTATCAGTGGCTCATGGTTGCTTAAAGCCTATGTCTGAACTTGACCACAGAGCCAGAGCATCGTTCAATCTTGGCAACAGCTCCAGGATGACAAACTCCACTTTCTCTGCATCAAGACAGCTCATAACTTTTTAACAGTCTCTCCTGATAGCCTCATATCATCTGCTCTAATCAATAACCATACACTATCATTACAATGTAGACTACAGCTCAAAAGTCTGAGGTGAATTAGAAATGTCTTGTTTTCAGAATAGACTCAAATTTGGTTTCAGATTGAATCACAGCAATTTATCAAAAATAATCATATAAATGCTTAATATTAACACTGATCACAAATCATGAATGATTTTTAATAGAATATCTACAGAGGTGTTCAGAGACCCATTTTCAGCAATAATCCCTCCTGTGTTCAGTGGTACATTGTCTTATCTAATGCAAGCTTAACACATTAAAGCCAAACTTATCACTCAAAACAGCTTTTTAAGAGATTTTAGCACAAACTGAAACTATTGTGGTGATTAAAGAAACAATAAATGTGTCTGGATCATCCCAGTGTTTGTTTTTAACCTCATGAAACCAAGTTTCCATTTTCCTCTAAAGGGGCTGCAACACCCAGCTGCACAAAACCTTCACTTTTTTTTAACAGTTTCACTGTTTTAATATTTTTCATTTCTTACAATCAGAATTCTCCAATAGATTTTTAGAAGAAATTCTTTTTTTTCATGCATCACCAACTGACCCTTTTATGTTAACGTCTCAATCTCCAGCCTAACCTCATTGAATTTTGCTTAGCAAAGTACTTTTCAACTCTAATAATTAGTAAGATTATATTTCTTATCATCTGTTGGTCGTCTGACCTGATAAACTTCAATGAGCATTATAACACAGGAATGATTGTCTCTAAAAATGGGCTCCTGCACGCTTGCAGACATTTTTCCATCACAACTTATGGATGATGAAGGATTTGATTAAAGCTGTGAAACATTACTGATAAACTTCATGTGATGTTGCATTAAAGCCAATTTTCTATTAAAATCAGGGTCTTTTCTAACTGACCTCTGACCTTTGAGCAGTAGTGTGTACTGTATGCTTGTATGTAACTGTATCTGACCTGGATTTTATCACCAGTTTCACATAAGAATCTTCTTTAAAGTCTGTCTTTCAATACAAATGAAGTTAAACTTTATCAAGGCTGATGGTAAACTGTCCCTAACAAGTCCACTTTATTGCGTGCTCATTGACTTTCTCCTATCAGAGCTGTTTAACAAGTCCACTTTATACATGCTTATTAATCTATCACGCTTATCAGTGGCTCATGGTTGCTTAAAGCCTATGTCTGAACTTGACCACAGAGCCAGAGCATCGTTCAATCTTGGCAACAGCTCCAGGATGACAAACTCCACTTTCTCTGCATCAAGACAGCTCATAACTTTTTAACAGTCTCTCCTGATAGCCTCATATCATCTGCTCTAATCAATAACCATACGCTATCATTACAATGTAGACTACAGCTCAAAAGTCTGAGGTGAATTAGAAATGTCTTGTTTTCAGAATAGACTCAAATTTGGTTTCAGATTGAATCACAGCAATTTATCAAAAATGATCATATAAATGCTTAATATTAACACTGATCACAAATCATGAATGATTTTTAATAGAATATCTACAGAGGTGTTCAGAGACCCATTTTCAGCAATAATCCCTCCTGTGTTCAGTGGTACATTGTCTTATCTAATGCAAGCTTAACACATTAAAGCCAAACTTATCACTCAAAACAGCTTTTTAAGAGATTTTAGCACAAACTGAAACTATTGTGGTGATTAAAGAAACAATAAATGTGTCTGGATCATCCCAGTGTTTGTTTTTAACCTCATGAAACCAAGTTTCCATTTTCCTCTAAAGGGGCTGCAACACCCAGCTGCACAAAACCTTCACTTTTTTTTAACAGTTTCACTGTTTTAATATTTTTCATTTCTTACAATCAGAATTCTCCAATAGATTTTTAGAAGAAATTCTTTTTTTTCATGCATCACCAACTGACCCTTTTATGTTAACGTCTCAATCTCCAGCCTAACCTCATTGAATTTTGCTTAGCAAAGTACTTTTCAACTCTAATAATTAGTAAGATTATATTTCTTATCATCTGTTGGTCGTCTGACCTGATAAACTTCAATGAGCATTATAACACAGGAATGATTGTCTCTAAAAATGGGCTCCTGCACGCTTGCAGACATTTTTCCATCACAACTTATGGATGATGAAGGATTTGATTAAAGCTGTGAAACATTACTGATAAACTTCATGTGATGTTACATTAAAGCCAATTTTTTATTAAAATCAGGGTCTTTTCTAACTGACCTCTGACCTTTGAGCAGTAGTGTGTACTGTATGCTTGTATGTAACTGTATCTGACCTGGATTTTATCACCAGTTTCAAATAAGAATCTTCTTTAAAGTCTGTCTTTCAATACAAATGAAGTTAAACTTTATCAAGGCTGATGGTAAACTGTCCCTAACAAGTCCACTTTATTGCGTGCTCATTGACTTTCTCCTATCAGAGCTGTTTAACAAGTCCACTTTATACATGCTTATTAATCTATCACGCTTATCAGTGGCTCATGGTTGCTTAAAGCCTATGTCTGAACTTGACCACAGAGCCAGAGCATCGTTCAATCTTGGCAACAGCTCCAGGATGACAAACTCCACTTTCTCTGCATCAAGACAGCTCATAACTTTTTAACAGTCTCTCCTGATAGCCTCATATCATCTGCTCTAATCAATAACCATACACTATCATTACAATGTAGACTACAGCTCAAAAGTCTGAGGTGAATTAGAAATGTCTTGTTTTCAGAATAGACTCAAATTTGGTTTCAGATTGAATCACAGCAATTTATCAAAATAATCATATAAATGCTTAATATTAACACTGATCACAAATCATGAATGATTTTTAATAGAATATCTACAGAGGTGTTCAGAGACCCATTTTCAGCAATAATCCCTCCTGTGTTCAGTGGTACATTGTCTTATCTAATGCAAGCTTAACACATTAAAGCCAAACTTATCACTCAAAACAGCTTTTTAAGAGATTTTAGCACAAACTGAAACTATTGTGGTGATTAAAGAAACAATAAATGTGTCTGGATCATCCCAGTGTTTGTTTTTAACCTCATGAAACCAAGTTTCCATTTTCCTCTAAAGGGGCTGCAACACCCAGCTGCACAAAACCTTCACTTTTTTTTAACAGTTTCACTGTTTTAATATTTTTCATTTCTTACAATCAGAATTCTCCAATAGATTTTTAGAAGAAATTCTTTTTTTTCATGCATCACCAACTGACCCTTTTATGTTAACGTCTCAATCTCCAGCCTAACCTCATTGAATTTTGCTTAGCAAAGTACTTTTCAACTCTAATAATTAGTAAGATTATATTTCTTATCATCTGTTGGTCGTCTGACCTGATAAACTTCAATGAGCATTATAACACAGGAATGATTGTCTCTATAAATGGGCTCCTGCACGCTTGCAGACATTTTTCCATCACAACTTATGGATGATGAAGGATTTGATTAAAGCTGTGAAACATTACTGATAAACTTCATGTGATGTTGCATTAAAGCCAATTTTCTATTAAAATCAGGGTCTTTTCTAACTGACCTCTGACCTTTGAGCAGTAGTGTGTACTGTATGCTTGTATGTAACTGTATCTGACCTGGATTTTATCACCAGTTTCAAATAAGAATCTTCTTTAAAGTCTGTCTTTCAATACAAATGAAGTTAAACTTTATCAAGGCTGATGGTAAACTGTCCCTAACAAGTCCACTTTATTGCGTGCTCATTGACTTTCTCCTATCAGAGCTGTTTAACAAGTCCACTTTATACATGCTTATTAATCTATCACGCTTATCAGTGGCTCATGGTTGCTTAAAGCCTATGTCTGAACTTGACCACAGAGCCAGAGCATCGTTCAATCTTGGCAACAGCTCCAGGATGACAAACTCCACTTTCTCTGCATCAAGACAGCTCATAACTTTTTAACAGTCTCTCCTGATAGCCTCATATCATCTGCTCTAATCAATAACCATACACTATCATTACAATGTAGACTACAGCTCAAAAGTCTGAGGTGAATTAGAAATGTCTTGTTTTCAGAATAGACTCAAATTTGGTTTCAGATTGAATCACAGCAATTTATCAAAAATAATCATATAAATGCTTAATATTAACACTGATCACAAATCATGAATGATTTTTAATAGAATATCTACAGAGGTGTTCAGAGACCCATTTTCAGCAATAATCCCTCCTGTGTTCAGTGGTACATTGTCTTATCTAATGCAAGCTTAACACATTAAAGCCAAACTTATCACTCAAAACAGCTTTTTAAGAGATTTTAGCACAAACTGAAACTATTGTGGTGATTAAAGAAACAATAAATGTGTCTGGATCATCCCAGTGTTTGTTTTTAACCTCATGAAACCAAGTTTCCATTTTCCTCTAAAGGGGCTGCAACACCCAGCTGCACAAAACCTTCACTTTTTTTTAACAGTTTAACTATTTGAATATTTTTCATTTCTTACAATCAGAATTCTCCAATAGATTTTCAGAAGAAATTTTTTTTTTTCATGCATCACCAACTGACCCTTTTATGTTAACGTCTCAATCTCCAGCCTAACCTCATTGAATTTTGCTTAGCAAAGTACTTTTCAACTAATAATTAGTAAGATTATATTTCTTATCATCTGTTGGTCGTCTGACCTGATAAACTTCAATGAGCATTATAACACAGGAATGATTGTCTCTAAAAATGGGCTCCTGCACGCTTGCAGACATTTTTCCATCACAACTTATGGATGATGAAGGATTTGATTAAAGCTGTGAAACATTACTGATAAACTTCATGTGATGTTACATTAAAGCCAATTTTCTATTAAAATCAGGGTCTTTTCTAACTGACCTCTGACCTTTGAGCAGTAGTGTGTACTGTATGCTTGTATGTAACTGTATCTGACCTGGATTTTATCACCAGTTTCAAATAAGAATCTTCTTTAAAGTCTGTCTTTCAATACAAATGAAGTTAAACTTTATCAAGGCTGATGGTAAACTGTCCCTAACAAGTCCACTTTATTGCGTGCTCATTGACTTTCTCCTATCAGAGCTGTTTAACAAGTCCACTTTATACATGCTTATTAATCTATCACGCTTATCAGTGGCTCATGGTTGCTTAAAGCCTATGTCTGAACTTGACCACAGAGCCAGAGCATCGTTCAATCTTGGCAACAGCTCCAGGATGACAAACTCCACTTTCTCTGCATCAAGACAGCTCATAACCTTTTAACAGTGTCTCTCTGTCCTCATACTTCTATATATTCTTCTGTAATAGATAACTATACGCTATCATTGTAATCAATCTACACCACAGCTCAAAAGTTTGAAGTCAATTTTCACCTGGTTTATAACCATGTGATCGGTCCACACATCAGTGTCTAAAAAAACGCTCATTTTTATCTGTGTCTATCATCAAAATTTGAGTTGATTGCAAACTCTCCCTAACAAGTTCACTTTATTGCGTGCTCATCAATCTCCTCTACAGCTCAGCTAACTGAAGTCAGTTAGAAACGTCTTTTTATCTTAAAAAAAACAAGATTCTTTTTTATATTTTGTAAATTGGTTTTGAATCCAAATAAATATAATTGCTTAAAACTTGCATTGATCACCAATTATGATTAATGTTTGATAAAACATTAGCTGGTGTATGGATGCAACAATAATGGTGGTGTGTGGATTACAACAATAATAGCGAGTGTGCAGATTATATTACCTATCCTCAGTTTATCACATTAAATCTCATCTTACTAGTGACCCAGTAGCTTTTCCAAATACAGCTGCACTAACCAACATCATTTTTTCAAGTAATATAAAAATCGTTTTTATTTATTACCTTTTTAAACATCCCATTTTTTCTTTCTAATGTCATTAAATCAAGTTTGCCCATTTTTATAAAACATTTGGACCTCCACATCTTTTTAGCGTTCAGTTATTTCCTCAGTGTCACACATGGATTAGTTTTCGTCTCTTTCAATAAGAAAGTCAAATCTTCAGACCTTAAAGCAATCTTTGTTTCTTTCAATCATCTTAATATTTTTAATCTCCTGTAATATAATTGCAGTTAACCAGAGCTTAGCTACTCTGATCTACAGTGATTTTGGGGGTTTGGATTTGTTTTTCACAGGTGCAGAGCCTTTTTCTACAAAATTATGAATAAACTGCATTTTTTAAAAGTACCATTAATCATGTAGACTGACAAGTAACTAAACATGTAACACAGTGATCAGTAGAGAAGAAAGAAAATAACCCATTTACACATTTCTAGTTCAGATCAAAATTATTGTTCTGATTAAGGAAACAGTAAATTTGGCCACGTTATTGTCCTGATCCTCCAATTTTCCCTTTTCAATGTGAAAAAATTCAACTTTTTTTTTTTTTTTTAAATAAAAGCAGATGCACACCCAGATATTTCTTACAGTAAGAATCCTCCAACAACCTTTCAAAAGAAACATTTTTTGTCTTTCCTCAATTTTGAGAGCAACTGAACCCACAAACCTGAAGCTCGAGACCCCAAACTAACCAAATGTAATGTTTCCTTAATCAGCACAGTCATTTTTAACTTTTTGTGTGTTATGTTTACTCACAGTTTTGATGCTTGCTTCTTCGACTTGATCCATGATTAGCTTTTCACCGTCGCTCTGCTGTTTTCTCTCTCCTCATGCTTCTCCTTCATGCGTCCTGTCCTCAAATATAATCCAACCTGCCTCCTTGTTTCCTCCTTGACTTGTATTAGCAAAATTTCCAGGTAAATTAAGAGAAATCCAAAAAAGTTTTCCTGTTTCAAAAGCTCTTCCAGTTGCCTGTCTTCTTGTCCTCCTTCAAATGTGCATTTTTTGACTTATGTATTTATTTGAATTCATATTGCCATGACAACATAGCACAGAGCATCATGGTAGTTTAAAGCAGGTGGTTCTGTCCTCTGCAGAAATGCTGGTGTTCCATAGTGATGTAGAAGTATGTTAATAGTCTTGAAACAGACACTCACTGATCCGGTAAGAGCAGGAATTTAACTACAAACCCTCATAGTCCCCATCAGTATTCTTCATTTTGCTCTGCAGCAATGGTCACAGTGGCTGCTTTAAGTACGTTTGCCCCATAGAAATCCACTGATGTTCAGTGAGTCCCTTTGATACATATTTAGACCTTCATAATTTTCAGGGTGCATGAGTGTTATATCTCCATCTCATCCTAAACATTTTACCAACCAACACGTTCTCACTCCCAACTCGTCAAACGTGTGACGCATGGTCAGGCTCCCTCTGCTTCACTTATTGACATGCAGGGTCCTCTCATTGAATACTATAGAGCTCCCTTAACGTTGCTTATTGACGACAAGAGATTGCCGCGGAAGAGCCTGTTGTCCGTATATTTATATATTTCCGAAATCACATTGTAGTGACGTATACTGAACACAATAAATTATATAATGTAAACAACTACCTGGAAAAACAGGTAGAACGATACTTTTGTATCGTTTATTGCATTTATGGAGGGAGTGATGTATGCTGGGTAATGGCACAGCTAGCGACTGGGTGACTTTATTCACCCGCTTCGGATGTTATCAGTCCATACAATGGGCGTTATTAGCACAAATCAGTCCCATAGATATGGGCCATCTCCTGCTAGATTGTTCAGAAGGTTGTTCTCATCCATCCAGATGGAGGATCCAGAATCCACTCTGGCTGGAATCCGGTGGATACAGCAGTGTGTACAGGTAAGACCATTTAAACAGACAGCATTTATAGAATGACTATTAAAAGTCAGCCAGTGTCAGTAATGTTAATGTGGTTATGTTAGTAATACACCGAGTGCTAATATAACAGCTTTAAGATGCATTTGTAGATATTATTACGTGTTTTACCGTCTTTATGGTGCTAGCTTAAAGTTACGGTGTAAACGTTAGCTTATATTGTAGTAAAGCTGTTACTGTTTAAACGATGTTAGCACAGAAATATTAGCTTCTGTCATGACTGATGAAGTTACTAGTTAATAAAGTTTTCAGTAAAGTGTTTAATCGCAGCCACAGATTGACAGCAAATATCTCGATTAGCTTCAGTGCATCTATAATAAATATGTGCAAGTTTCAGTGCTTCGTTTAAACTGTATGATACTTATACTGATCCAGGGTCAGTGTAAAATACAATCCTAGCTGTGTGAACAAAGCCTGGCTCCTTTAATCCTGCATGACAAACCTCAGAATGCAGGTTATTATTACTCTTTCCTGCTGGCACACCTGTCACACCTGAGAGTCAGCTAGAAACTTACAGTGACGTGGACATCATGCAAAGACTGCCAGACTCTGTAATACTGCAAATGATCAGTGACTCATGTTAACACTAAACTTTAAACGGTATCTCTGTGTCTCTCTGTGTGTGCTGAACATTTAGGATTGAGTCAGGCTGCATCAGCTGAAGCTGTTATTTGTATATATCAGTATTTTTTTCATTCAGGTGTGGGGAAAATACGTAAGACTGCAGTGAAGCGATGTACCAGATTAATCCCTGGCCAAAGGTATCGTACTTAAATCAGACTACTGATCCAGCCACATCAGCCTTTTGTGAGGTCTGTTTAAAGTAGACTAAAAATGAACTGCAGGTTCCTGAGAGGTGGACTGTGAGCACAGAAACACATGTTCATACATACAGCTGCAGCAAACTTACATTAATTTTAAATAGATTTGTTACTCTGATGTCTGTCTCTGTGTTTGTCCTCTGACAGACTGGTGACCTGTCCAGGTGTGCTCTACCTATGACTACTGGGACAGGCTCTAGCCTCTGTAAAAGAAATTTTCTGTTATTCTCATTTAAAGTATTTAAGTGCTTATGCATATGCTTAGTTGTGACACTGTTATAGACTGTTCAGTGAAAGTTTCTAAAACTAGATGAACTTACTTCAGCGTCAGCAGTTTGAGAAAACAACTCCCTTTACAGGTGCTGATAAGGCCAAGGGCACAAAACAGCATAACCATTGATCCGTTAGGTTTCATAGCGAGACACGTGAAGTGTGGTAGGATCAGTTTGTAACTTCCTCCCTCTTCCTTGGAATGCATAAAGGAGTAGGAGCACAACTTCTGTGGCAGCGCTGACATGACTGAACTGTGATGTTTGATGTGTGTTGGCGCAGTAATAAATAGCTTGATCACAGCTCTTTCTGTGTTGCAGACTTTATTTAAAAAATTCCACGACACCCCCCACCCTCCCACTGTGAACCTGAATTGAATATTCAGAAGACATTTGTTTAAATAGTTCTACAAATCTGAGCTGTTGGTGTGTCCTTGGATTGTGTGGTAATAATATTAGAGCTAGCAATCTTTCTTACTGAATCTCTACTATGAGTCATGTTACCTGAGATTAATTCTATGTTTACCTGTCAGCCTGGACAAATGTGCTGTGTGAAGGAAATTAAATTAAATCAGATCTTAACTGCATACATTTAAGGAATCTGTTCATATTTAATTGAAATATGAACCAGTGATTTTTTGATTGCTGATTCCAAGAGAGTCTTTGTGGAAATCCTGTTTGGCTTTTTGTTATTTTAATTCTCTTCTCTGTTTTCCAGAACAGTTCTCCACAGTCGCTGTCCACATGGGTCAGTGGGACCAAGAAGCACTCTGCTAATGTGTGGACTCTGACCAGCAACATCCAGCAAGACCCAGACAGCGTTTTCTATCTCCCAGCTGGAGTTTTTTGTTTGTCTGTGACTGGAGAGTCAGATTTTTGTTGAGCTTCACACTTGCAGAGGTAAGTCAGTTTGCAGAGATCCCTCCCACCCTGGCTTTTATGTCCTAGATTTCTTATCTGAAACAGTAATATTTCAGTGACTGCTGCTTATACCACAGGTTAATACACGCTACTGATCCCTGATAGGAGAATCATCAATTTTGGCAACAAAGAAGCCTGGTGGATGTTTGTTTGCAGTCTGATGATGGGACATCATGCTCTGCATCTTCAAAGTTTGCCCCCTCATTATTATTCATACCCAGTAATGTGAAGTATGCTTATATCTACTATAACTGAACCAACCTGGTGCTCTTCATTTATGGAGGCTGTTGAGTCTGAATGTTGGATGTTGTGTATCTCGTGTTCTCTGGGCTTCGTTGTCCTCAGTCTTTTTGCAGGATCAGAAAACAAAACCAGGAGGCGTGTAAATGTTTCTTCTCCATGATGTTTCTTCAAATGTTTCTTCTGGATGATGATAAGACTGTGACACGGGATGCCACCTTTGGTCTTGTGATGAAGCAAAGCTCAGGAAGAAGTGGGATTAAATGGTACCCACATGTGTGCTGCTGAGAAGGATGTACAGGGGCACCTGCAGCCAAATCCAAGCTTCAGGTTAGTTGTAGTTGCAGAACGCTATAGGACTGAGACAGCTGAGGCATCAAATGTTTGATTAAACGGATGAAAAAGAGAAGTTTTTTCCCTATAATTATCACTTCTTAAAATCTGTAGCAACTTCAAGTCTGTCAGCGTGCTGAGCATGCTCAGAATGTGACAATATATTTTTGTTCAATATTTAATTTCTTTCAGTTGCAATTGTTAAATGAAAAAAAAATAGATATATATTCTTATAATTTAGCAAACTAATTTATCAAAAAATATATATACATATATCTGTATTAGTTTTAATAAATTAATTTGACACCTGTATTGAAAATACCATATTGTATTCATACAGAATCAGTATGGTATCATTGTTTGTCTGCTCACTGATTGTTGAAACTAAGAGCTACTTTGATCTGTTTAGATCTAAAGTATCCAAAGTTGAGCTCTAATGTTTCTTCACCCCTGTGTGTGTGATATCTGATTTCCTACATGCTGGCAGAGCAGCAGTTTGTGCTCACAGATGGTGACGGTGTGGAGAGACGGTGGTGTTTCCTCAGAAGAACCAGCAGAGTCACAAAGGACACCAGTCCATCTCACCACCTTGACTTGCTGACTGATGTTCGTCTGCACTGCACAGAGGAAATCAACTGACCGAGGTTTGTCCAGTGACGTGTTATGAAATGTATATTTGTTTTATGCTTACAGATATGTTTTTCTTGACAGAGGCTCTGCAGAGGTTAGACAAAGCAGAGAAAATATGTGCTTTACATTTTACTGTGATTTATTGAGATATTTGTTGCCTGATGTTCAGCAGGAATGGAGAAATAGAATCAAAGGGAGATGTTTTTGATGTTTTTGTAATGATGTAAGTAAATCTTCAATATTATTTATTTGCTTGGTTATATTAGGAGTGTTTCTGAGTGAGGGGGAGAGGAGTCATCATCCAGTTTAAGTGACGTAGATCAGTGGATACACTTGTCTCCCCTTTAAAGGAGACAATCCAAGTCATCCTTAAATGTTAGTGCTTTCAAATACACAAACATTTTTAAAGGACAAAAATGAACATCCAACTTTGACTGTAATACAAAATAAATCTTTGCATGTGTGTTTTCAAACTCTCAGATGGGCAGGATATCAGTCTTGGACTGTCTAACCTGCCGGAGCAGCACTGAATGACCACCACACATGAGCATGTTCCTGCAACATTCAGCATCTGATCTGTCATCTGTGTGCTTCTGCTTTTGGTAAGTAGAGTTACCCAACTCCAGTAACTCTAAACACATGCCATCCATTTCTAACGGCCTGGTTACTTCCTGTCAGTTACTTTAGAAACCATGTGGTCACCTGACCTAACACTGTTTCTTCTTCTTCCCCTTAATGTTCAAGTGTCAAATGTCCAACAGCTGGAGAGGAAACTACACCAGTGTACTGGGATGTTTCAGCAACACGTGCCAGATGCTGTTCCTTCATGGTGACATCACCAGAGACAGCCCCACCCACCTAAGGACCTCGCCATTGATCATGATGATTATAATGATGACAGCGAGCGGAACTAAGACTGTAAAAATCCACGACCACAATTTTTCTTTCTAATTATTAATGAATACTGAGAGCCTCTTTCTGTGTTTTGTCTGTTTTGGGGTTGTTGTTTTTTACCTCATTTGTTACTAACAAAGTTCACCAAACTCACACAGTTTACATTCTGTATGTTTCCATCTTTACCAGCCACACTCTAACTGCATTTAAGAAAATAATCCTTAGAAATCGTCGTTTTTCTCTTTCGTAATTGATGATAATTCAGTGAATATACTGCGCTGCTTCCTTTTATTGCGTCACACATTGCTTTAAGTTTTTCAGTGTCCAGTTATTTTTTACGGCTGTTTGAATTCTCTGTATGTTTGACCCTGTAGACTGTTTGATGGACTGCTTGTCTTCCTGTTTGTTACCGCCGCCTGTTTTTGACTAAAGATTTGGATTTCTGACTTCAACACAGCCTCTGCGTGTCCTCCCTTTGTGTCCTCTTCCTCTGTGAATGTGTTGCATGTGTCACAGATTCATTTTATTAACAGTTTTCACACAGTGAGTTGCATCAGCATTCATCCACAGCACATTTCAGAAGGATTCAGATTAATACAGTGATCTTATAGTCAGAATTATCCTGACAGACTGCCACTGTAAATTATCTTTCATCAGGTAAATTTTCAAATAAAGTTCAGTATTTCAAAGCAGGAGTTATGAAGAATCATACTGGCATTAGGACTAATAATATGTACTTACAAAGTCAAAGTTTTTTAATTATGCTAGAATACTGGAAGACAATCAACTTTTAGTGTTTTCCGCATATTAATTATTCTGAAACAGAGATGGTGACCCTAACCGTACAGAAGCACACTAAACAACTGACAATCTAACAGACATCATTGGCCTGAGCTGTCATGCACAGTGAGTCTGATCCTTTGCTGTGAGAGTCTGACAAGCATGTTTCTGGTCAGTTTGGAAGAAATAATATCACAATGTTGATCTTTTTTTCCAATATTCCTTCTCTTTTACAACATAAACTGTGATCAAAGCTACTTGTGTTCACAGCATGTAATAATACTGACAGTCCAGGGCATTGTGGTCTGTTGAGCTAGGGTTAGGGTTAGCAATTCAGACATATGTAATCAATATTAAACGTCTCTGACGTGGGCCACTGTCCGCAGTGTTGGGAAATCCATACCAGGCTGGAACGAGTCAAGGTAGGTGAGCATCCATGAGAAGACACAGCAGATGCATCCTACTAATACTGACAGGACCAGGAGACTCCAGAAACCGAGCATCTTCTCTTCAGTGCCATCCTCTCCTGTCACCCTCTCTGCCCGCAGCTCTTTGAGTATGGGGTAGATAAGGGCGCAGAGAAAGCCTTATTACTAATTTGTATTATAATTCAATTTTCATGAAATATTCATATTCAGTATTGGTCCTTTTATATTATAACCACGTATCCACCCAGGCTCATGGTGGGGCAGGGCTCTGTCCTGGGATGCTTGAGTACAAGGTAATGTACACCCTGACCAGGTATCCAGTCTGTCAGAATTGTTTTCAATATTTGGTTCAAAAACATGAGTGACAACAAAAATCCAACTAGGATTCTTGCATATGATGAATGAAGTCTGTCTTTGACTGTATTGTCCAGCTGATCCATCAAACCCCCAGCAGGTGAACCTTATTCATGACATAACACGGCAACAATGTAAAAAATTAAACAGCAACAGTCTAAATGTAAAGTGCATTCTAAACTCCTCTTCAATAAATTATATGCAAAGAGTCATTCAGGACTGTAAAACGTGAACTACAGAACCCAGAGTATTCATCATTAAATCTCTGGTTGCTTCATTTTTCTATCTATCCTATATCAGATACTTTAAAGGTTAGGTTAGGTAAAGTTGCATTCTCATGGTGAGGCAAAGTGCTTTATGTGTGTGTGTGCGTGTCATGAACGGCTATAAAAGGCCTATTGTGAAGAGAAAATTGTTAGAAGGCAAAGATACTCAAACTCAGATATCTATTTACATGTACATATACATGGGCGATCCCCCATCACGGTCCAATCTGCTCTGCACCAACTGTGTGCAGAACAGATGTGACCCAGAGGAAAACCGCCCAGGGCTCTTAGCACATCCTTTATTTATACTTCAAGCAAGTTTCCAAGGAAGTAGGAGTGGCATGTTCAGAATACAAAAACATTTCCATAAAAGGAGAGACCTTTAGCTTGTCTGTTGAAACAGGAGATAGCTTGGTATGTATAGAAATTTAAACATTCCCATATAAGGAGAGAGAGAGAGAGAGAGAGACCATTAACTCAGGAGGTAGTATCGTATGTCACCGCATTCCTCTACACATCTGGTTCCACTTTCCTTTCCTGTGGTGGTTCCAACTCACAAGCTCTCCTATCTTAAATGAAGCTACAACTAAACAATAATCACAAAATTAAAAATCTTTCATCATTCCCTCCTGTTTGTAGCTGAAATTAAACAGATACATCAATGTGTTTCAGACACAGACCCTACATTGTGAGTGCTTTCGGTCTGGTCGTCATAAAATGTGTATCATTCAAATATAATCATTCATCACATTAGTTTCATACTCATCGTCTTCTCCTTCCTCCTCGTCTGGCACAGTGACATATGCAACAAGAGATTGGGATATCATTCTTGATACCATTCCTCTTACACAGGGGATAATGCATGTAGTAAAGATACAAAACATGATAAGTATTAGGCCAATAAACATCAAAACCTTAAACATCAATGTTCTCCATGAGCCGCTCATAAACCAATCCCACCAATTACTTTGTAAATTTGCCCAATCGGTTACCTGTGCCTGTTGAACGTTTCTAAGTAATTGTAGAGCATTTGTCATATTATCAGAATGCACATTGTCTGGAATATATGTACAACAAGTTATATTAAACAAAACACACAGTCCGCCCTTTTCTGCCAAGATCATGTCCAGGGCAACTCGGTGTTGCATAACAGTTATTCTCATGGCATCAATTTCCTGATTTTGTTCTTTGTTGATGCTGGTCAATGCATTTAAAAACAGCCCAAAACGATAGTCCAATAGTCAGGAAGTCGCTGTGGTTTAGGACAATTCCTAAATATTGATAACCTAGACTGGCAAAGCTTGCTGCGCATGTCACTTGAGTCATGTTCATAAGTCTGCCATATAATGTAGCATGCTGTGTTGTAGCAGGCATGTGTGAGCATATATAACAATCTTTGCCTTCTGTGCGATTATATATTTTCTATACCAGGCGTTGTTCATCCAGGGATGGATGTAGTCCTGTGTCACTTCAGTCAGGTGTGAGTTGTCATATATCCATGCCCTTCTATGCAAGTTGGCTTCTTGATCCTTTAAGTGCATCAGGGTCCATGCTGTAAGCAGCAGGGCCAAGGTGGTAAACAGAATAATCTTCATGATGACCAGACACACCGATTTACTCTGGTGAGTAGACTACAGGCGAGAAGTAGAAGGCGGGATATACCCAATCAGCCCTCCCTTCACCTGTAGATCACCAAAGAGTCGGGGTGGTGGTGTCTTTAGGTTGTGCTATCACTCACTTCCACTTTTTGCAATGGCTCTGGTGGATCCAAGAGGGCCTCTCAGCGTAAAGTTGTCTTTCTAACAGATTTATCTATTAGTTCACTTGCATCAATTCATGCATCTTTTCACTGAGGTCTGATTCAAACTATCTTACTTCTGATTCTTTCCAAAAATAATTTCACATGTAACAATTTATATATGTGTGTTTTCTATTTTTGTTTACCTCTTTGTTGTGATCTGGTGGACATCTCTAAACACCATCATGAGTTCAGGCTTCAATTTCAACCCAATTATACTCCTCTGGGCTTCACCTTCCCACTGGCCCCTGTACCCTTCTCAAAGTGTCCTTTGTTGTCTTAAATCTCCAGCAAACACAATCTGTTTCTTCTCTGTTTCTTCCTTTTAGATTAAGTCCCAGCCAGGCAAAATATCACATTCAGTGCCTTTAAACAGTTATGTCACACTGTTCTTACCAGCCTGCTGTTAATTCTTCAAGTCCACGATGTTCCGTTGGTCTTCATCAGGAGATTGACTGTCCTTTGAGCTTCTTCTCAGGATCGGGACAAGTGGGAGGTCAAGCTGTAAAATTTTAAGCCAAACTTTGGCTTGTTTTCTCCCAATTATGTTGATCTATGGTTTTGCTGCTATGCTCGAAATCCTAGGTTGAGAAAAGTCCACCTTTATTTATTTGTGACCTATATTGACACACTAAACCATACCATTAATATCATTTTCATTTCTTTTCTTAAAGCCTCCATTTGCTTCATCTGGCTAGAGTCTGTCTCTTCTGTTTTTCTCTCTGGGTGCTCACTCCCTCTATGGGCATGCAAAGGTCCTGTCACACACACACTTCCTGTTACTCTCTTTTGTGTTTCTACAGGCTAATCAAACTCATTTTGTATTTACAATCTACAAACCCTCTGTAATTCTACTAACTTTTAATCTAAAATGTAGCATCATTCACACAATAATTTCATAATCCTCTCACACACACTGCCTTTTAAATAAACTAAACTCTTTGCATTTTTATCTATTTCAGGCATTTTCTGAGTCTCTGTTTTATGGTGCCGTTAGTTCTCTCTACTAACCCTGCACTCCATAGATGATAAGCACAGTGATTTCTTATGCTGAATCCTAGTGCTTCAGAGACCTTACTGATCACATCATTGACAAAATGTGTCCCATTGTCTGATCTTATCAGAGAAGGGATACCATATGTTGGAATAAAATGATTACATAAACATTTTGCAATGGAGATTGCCTCTGCTTTTTACTGGATATATCTCTGGTCAGTTTGAAAACACATCTATGATCACTAAGGTATATTTTGATCCTTGACATTCATTCAATTCAATAAAATCCATGTGGATGGTGTGGAGAACTGGCCTCTCTTAGGTCTTAAGTTTCCTTGTGAGTTGTGTTTTTGACAGAATAGGCATGTTCTTACAAATTTTTCGCTGAAGTTTCAAAATTTATAGTGTAAAAGTGTGTATTGTTTATCTATACTATATTTCCCTCCTGTTGACACATGTATTACTTCATGTGTCACTACAGCCGCTGTCCTGTGTAACGACTCTGGTAATATTGGTTTTCCATCACAGACCATTAAGTCATCTTTCAGTTGTGCTCCACATTTCAGCCACTTGTTCTGTTCAGTGGTTGTTGCAGCTTTTTGTTCGGTTTTTAGTACGTCAAGTGGTATTTGTGGGCAGTAGTCGGATACTAGTAGCTCTGCCGATTGTTGTGCAGCCTGTTTTGCTGCTTGATCTGCAAAATTATTTCCTTTTGTGACAATAAAATTGTCTTTTTGATTTGCTGCACATTTGCAAAGTGCCAATTGTTTTGGCAAGCTGATCACTTCCAATAAGATTTTTAATAAGCTGCCGTGTTGCACGGGGTTATCCGTAGAGGTGACCATACCTCTATTATGCCAAATTTTTGCAAAGTGGTGCACTGCTGAAAAAACAAACTGGCTGTCAGTGTATATATTTATATCTTGGCCTGCGTGCAATTCATATGCACATATGACTACATACGTGCAGCTGACTCTTTTACTGCCTCTGCTGCGGCTACACAGGCTTGCACATGCAGGCAGGCCTGACGCTACAGAGTCTAATTTACACGAGTCTAAATTTCACCAGGAATGTTAACAGGTGTTATTTTTCTCCAAATGCCTGTGTTATCACAGCTTTCATATAACCTGCTCCTCTATCTACACGTAAGTAGAAAGGCTTATCATAGTCAGGCAGTGCTAAAACTGTATCTGTCTGTAATGCCTATTTTTAAATAACTGAATGCTTCTTCTTTCTTCTCTATAGATGCAACATTATATTTTCACTTAATGCATTTTTAGATCATTTCTAGTTTTTCAAAGAATTCACCCATCTCACACATCTTACATATTTCAAACTTTGAAGTTAGGGTTTTTTATATATATTTTTTTTTTTTAAACTTTGAATTGCCCACAATTCTAAAACTAGGCATTTATAAATCATATGCCTAATCACTATGTGTCACTGTGATCCACAAGTATGGTCACAAATTCGTTTCCAAATCAACAAAATAAAATAATCAAACAAAACAGAAAACATACATGAGTCAGGACACAAAAAGAAAAATGCTGCTACTGAAACAGAGCAGAAGTGTGAGGGAAAAACTGAGCTCACAGACAGCTGCATGTATTGGCTTTTATGCAGCTTCTGCTCTAAAAACAAACAAATAAAAATAAAAGAAAATGTGTAACATGCTCATCAACTTAGCGGTGTCCACATATTTAATTCAGCTTCTCAATCCTGTAGCTTTAGCTGTTGTCTACAGGGTTTGGCTTATTAGTTGTTATTATAGGTGTGCTCTATATCTCAGTAATGTTTTATCCAGGATAAATGACAGGTTTTCAAGCAGGTCAAGTGCCTCTATGCACTTAATTAGTTTAGATAGTTTCTTTATTTTCTTCATCTCATATGTCATTATACTGAGTTTGAGCAAACCTTAAGCTTGATGCAGATTACTTCATAACAATCATCCACCTCACATCATAACTGACTAGGTTGCTTCTTATTATTAATATTATGTCATTATTAATATTATCATCTTTTTCTTTCTATATAATAACAATAGTATATTACAATATTTTATTAGTGTATACCACTATACTACTACTGAGCCAATTTAATAGTTAGGATCATCTTACTCAGCAAACAGATAATTTAGAATTCATCCAATCTGTACAAATTTGCTTTTTCTCTGAACAGGTTTGTGCCTACTTTTTAGACTGGTCTTCTGTTTGTCTCATCTCCGATCCAACCTTCAGTCACATTCATTCTCTCTTTTGCGTGACGAACCAAGCAATTTATTATTATATATTTTATATTTTATTTTGTATCCATCAAGGGCTTCGGGTGATCTGCAGTTTCACCTTTTCCCAAGCTGGAGACATTTACCTTTTCACACACTTTCCTTGGCTGAACAATGACACAGCCCTAATGTACCTTATGCATCTCTCTATTTTATTTAAAAGGTTTTCGTGTGAATTATTTCCTTTTATTCATTTTATACATTCTGGGCATGGTCGTCATGCCAACTATGTTTCATTGTTAATATCAGTTTACAGGTTGTTATCCTTGCTATTATTAGTTTCAATACGTTAAAAATAAGTTCTAATGTAATTTTGTCTTTGTTTATTTTATTTTTGTACTTCTTATATTTATATCTGTTCGGTGGGGTCTGTTTCCAACCTTTTTAAACTACTTTAAACTATTTTGATCTCTGGTTTTCACTTAATAAGGGTTTTATCAGTCACTGCACTGTAGTGTGACCTGATGCTGATTTTACTATTAAAGTATCTTCTGAGAATTGTACTTCCCGTGGTTTTCTGTTCAAAACGGTTTTACATACTCCTGTATCACATAACATCTGCAGTGGTTTGCCATTAACATATACTGTCAGCGTAAGTTTGCCTTTTACTTCAGACACTAATTGATAGACATTAAATACTTCTGCGTCACTTTTGTCATTTTCATTTGGCTTTTTCTCATTTAGTCATTCTTTTGAATATTGCCGTTTGTCTGTTTTATGTCTGCAATCTCTGGCGAAATGCCCTTCCTTGCCACAATTCCAGCACGTATTATCTCTTTCTTCACTTCTTTCGCGTAAGTCTGTCTGCCCTACGTATCTCTGGCCCTTTCCTCTAAATCCTCCTCTTCCTCTGCCTCTATTTCCTCTCCTCTGTCCCTGTCTGTTACCTCTCGCTTCCACACTTGGAAATATTCTAATTCTTATGTGCGTTTTCCTTCTTTCTTTAAATCTTTTCTTTCTCCTACTTCTTTAAGTTGTAATAGTGCAGATGGATTTCTCCATCCTTGCACACTAATTTGTCCGGCGCCTGGACATTTTTTTTCTAACCACTGTTCGTCAACAGTAAACTTAGTGGGCTGATTACCCATTAAACAGAAACTGCAGAGCCTTCTCTGGTATTAGACGAATAAGAGTGGTTATTAACACGCCCTTCTACTCCAGCTATTCTGGAGCGGTGTCAATTTTATGAGATGAAACTCAACCGTTCTCTTTTGTCACCAGTACTTCAGCTACTGACAGGAAATAAAATAACAATAACAATGAGAGTGATTCAGCAGCGTATTGTGCTGTTTAAATCAATTCACTCTCAACCAGTGTTGGTCAAGTTACTTGAAAAAAGTAATCAGTAACTAATTACTGATTACTTCCCCAAAAAAGTAATCCCGTTACTTTACTGATTACTTATTTTCAAAAGTAATTAATTACTTAGTTACTTAGTTACTTAGTTACTTTTTAAAAACACGATTTACAACCTGAATAGGTGATAAAGCGATAGATCTGTCAACCCAATTCTACTTTTTCTGCATAATCCATCATACAAAATGTAATCAAATGGAAAAGTCTCTTTTTTTTAAACTTGTTTTATCAGTTTAATCTTTTAACTTTATGCATCAAGCAAAAATTAAATTATATGCACCATTCTCTGACTTGAAGAAATTAGTTTAACATTTAAACCTATTTTCTGCACATTCCAGCACATAAAATAAAATATTTTTTGTGTTTACACTCAGTCTTTCAAATAGATGCAAGTAAAACACAGCAGAAAGTAAATAAAATCAAAGACTAGCGGTCCTGTTGCTCTATTTTCACCTGTAAAGCAGGAGTTGGGTAGGCGGAGGTTTACCCTGGTGCAGGTGTGGCGCAGCGGTCAGTGGAAGAATCCGCGAGTTTCTCTGTGAATTTCCCATTATGACGTTGCCCACTCGAAGCTTGTTTAGGGTTTTTTTTCGGTGTAAAAAGAAGTTTTCTTCCCACGCACAACGGACACTAATGTTTTTGTCACTTTTTATGGAATCAAATTCAAAGTAAGGTCAGTACTTCCACGCTTTAAACGCTGCACGCTCATACTCTCTCCTGCACTCGATATATGATCCATTGTTGATCTGCAGACAGCTGTTGTCACGAACGTGGCACTTGCTTACGTCACTGTCATGAGACATTCTTGCAAAAAAAATCATGGTTTTAGTAACGCAGTAACGCAGCGTTCCTACGGGAAAGTAACGGTAATCTAATTACCGTTTTTGCAATAGTAATCCCTTACTTTACTCGTTACTTGAAAAAAGTAATCAGATTACAGTAACGCATTACAAGTAACGCGTTACTGCCCATCTCTGCTCCAGATTACGAGTCATCTGCTTTAGGCTAAGTGTTTGAGAATTATACCACCAGTCAGGTACTTCTGAAGATAATCGACCTCTGTTGGAGTAGCGTTCAGATAGCTGCTCTGCTCTGTGTTGGTACAGGGCATTGAAGATGATAACAGTGGGTGGATTATATTCTTAAACTTAGTTACAGCGCTTTCAGAAAGACATCTACTTTGATAAAGTCTACTCTCCACCGCTGTGTAATCAATTATTGTAAATGTAAATGTTATCAGGAAATGATCAGACAGGAGAGGGTTTTCAGGAAACACTGTTAAATGTTCAGTTTCTATGCCATATGTTAAAACAAGATCTAGAGTGTGATAAAAGTGGTGGGTGGGTTCTTTTACATTTTGAGAGAAACCAATTGAGTCTAATAACAGATTAAATGCCATGTTGAGGCTGTCATTTTTAGCATCTACATGGATGTTAAAATCACCCACAATAATTATTTTATCTGAGCTCAGAACTAAATTAGATATAAAGTCTGAGAAATCAGACAGAAACTCTGTATAAGGCCCAGGTGGACGATAGATGATAACAAGTAAGACTGGTTTCTGAGTTTCACAGCTGGGGTGGACAATGTTAAGCATCAGGCTTTCAAATGAATTAAAAGTCTGTCTTGGTCTTTCATTAATTAATAGGCTGGTGTGACAAATTGCTGCCACACCGCCCCCTCGGCCTGTGCTTCGAGATTTCTGGTAGTTAGAATGACTCGGGGGTGTTGATTCATTTAAACTAACATAATCATCCTGCTGCAACCAGGTTTCTGTAAGGCAGAGTAAATCAATTTGTTGATCAATTATTAAGTCATGTACTAACAGAGACTTGGAGGAGAGAGACCTAATATTTAATAATCCACATTTCACTGTTTTACTCTTTGGTTCAGATGTGGATACTGTATTGTTCTTTCTTTGTAATTGTTTATGCTTAAGTTGTTTGTTGCTGGTTTTTAGTTTGTTTTTTGTCTTTTTGGAAGCTGACACAGTCTCTATGGTGATGGGTTTTTTGGGGGGGTAGCAGGAGGAGAGAAGCTGCAGAGAGGCATGTAAGACTGCAACTCTGCTTCCTGGTCCCAACTCTGGATAGTCATATTTTGGGGGGTTTAATAAATTTGTCCATATTTCTAGAAATGAGAGCTGCTCCATCCAAAGTGGGATGGATGCCGTCTCTCCTAACAAGACCAGGTTTCCTCCAGAAGGTTTGCCAATTATCTATGGAGCCCACATCGTTTCTGGGACACCACTTCCTCGTGTAAGTGTACATGTTTCTTATAAATATAGTCTATAACTTAATTATTTTCTGTAGCCCACATAATTAAACATTTCAGTTACATAAAACATGAATTTTGATTTAATGTACTGTATAAGTCTGTATAATAAATTAATATATAGCCCAATAAGTATGAAATCCAGAAAGCTACAAAACATGGGGTGGGTCATTTGCAAACACAAGTCTAACCTAAGTTTCACTCTTTTTGTGTTAGAAAAAATCAAATTGTTACATGCTTAAATTGAAATGTGAGAAATCTGCACTGTCATGAATAAAAATTTAAACCTAATTTTTCATGATTTGTTGGGTTAACCCTCTGAGGTCCAAAATATAACTGGCCATTTTTGACTACTTTTAATTTTGCATTTGTATTTCACCTTCAGGTTTTTTCGCCTTGCTTGGTATCATTGTGTTCAGCTCAACCTCACGTCTGAATGTATAGTTATTTTTTCTTTGACTGAGTGACAGAGTGAACATCACGAATGTCACTCCCACTGAGGTTCATCGCTGACAGAGGAAAAGAGTCACAAAGGTGACAGAGCTGTCAGCAGCCTTTCCAGAGCCAGCGTTACATCTAACAGTGACAAGGACTGCAGTGTAAAGACAATTGTTTCATTTTGTAAGAAATCAGGTTGTTTGTGAAACTGTTCCTTTAAAATAGCTTACGGCACTTTCTGTGCAGCAAACTCTGTCATACAGTATAGTGTGCAGATAAACAGGCACGATACACGTTGTGTGTTTGAGATGCTCACATTGGTGAGTGTCCGTCTGATAAGTGAGAAGTTTGCAAAACAATGAGACTCATCAGAATCCAAATACTTTATTAACCCCTAAGTAAAAGACAGAGGGGGAAAGTAATAAAGTTAAAACATGGAGAAAGAAGCAGGAGCAACTGAAACGGGCTGCGTGCACACACAAGAATAAGCGTTAACCCTCATCTGTTTTGTCTGTCTGTGTTAGGAATCTCATTTGTAACCCAGGGACATTGGTGAGCACCTTGTTAACATCAAGAAGAACGGCCGTCATGTTCCCAGCAGCCCAATTGCTGTTATGATCAAGCAGTCAGGGATTGGTGATGTGAGCCGTGTGCGTGTGAGTGGACCGGGGCTGACCGAGGCCAGGACTTTTCAGGCTGCAGAGTTCATCATTGACACTCGTGATGCAGGTATATGCTCAGTGAAAGCATAGATACTGTGATATTTTTCTTTTTAAACATTCAAATAGAATATTTGTCAGTCTCATCTTGTTATATTAGGCTTCATCTGCTTGAGCCTTTCCACTGAAGGACCCAGTTAAGTGGGCATTAACACTGAGGACCAGGAGGATGGCTGGTGACACGATGTGTTGCTTTTTGAGGTCTTTTAGCCTGTTTCACTTTGTCAGACAGGTTCTATTTAACTGATTTCTTGATTCACAAGTCTGCAATTAATCAGGCCTGAGTGTGTCTAGTAACACTGAACTGAGGTTTCCAAAATTGGTTAATCACAGTTAACTCGTGATTTAACAAGGGGGGCAATTTGTTTTTACACAGGACCAGGGAGGTTTGGATAATCTTTCTCCCTAATCTATGAAATCATCATTTAAAAACTGCATTTTGTATTAACTTGGGGGGAAACACCTTTTCACATCACTGTAGACGTGATTACAGAATACCTTTTACATCCTGGATTACAATAGGATATCCATCAACGGCAGATACTGGTCTCCATGACACACAGATACTGGAGTGGTCAGACCTGACCACACTCGCACTGCTTACCCACAAAGTGTCTAGAGAAACAGAAAAAAGCCAGAAAACAAACAAAAAACACAAAGCCAAAGAATGTCATCTGCACACTAGCTTGGACAATAACCGTAGACACAGTGCACCCAGTAATTTTTGAACTTCCAACCAAGTATCAAGAGCAGTACTGTCATTGTACCGGCACTGGCTTCTGTCTCATTGTTCAGACAGCCCATCATTATGCAGAGAAAGGAATCTGTGTCTCTGGACCAAAATGACTGTACGTGTAGTGCTGTAGAAACAATACTGCCCAAAAACCTTGATGTTTCTATATGTGGAAACCTTCAAGTATGCATATCCTCCTGTAAGGGTAAAGTAATGGGACATTTGCACTTTTTGCATGTAAGCCTGTCGGTCTTAACTGGAAGTTGCACTTGAGCTGTCTTGGCATCTTTCCCTTGTTTGACTCACCAGTTTTGCCCTGAGCTGAACCGCTGCCTCCTTCTCTGTTGTGGTACTCAGCGGTGACCAAGATGCTGTAACGTGCATCTGGCTGCAGTGACTCCAGCATCACCTGCTTCTCTCCACCAGGGACCAGCAACTGCAGACAACAAACAACACTATCATCCCAACACAGTCAGAACTCATTTAAACTTTTGGAACTTATGGAATACATGTGGATACAGCAGTGTGTACAGGTAAGACCATTTAAACGGACAGCATTTATAGAATGACTATTAAAAGTCAGCGAGTGTCAGTAATGTTAATGTGCTTATGTTAGTAATACACCGAGTGCTAATATAACAGCTTTAAGATGCATTTGTAGATATTATTACGTGTTTTACCGTCTTTATGGTGCTAGCTTAAAGTTACGGTGTAAACGTTAGCTTATATTGTAGTAAAGCTGTTACTGTTTAAACGATGTTAGCACAGAAATATTAGCTTCTGTCATGACTGATGAAGTTACTAGTTAATAAAGTTTTCAGTAAAGTGTTTAATCGCAGCCACAGATTGACAGCAAATATCTCGATTAGCTTCAGTGCATCTATAATAAATATGTGCAAGTTTCAGTGCTTCGTTTAAACTGTATGATACTTATACTGACCCAGGGTCAGTGTAAAATACAATCCTAGCTGTGTGAACAAAGCCTGGCTCCTTTAATCCTGCATGACAAACCTCAGAATGCAGGTTATTATTACTCTTTCCTGCTGGCACACCTGTCACACCTGAGAGTCAGCTAGAAACTTACAGTGACGTGGACATCATGCAAAGACTGCCAGACTCTGTAATACTGCAAATGATCAGTGACTCATGTTAACACTAAACTTTAAACAGTACCTCTGTGTCTCTGTGTGCTGAACATCTAGGATTGAGTCAGGCTGCATTGACTGTGGGACTTTAATGTGTTAAAAGCAGGTTGAAGACGGCTCAGAAACATTTGAAGATTAAAATTTAGCATTATGGCTGCTGGTGGTTTGTAAAGCCTCTACTCAGCTGTATTTTTGTTACTAATTTATGTTTGTTGTTGTTTAACACAGATTTCAGAAGAGCAAATATGCTTAATAGTTTAACTAGATTTCATTTGTCAGTGTGGGTCTGCTGAGTCACCTGAAGAACTCATTTCATTCATTCTCCACATGATGTTCATTTACAGAAATGTTTCACAGGAACTGATTTCTCCCAAAGGGTGAACTAGTGTGTTTCCATAGATTACCTCTGTATGAATGTACTTCTTAAATGAAGGCAAGTGTTTGTCCTTTTTTGTTCCTCAGGTACAGTACGTGATATCAAGGGCAGGCGGTCAACACTGGGGGTAGACAAGAAGCAGACGTACTTCCAAGAGGGAGCTGCAGTGAGGACACAGCCAGGTCACTGAGGTCAGAGGTCAGAATCTGAAACAGCTCAGGTTTGGATTTTAGGTGTTATAAAAAATCAAAATGTATTTATAAAGAAACCTTTAAATAATAGTCATAATTATGATTATTATAAGAAATATCAAACATTTAAGTGGATTTTCTGTTACACATATTGTGTTAGCCCTGCAATAAACTGGCAGCCTGTCTTTGTCCTGTATCAGCTGGGATAGGCTTCATCCTCCCGCAACCCTGAATTGGATACATTGTATTCCAATTATGTAATCTGATCATTTACAAACTCAAGGTATCTAATCAAAATGTAAGTAATAATTATAAAATGGGAAAGCAGAAATAAGTGTGACATGAATGTAAATGTGTGAGCTGACATAGAGGACAGCTAAATGTAGTCTGAAAAACCTTTGTTGTCAAGTTTGCAGGTATATCAGCACGAGACATTCTTACATAGAAGAGACTGTTAAAGTCTCTAACTCAGTGAAGCATTATTGGTCCCGTCTGTTTGGATAAATATAGTAAGTTGATGTATGTCCATTTATTGACACATTTTCTTAAGTGCTTATCCAGTTCAGGATCACAGTGGAGCTGCAGCTGGATATGTTCACTAAATAAACCTTACAAAAGTTAACAATAAACCTGCATCCATGTACGTTGTTGTCCACAGGATGAGAAAATCAAACTGGAAGACTGTGGAACATGTTAATAAATGTTTGTGTGTTTATGCCTGTGTCTTTCACAGGAGGCGCTGGAAGGTTTCCCTAATAGTTCCTGGTGAATCAAAGCAGAACCATAAAGGTTGCTGGATTGCATGATGGCCTTACCCCTGAGCAGTCATCCTGTTAAAGGAGGAACCACTTAGAAGCTGTTTTCAAAGTAGCTGAGCAGATTTCATCTCAAGTAAGCAATTAACTGTTTGTTTGTTTGTTCTGCCACTTAAAGAGCATTTAAGGACATCTTTTGAGTGTCCAGTTGAATTAATTCTACTGGCTCTCATGGTCATTTGTTATTATAGACATATTTTTCATGTTCATCCAGCTATTTAGTAAATTCTATCTATTTAGTAATATCCGTCAGCTATAAAATGTAATATAAATATAAAAATATGTAAATATCTCCTGTCCTTTATGTTTTAATGATGTAAGTCTCTAATCGTGTTACATTAGCATTCCTCACATATCAATGAGATGCTGTACAGTACAATCCTACTGACACAGCAGAGGGATAACGACGGCTATTCAACATCGTTACACGACACATTCGAGCTGCATGACGCAGACAAAGTGACTAAATCATCTTTTTGTGGTTTATTGTCTTCAAACCAGCAGACAAAGCCGATTGCAGAAGATGTCAGAGAAGAACTTCAGGCCGTGTACTGAAAAGGTATTTTTTTCTTGCTATCAAAAGACATTTGGAGTGGCAGCTTCTACAACTGGTTGTGCTAAAGTAAAGCTTGCAGTCTAAGAAATCACAGTGTTGATATTCAGCACAAAGAGAAAAGCTCACTTGTTTGAATTTATTTACAATCATAGCTTTATAAATTCTGACTGTAAACAGCTTTTACAGCTTTGATATTGTTTGACACTCGATATCAGGTGATAGGGTTTAATTTAAAGGTTTCTGTGTCCCAATGAGCCATTTACACTGATCAGTGTCAGTTTAACTGTAACACATTCATTATTTAGATTCAACAAAGAAATAACTGAATGTAAAAAATGGCAGCCCTCAGGCCAGGTTTAGAGAGATATATGCATGCATTATGAAATTTATGTATCCCAGATAATTGTTATTCATCTAGTCATGGCAGACCTACCTCTTCCTCCCAAGTTAACTGCAACCCAAAAGAACTAGTGGGGCTATTTACACACTCACAACCAGTGTGGGGTAAAAAGAGCCACCAAAAAGCTGTCAGCAACAGATGTGCTAGAAGAGTTAGAAACTCTACTTATGGAGAAACTTTCTAAGTCTAACAGGGGACAGGTACTCCTGCCCAAATAACATGATATAACCCCACGTACAGCCCAGCCATAAAATGAACCAAGTCATTTAGTTAAAGACAGCATGGGACCAAATGCATGTAACCAGCCTGCATCAACCTGACATTTCTTCCTCCTGAATTAAATGAATGAATGGATGAAAGTTAAATGACTACAAACCTAAAGCCACTAGTTCCCACACTGGAGCTCCCTGACACTGTGTGTTAACCGTATTTAGCTTGTATCAACAGTTGTAACAGGCTAAGCCACCTGAGACACTGCATTGAATGATTGTTCCTGTCTTAATGATTTCAGCTGACTGGTTTCAGCTCAGATGTTCTGCTTTTTCCTTTCAGTAGATCAAAGCAGCTCGTGCTCCTTCTGCTTCCATTTTAGAAGAAGAAGAAGAAGGCGAAGGCTTCAGCGAAGTGGCGTTCATGGTCTCAGTGAACAGTCACGGTCACACACTGCATGTGGTTTTAAAAGCAACATGTCTGTTCACCACAACAATGGAGATGTGTAATATTAGTGCAGCTACGGTTTGTTTTTGAACATCAGTTCTGTTTTCTACTTTGATCACTTAGACCAAAAAAGTGTTGTTTTCAGATTCTTTCTTTTACATCTATAAACCACCTGTTCATTTTTTTTATTACAATTAGTTTCACATAAATGTTAGTTTTTCCTTTATGATCTTTTAATGCTTACACTACACTGTACATGTCTACATTAGAGACATTTCTGTTACCTGTTTCTGTTGACTCAGAGTTGTGAAATGTTCTTTTATTTGATACACAATATGAAGTTCATAATTTTCTTACAAATAAAACTCTAATGACAAACATGAACAGCTGTGCTTATTTCTGAGACATAAGTTTTTGAATGTGTTGATATTTAGACAGTGTGCATCTGTATGCTGAAACTGTAATGGTGAACCTGAGGTGATGGTCAACAGAAGGCAAATATATATCAATATAAAACAATATTGAAGTAATGTCTTTACCCCCTGCAGCGTGTGGACGCTGTGCACGCAATCACCTTATTCACTGTAGTAAACATGCACCGCTAGCTCACGTGACTGACTGTCTCCATGGTTACATCGTATATTATTAGCTATGTAAACAGCTTCCAAAGATACCGCCATAGCTCTCTGCAGCTGTAACACTTAAACACTTTGCAAATCATTTCATGTTTTTGATAGTTATGAAGACAGAATATGTTTTTAAGGTCATGCTAGGCGGTTGCTATGGTGGTTGCTGTGGACTTGGGTGGACCGCGTCCGATTCCTGTTATTAGCTGTCCGCCGTAGGAAGGCTGCGTTCCATTTACAAGTAGTGACAGTCTGCCGCAACTCGAACTCAAACCCCGCTTTGTTCTTTAATTATAGGCCTTTTATAGCCGTTCATGACACGCACACACACACATAAAGCACTTTGCCTCACCATGAGAATGCAACTTTACCTAACCTAACCTTTAAAGTATCTGATATAGGATAGATAGAAAAATGAAGCAACCAGAGATTTAATGATGAATACTCTGGGTTCTGTAGTTCACGTTTTACAGTCCTGAATGACTCTTTGCATATAATTTATTGAAGAGGAGTTTAGAATGCACTTTACATTTAGACTGTTGCTGTCTAATTTTTTACATTGTTGCCGTGTTATGTCATGAATAAGGTTCACCTGCTGGGGGTTTGATGGATCAGCTGGACAATACAGTCAAAGACAGACTTCATTCATCATATGCAAGAATCCTAGTTGGATTTTTGTTGTCACTCATGTTTTTGAACCAAATATTGAAAACAATTCTGACAGACTGGATACCTGGTCAGGGTGTACATTACCTTGTACTCAAGCATCCCAGGACAGAGCCCTGCCCCACCATGAGCCTGGGTGGATACGTGGTTATAATATAAAAGGACCAATACTGAATATGAATATTTCATGAAAATTGAATTATAATACAAATTAGTAATAAGGCTTTCTCTGCGCCCTTATCTACCCCATACTCAAAGAGCTGCGGGCAGAGAGGGTGACAGGAGAGGATGGCACTGAAGAGAAGATGCTCGGTTTCTGGAGTCTCCTGGTCCTGTCAGTATTAGTAGGATGCATCTGCTGTGTCTTCTCGTGGATGCTCACCTACCTTGACTCGTTCCAGCCTGGTATGGATTTCCCAACACTGCGGACAGTGGCCCACGTCAGAGACGTTTAATATTGATTACATATGTCTGAATTGCTAACCCTAACCCTAGCTCAACAGACCACAATGCCCTGGACTGTCAGTATTATTACATGCTGTGAACACAAGTAGCTTTGATCACAGTTTATGTTGTAAAAGAGAAGGAATATTGGAAAAAAAGATCAACATTGTGATATTATTTCTTCCAAACTGACCAGAAACATGCTTGTCAGACTCTCACAGCAAAGGATCAGACTCACTGTGCATGACAGCTCAGGCCAATGATGTCTGTTAGATTGTCAGTTGTTTAGTGTGCTTCTGTACGGTTAGGGTCACCATCTCTATTTCAGAATAATTAATATGCGGAAAACACTAAAAGTTGATTGTCTTCCAGTATTCTAGCATAATTAAAAAACTTTGACTTTGTAAGTACATATTATTAGTCCTAATGCCAGTATGATTCTTCATAACTCCTGCTTTGAAATACTGAACTTTATTTGACTTTATTTGAAAATTTACCTGATGAAAGATAATTTACAGTGGCAGTCTGTCAGGATAATTCTGACTATAAGATCACTGTATTAATCTGAATCCTTCTGAAATGTGCTGTGGATGAATGCTGATGCAACTCACTGTGTGAAAACTGTTAATAAAATGAATCTGTGACACATGCAACACATTCACAGAGGAAGAGGACACAAAGGGAGGACACGCAGAGGCTGTGTTGAAGTCAGAAATCCAAATCTTTAGTCAAAAACAGGCAGCGGTAACAAACAGGAAGACAAGCAGTCCATCAAACAGTCTACAGGGTCAAACATACAGAGAATTCAAACAGCCGTAAAAAATAACTGGACACTGAAAAACTTAAAGCAATGTGTGACGCAATAAAAGGAAGCAGCGCAGTATATTCACTGAATTATCATCAATTACGAAAGAGAAAAACGACGATTTCTAAGGATTATTTTCTTAAATGCAGTTAGAGTGTGGCTGGTAAAGATGGAAACATACAGAATGTAAACTGTGTGAGTTTGGTGAACTTTGTTAGTAACAAATGAGGTAAAAAACAACAACCCCAAAACAGACAAAACACAGAAAGAGGCTCTCAGTATTCATTAATAATTAGAAAGAAAAATTGTGGTCGTGGATTTTTACAGTCTTAGTTCCGCTCGCTGTCATCATTATAATCATCATGATCAATGGCGAGGTCCTTAGGTGGGTGGGGCTGTCTCTGGTGATGTCACCATGAAGGAACAGCATCTGGCACGTGTTGCTGAAACATCCCAGTACACTGGTGTAGTTTCCTCTCCAGCTGTTGGACATTTGACACTTGAACATTAAGGGGAAGAAGAAGAAACAGTGTTAGGTCAGGTGACCACATGGTTTCTAAAGTAACTGACAGGAAGTAACCAGGCCGTTAGAAATGGATGGCATGTGTTTAGAGTTACTGGAGTTGGGTAACTCTACTTACCAAAAGCAGAAGCACACAGATGACAGATCAGATGCTGAATGTTGCAGGAACATGCTCATGTGTGGTGGTCATTCAGTGCTGCTCCGGCAGGTTAGACAGTCCAAGACTGATATCCTGCCCATCTGAGAGTTTGAAAACACACATGCAAAGATTTATTTTGTATTACAGTCAAAGTTGGATGTTCATTTTTGTCCTTTAAAAATGTTTGTGTATTTGAAAGCACTAACATTTAAGGATGACTTGGATTGTCTCCTTTAAAGGGGAGACAAGTGTATCCACTGATCTACGTCACTTAAACTGGATGATGACTCCTCTCTCCCTCACTCAGAAACACTCCTAATATAACCAAGCAAATAAATAATATTGAAGATTTACTTACATCATTACAAAAACATCAAAAACATCTCCCTTTGATTCTATTTCTCCATTCCTGCTGAACATCAGGCAACAAATATCTCAATAAATCACAGTAAAATGTAAAGCACATATTTTCTCTGCTTTGTCTAACCTCTGCAGAGCCTCTGTCAAGAAAAACATATCTGTAAGCATAAAACAAATATACATTTCATAACACGTCACTGGACAAACCTCGGTCAGTTGATTTCCTCTGTGCAGTGCAGACGAACATCAGTCAGCAAGTCAAGGTGGTGAGATGGACTGGTGTCCTTTGTGACTCTGCTGGTTCTTCTGAGGAAACACCACCGTCTCTCCACACCGTCACCATCTGTGAGCACAAACTGCTGCTCTGCCAGCATGTAGGAAATCAGATATCACACACACAGGGGTGAAGAAACATTAGAGCTCAACTTTGGATACTTTAGATCTAAACAGATCAAAGTAGCTCTTAGTTTCAACAATCAGTGAGCAGACAAACAATGATACCATACTGATTCTGTATGAATACAATATGGTATTTTCAATACAGGTGTCAAATTAGTTTATTAAAACTAATACAGATATATGTATATATATTTTTTGATAAATTAGTTTGCTAAATTATAAGAATATATTTTTATTTTTTTTTCATTTAACAATTGCAACTGAAAGAAATTAAATATTGAACAAAAATATATTGTCACATTCTGAGCATGCTCAGCACGCTGACAGACTTGAAGTTGCTACAGATTTTAAGAAGTGATAATTATAGGGAAAAAACTTCTCTTTTTCATCCGTTTAATCAAACATTTGATGCCTCAGCTGTCTCAGTCCTATAGCGTTCTGCAACTACAACTAACCTGAAGCTTGGATTTGGCTGCAGGTGCCCCTGTACATCCTTCTCAGCAGCACACATGTGGGTACCATTTAATCCCACTTCTTCCTGAGCTTTGCTTCATCACAAGACCAAAGGTGGCATCCCGTGTCACAGTCTTATCATCATCCAGAAGAAACATTTGAAGAAACATCATGGAGAAGAAACATTTACACGCCTCCTGGTTTTGTTTTCTGATCCTGCAAAAAGACTGAGGACAACGAAGCCCAGAGAACACGAGATACACAACATCCAACATTCAGACTCAACAGCCTCCATAAATGAAGAGCACCAGGTTGGTTCAGTTATAGTAGATATAAGCATACTTCACATTACTGGGTATGAATAATAATGAGGGGGCAAACTTTGAAGATGCAGAGCATGATGTCCCATCATCAGACTGCAAACAAACATCCACCAGGCTTCTTTGTTGCCAAAATTGATGATTCTCCTATCAGGGATCAGTAGCGTGTATTAACCTGTGGTATAAGCAGCAGTCACTGAAATATTACTGTTTCAGATAAGAAATCTAGGACATAAAAGCCAGGGTGGGAGGGATCTCTGCAAACTGACTTACCTCTGCAAGTGTGAAGCTCAACAAAAATCTGACTCTCCAGTCACAGACAAACAAAAAACTCCAGCTGGGAGATAGAAAACGCTGTCTGGGTCTTGCTGGATGTTGCTGGTCAGAGTCCACACATTAGCAGAGTGCTTCTTGGTCCCACTGACCCATGTGGACAGCGACTGTGGAGAACTGTTCTGGAAAACAGAGAAGAGAATTAAAATAACAAAAAGCCAAACAGGATTTCCACAAAGACTCTCTTGGAATCAGCAATCAAAAAATCACTGGTTCATATTTCAATTAAATATGAACAGGTTCCTTAAATGTACGCAGTTCAGATCTGATTTAATTTAATTTCCTTCACACAGCACATTTGTCCAGGCTGACAGGTAAACATAGAATTAATCTCAGGTAACATGACTCATAGTAGAGATTCAGTAAGAAAGATTGCTAGCTCTAATATTATTACCACACAATCCAAGGACACACCAACAGCTCAGATTTGTAGAACTATTTAAACAAATGTCTTCTGAATATTCAATTCAGGTTCACAGTGGGAGGGTGGGGGGTGTCGTGGAATTTTTTAAATAAAGTCTGCAACACAGAAAGAGCTGTGATCAAGCTATTTATTACTGCGCCAACACACATCAAACATCACAGTTCAGTCATGTCAGCGCTGCCACAGAAGTTGTGCTCCTACTCCTTTATGCATTCCAAGGAAGAGGGAGGAAGTTACAAACTGATCCTACCACACTTCACGTGTCTCGCTATGAAACCTAACGGATCAATGGTTATGCTGTTTTGTGCCCTTGGCCTTATCAGCACCTGTAAAGGGAGTTGTTTTCTCAAACTGCTGACGCTGAAGTAAGTTCATCTAGTTTTAGAAACTTTCACTGAACAGTCTATAACAGTGTCACAACTAAGCATATGCATAAGCACTTAAATACTTTAAATGAGAATAACAGAAAATTTCTTTTACAGAGGCTAGAGCCTGTCCCAGTAGTCATAGGTAGAGCACACCTGGACAGGTCACCAGTCTGTCAGAGGACAAACACAGAGACAGACATCAGAGTAACAAATCTATTTAAAATTAATGTAAGTTTGCTGCAGCTGTATGTATGAACATGTGTTTCTGTGCTCACAGTCCACCTCTCAGGAACCTGCAGTTCATTTTTAGTCTACTTTAAACAGACCTCACAAAAGGCTGATGTGGCTGGATCAGTAGTCTGATTTAAGTACGATACCTTTGGCCAGGGATTAATCTGGTACATCGCTTCACTGCAGTCTTACATATTTTCCCCACACCTGAATGAAAAAAATACTGATATATACAAATAACAGCTTCAGCTGATGCAGCCTGACTCAATCCTAAATGTTCAGCACACACAGAGAGACACAGAGATACCGTTTAAAGTTTAGTGTTAACATGAGTCACTGATCATTTGCAGTATTACAGAGTCTGGCAGTCTTTGCATGATGTCCACGTCACTGTAAGTTTCTAGCTGACTCTCAGGTGTGACAGGTGTGCCAGCAGGAAAGAGTAATAATAACCTGCATTCTGAGGTTTGTCATGCAGGATTAAAGGAGCCAGGCTTTGTTCACACAGCTAGGATTGTATTTTACACTGACCCTGGATCAGTATAAGTATCATACAGTTTAAACGAAGCACTGAAACTTGCACATATTTATTATAGATGCACTGAAGCTAATCGAGATATTTGCTGTCAATCTGTGGCTGCGATTAAACACTTTACTGAAAACTTTATTAACTAGTAACTTCATCAGTCATGACAGAAGCGAATATTTCTGTGCTAACATCGTTTAAACAGTAACAGCTTTACTACAATATAAGCTAACGTTTACACTGTAACTTTAAGCTAGCACCATAAAGACGGTAAAACACGTAATAATATCTACAAATGCATCTTAAAGCTGTTATATTAGCACTCGGTGTATTACTAACATAACCACATTAACATTACTGACACTCGCTGACTTTTAATAGTCATTCTATAAATACAATGTGATTTCGGAAATATATAAATATACGGACAACAGGCTCTTCCGCGGCAATCTCTTGTCGTCAATAAGCAACGTTAAGGGAGCTCTATAGTATTCAATGAGAGGACCCTGCACGTCAATAAGTGAAGCAGAGGGAGCCTGACCATGCGTCACACGTTTGACGAGTTGGGAGTGAGAACGTGTTGGTTGGTAAAATGTTTAGGATGAGATGGAGATATAACACTCATGCACCCTGAAAATTATGAAGGTCTAAATATGTATCAAAGGGACTCACTGAACATCAGTGGATTTCTATGGGGCAAACGTACTTAAAGCAGCCACTGTGACCATTGCTGCAGAGCAAAATGAAGAATACTGATGGGGACTATGAGGGTTTGTAGTTAAATTCCTGCTCTTACCGGATCAGTGAGTGTCTGTTTCAAGACTATTAACATACTTCTACATCACTATGGAACACCAGCATTTCTGCAGAGGACAGAACCACCTGCTTTAAACTACCATGATGCTCTGTGCTATGTTGTCATGGCAATATGAATTCAAATAAATACATAAGTCGAAAAATGCACATTTGAAGGAGGACAAGAAGACAGGCAACTGGAAGAGCTTTTGAAACAGGAAAACTTTTTTGGATTTCTCTTAATTTACCTGGAAATTTTGCTAATACAAGTCAAGGAGGAAACAAGGAGGCAGGTTGGATTATATTTGAGGACAGGACGCATAAAGGAGAAGCATGAGGAGAGAGAAAACAGCAGAGCGACGGTGAAAAGCTAATCATGGATCAAGTCGAAGAAGCAAGCATCAAAACTGTGAGTAAACATAACACACAAAAAGTTAAAAATGACTGTGCTGATTAAGGAAACATTACATTTGGTTAGTTTGGGGTCTCGAGCTTCAGGTTTGTGGGTTCAGTTGCTCTCAAAATTGAGGAAAGACAAAAAATGTTTCTTTTGAAAGGTTGTTGGAGGATTCTTACTGTAAGAAATATCTGGGTGTGCATCTGCTTTTATTTAAAAAAAAAAAAAAGTTGAATTTTATTTAGTCACATTGAAAAGGGAAAATTGGAGGATCAGGACAATAACGTGGCCAAATTTACTGTTTCCTTAATCAGAACAATAATTTTGATCTGAACTAGAAATGTGTAAATGGGTTATTTTCTTTCTTCTCTACTGATCACTGTGTTACATGTTTAGTTACTTGTCAGTCTACATGATTAATGGTACTTTTAAAAAATGCAGTTTATTCATAATTTTGTAGAAAAAGGCTCTGCACCTGTGAAAAACAAATCCAAACCCCCAAAATCACTGTAGATCAGAGTAGCTAAGCTCTGGTTAACTGCAATTATATTACAGGAGATTAAAAATATTAAGATGATTGAAAGAAACAAAGATTGCTTTAAGGTCTGAAGATTTGACTTTCTTATTGAAAGAGACGAAAACTAATCCATGTGTGACACTGAGGAAATAACTGAACGCTAAAAAGATGTGGAGGTCCAAATGTTTTATAAAAATGGGCAAACTTGATTTAATGACATTAGAAAGAAAAAATGGGATGTTTAAAAAGGTAATAAATAAAAACGATTTTTATATTACTTGAAAAAATGATGTTGGTTAGTTCAGCTGTATTTGGAAAAGCTACTGGGTCACTAGTAAGATGAGATTTAATGTGATAAACTGAGGATAGGTAATATAATCTGCACACTCGCTATTATTGTTGTAATCCACACACCACCATTATTGTTGCATCCATACACCAGCTAATGTTTTATCAAACATTAATCATAATTGGTGATCAATGCAAGTTTTAAGCAATTATATTTATTTGGATTCAAAACCAATTTACAAAATATAAAAAAGAATCTTGTTTTTTTTAAGATAAAAAGACGTTTCTAACTGACTTCAGTTAGCTGAGCTGTAGAGGAGATTGATGAGCACGCAATAAAGTGAACTTGTTAGGGAGAGTTTGCAATCAACTCAAATTTTGATGATAGACACAGATAAAAATGAGCGTTTTTTTAGACACTGATGTGTGGACCGATCACATGGTTATAAACCAGGTGAAAATTGACTTCAAACTTTTGAGCTGTGGTGTAGATTGATTACAATGATAGCGTATAGTTATCTATTACAGAAGAATATATAGAAGTATGAGGACAGACAGACACTGTTAAAAGGTTATGAGCTGTCTTGATGCAGAGAAAGTGGAGTTTGTCATCCTGGAGCTGTTGCCAAGATTGAACGATGCTCTGGCTCTGTGGTCAAGTTCAGACATAGGCTTTAAGCAACCATGAGCCACTGATAAGCGTGATAGATTAATAAGCATGTATAAAGTGGACTTGTTAAACAGCTCTGATAGGAGAAAGTCAATGAGCACGCAATAAAGTGGACTTGTTAGGGACAGTTTACCATCAGCCTTGATAAAGTTTAACTTCATTTGTATTGAAAGACAGACTTTAAAGAAGATTCTTATTTGAAACTGGTGATAAAATCCAGGTCAGATACAGTTACATACAAGCATACAGTACACACTACTGCTCAAAGGTCAGAGGTCAGTTAGAAAAGACCCTGATTTTAATAGAAAATTGGCTTTAATGCAACATCACATGAAGTTTATCAGTAATGTTTCACAGCTTTAATCAAATCCTTCATCATCCATAAGTTGTGATGGAAAAATGTCTGCAAGCGTGCAGGAGCCCATTTTTAGAGACAATCATTCCTGTGTTATAATGCTCATTGAAGTTTATCAGGTCAGACGACCAACAGATGATAAGAAATATAATCTTACTAATTATTAGAGTTGAAAAGTACTTTGCTAAGCAAAATTCAATGAGGTTAGGCTGGAGATTGAGATGTTAACATAAAAGGGTCAGTTGGTGATGCATGAAAAAAAAGAATTTCTTCTAAAAATCTATTGGAGAATTCTGATTGTAAGAAATGAAAAATATTAAAACAGTGAAACTGTTAAAAAAAAGTGAAGGTTTTGTGCAGCTGGGTGTTGCAGCCCCTTTAGAGGAAAATGGAAACTTGGTTTCATGAGGTTAAAAACAAACACTGGGATGATCCAGACACATTTATTGTTTCTTTAATCACCACAATAGTTTCAGTTTGTGCTAAAATCTCTTAAAAAGCTGTTTTGAGTGATAAGTTTGGCTTTAATGTGTTAAGCTTGCATTAGATAAGACAATGTACCACTGAACACAGGAGGGATTATTGCTGAAAATGGGTCTCTGAACACCTCTGTAGATATTCTATTAAAAATCATTCATGATTTGTGATCAGTGTTAATATTAAGCATTTATATGATTATTTTTGATAAATTGCTGTGATTCAATCTGAAACCAAATTTGAGTCTATTCTGAAAACAAGACATTTCTAATTCACCTCAGACTTTTGAGCTGTAGTCTACATTGTAATGATAGTGTATGGTTATTGATTAGAGCAGATGATATGAGGCTATCAGGAGAGACTGTTAAAAAGTTATGAGCTGTCTTGATGCAGAGAAAGTGGAGTTTGTCATCCTGGAGCTGTTGCCAAGATTGAATGATGCTCTGGCTCTGTGGTCAAGTTCAGACATAGGCTTTAAGCAACCATGAGCCACTGATAAGCGTGATAGATTAATAAGCATGTATAAAGTGGACTTGTTAAACAGCTCTGATAGGAGAAAGTCAATGAGCACGCAATAAAGTGGACTTGTTAGGGACAGTTTACCATCAGCCTTGATAAAGTTTAACTTCATTTGTATTGAAAGACAGACTTTAAAGAAGATTCTTATTTGAAACTGGTGATAAAATCCAGGTCAGATACAGTTACATACAAGCATACAGTACACACTACTGCTCAAAGGTCAGAGGTCAGTTAGAAAAGACCCTGATTTTAATAGAAAATTGGCTTTAATGCAACATCACATGAAGTTTATCAGTAATGTTTCACAGCTTTAATCAAATCCTTCATCATCCATAAGTTGTGATGGAAAAATGTCTGCAAGCGTGCAGGAGCCCATTTTTAGAGACAATCATTCCTGTGTTATAATGCTCATTGAAGTTTATCAGGTCAGACGACCAACAGATGATAAGAAATATAATCTTACTAATTATTAGAGTTGAAAAGTACTTTGCTAAGCAAAATTCAATGAGGTTAGGCTGGAGATTGAGACGTTAACATAAAAGGGTCAGTTGGTGATGCATGAAAAAAAAGAATTTCTTCTAAAAATCTATTGGAGAATTCTGATTGTAAGAAATGAAAAATATTAAAACAGTGAAACTGTTAAAAAAAAGTGAAGGTTTTGTGCAGCTGGGTGTTGCAGCCCCTTTAGAGGAAAATGGAAACTTGGTTTCATGAGGTTAAAAACAAACACTGGGATGATCCAGACACATTTATTGTTTCTTTAATCACCACAATAGTTTCAGTTTGTGCTAAAATCTCTTAAAAAGCTGTTTGAGTGATAAGTTTGGCTTTAATGTGTTAAGCTTGCATTAGATAAGACAATGTACCACTGAACACAGGAGGGATTAATGCTGAAAATGGATCTCTGAACACCTCTGTAGATATTCTATTAAAAATCATTCATGATTTGTGATCAGTGTTAATATTAAGCATTTATATGATTATTTTGATAAATTGCTGTGATTCAATCTGAAACCAAATTTGAGTCTATTCTGAAAACAAGACATTTCTAATTCACCTCAGACTTTTGAGCTGTAGTCTACATTGTAATGATAGTGTATGGTTATTGATTAGAGCAGATGATATGAGACTATCAGGAGAGACTGTTAAAAAGTTATGAGCTGTCTTGATGCAGAGAAAGTGGAGTTTGTCATCCTGGAGCTGTTGCCAAGATTGAACGATGCTCTGGCTCTGTGGTCAAGTTCAGACATAGGCTTTAAGCAACCATGAGCCACTGATAAGCGTGATAGATTAATAAGCATGTATAAAGTGGACTTGTTAAACAGCTCTGATAGGAGAAAGTCAATGAGCACGCAATAAAGTGGACTTGTTAGGGACAGTTTACCATCAGCCTTGATAAAGTTTAACTTCATTTGTATTGAAAGACAGACTTTAAAGAAGATTCTTATTTGAAACTGGTGATAAAATCCAGGTCAGATACAGTTACATACAAGCATACAGTACACACTACTGCTCAAAGGTCAGAGGTCAGTTAGAAAAGACCCTGATTTTAATAGAAAATTGGCTTTAATGCAACATCACATGAAGTTTATCAGTAATGTTTCACAGCTTTAATCAAATCCTTCATCATCCATAAGTTGTGATGGAAAAATGTCTGCAAGCGTGCAGGAGCCCATTTTTAGAGACAATCATTCCTGTGTTATAATGCTCATAGAAGTTTATCAGGTCAGACGACCAACAGATGATAAGAAATATAATCTTACTAATTATTAGTTGAAAAGTACTTTGCTAAGCAAAATTCAATGAGGTTAGGCTGGAGATTGAGACGTTAACATAAAAGGGTCAGTTGGTGATGCATGAAAAAAAAAAATTTCTTCTGAAAATCTATTGGAGAATTCTGATTGTAAGAAATGAAAAATATTCAAATAGTTAAACTGTTAAAAAAAAGTGAAGGTTTTGTGCAGCTGGGTGTTGCAGCCCCTTTAGAGGAAAATGGAAACTTGGTTTCATGAGGTTAAAAACAAACACTGGGATGATCCAGACACATTTATTGTTTCTTTAATCACCACAATAGTTTCAGTTTGTGCTAAAATCTCTTAAAAAGCTGTTTTGAGTGATAAGTTTGGCTTTAATGTGTTAAGCTTGCATTAGATAAGACAATGTACCACTGAACACAGGAGGGATTATTGCTGAAAATGGGTCTCTGAACACCTCTGTAGATATTCTATTAAAAATCATTCATGATTTGTGATCAGTGTTAATATTAAGCATTTATATGATTATTTTGATAAATTGCTGTGATTCAATCTGAAACCAAATTTGAATCTATTCTGAAAACAAGACATTTCTAATTCACCTCAGACTTTTGAGCTGTAGTCTACATTGTAATGATAGTGTATGGTTATTGATTAGAGCAGATGATATGAGACTGTCAGGAGAGACTGTTAAAAAGTTATGAGCTGTCTTGATGCAGAGAAAGTGGAGTTTGTCATCCTGGAGCTGTTGCCAAGATTGAACGATGCTCTGGCTCTGTGGTCAAGTTCAGACATAGGCTTTAAGCAACCATGAGCCACTGATAAGCGTGATAGATTAATAAGCATGTATAAAGTGGACTTGTTAAACAGCTCTGATAGGAGAAAGTCAATGAGCACGCAATAAAGTGGACTTGTTAGGGACAGTTTACCATCAGCCTTGATAAAGTTTAACTTCATTTGTATTGAAAGACAGACTTTAAAGAAGATTCTTATTTGAAACTGGTGATAAAATCCAGGTCAGATACAGTTACATACAAGCATACAGTACACACTACTGCTCAAAGGTCAGAGGTCAGTTAGAAAAGACCCTGATTTTAATAGAAAATTGGCTTTAATGCAACATCACATGAAGTTTATCAGTAATGTTTCACAGCTTTAATCAAATCCTTCATCATCCATAAGTTGTGATGGAAAAATGTCTGCAAGCGTGCAGGAGCCCATTTTTAGAGACAATCATTCCTGTGTTATAATGCTCATTGAAGTTTATCAGGTCAGACGACCAACAGATGATAAGAAATATAATCTTACTAATTATTAGAGTTGAAAAGTACTTTGCTAAGCAAAATTCAATGAGGTTAGGCTGGAGATTGAGACGTTAACATAAAAGGGTCAGTTGGTGATGCATGAAAAAAAAGAATTTCTTCTAAAAATCTATTGGAGAATTCTGATTGTAAGAAATGAAAAATATTAAAACAGTGAAACTGTTAAAAAAAAGTGAAGGTTTTGTGCAGCTGGGTGTTGCAGCCCCTTTAGAGGAAAATGGAAACTTGGTTTCATGAGGTTAAAAACAAACACTGGGATGATCCAGACACATTTATTGTTTCTTTAATCACCACAATAGTTTCAGTTTGTGCTAAAATCTCTTAAAAAGCTGTTTTGAGTGATAAGTTTGGCTTTAATGTGTTAAGCTTGCATTAGATAAGACAATGTACCACTGAACACAGGAGGGATTATTGCTGAAAATGGGTCTCTGAACACCTCTGTAGATATTCTATTAAAAATCATTCATGATTTGTGATCAGTGTTAATATTAAGCATTTATATGATTATTTTGATAAATTGCTGTGATTCAATCCGAAACCAAATTTGAGTCTATTCTGAAAACAAGACATTTCTAATTCACCTCAGACTTTTGAGCTGTAGTCTACATTGTAATGATAGTGTATGGTTATTGATTAGAGCAGATGATATGAGGCTATCAGGAGAGACTGTTAAAAAGTTATGAGCTGTCTTGATGCAGAGAAAGTGGAGTTTGTCATCCTGGAGCTGTTGCCAAGATTGAACGATGCTCTGGCTCTGTGGTCAAGTTCAGACATAGGCTTTAAGCAACCATGAGCCACTGATAAGCGTGATAGATTAATAAGCATGTATAAAGTGGACTTGTTAAACAGCTCTGATAGGAGAAAGTCAATGAGCACGCAATAAAGTGGACTTGTTAGGGACAGTTTACCATCAGCCTTGATAAAGTTTAACTTCATTTGTATTGAAAGACAGACTTTAAAGAAGATTCTTATTTGAAACTGGTGATAAAATCCAGGTCAGATACAGTTACATACAAGCATACAGTACACACTACTGCTCAAAGGTCAGAGGTCAGTTAGAAAAGACCCTGATTTTAATAGAAAATTGGCTTTAATGCAACATCACATGAAGTTTATCAGTAATGTTTCACAGCTTTAATCAAATCCTTCATCATCCATAAGTTGTGATGGAAAAATGTCTGCAAGCGTGCAGGAGCCCATTTTTAGAGACAATCATTCCTGTGTTATAATGCTCATTGAAGTTTATCAGGTCAGACGACCAACAGATGATAAGAAATATAATCTTACTAATTATTAGTTGAAAAGTACTTTGCTAAGCAAAATTCAATGAGGTTAGGCTGGAGATTGAGACGTTAACATAAAAGGGTCAGTTGGTGATGCATGAAAAAAAAAAATTTCTTCTGAAAATCTATTGGAGAATTCTGATTGTAAGAAATGAAAAATATTCAAATAGTTAAACTGTTAAAAAAAAGTGAAGGTTTTGTGCAGCTGGGTGTTGCAGCCCCTTTAGAGGAAAATGGAAACTTGGTTTCATGAGGTTAAAAACAAACACTGGGATGATCCAGACACATTTATTGTTTCTTTAATCACCACAATAGTTTCAGTTTGTGCTAAAATCTCTTAAAAAGCTGTTTTGAGTGATAAGTTTGGCTTTAATGTGTTAAGCTTGCATTAGATAAGACAATGTACCACTGAACACAGGAGGGATTATTGCTGAAAATGGGTCTCTGAACACCTCTGTAGATATTCTATTAAAAATCATTCATGATTTGTGATCAGTGTTAATATTAAGCATTTATATGATTATTTTTGATAAATTGCTGTGATTCAATCTGAAACCAAATTTGAGTCTATTCTGAAAACAAGACATTTCTAATTCACCTCAGACTTTTGAGCTGTAGTCTACATTGTAATGATAGTGTATGGTTATTGATTAGAGCAGATGATATGAGGCTATCAGGAGAGACTGTTAAAAAGTTATGAGCTGTCTTGATGCAGAGAAAGTGGAGTTTGTCATCCTGGAGCTGTTGCCAAGATTGAATGATGCTCTGGCTCTGTGGTCAAGTTCAGACATAGGCTTTAAGCAACCATGAGCCACTGATAAGCGTGATAGATTAATAAGCATGTATAAAGTGGACTTGTTAAACAGCTGTGATAGGAGAAAGTCAATGAGCACGCAATAAAGTGGACTTGTTAGGGACAGTTTTACCATCAGCCTTGATAAAGTTTAACTTCATTTGTATTGAAAGACAGACTTTAAAGAAGATTCTTATTTGAAACTGGTGATAAAATCCAGGTCAGATACAGTTACATACAAGCATACAGTACACACTACTGCTCAAAGGTCAGAGGTCAGTTAGAAAAGACCCTGATTTTAATAGAAAATTGGCTTTAATGCAACATCACATGAAGTTTATCAGTAATGTTTCACAGCTTTAATCAAATCCTTCATCATCCATAAGTTGTGATGGAAAAATGTCTGCAAGCGTGCAGGAGCCCATTTTTAGAGACAATCATTCCTGTGTTATAATGCTCATTGAAGTTTATCAGGTCAGACGACCAACAGATGATAAGAAATATAATCTTACTAATTATTAGAGTTGAAAAGTACTTTGCTAAGCAAAATTCAATGAGGTTAGGCTGGAGATTGAGACGTTAACATAAAAGGGTCAGTTGGTGATGCATGAAAAAAAAGAATTTCTTCTAAAAATCTATTGGAGAATTCTGATTGTAAGAAATGAAAAATATTAAAACAGTGAAACTGTTAAAAAAAAGTGAAGGTTTTGTGCAGCTGGGTGTTGCAGCCCCTTTAGAGGAAAATGGAAACTTGGTTTCATGAGGTTAAAAACAAACACTGGGATGATCCAGACACATTTATTGTTTCTTTAATCACCACAATAGTTTCAGTTTGTGCTAAAATCTCTTAAAAAGCTGTTTTGAGTGATAAGTTTGGCTTTAATGTGTTAAGCTTGCATTAGATAAGACAATGTACCACTGAACACAGGAGGGATTATTGCTGAAAATGGGTCTCTGAACACCTCTGTAGATATTCTATTAAAAATCATTCATGATTTGTGATCAGTGTTAATATTAAGCATTTATATGATTATTTTTGATAAATTGCTGTGATTCAATCTGAAACCAAATTTGAGTCTATTCTGAAAACAAGACATTTCTAATTCACCTCAGACTTTTGAGCTGTAGTCTACATTGTAATGATAGTGTATGGTTATTGATTAGAGCAGATGATATGAGACTATCAGGAGAGACTGTTAAAAAGTTATGAGCTGTCTTGATGCAGAGAAAGTGGAGTTTGTCATCCTGGAGCTGTTGCCAAGATTGAACGATGCTCTGGCTCTGTGGTCAAGTTCAGACATAGGCTTTAAGCAACCATGAGCCACTGATAAGCGTGATAGATTAATAAGCATGTATAAAGTGGACTTGTTAAACAGCTCTGATAGGAGAAAGTCAATGAGCACGCAATAAAGTGGACTTGTTAGGGACAGTTTACCATCAGCCTTGATAAAGTTTAACTTCATTTGTATTGAAAGACAGACTTTAAAGAAGATTCTTATTTGAAACTGGTGATAAAATCCAGGTCAGATACAGTTACATACAAGCATACAGTACACACTACTGCTCAAAGGTCAGAGGTCAGTTAGAAAAGACCCTGATTTTAATAGAAAATTGGCTTTAATGTAACATCACATGAAGTTTATCAGTAATGTTTCACAGCTTTAATCAAATCCTTCATCATCCATAAGTTGTGATGGAAAAATGTCTGCAAGCGTGCAGGAGCCCATTTTTAGAGACAATCATTCCTGTGTTATAATGCTCATTGAAGTTTATCAGGTCAGACGACCAACAGATGATAAGAAATATAATCTTACTAATTATTAGAGTTGAAAAGTACTTTGCTAAGCAAAATTCAATGAGGTTAGGCTGGAGATTGAGACGTTAACATAAAAGGGTCAGTTGGTGATGCATGAAAAAAAAGAATTTCTTCTAAAAATCTATTGGAGAATTCTGATTGTAAGAAATGAAAAATATTAAAACAGTGAAACTGTTAAAAAAAAGTGAAGGTTTTGTGCAGCTGGGTGTTGCAGCCCCTTTAGAGGAAAATGGAAACTTGGTTTCATGAGGTTAAAAACAAACACTGGGATGATCCAGACACATTTATTGTTTCTTTAATCACCACAATAGTTTCAGTTTGTGCTAAAATCTCTTAAAAAGCTGTTTTGAGTGATAAGTTTGGCTTTAATGTGTTAAGCTTGCATTAGATAAGACAATGTACCACTGAACACAGGAGGGATTATTGCTGAAAATGGGTCTCTGAACACCTCTGTAGATATTCTATTAAAAATCATTCATGATTTGTGATCAGTGTTAATATTAAGCATTTATATGATTATTTTTGATAAATTGCTGTGATTCAATCTGAAACCAAATTTGAGTCTATTCTGAAAACAAGACATTTCTAATTCACCTCAGACTTTTGAGCTGTAGTCTACATTGTAATGATAGTGTATGGTTATTGATTGAAGCAGATGATATGAGGCTATCAGGAGAGACTGTTAAAAAGTTATGAGCTGTCTTGATGCAGAGAAAGTGGAGTTTGTCATCCTGGAGCTGTTGCCAAGATTGAACGATGCTCTGGCTCTGTGGTCAAGTTCAGACATAGGCTTTAAGCAACCATGAGCCACTGATAAGCGTGATAGATTAATAAGCATGTATAAAGTGGACTTGTTAAACAGCTCTGATAGGAGAAAGTCAATGAGCACGCAATAAAGTGGACTTGTTAGGGACAGTTTACCATCAGCCTTGATAAAGTTTAACTTCATTTGTATTGAAAGACAGACTTTAAAGAAGATTCTTATTTGAAACTGGTGATAAAATCCAGGTCAGATACAGTTACATACAAGCATACAGTACACACTACTGCTCAAAGGTCAGAGGTCAGTTAGAAAAGACCCTGATTTTAATAGAAAATTGGCTTTAATGCAACATCACATGAAGTTTATCAGTAATGTTTCACAGCTTTAATCAAATCCTTCATCATCCATAAGTTGTGATGGAAAAATGTCTGCAAGCGTGCAGGAGCCCATTTTTAGAGACAATCATTCCTGTGTTATAATGCTCATTGAAGTTTATCAGGTCAGACGACCAACAGATGATAAGAAATATAATCTTACTAATTATTAGAGTTGAAAAGTACTTTGCTAAGCAAAATTCAATGAGGTTAGGCTGGAGATTGAGACGTTAACATAAAAGGGTCAGTTGGTGATGCATGAAAGAAAATAAATTTCTTCTAAAAATCTATTGGAGAATTCTGATTGTAAGAAATGAAAAATATTCAAAGAGTGAAACTGTTAAAAAAAAGTGAAGGTTTTGTGCAGCTGGGTGTTGCAGCCCCTTTAGAGGAAAATGGAAACTTGGTTTCATGAGGTTAAAAACAAACACTGGGATGATCCAGACACATTTATTGTTTCTTTAATCACCACAATAGTTTCAGTTTGTGCTAAAATCTCTTAAAAAGCTGTTTTGAGTGATAAGTTTGGCTTTAATGTGTTAAGCTTGCATTAGATAAGACAATGTACCACTGAACACAGGAGGGATTATTGCTGAAAATGGGTCTCTGAACACCTCTGTAGATATTCTATTAAAAATCATTCATGATTTGTGATCAGTGTTAATATTAAGCATTTATATGATTCTTTTTGATAAATTGCTGTGATTCAATCTGAAACCAAATTTGAGTCTATTCTGAAAACAAGACATTTCTAATTCACCTCAGACTTTTGAGCTGTAGTCTACATTGTAATGATAGTGTATGGTTATTGATTAGAGCAGATGATATGAGGCTATCAGGAGAGACTGTTAAAAAGTTATGAGCTGTCTTGATGCAGAGAAAGTGGAGTTTGTCATCCTGGAGCTGTTGCCAAGATTGAACGATGCTCTGGCTCTGTGGTCAAGTTCAGACATAGGCTTTAAGCAACCATGAGCCACTGATAAGCGTGATAGATTAATAAGCATGTATAAAGTGGACTTGTTAGGGACAGTTTACCATCAGCCTTGATAAAGTTTAACTTCATTTGTATTGAAAGACAGACTTTAAAGAAGATTCTTATTTGAAACTGGTGATAAAATCCAGGTCAGATACAGTTACATACAAGCATACAGTACACACTACTGCTCAAAGGTCAGAGGTCAGTTAGAAAAGACCCTGATTTTAATAGAAAATTGGCTTTAATGTAACATCACATGAAGTTTATCAGTAATGTTTCACAGCTTTAATCAAATCCTTCATCATCCATAAGTTGTGATGGAAAAATGTCTGCAAGCGTGCAGGAGCCCATTTTTAGAGACAATCATTCCTGTGTTATAATGCTCATTGAAGTTTATCAGGTCAGACGACCAACAGATGATAAGAAATATAATCTTACTAATTATTAGAGTTGAAAAGTACTTTGCTAAGAAAAATTCCATGAGGTTAGGCTGGAGATTGAGATGTTAACATAAAAGGGTCAGTTGGTGATGCATGAAAAAAAAAAATTTCTTCTGAAAATCTATTGGAGAATTCTGATTGTAAGAAATGAAAAATATTCAAATAGTTAAACTGTTAAAAAAAAGTGAAGGTTTTGTGCAGCTGGGTGTTGCAGCCCCTTTAGAGGAAAATGGAAACTTGGTTTCATGAGGTTAAAAACAAACACTGGGATGATCCAGACACATTTATTGTTTCTTTAATCACCACAATAGTTTCAGTTTGTGCTAAAATCTCTTAAAAAGCTGTTTTGAGTGATAAGTTTGGCTTTAATGTGTTAAGCTTGCATTAGATAAGACAATGTACCACTGAACACAGGAGGGATTAATGCTGAAAATGGATCTCTGAACACCTCTGTAGATATTCTATTAAAAATCATTCATGATTTGTGATCAGTGTTAATATTAAGCATTTATATGATTATTTTGATAAATTGCTGTGATTCAATCTGAAACCAAATTTGAGTCTATTCTGAAAACAAGACATTTCTAATTCACCTCAGACTTTTGAGCTGTAGTCTACATTGTAATGATAGTGTATGGTTATTGATTAGAGCAGATGATATGAGACTATCAGGAGAGACTGTTAAAAAGTTATGAGCTGTCTTGATGCAGAGAAAGTGGAGTTTGTCATCCTGGAGCTGTTGCCAAGATTGAACGATGCTCTGGCTCTGTGGTCAAGTTCAGACATAGGCTTTAAGCAACCATGAGCCACTGATAAGCGTGATAGATTAATAAGCATGTATAAAGTGGACTTGTTAAACAGCTCTGATAGGAGAAAGTCAATGAGCACGCAATAAAGTGGACTTGTTAGGGACAGTTTACCATCAGCCTTGATAAAGTTTAACTTCATTTGTATTGAAAGACAGACTTTAAAGAAGATTCTTATTTGAAACTGGTGATAAAATCCAGGTCAGATACAGTTACATACAAGCATACAGTACACACTACTGCTCAAAGGTCAGAGGTCAATTAGAAAAGACCCTGATTTTAATAGAAAATTGGCTTTAATGTAACATCACATGAAGTTTATCAGTAATGTTTCACAGCTTTAATCAAATCCTTCATCATCCATAAGTTGTGATGGAAAAATGTCTGCAAGCGTGCAGGAGCCCATTTTTAGAGACAATCATTCCTGTGTTATAATGCTCATTGAAGTTTATCAGGTCAGACGACCAACAGATGATAAGAAATATAATCTTACTAATTATTAGTTGAAAAGTACTTTGCTAAGCAAAATTCAATGAGGTTAGGCTGGAGATTGAGACGTTAACATAAAAGGGTCAGTTGGTGATGCATGAAAGAAAATAAATTTCTTCTAAAAATCTATTGGAGAATTCTGATTGTAAGAAATGAAAAATATTAAAACAGTGAAACTGTTAAAAAAAAGTGAAGGTTTTGTGCAGCTGGGTGTTGCAGCCCCTTTAGAGGAAAATGGAAACTTGGTTTCATGAGGGTAAAAACAAACACTGGGATGATCCAGACACATTTATTGTTTCTTTAATCACCACAATAGTTTCAGTTTGTGCTAAAATCTCTTAAAAAGCTGTTTTGAGTGATAAGTTTGGCTTTAATGTGTTAAGCTTGCATTAGATAAGACAATGTACCACTGAACACAGGAGGGATTATTGCTGACAATGGGTCTCTGAACACCTCTGTAGATATTCTATTAAAAATCATTCATGATTTGTGATCAGTGTTAATATTAAGCATTTATATGATTATTTTTGATAAATTGCTGTGATTCAATCTGAAACCAAATTTGAGTCTATTCTGAAAACAAGACATTTCTAATTCACCTCAGACTTTTGAGCTGTAGTCTACATTGTAATGATAGTGTATGGTTATTGATTAGAGCAGATGATATGAGGCTATCAGGAGAGACTGTTAAAAAGTTATGAGCTGTCTTGATGCAGAGAAAGTGGAGTTTGTCATCCTGGAGCTGTTGCCAAGATTGAACGATGCTCTGGCTCTGTGGTCAAGTTCAGACATAGGCTTTAAGCAACCATGAGCCACTGATAAGCGTGATAGATTAATAAGCATGTATAAAGTGGACTTGTTAAACAGCTCTGATAGGAGAAAGTCAATGAGCACGCAATAAAGTGGACTTGTTAGGGACAGTTTACCATCAGCCTTGATAAAGTTTAACTTCATTTGTATTGAAAGACAGACTTTAAAGAAGATTCTTATTTGAAACTGGTGATAAAATCCAGGTCAGATACAGTTACATACAAGCATACAGTACACACTACTGCTCAAAGGTCAGAGGTCAGTTAGAAAAGACCCTGATTTTAATAGAAAATTGGCTTTAATGTAACATCACATGAAGTTTATCAGTAATGTTTCACAGCTTTAATCAAATCCTTCATCATCCATAAGTTGTGATGGAAAAATGTCTGCAAGCGTGCAGGAGCCCATTTTTAGAGACAATCATTCCTGTGTTATAATGCTCATTGAAGTTTATCAGGTCAGACGACCAACAGATGATAAGAAATATAATCTTACTAATTATTAGAGTTGAAAAGTACTTTGCTAAGCAAAATTCAATGAGGTTAGGCTGGAGATTGAGACGTTAACATAAAAGGGTCAGTTGGTGATGCATGAAAGAAAATAAATTTCTTCTAAAAATCTATTGGAGAATTCTGATTGTAAGAAATGAAAAATATTCAAAGAGTGAAACTGTTTCACACAGTAGAAATTTGTATTCATCGTTTATATTGGTTTTTTTTCTGATTTTAGTGTTTATTTGTGAGTGTAGTTTTTATTTGCATGATTTTATTCTGTTTGTATCACATTGTTTCAGTGTGTTATTTTACATTGTTTTAATCCACTGTGGATTGGCTGGCAATGGGACAAATTAGCTGATAGTGATCACATGTTGAGGCATGGGTGTGTCCAGAGGTGTCCTTTCAGCTGTTTAAAGGTCGTATTAAAAGGAAGCAAGCTGAGCACTGGGAGGAGAGAGGCCCTAGATTGGAAGAGGAACGCATGAAGGCCAGGTGGAAAAGAGGGAGCCGCTGCGTGATCGTGGGGGGTGCGACGCCTCGTCTGGAGACCGGTCAGCGTGATGTGGTGACCCAGTCCCGACAGCAGGAACGGCGACAGTAGGAGACAACGTGTGTGATTGACATCAGGGCAGATGTATACTGCCTGCATTTGTGAGTAGTGTCTCACTGTTGTTCACTGGGTGCAGCCGTGTTGGGAGAGGGTCGCCATGGCTATAAGCCAGGGCAGCTTCCGGGATGATGGTTCTGGCTCCTATTTGTTTTTACTTACAGGTGATGACGTGAGGGGAGCCGCGGTGGTATCGAGCGACGGACTCCAATGCAGAATGCGAACTGGGTTGGGATGTGATGGACCCAGTTGATGGACGAGACTGGGACAGGAGGCTCCTCGTCTGCCTGACACGAGGCTGGCGTGGACCCCGCTCAGCAAGAGGAATTTCTGTCCAGCTCAAGAACACACAAGGAATATTTGTCCTGGGTTGTGGGACTGGGTGGGATTTCTGTGCATGAAGAGAATTGTATTTTGACCAGTTTTAGAATAATCTTATCCAGTCTCAGTGGGAATTTTAGCATATCGAGAATATTTCATTGTATACTTTATTTCTTAGTATCTGGTTTGTTCTATTCCTGCTGTCCACCTCGTGGAATAAACATGAATGAAACAATACTTTCCTGTCAAAAACAATATTTTAGTCAGGGCTAGCGGAAAGTTTCATATATATCATGAACATCTTTCCTCTTTGTCTTCCTATAGTTTCGTTTCATTTTCTTACCCCAACCGGTGGAGGCAGATGGCCGCCCCTCCCTGATTCTGGTTCTGCCGAAAATGGAGTTTTCTTGCTCATAGGGGGTCATTTGATCGTTTGGGCTTCCTCTGTATTATTGCACAACCTTTATCTTACCATATATTTCAAGTTTATATGTTGTGAATTGGCTTGATTTAAATCAAATTGAACTCATTCAATTAGAACCAAATATAACTTGTAATCGAATCTATTCAAATGTAAAGTCATCTCACTCAATTTGTACAACTAGCACTGAAACATACACTGACATCCTCTGTTTCCCAATTAGCAGATCAGAGGTTGCTGTTTTATTCATGACTCAATACTTGAATGGTTTTAATAAACATTTAAAAAGTACATTGCTTCATTGTATGATTAATTCTTTGTCTGTGTCAGTCCTTAATACACACATGTATACAATAATTCTAGTTGCCACAGTCTCCGGAGATCCTATGCTCCCTTTTCTCATACTTTTCTTCACTGTTTACCTCATTTTGCGGAATAAAATGTATATTTTTGTAAACAATGACTTGTTTTGGGCCATTAAAAAAACTGTCTCCATATGAGGACGTACTTGAAGAGAAAAAGTCACCACTTTGCATTTTACAAATCAAGTAAACAAACACGGGGCTGTTTATCATATAACTAACTTTTAGGTCTGTGGGATGGAAGGACAGGAGCTTTAAATGTTGTGCCTCCATAATTATTCTAGAGTCTTTACAGTGTTCAGCGCCTGCTGTGATTTAGTGCTACATACATAAACTTGAAATGAATGAATCCACCTGTTCACAGGAGATCACAGGAAGATGACACCAAACATCAGAAGATCTTATTGTGCGCCACAGGGTGGTTTCTTGGGGCTAAAAGCACATAATAAACTACAGCAGAAGCTCACATAAAGCAGGAAATAAGCAGGCAGCACTTGATCTGCTAATGCACGTTTCCCACTTTTATTGTTGCCTCATTCACTAACAGTTCAATGGTGCAAGATTACCATACACAGAATTAGGATATCTACATGACACATCTATGCTGTACAGCTAATGGATTATAATTATTACAAATACAGTAAACATATTTACATTTTAGTTCAAACTCCATACAACATAGATATTTACAAAGCATGAAAATGAAACCGGTCTGACAAATAATAAACAGCGTTAATGACGTTTTATTTTTATTTTCTTTTGGTGAACAAATCTGAAAGGGGGCGGGGTTAACTGATATTAATTGTCAGAGGGGGAAGGTGGAAAATATCATGGCTAGTTTTGTTTGAAAGGCATCAACAGAAAAATAAACACACAGAAAAAAGTGATGAGGTGAAGAAAGACACAATAAGTCTGCTGTCGTTTTAGATGTCACCAGCTACTTTGTATAGTCCTATATCTCTGATATTAGAAAAAATTAAAATGAGTTCAAATACACCTTTATTTTGATAGAGCTCAGATGGATGCCTCGCATGACTAATGAGTAGATCTCCTCCAAAAAAATAACAGACTTCTAATTCACTCAAATCGCTTTCTAATAAAGAGGAAGCACTAATGTAACTCACCTCCTCAGTCGAGCTGCAGGGGTTACATGTTAGGTCTGCTTTTCCTTTCCCCCCTCTCTTACATTCAAAGCCTCTCTTAGTTCACACTAGAACAGGCCGCCACACCATCATTTGGTTTAATATGAGTGGAACAACTAAACCGCACAGACTTTATTTGATCAGTTAGTTGAACCTTTTATTAATATGTGCAAAGAGCTGCAAACTAATATTTAAAGATTGCAAACAATAAATACACAATCCAAAATAAAAACACCTCTGCAAATGCAGTGGAAACGTTTGCTCTGGCAGCGCTTCGCATCAACATGTATATGAGGTACATTGCACTTTTCAGACTTGATCTGTGCATAGGTGCATCTTTGATGTGCAGCTCAGAGATCCACAATCCAGCACGTTTCTGTTTCTCTGACCGTCAGGCTGGCTGACCCGAGGTCACGTCAGAGCTTTATTTTTTATCTATATGTAACAGACAGTTGGTACCTCTCCTTCCATCCATTTCATACGACACAGCAGGCAGACTGCTGGTTGGTTGACCAGAGTTTTTCAATACCTTTCTGCATTAACACATCTCGAGAGGCGTAGGTACCAAAAAGTGAATCCGAAGCCGAATGTAGCAGCTGCAGCACGGCACACAGAGCAAATATTTTCATGGGGTAGTATCAGAAATAAGACCTTTGAATATGTAGTCCCTTTAACTTCTTTCCTTCTATTAAACCATTCATTCATTCTTTTTCCTTAAGTCCTTCTAACCTTTTCACTGTGTTTTCTTTGCGTCTTTACAACAAGAGTGTAAAGTTAATAGCAGTAAATGTCAAGGCTTTCTGATTCTCAGTGAGATAGAGCGAGCTAGAGGAGCAGAGAGGAATGTGTTAAATGAGGGTTAACTACCACACTGATCCCAGAACAGACTGCATGTACAAATCAAGTTCTCTCCTTAGTTTGTTTTCATCCTCCTAGTCCTCGTCCTCATCTCCTTGTAACCCTGTTTTTTTTCCTTGGGATGAAAAAGCAAAAAGGGGCCCAAATCTACTCCTGCAGGAACAATCGGTCATTGTTTGTTTTTTAAACTGCTGAGATATGAAGCGATCCGCGCTTGTTTGTCTCTAGTTAGTCTGCAGTTTTTATGTTAACACAAATGCATGAGTATTTTACTGACTCACTAACTGACACTGGCACTTTCGGGGGTTTAGAGGCGGCGTATGTACACAGATTGAGGAGGATCTAAGTATGACGTGGATGACAGTGGAAATCGGGCGTGGCCCTCCTGTCAAAGTTCATTCCCACTTTGAGTTTTTGTTTCAGAGACGGTTCAGCCTGATGCAAATTCACTGCGAGAAGAAAAATACCCTATAAATCTATTAGCAGCTATAGTTTAGGTAGCAGAGCGTAAACTAACACGTCACTTGGAGATGTAAGCTGTCTGATTTGGTTCATTTTTGTTTTTTGTTTGAAACTGAGTAAACCTGGTCTTCTCCTGAGGACTGCTGCAGGTATCATGCGAGCATGTTAATTTAATAAAAAACCAACAACAAAAAAACCCAAAATAGAATGAAACTCATTTCAGGAGACAAATAAAACTGATAGAGGCAGGGGCAGACCCAAGACAGGCTGAGAGATTATATCTCCCGGCTGGCCTGGGAACGCTTTGGTGTTCATATTCATATTAATATTCTTATTCTTCTATGACAAAAAGTACAAGTGTTCATTTAAGGAAATAAACAGAGCAGTAAGAGATATTTTTCAATTTTTTATTTTTTTATTTTTGATTTGCCGCCAATTACATGTTTTTATTTGTAATTTTTGTAGTGCTCCCTACTATGTGAACCCCTCACCTGATGTTTTATGTTTATTAGTTTAGTTTAGATTCTAAACTATCAACCCCAACAATCGAATGATCTCCTTTAATAGCAAGCGCTTGGCAACGGTGGAAAGGAAAAACTCCCTTATAAAAAGGGAGAAACCTTTGACAGAACCAGGCTAAGAAAGGGGCAGCCATCTGTCGTGACTGGTTGGGGGGTGAGAGGCAGAGGAAAAGAAAAAAGAGAGCACATGTTAGCTATATGTTGCTCACATTGCCTAAAATGAACAACGTATGGTTTTCTGGACTGTTCATTTCCTTTCTTGGAGAAATGAACTCCGTTGCGCAAAAAAATGGAGTTGTCGAAAAACCTGATATGCGGATGCTCAATAATCACTCCATCGAAGCGGTCGACAGCCTTTCTAATGCTGGCATTCACAGTCTTCCTGTCCTTATTGATTTTGCCTGGATTTCCATATATCCACACTTGACGCTCGTTGATGGATGAATATGCAATTGTCATTGAGGGGGAACTCTGTGTGCAATTGCATTAATTCCTTCTCAATGACAGAAGAAAGTTTATAAGCAGAAAAGAGTCCCAAATCATTGCCCCCAGCATGGATTACCAGTATGTCAGGTGGGCTCTGTGTGGATAGCTCCTTATAAAAACGAGGAAGGACTCCCCACCAGCGCATTCCTCCTTTGCCAAACCACTGGACTTTGGTATTAAGTCCGAAATTTTCTCCGAAAATCTCTTTTGCTTCACCCTCGGCTCGTCTGATGTAACTGGACCCAATGATCCACACATTTGTTTCTCTCTGGTCTTCTGGGCTCTCTTTCTATTTCGGTGTGTTTTCACAGGTGTTGGTATCACTCAAGGCCGTATCGTTTGTTTTCTGACGTGGGAGTCGGATAGTCCTGGACCAGGGACTTTTTTGGATGCTCTGTGTCACTACTGCTTGTTCTGGCCTCTTGTTGTCTTTCAGTGTGTTTTCAGAGGTTTTGGTATCACTCAAGGCCGTATCGTTTGTTTTCTGACCTGGGAGTCGGATAGTCCTGGACCAGGGACTTTTTTGGCTGCTCTGTGTCACTGCTGCTTGTTCTGGCCTCTTGTTGTATTTTGGAGTGTTTTCAGAGGTTTTGGTATCACTCGAGGTCGTAACGTCCATTTTCTCAACTACGTGTTGGATAGTCCTTGACGAAGAACTTTTCTGGATGCTCTGTGTCACTGCTGCTTGTTCTGGCCTCTTGTTGTCTTTTGGTGTGTTTTCAAAGGTTTTGGTATCACTCAAGGTCATATTGTTCATTTTCTCAACTAGGAGTCGGATAGTCCTTGGCGAACAACTTTTTTGGCTGCTCTTTGTCACTGCAGCTTGTTCTGGCCTCTTGTTGTCTTTTGGTGTGTTTTGAGAGTTTTTGGTATCACTCAAGTTCATATCGTTCTTTTTCTGAACTTGGAGTTGGATAGTCCTTGAAGAAGAACTTTTTTGGATGCTCCGAGTCACTGCTGTTTCTTTTTTCTCAGTGTCTATTCTCATCCTCTTTCTCTCTGGAGAGTAGCTCTCAGAGTTGTTTTTGCTGCCTTTGGAAATCTGACTGTATTTTCTTTTCAACACAGTTTTTTCTTCACAGATTCGTCTTTTTTTCCTTGGTGGAGAGCAGCTGTCGTCACTTCTGCAATTCTGTGCAACATAATTCGGGCCTCGCTTCCTCTTGAGTGGAAGCTGGAAATGTGTTTCATCAGAATTTGGCTCTGGATTTTGGTGGTCCATTGAAGTAAAGCCTTTGCCGTGTTTACTCTGAGACATGTCAGAGTGTTGATGAAGTGACTGTCTTAAAGATTCAACTGTTTTAAAATTTTTCTCAGGCGTACCTTTGAATGCTGCAATCTCGAGTGTTACAAGTAAACTGCATGAAAGTTTGGGCTTCTTACCCGGATTTAAGGATTCACAGATCAAAGGCATGTTATGACATCATGATGATGTCATAACATAATGTAACAACAACATTCTTTTTTTCTTCTTTTTTTAAAAATTTGGTTCTATTGTCTATGGGGCTTTGGAGCGTGATGTCACGGCAGGGGGTGTGGCCGCCGGGGCGCCAATTTAGCAGGCCAAACAAAGCTGCAGTCATGGAGAAACTTGCTTATCTCTGTTCGGGAATGGCAGATAGAGCAGGACGCTGAGAGGAGGTCCGCTGCTTGTTTTTTCCGGTAAGTTAAATGTGTTTGTCAGTAACTACCGTCCTTGCTAGGTCCTGAAATCTAGGCAGGTAAGATGAGAAGTGGGCTCTTCGGGGAAACTTGTTATGTAAAGTTGGTTTAGCTAATCCATAGAAGGGAGTCATTGATGCTAGCTAAGAGGATGTAATAAAGGCACGGTAGCAGAGATGAAAAAGGAGTGGTTGTTGAGAAATAAGTGTAGAAAGAGGTGTGCAGGGAAAAAAGCAGGTGTGGGTGTGTGAAATTTGTTGAGTATTTGAGTGCAAAAATGTGTGGTCTCCAGCTAATTTGGAAAGGCTGGTTGCGCGATGTGCACGTTGTGCTCTTTAAAAGTGTTTCCCTGAGCTTTTACTTGCAGCTTGAAATCTAAATAAATGGTAATGGAAAAAAAAGCTGGAAAAAGGAGGAGCCCGGAGCTTCGTCTTTCGCTCGGCCTACCCCGCTGTAGCAGACAGACCGTCAGAGACTCGAACTTGGCCGTTAAACTCTGGGGTCTGAATGCTGGCCTGTTAACGCTGTGCACCACACAGCAGGCCAGTTAACGATATAAAAAAAAGGACATTTATCTTCTGTTCTTCAACAATTTTTTTTTCGTTTTTCTAAATCTATTTAGCTTCTTGTGCAGTATTGTTCCACACAAATTACACATGGAAACCTAGTTATTTTTTTAATTGGCTTTCACAAAATGGGACTGCCAATGTTGGAGGTGGTACCCAAAGCCTTCCTGCTAGCCGGAAACCTGCTGGCAGCGCCACTATGTTCTCAACACACTCTTCAGCTTTGTTGCCTCTTTTCGGCACACCTACCTAGTCCCACTCATCCACTTTATCTGCTCATGGCTTTACCCACACTGACCACTCCTTCCATTAAGGTAAATTCAAGCAGGTCATTATAAAAAAGACACACAGCTTATCATCTTATCCTTGGGCAACACCTAAAACCACTCTGTTCATTTGTTTGCTAGATTAGCCGCTAGCATACACACACTGTGTTAGAGGCTTGTTGCTACCTAGTTAGCGATGCTACACACCTGTTACTGTGTATTTTTCAATGATTCAGCACTCCTTGGATTTTTAGACAGTAATGAGATCATCTGCACACTCCACAGAGGTCCAGAGTTACTGTTAATAGCAAAAATGTAATGCTGTCCTTAGGAGATTTTCACATAAGACTGTGAGTGTGTAATGGATTTAAAAGTGTTAAAATGTTCAGAGCACTCTACAGCCCGGTAACATGGAAAGTTTGAAAAGAGCAGCAGAAGGTATCAGTACTGTAGTGTAACTTGTTCTTTTCATTTCATAATAGTGAAGAGAGTGCAGATTATTATGAACAGCTACATCCACCCGGGGTGAAAGTAGTGTGGGAGACCATCAGGACCCAGCTGGGTTTCGTTAGCCCAGAGGTTTGGAGAAACTTCTTCCTTTTCTTTCATCACAGCTGTCCTGTGCCAGATGTTCTGTTGACCCACTGAAAGAGGCATCTTTGAGAAACATCAGAAAGACTGAAGCTCATGGCAGGAATCAAGGAGGACATTGTGATCTTCACCAGCAGCTCCCTCACAAGGAACTCTTCAGAACTCCACTGCAGGCACGCCCCAGAAGATGGATAAAGCCAGCGTTTCATGAAGACACTGGAACCAATCTATCTTCATAACAGTGAGTTTTGTCAACAGATCATATGCTCTTGAGACATAGTCTGGTGATATGAGGAATATGAGGAATTCATAGATCAAACTTAATGAGTCCCTCAGGTGGGTTCAAACTATCATGCATTTTAATCTCCTTTACAATAAACACACAGTGACATGATTTGAAACTTGAAATTGTTACCAATTAACCAACTTGTTTCATTTGAGTTTATCTGATTAAAAAAATGCTGCTAAGTAAGTTTGTTACAGTATTGGATGTAAATTGTGTATGCTGTTGAAATATCTAACAGACCAAAATATTTTTCAGTGGTGAATGATATTAGGAAAACCCGTAGATCTTATTTTATAACTGCATTATAAGTAGCAGATAATAAGGGATGGCGTTCAGCTGCAGTTAAAGAGGTTAATGTTTAGAGCTGTACCCAAGCTGGCCCCCTGCCTTTGGCCACACAGCTGTGTAAATAAATTTGGCAAGGTGGCTTGGTCTGACTGTAGACTGAGTTTAAATGACAGTTGCACTTTCACTGGGTGAGTGATCTCCATTTCCTGTGCAAATGCAAATTCCTCGCTGACAGTTTGACCAAAAGGCATTTCCAGTGGAAATTGGCCGACATATCCTCAGCATAACCATGTATAATATCCACAAAACTTAAAAAGAGGTTATACACACACAATACGGTAATATTATGTTGAAGCACAGTACGTATCACTCCGCAAGGCGCCTGCCTACGATAGCCGTAATGCTCTGACAATCCATCAAGCGGTGCGGGTTCGTAGCTTAGCAAAGTCGTACTAAAACATTTGACAGATTTTCGAGCGCCGTGTACATACAATCGTTTCGAGGTCAGTAAACACAACCAGAATTTATACATAAGGCCCATTGGATTATAAGGGGCACTGTCGATTTTCAGAAAATTCTAAGGATTGATTTTAAGTGTGCCGTATTTTCCAAAAAACACAGTAATAACTAGGGATGGGTACCGGTATCCGGTGCCATGATGGCACCGGTTCTGACATAAACCGTAGTAACCAGACCGAAAAGCAGCGCACATTTCGGTGCTTTTTTTTCCTGAGCTGTGATACACTTTAGATTCTAGCCAATCATCTTACGTTTCCGAGGATAGTAGGCGGGCCCAGGTACGTACGTTCTTTTAGAGCAGAGCTACAGATTAAAAATGCCCAAGGCGAAGCGGTCAAAAGTCTGGCTGTACTTCACAGCAAAAGATGGAAACTCAGCAGCCTGCAACAAGTGCTTTAAGGTGATACTGTGATACTGTCAAAGGAGGTAACACCTCAAATCCGATGAAACACCTGGCGACGCATAGCGTTTTTTTTAAAAAGCCGAAAAATGCGCCGTATTTGATAGCTTGCTGCGAGACCTCACACCGTGCACATCTACTGCGGGTGTGGTGCCTGTTATCGGTCCTGGAGTTAGCAACATCCCCCAAAAACCCGAAGAGGAGAGTCCTGGCCCCTAGCCCTGCCAGTGTAGCAGAAATGATGACGGATGATGATGGCAGCAGCAGCCGTTCTTCTCTGCGTGAGTAGCTTAATGTTGTTCGTGTATAATTTACGTTGAGTAGGCTAACCACGTTATTACATTAATGCATATAAGGTGAACTAGCAAACATCATCATAGCTACATGCGGCTGTCTTCTTGTTTGATGGCAGATACTCCCTTCACCCTGGCCAAAAAGGCTAAAATGACCAAAGAAAAAGTGGAAAACAGTTAAACATGAGAGGTTTTTGGACAAAGTTTTTTCCATTGTTTAAGCACTGCTTCCAGCCAAGAGTGATACCATATATGCCCCATAGCTGCAGAAAAGGCTAACATTGTTATCTTTTTACAAAAAAACAGCTGAACATGAGAGGTTTTTGGACCAAGTTTGTGTTCTCCATTCTTTAAGCATCGGTTTAAGCACCGGCACCGTTTCAAAAGTACCGGTTTGGCACCGGTATCGGATAAAACCTAAACGATACCCATCCCTAGTAATAACGACGGCCCGCTAGCATGCGCTACCAAAAATAGTGCTTTGTTGTGTATCTGACGGACGAAAGCCAAACCAGTTCCACACCACTGAAGTTGCAGCATTTTTACAAACCAATTCTGGTTCATCCGTTTCATTCAACGATTTGCTTTCGCTGCCATGCTTTTTCCGACGTGTACATATGAAAACAAAGGCACTGCGCATGCGCGTTTTACCCAGATTCTATCGCGATATTTCATTTTTCTATCGTTGCCCAAAATTATACCGGTATTACCGTTAACAGTATGATATGGCCCAGCCCTACTGACAACTACACTTCTGAACAGGTCCAACTTTTGATTTGCACTCAGAATGATTACATCAAAGAGTTTAGTTAAAAACACTAAAATGAAACCTGCAGACTTGCGATTCATGATTCGTATTCATGAGCAACTGGAACGACATTATCATTGAGTTTATTTTTTTCACGTCTAAGCAACACCAAGTCTAGCCCTGATTGGATGATATAAGTGACAACAGACCTGTCGCTGTGTCAGTCTGTGTACATAATCCTCACCTGGGTGTTGCTGTTCAGTGTAAGCAATATCATTTGCATTTTATTCCTCTGATTTATTTCTCTGTGGTTGCGCTCGTCTACAGGGTCCAGAGAGGGACAAAACAGTATCAATGGCCTTGTCAGCAGCAGAACGGTTTGTCTTGAAGTCTCAGCGAGAAGGAGGAGGTACAGCGGGGGGATAGAAGCATCTTTAAAAATGTTGAAAACTTCTGTTTATTGCTCACCCTTTGTTAAACTTGGGAAGTTTAAGCAGTGCATGTGTGGATCTGCACACACATGCAGCATTTTTCTTGCATTCCATGTATGAGCTAGCCTCAGTCAAAACAGTGACGACACATACATGACTGCCTGCTGTTTTGCATTACTGTGTATCTACTGTGATTCATGCATGCTGTACTGTGACTGAGATAATAGTGTATGTGAGACACACTTGACAACAACATTGATCAGGATGTGAAAAAGCTACCAGATACAAGTTGTCAGCAGGTTATGGCTGACTAACCACCCTGCCTTACATCACTCTGGGCTAATACTGTAAAAAGCAATCATTAGTTTGTAATATCAGATCATTTGTTTTGATAAATACATAGTCCAGTATCAGGGTTCATATGAGCTATTTTAGCAGTAATTTTACACCTCCACTATGATAGTATTTAGCTGTTAATCATGTTAGCAAGGAAGCTCGGGTTTGCAATTCATTCTTAATTTAGCCACGCTGCATGAATTTGGATGATACGATTTTTGAAAATGACAGTTTCATTTATCGGGCGTTTATAAAATCGTATTTCTTAGGCTGGCTTTTAAGGAAGGAGAAAAGGTATGTATCAGTTGGCTGGGAAGAAAGATGGAGGTGGAAAGGATGTGCGAGCTATGGGACAAAGTTGCTGAGACTAGGTTAAAAAGAGGTGAGGATCAGTGAGCAGGAGTGTGGCTTTGTGCTGAAAAGAGCACAACAGATTGTCTGGAGAGAAGGTGAAGGAAAGTCAGCTGAAGCAAGACAGTTTGTGGAGTTTGTGTTGGACTGTATGTTATGCTGGGAGCCTGGGGATTAGTGGACTTTGATTCCAAGTTAATACTAGCTAGTGTTTCTCACTGGTTTTGGGGTGGTGGAGTAAAAGGGATTGGTTGGTGGCTGTTTCTAATGTTAGCCTTTTCTTGCTTTTCTTACAGGCAGGGTAAAGACATGGTGATGAATGAGTGTGTGGGCCGTCTGCTGAGGACCAAGAGCTCAGGACAGTCAGACGGGGGCGTCGCAGCAGGAGTCACCGTGCTCGACAATCCTCTGCTGTTCTGAGATGTCACACTCCTGCCTGCACATACAAACCACAGTGAAGTCAAAGTTCCACCTGCACCTCCACCTGTTCTTGCAAAAGCATGAAAACTGACAGAGGTGAGACAGCAGAAAAGTTCTTGTTTATTTCTTTTTTTACTAAGTTAAGGAATTAAGTTAAGAAGAGTGATTAAATAAATTGTTTCTTGCATTTTTGGTTTAATGATTGTGTTTAGGATTATTTCAGAAACATGTTAAGAGGATCTTTGTAAGCCTGTATTTACTTTAAAAGAAGGGAAGCACTTCTTCATTCTACAGAAAAGGTGACACATTACAGATGAGTTCATAAAAAGTGTCACTGTCACTCTTTCAGGGCTCTGTCACTTTTTCTTTTTTACTGGAACAGCATGGTAAAGTAGGCCTAGGCTGCCATCTTGTGGCAGTGTGTTGTTACTACAACATATGAAATTGTGTTTCTATTGGAAATATAATTCAGCACCACCGAGCCGCTCTCTCAGTTACAAACTGAACCTGTTTTTTAGACATATAAATCACTAAGTACAGTGAAGCTTTTGGTTTTGTAAAAGTGTTTCTTATTCTAAATGCATGTTGATTTTTATAAGGGTGAAGAGCAGTTAGCAGTGCATTCATGGACATCTTTAAACTATTAACTGAAGAATCTTTGGTCATGATGGCATGAACTAGAAACGTGAGCTCCAGGTGAGACTGCACAGAAGAACAAGTGTCCTTAAACTGCATCAACTGATGACGTCTTACAATTTTATTCTACTGTGTGTTTTTATCATTGAACGTTTCTGTCTTCAGGTTTCTCTCAGATCAAGATTGAATGTGATGACAAGGGTGATGGATGGTGTGACATGTGCTGCTGGCCCACAGAACCAGGTGAGTATGCTGTCCATGTGCTCTGCAACAATGAGGACATCCAACACTCTCAGTTAAGATTAGTTTTCATGATTGTTGCTTCAAGGCCTGAGATCATGGTGGTGGGCTTGTGATGGACACACTTTTCATGGCTGAAATCTCTCCTGTAGAGGCTAAGCCTAGGCTTGAAGCCACTGGGGTGTTCGTTGGCGACGGTGACGCGATGTCACTGGTATGCATGAAGTTATTAAACTTGATAGAGTCCAATAACTCCAGCCTTACTCATCTTGTCCTTCAGATTCTTTATTTCCAGGATTTAACAGCAGCTCAGTGGTCACAAACTGTTTGCTTCCCCCCGATCAACAACACAGCTGCCGCTAATTACGTGTGTCTACCTTAAATATCTTCACAAACTCAAAATGTGACCTCTAGCACCAAACGCTTGCTGCAGTTCTTGGTGTCAGAGGTGACACACAAGGTATCGGGTTTTCACTGCAATTACTTTTTCATATAGGACCAAGTATGTTTGGATAGCTTTTTGCCCTTGAAAACTGCCGTTTCATATTAGACATTCTTGTCTAATGTTATAAATGTATTGATCTGAAAGGTGTAAGTGTGACAAATATGCAATAAGATACAAAATCAGAAAGGAGGCAAATACTTTTTCACAGCGCTATAGTCTGTAAATGGTCTTCTTTTGGCTATAGTAGATCTTTTACTTGTTCCTTTCTTAATTGTTTGTTTGAAATTGTTTTTTCGATCATATTGAGTATAGACGAATGCAACTGTGAGCTTTAGCGATTAGCCCGTTTCAACAGGACCGTGATCCTGATGTGTGAGACAGCAGGGTGCTGCCACTGGTGTTGTAATGTGTGATTTAGTTCCTCCTAACATTTCAGTTTGCTTCCAGTATCTATCCTCTGTGATTACTGGCTCTTTAGACAGATTTAATAGAAGTGTGTGAGCTATTGGCTCAGTATAAAGGGTCAGTAGTGTTTTCATGTCACCTATCCATCCTCCATTTAGTCACCCAAAGCATGTAGTAAATACTCCTCACTTTTATTCACCTTCTCTTAAATTCAGACAAATTCCCACTTGTTAACATTGAGCTTGTGTGTGTGTGTGTGTGTGTGTGTGTGTGTGTGTGTGTGTGTGTGTGTGTGTGTGTGTGCGCGCACGCAAGTTCCAGCCACCAAGTTGAATGAACACCATCACCAAATCCAACCTGGGTCAGTGTGTCAGCAAGATTTAAAGAAAACATAAAAATTATATTGTCTCCTCGAACGGATGTTGTGTCACCTCCTCCCTCCATGCACAGGTACATCCCAGCCATCGTGGATCACAGTGGAGGCCTGCCCTGCCATGGTACCTACCTGCTGCACCAGGTACAGGATTGGTGCACATGTTGTTTTCTTATTACTCACACAGTGGTAACTGCTTCCTTTGTATACAGTTGAATCTCTTCTTTTAAAGCGTAATGTTGCTCTAGCTGTGCCCACTGTGATCCTGAGCTCCTGTTATGTTTGCTGCAGGGGATCCAGCGGAGGATCACAGTGACCCTCATCCACGAGAAGGGCAGCGAGCTCCATTGGAAAGATGTTCGTGAGCTGCTTGTAGGTGAGCAGCCTACCTTTAGGGTCTAGTCGTACTATACCTCTCTGTAGTAAACAAAAACCCCAAAGCTCAGAAACAATGTTTTATAGTGTTTGTGTGCTTTTGATAGAAGAAGACAGGACAGAACATCATTAAAGGGATTTGACTTTGTGAGATCACACTGAAAACGCACCACTCGGTTCACTCTGAGATATTTTCAGTCTGGAAAGATGAATCTGTCGGGCTTTAGGCTGCTTCTCACTTTAAGCAGTTCATGCTGTAGCTGTAGCTGATGGACCAAAAAAATTACATTTCATATTTTAGACATTCAGCTGCTGACTCTGAAGCCAACAGGGCTCTTGAGTGTGGATGATTGTGTTGGTACTGGATGCTGTGATCAAACAGCTGTTCTGATCTGTCTTCATTCATGCCTGTCGATATTAAGCCTCCTAAGCTCCAAACCAGTAAAAGCGATCTTTGGAGGCAACACCCTTTGTAGTACTTTTCTGTATTTGTTTGTGATTGTGTGACACTGAACCACAGTGCTATGTATATCCTCTGTAACACTCAGACGTTTCCAGATCAATGTTTTCCCCCTCAGCTGTTTCTCACTATAGAGCAGGGGTAGGCAACTCCAGGCCTCGAGTGCCGGTGTCCTGCAGGTTTTAGATGTGTCCTTGATCCAACACAGCTGATTCAAATGGCTAAATTACCTCCTCAACATGTCTTGAAGTTCTCCAGGGGGCTGGTAATGAACTAATCATTTGATTTAGGTGTGTTGACCCAAGGTGAGATCTAAAACCTGCAGGACACCGGCACTCGAGGCCTGGCGTTGCCTACCCCTGCTATAGAGTCTTACCTCAGTAACAATGAGGCACCAGCAGAGCATATCTGGCTCTCAGTCTGTGGCTGATAGTGCCCCCTGCTGTTAATAACAGGAACAGTGTAACCTTGTATAGAGCTCATAGTGATGGTCTTAAGATTGCTGCTGCAAGGCACTAATTTGTATCCATGTGTGCTGTATATTCTGAGCATATGCAGTTATGTGAGCTCTCAGGTTTTATGTATCAGGACATAATTAAAAAAAATCAGGTCCTTAGTAGGTCTTAATATGAGGTAAATGCAACCTCAGATGAACAACACATAACACATTATACCAGGTCATTATTTATTTAACAAACACTGAGCCGAAATTCAGATGTTTAAAAAACTAAGTACATCCAAGACTATTTCCATAATTAGTTAAGAGGGTCAGTATCAGCCAGGTGCTAATCAAATGCAATAGATCATCAGTAAGTGTAACCACTACTGTCAGTTTGCTGGTGTGGCGTATTCAGGTAAGTGGTAACATACTGAGGAGGAGAGAAGCAGTTGTTGATACCCATGAATGTGGGAAGGCTTTGAAGTCCATCATTTTACAGCAAGAAAGATTATTTGCAAGTTCAAAAAAATCAAAGACTGTTTCCAATCTTACCAGGAGTGGACGTCCCAGAAAATTCACCCCACACATCTGAGGCTCTACAGGCCACAGTTAGCATGCTAAATGTTGGAGTTCATGGCAGTGCAATTAGAAAAAGACTCAGCAAATATGGCCTGTTTGGAAAGGCTTCCAGGAGAAACCATTTTCCCTCTAAATACAACATGGCAGCATGGGTTAGGTTTGCAAAGTTGAAAACCTAAGCCCTAATGCACAGCTTCAACATTGGTAAAAACCAAACACGGCATATCAGCACAAACACCTCATACCAACGGTTTTGCTCGGGTGATGATTATTTGGGCTTTTTTTGCTGCTAAACAACCTGCAAAGTGTCCAGATCACTGAGTGAGCCATGAAGTACTCTAGAGTCAAATGAGATCATCGTTGGGTCTGACTCCAGAGCGCAGCAGCAAAGCAACAACAGAGTGGTGCTGCAGTGGCTCAAAGTTGAGACTTCAACATGATTGAATGTTAAGAAAGCTGTGAATGAATAAATATCTGCAAACTTCAATGAACCGAAGAACCATTGTAAAGACAAATGGGCCAGAAATCCATCCACACTGCTGTGAAACACTAATAAAAAATGATTACCTCAAGTTTGTGCTGCTAAAGTTGGTTCCATCAGCTGCTGCATCACAGGTATAATGATGATGTGGTGTAATAATCTAGATCCAGATCCTTAAACTGCTTTTTCACGTGTCTGTAAATGAATTTCTTATCATTGTCCCGATTGGTGTCGGCTGACACTTGACACTCTGTGGCTCCTGATTTATCTGTTGTCAAGGTCTCACCTCAGTGCGATTCCTCACGTTTTGTCATGATTCAAGGATGAATGTGAACACCGCTTCAGTCACTGTGTTCACTTCCTGATATGTCAGAACTGTGCTCACGTCACTCACTTTTTTTTAACAGCATGACACACTGCTGTAAACAGAGACCCTGTAATGTTAGCACCAAGTAGGACTTCATAAAAAATAATGCTGTCAAGCTAACTTTTCCTCTTTCTGTCTTTTTCAGCACTTTCTATCGCTTTGAGGCAGTGTGGGACAGATCCCTGCACAACTCCCTCCTGCTCAACTACGTCACTCCCTATGGAGAGAAGATCTACATGACCTTATCTGCGTATCTGGAGGTCAGCCGCTGCTCCGCCGTGTTGTACCTGTTTGTACGTGTTTTTAAGTGTCTTGATGTCATCATGTCTAACACACACCCTTTATCTCCTCTCTGCAGCTGGACCATTGCATCCAGCCTGCCATTATCACCAAAGACATCTGCATGGTCTTTTACTCCCGAGACGCCAAGTTGTCCCCACCTGTTCTCTCAAGAACCTCTTTGGGACTGGATACTCCAAAACTCCAGACTGGTAAATCTGGGCTGCTGCACTGTGGCCATCTCTGTTTCACAATCAAAGATATCTGCCCTGTTACAAAGTTTCCTTGTTCATAACTTCTGCTTCATTATAGCAACCGAGTGACTGGGATCTACGAGCTGAGCTTGTGTAAGATGTCTGACACTGAAAGCCCAGGTAGGCGGCCATGAAACATGTTTAAAGAACAGCAGCTGTTTTATCATAATTCTGTGGAGAGCTTCATCCTAATGAGGGCTCATGTCCGGAGCAGGGATGCAGAGGAGGAGGAGGAAGGTCTTGGACACATCAGTGGCTTACGTGCGAGGAGAGCCTCGCTGGCTGGAGGCCCAGAGGAGATAGCCTCATCCTAGAGCAGCGGTCCCCAACCCCCGGGCCTCGGACCGGTACCGGTCCGTGAGTCGTTTGGTACCGGGCCGCGAGAGTTGAGGCTCGGGTGAAAAATGTATGGTTTTCAGGGTTTTTATCGGTTTTCAGCGTTATTTTGTTATCGTTTTTATCGTTAACTCGGTTTTCCTGGGTCTTTTCACGTGTGTTATGAATAAATCTTCTTTTTTTTCGGTACCGGTACTGGTTTTATTTTGTTGTATTTATCCGCAACACCTTAAAGGCCGGTCCGTGAAAATATTGTCGGGCATAAACCGGTCCGTGGCGCAAAAAAGGTTGGGGACCGCTGTCCTAGAGCACCAGTGGGAGCTAGAGAAGATGGAGCAACTGCAGGAGGTGGGGCCTTAAAAGATTTATAAAGAAATGAATCTCTGTTTAATATCGTAGAGGGAAAAAGACTTTTCAACTCAAAGACCAAAGTGCTATTCTAAAAAGTTTTTTTTAGAGTACAGACTTTACATGACTAACCCTCCCCTTTTCTCCCCACCTCACATTTGCCCCCATCCTTCGTCCAGGTGGATGAAAAGACCCGTCACCTTCTGGCGCTGAGAGAGAAGCTGGGAGAGGCGGCTCCCGTGGGAACAGCTCCCACCTCCAAGTCCCTGAGCGAGTCTCTGTCCCCCAGTGTGAGCTCGGGTACTCTGTCCACGTCCACCTCCATCTCCTTGCAGATCTCAAGCACCACCTTTGAAAGCGCCATCACGCCGAGCGAGAGCAGCGGCTACGATTCCGCTGACATGGAGAGCTGGTGGATCGTGAGAAGGAGCTGGCCACCAAGGTGAGAAAAACGTCGGAGGCAGGATAGACGTAAAACTCTCCCAGCAGATCTAAGCTGGCGAGGCGGCGTGGCAGCCTGACGAAGAACTGATCGGGCGGAGCGGTACGCGGGAAAACCACCGCTTCCATCCTTTCTGAAAAGCCTTTGAAAATACAGAAAATACCAAGTGTTAAAACTTATTAATCATTGTGATTCTTGACGGTTTTCTCTTGTAAGTAGACTTGTGGCTTAAGTCTCTTTTCATGCAACTCAAACGTTTAAGTTCCACAGAACTTTTGCCTCCCCGCTTCCCTCCAGCAACCCCGCTGCCAGCTTAGCTTTCCTCCTCTCTATTCCCTCCCCTCAGCTTTTTGTGTTTTTGTTTCGATGACAATGTTTGGGTCTAATTTTGTTCCGCTTGGTTGTCATTCCCAAACTCCCCTAACTAAGTAGCATGTTGTAGTAGTCTACTTGTGTGTGCACGACTCTTTAGAAACTTTCCGTTTGCCAATCATCTGTACAAAAAAAATGTCTCTATCAGTTTTATTTGTCTCCTGAAATGAGTTTCATTCTATTTTGGGTTTTTTTGTTGTTGGTTTTTTATTAAATTAACATGCTCGCATGATACCTGCAGCAGTCCTCAGGAGAAGACCAGGTTTGCTCAGTTTCAAACAAAAAACAAAAATGAACCAAATCAGACAGCTTACATCTCCAAGTGACGTGTTAGTTTACGCTCTGCTACCTAAACTATAGCTGCTAATAGATTTATAGGGTATTTTTCTTCTCGCAGTGAATTTGCATCAGGCTGAACCGTCTCTGAAACAAAAACTCAAAGTGGGAATGAACTTTGACAGGAGGGCCACGCCCGATTTCCACTGTCATCCACGTCATACTTAGATCCTCCTCAATCTGTGTACATACGCCGCCTCTAAACCCCCGAAAGTGCCAGTGTCAGTTAGTGAGTCAGTAAAATACTCATGCATTTGTGTTAACATAAAAACTGCAGACTAACTAGAGACAAACAAGCGCGGATCGCTTCATATCTCAGCAGTTTAAAAAACAAACAATGACCGATTGTTCCTGCAGGAGTAGATTTGGGCCCCTTTTTGCTTTTTCATCCCAAGGAAAAAAAACAGGGTTACAAGGAGATGAGGACGAGGACTAGGAGGATGAAAACAAACTAAGGAGAGAACTTGATTTGTACATGCAGTCTGTTCTGGGATCAGTGTGGTAGTTAACCCTCATTTAACACATTCCTCTCTGCTCCTCTAGCTCGCTCTATCTCACTGAGAATCAGAAAGCCTTGACATTTACTGCTATTAACTTTACACTCTTCTTGTAAAGACGCAAAGAAAACACAGTGAAAAGGTTAGAAGGACTTAAGGAAAAAGAATGAATGAATGGTTTAATAGAAGGAAAGAAGTTAAAGGGACTACATATTCAAAGGTCTTATTTCTGATACTACCCCATGAAAATATTTGCTCTGTGTGCCGTGCTGCAGCTGCTACATTCGGCTTCGGATTCACTTTTTGGCACCTACGCCTCTCGAGATGTGTTAATGCAGAAAGGTATTGAAAAACTCTGGTCAACCAACCAGCAGTCTGCCTGCTGTGTCGTATGAAATGGATGGAAGGAGAGGTACCAACTGTCTGTTACATATAGATAAAAAATAAAGCTCTGACGTGACCTCGGGTCAGCCAGCCTGACGGTCAGAGAAACAGAAACGTGCTGGATTGTGGATCTCTGAGCTGCACATCAAAGATGCACCTATGCACAGATCAAGTCTGAAAAGTGCAATGTACCTCATATACATGTTGATGCGAAGCGCTGCCAGAGCAAACGTTTCCACTGCATTTGCAGAGGTGTTTTTATTTTGGATTGTGTATTTATTGTTTGCAATCTTTAAATATTAGTTTGCAGCTCTTTGCACATATTAATAAAAGGTTCAACTAACTGATCAAATAAAGTCTGTGCGGTTTAGTTGTTCCACTCATATTAAACCAAATGATGGTGTGGCGGCCTGTTCTAGTGTGAACTAAGAGAGGCTTTGAATGTAAGAGAGCGGGGAAAGGAAAAGCAGACCTAACATGTAACCCCTGCAGCTCGACTGAGGAGGTGAGTTACATTAGTGCTTCCTCTTTATTAGAAAGCGGTTTGAGTGAATTAGAAGTCTGTTATTTTTTTGGAGGAGATCTACTCATTAGTCATGCGAGGCATCCATCTGAGCTCTATCAAAATAAAGGTGTATTTGAACTCATTTTAATTTTTTCTAATATCAGAGATATAGGACTATACAAAGTAGCTGGTGACATCTAAAACGACAGCAGACTTATTGTGTCTTTCTTCACCTCATCACTTTTTTCTGTGTGTTTATTTTTCTGTTGATGCCTGTGATGGACCGAGTTGAAAAACAGGAGGAGTCCCAGGAATTATTAGAAAAATATAGTTTCCATTTATTTAACCCCCAAAATTATATTTACAAGAGTAATGAATGTTGAGCTCATAAAAGAGGTCAAAGAAACAAAACTGAACTCAGGCAAAGACTGCAAACTTAACAAACCAAATGACTGCTACAAACAAACATAACTGACCTAAAACATGAAATGACATACAAAGGTATATATAATGGCTGATCAGACCATTGTGACACATGAGGGGTAACAAACAAAACACAATCATAAATCACAAACAATGCAGTACAATCTAGTTTGTTAATAAACTAAACACCAAAGAAGAAAATCAAAAACCCCATTAAACCCTAAACTCAAATATTTAATTAAATACAAATACTTTGTTTTTAAAGTAAAGAAAACACACATTCCCCCTTCAGCAGGAAGTGGTGGTGTGGTCCAATTATCTTCCTTTGCATTTAATGGTTTCAAACCCTGGCTACCATCTTTTGTCCAGCAACGACTTTAGAGTGTGGCCACGGGTTTGGCCATCACACACCCCCCCACTTCTGGATCTTCCATCAGGCAGCGAGAGAGGTAATCAGCAGTGGTGTTGTCTTTACCAGGGATATAGTGAACCTTAAACCGGTATGGCTGCATAGCCAGATACCACCTGGTGATTCTCCCATTAGTGTCTTTCATTCTTTCCAGCCACTGCAGGGCTTTGTGGTCAGTTTGAAGGATGAATTCTCTTCCCAGCAAATAATATTTGAAAGAGTCAAGTGCCCATTTAATGGCCAAGGCTTCCTTCTCAACCGTTGCGTAGCGGCTCTCCCTTGGTAGCAGCTTACGGCTGATGTAAGCGACAGGATGTCGATCCTCTGGTGGTCCCTGCAGAAGCACTGCTCCCAAACCCCTTTCAGAAGCATCAGTCTGCAATGTAAAGTCTTTTGTGAAATCTGGTGAGTGCAGAACAGGGTTCTTACTCAGGGACTGGCGAAGGTCTTTGAAAGCTGCAACGGCTTCAGCTGTCCACCGAATCTTATTGGGACATCTTGAGCCAATCCTGTCCGTCAGTGGGGCTGCTCTAGCTGAGAAGTTGGGAATGAATCTGTTGTAGAACGCAGCCATGCCGAGGAAGGATCGCAGCTGTTTCCTGGTTTGTGGAAGAGGACATGATGCAATTGCATTAATTTTGTCAACCTGTGGTTTAATTGTCCCACCTCCAACAGTAAACCCGAGGTACTGGACTTCAGTCCTAGCAAGAGCACACTTTGCTGGATTGATGGTAAGGCCTGCGGAACACAGCCGATCCAGCACGATCCTTAGGTGATCCACATGCTCTTCCCAAGTTCCACTGAAAACAACAACATCATCAAGGTACGCACAGGTGAATGCTGAGAGCCCACAGAGTATCTTATCCATTAGTCTTTGAAATGTTGCTGGGGCCCCATGCAGACCAAATGGCAAGACTGTGAACTCGAACAATCCCCACAGAGTACGGAATGCTGTCAACTCTTGAGACTGTTTAGTGAGAGGTACTTGCCAGTATCCCTTGGAGAGATCAATGGTCGTTAGATATTTTGCCTTCCCCAAACGCTCAATGAGATCGTCAATGCGTGGCATCGGGTAAGAGTCAAATTTTGATATGGAATTGAGGTACCTGAAGTCAATGCAGAAACGTATCGTGCTATCCTTTTTTGGAGCCAACACAACAGGGTTGCACCACTCACTTGTTGAAGGTTGGATGATTCCAAGAGACAGCATGAGGTCCACCTCCTCCTTTAACTCCACCAGGAAGCGTTCCGGTATCCTGTAACTCATACGCTTCACAGCTGCATCAGGTTTTAAAACAATGTCATGCTCCACCAGACTCGTGCGACCTGGGTACTTTTGAAATATGTCTGAATTAATCAGAGGTGTTACCTGAGACTGTTGCTCACTGGTGAGATGGCTCAGGTCCAGGACAGAGACTGTTACTGAAGGCAAGTAGTCATTAACTTCCTCCTCATCCACGCTGTGAATAAGCAAACCCTCCGTTTTATTCTCAGTGCGTGGAATCCATTCCTTAAGAAGGTTAACATGGAGCACTCTACTCCCTCGCTGGAGACCTGGTGTGGAAACTTTGTAGGTAGTAGGTCCAAGTTTCTTCTGTACTTCAAAGGGTCCCTGCCACTTTGCCAGCAACTTGCTGTCAGAAGTTGGCAACATTACCAAAACCTTCTGGCCAGGGACAAAACTCCTGTGGCGAGCTTTTTTATCAAACAAAGTCTTTTGTTGCCTCTGAGCAGCTGCCATATGGCTCTGAGCCAGTTCACTCATCTGCTGAAGCTTTTCTCTCATATGAATGACATATGAAATAACATTGACCGATTCCTCTTTAACTTGCTCTCCCTCCCATGAGTCCTTTAGCAGGGTCAATGGGCCTCTCACCTCATTGCCATAAAGAAGCTCAAACGGGGAGAAGCAAGTGGAGGCTTGAGGAACTTCCCTGTAGGCAAAAAGGAGGTATGGCAGCCACTGGTCCCAATCAGACCCTGTATCATTGACAAACTTTCGGAGCATTTGTTTGAGAGTTTGGTTGAAGCGCTCCGTCAGTCCATCTGTCTGTGGGTGATAAGGGGTTGTCCGCACACTCCTGATGCCTAACAGCTTATAGACCTCTTTCAACAGTGTGGACATAAAATTAGTGCCCTGGTCAGTTAAAATCTCCTGTGGGAATCCAACCCTTGAGAACAGTTGAATCAATGAGGAAGCTACAGTTTTTGCTTTAACAGTTTTTAGTGGAAAGACTTCAGGATACCTCGTAGCATAGTCTGTAATGACTAGCATAAAGCGATTTCCAGATTTACTTGTTTCTACAGGACCAACTACGTCCATGCCAAGACGCTGAAATGGTATACCAATGATTGGGAGAGGTTGGAGTGGTGCTTTGGTGGGGACCCTAATTGAAGTCTTCTGACATTGAGGACAACTCCTGCAAAACATAGCAACATCTGAGCGCAAAAACCAGGCCAGAAAAAATATCGCTTGATGCGAGCGGTGGTCTTATGCTTCCCCAGGTGGCCAGCCCAGGGAATAGAGTGCCCCAAAGTAAGCACTGTTTCACGGGCTACTTTAGGGACCACTAACTGTTTAACCTGGCCGTGCTGGTGGTATAAAATGCCATCTTGCAGAATGTACAGCTCTTTATTTGTGTCAGATTCAACAGAGTCCTTTTCCTTAGCCCTCAGCAACATGGCAGACAAAGTTGGATCAGCCTGCTGCATTTGTCTAATGTTTGTAGGTACTGAAAAACCTAAAGGCATATCTGGAGCAGCCTGAACTGATGTATTTCCAACAGTGTGTTGAAATTTTTCACTTCTTCTTTGACTGCGTGGCTTCCGAGACTTCCCGGGTTCTGTCTCTAGTTCAGCCTCAAAGAAGGGTAAAGCACTGAGGGTTGCATAATGCTCATCCTGATTTTTAGTTTGAGCCCTTGTTATAGCAACATTACACTCATGTACTTCCCTCAACAGATCATAGATGACTGGCAGATCCTCCCCAAGAACTACAGGATAGGGCAGATTATCAGCTACACCAACCTTTAACAGATAGGGTGTCCCCTGCACTTCAATAAACAGATCAGCAGTAGGGTATGGTCTTTCATCACCATGTATACAGCAAACTGATATGGTTTCAGAGGAGCATGTGTAATCGTTTGACACATATTTCCTGTGTACCAGAGTCTGTGTGCTGCCAGTATCTATTAAAGCATTAATTTCTTGTCCATTAATCTTAACTGTGGTGATTTTATTTGACTGCTTTCTCTCAGATGTAATATCCACATTCTGGTGAGGCACAAAACACATCTGAGATAATTTGCTTTGATTATTAGGACACATGGGCTTAGTGTGACCTTCCTGTCCACAAAGGTAGCACACTGGTGGCCTTTTACCTGGCTTCAAGGTATTCAGAGGCTGCTTTTCCCTTGTAAAGGGCTTACCCACACCCGTCGCTGACCTCTGAGGATGCTGAGGGGGTTGCGACCGACGTGAATCTCTGGCAGCCTTCCATGCACTGTTGCTCCATGGCTGACTCTTACTTCGGGCAGCTACAAACACATCAGCCAGGGTGGCAGCCTCTGCAGCAGACTTTGGATTATGCTCCTTAATCCAGACCTGAAGCTCAGGACACAGCATTCTTAAAAACTGCTCCAAGATAATAATTTCACCAACTTCTTTTACAGTTCTGTTTTTTGGCTGAATCCATTTTTCATAAAGTTCTTTCAGTCTTGCATACAGTTCCTTGGGACTCTCATCAAAAACTTCAAGACAGCGAAATCTTTGCCTGTATGTTTCTGGGTTTATATCATATTTTTGCAAAATGGCAGCTTTTACCTTATCATATTGCAGTGAATCGTCCACATCCATATTAACATAGGCACTTCGAGCCTTACCAGTAAGAAGAGGAATGAGGTGAAAAATCCAGTCTGACTCTGGCCAGCGACAAGCAGCTGCAATTCTCTCAAAAGTGGTCAGAAAATGTTCAACATCATCTTCAACAGCTAGTTTCTCTAGTTTAGGATGATGAATATGCACAGACTGACCTGTTAATATGGAGGCTGAGCCAGAACCCTCATGCTGAGATGTTGCTTGTGTCTGATAATCAGCTGGAGTTTCAACAGGCTCTGGATCAGTTGATGTGGGCTCTGGAAGTGGGGTGGTTCTGGCCTGCACTTCCATTTGCAAAAGCCGAAACTGGTGTTGCAAACTCTTAAAACGCTGTTCTTGCAGTATAGCATCCTCTCTCTGCTTTTTATCTCGAACTTCCTGCTGTCCCATGAAAGCCTGAAGAATCCCAGCAATATCAAGCAGAGTTGGCTCCCTGGTATCCTCTCCTTCAGTGTCTCCAGCCACAACTGAAATTCCTTCTTCCATCTCCCTCTCTGGCTGCTGCAAGGCCTCTTTGGCCTCCATTTTATTTCCTCTCTTTGGGCGCACAGCATTCTGCATGGCTCAAAAAGTTTGTCAGGGGACAAAAAAGGGCAGAAAAATGCAAAAAAAAAAATCCTGTCTCCTCAACTGAAGGATCCCACTTCTGACACCACATGTGATGGACCGAGTTGAAAAACAGGAAGAGTCCCAGGAATTATTAGAAAAATATAGTTTCCATTTATTTAACCCCCAAAATTATATTTACAAGAGTAATGAATGTTGAGCTCATAAAAGAGGTCAAAGAAACAAAACTGAACTCAGGCAAAGACTGCAAACTTAACAAACCAAATGACTGCTACAAACAAACATAACTGACCTAAAACATGAAATGACATACAAAGGTATATATAATGGCTGATCAGACCATTGTGACACATGAGGGGTAACAAACAAAACACAATCATAAATCACAAACAATGCAGTACAATCTAGTTTGTTAATAAACTAAACACCAAAGAAGAAAATCAAAAACCCCATTAAACCCTAAACTCAAATATTTAATTAAATACAAATACTTTGTTTTTAAAGTAAAGAAAACACACATTCCCCCTTCAGCAGGAAGTGGTGGTGTGGTCCAATTATCTTCCTTTGCATTTAATGGTTTCAAACCCTGGCTACCATCTTTTGTCCAGCAACGACTTTAGAGTGTGGCCACGGGTTTGGCCATCACAATGCCTTTCAAACAAAACTAGCCATGATATTTTCCACCTTCCCCCTCTGACAATTAATATCAGTTAACCCCGCCCCCTTTCAGATTTGTTCACCAAAAGAAAATAAAAATAAAACGTCATTAACGCTGTTTATTATTTGTCAGACCGGTTTCATTTTCATGCTTTGTAAATATCTATGTTGTATGGAGCTTGAACTAAAATGTAAATATGTTTACTGTATTTGTAATAATTATAATCCATTAGCTGTACAGCATAGATGTGTCATGCAGATATCCTAATTCTGTGTATGGTAATCTTGCACCATTGAACTGTTAGTGAATGAGGCAACAATAAAAGTGGGAAACGTGCATTAGCAGATCAAGTGCTGCCTGCTTATTTCCTGCTTTATGTGAGCTTCTGCTGTAGTTTATTATGTGCTTTTAGCCCCAAGAAACCACCCTGTGGCGCACAATAAGATCTTCTGATGTTTGGTGTCATCTTCCTGTGATCTCCTGTGAACAGGTGGATTCATTCATTTCAAGTTTATGTATGTAGCACTAAATCACAGCAGGCGCTGAACACTGTAAAGACTCTAGAATAATTATGGAGGCACAACATTTAAAGCTCCTGTCCTTCCATCCCACAGACCTAAAAGTTAGTTATATGATAAACAGCCCCGTGTTTGTTTACTTGATTTGTAAAATGCAAAGTGGTGACTTTTTCTCTTCAAGTACGTCCTCATATGGAGACAGTTTTTTTTAATGGCCCAAAACAAGTCATTGTTTACAAAAATATACATTTTATTCCGCAAAATGAGGTAAACAGTGAAGAAAAGTATGAGAAAAGGGAGCATAGGATCTCCGGAGACTGTGGCAACTAGAATTATTGTATACGTGTGTGTATTAAGGACTGACACAGACAAAGAATTAATCATACAATGAAGCAATGTACTTTTTAAATGTTTATTAAAACCATTCAAGTATTGAGTCATGAATAAAACAGCAACCTCTGATCTGCTAATTGGGAAACAGAGGATGTCAGTGTATGTTTCAGTGCTAGTTGTACAAATTGAGTGAGATGACTTTACATTTGAATAGATTCGATTACAAGTTATATTTGGTTCTAATTGAATGAGTTCAATTTGATTTAAATCAAGCCAATTCACAACATATAAACTTGAAATATATGGTAAGATAAAGGTTGTGCAATAATACAGAGGAAGCCCAAACGATCAAATGACCCCCTATGAGCAAGAAAACTCCATTTTCGGCAGAACCAGAATCAGGGAGGGGCGGCCATCTGCCTCCACCGGTTGGGGTAAGAAAATGAAACGAAACTATAGGAAGACAAAGAGGAAAGATGTTCATGATATATATGAAACTTTCCGCTAGCCCTGACTAAAATATTGTTTTTGACAGGAAAGTATTGTTTCATTCATGTTTATTCCATGAGGTGGACAGCAGGAATAGAACAAACCAGATACTAAGAAATAAAGTATACAATGAAATATTCTCGATATGCTAAAATTCCCACTGAGACTGGATAAGATTATTCTAAAACTGGTCAAAATACAATTCTCTTCATGCACAGAAATCCCACCCAGTCCCACAACCCAGGACAAATATTCCTTGTGTGTTCTTGAGCTGGACAGAAATTCCTCTTGCTGAGCGGGGTCCACGCCAGCCTCGTGTCAGGCAGACGAGGAGCCTCCTGTCCCAGTCTCGTCCGTCAACTGGGTCCATCACATCCCAACCCAGTTCGCATTCTGCATTGGAGTCCGTCGCTCGATACCACCGCGGCTCCCCTCACGTCATCACCTGTAAGTAAAAACAAATAGGAGCCAGAACCATCATCCCGGAAGCTGCCCTGGCTTATAGCCATGGCGACCCTCTCCCAACACGGCTGCACCCAGTGAACAACAGTGAGACACTACTCACAAATGCAGGCAGTATACATCTGCCCTGATGTCAATCACACACGTTGTCTCCTACTGTCGCCGTTCCTGCTGTCGGGACTGGGTCACCACATCACGCTGACCGGTCTCCAGACGAGGCGTCGCACCCCCCACGATCACGCAGCGGCTCCCTCTTTTCCACCTGGCCTTCATGCGTTCCTCTTCCAATCTAGGGCCTCTCTCCTCCCAGTGCTCAGCTTGCTTCCTTTTAATACGACCTTTAAACAGCTGAAAGGACACCTCTGGACACACCCATGCCTCAACATGTGATCACTATCAGCTAATTTGTCCCATTGCCAGCCAATCCACAGTGGATTAAAACAATGTAAAATAACACACTGAAACAATGTGATACAAACAGAATAAAATCATGCAAATAAAAACTACACTCACAAATAAACACTAAAATCAGAAAAAAAAACCAATATAAACGATGAATACAAATTTCTACTGTGTGAAACAGTTTCACTCTTTGAATATTTTTCATTTCTTACAATCAGAATTCTCCAATAGATTTTTAGAAGAAATTCTTTTTTTTTCATGCATCACCAACTGACCCTTTTATGTTAACGTCTCAATCTCCAGCCTAACCTCATTGAATTTTGCTTAGCAAAGTACTTTTCAACTCTAATAATTAGTAAGATTATATTTCTTATCATCTGTTGGTCGTCTGACCTGATAAACTTCAATGAGCATTATAACACAGGAATGATTGTCTCTAAAAATGGGCTCCTGCACGCTTGCAGACATTTTTCCATCACAACTTATGGATGATGAAGGATTTGATTAAAGCTGTGAAACATTACTGATAAACTTCATGTGATGTTACATTAAAGCCAATTTTCTATTAAAATCAGGGTCTTTTCTAACTGACCTCTGACCTTTGAGCAGTAGTGTGTACTGTATGCTTGTATGTAACTGTATCTGACCTGGATTTTATCACCAGTTTCAAATAAGAATCTTCTTTAAAGTCTGTCTTTCAATACAAATGAAGTTAAACTTTATCAAGGCTGATGGTAAACTGTCCCTAACAAGTCCACTTTATTGCGTGCTCATTGACTTTCTCCTATCAGAGCTGTTTAACAAGTCCACTTTATACATGCTTATTAATCTGTCACGCTTATCAGTGGCTCATGGTTGCTTAAAGCCTATGTCTGAACTTGACCACAGAGCCAGAGCATCGTTCAATCTTGGCAACAGCTCCAGGATGACAAACTCCACTTTCTCTGCATCAAGACAGCTCATAACTTTTTAACAGTCTCTCCTGATAGCCTCATATCATCTGCTCTAATCAATAACCATACGCTATCATTACAATGTAGACTACAGCTCAAAAGTCTGAGGTGAATTAGAAATGTCTTGTTTTCAGAATAGACTCAAATTTGGTTTCAGATTGAATCACAGCAATTTATCAAAAATAATCATATAAATGCTTAATATTAACACTGATCACAAATCATGAATGATTTTTAATAGAATATCTACAGAGGTGTTCAGAGACCCATTTTCAGCAATAATCCCTCCTGTGTTCAGTGGTACATTGTCTTATCTAATGCAAGCTTAACACATTAAAGCCAAACTTATCACTCAAAACAGCTTTTTAAGAGATTTTAGCACAAACTGAAACTATTGTGGTGATTAAAGAAACAATAAATGTGTCTGGATCATCCCAGTGTTTGTTTTTAACCTCATGAAACCAAGTTTCCATTTTCCTCTAAAGGGGCTGCAACACCCAGCTGCACAAAACCTTCACTTTTTTTTAACAGTTTCACTGTTTTAATATTTTTCATTTCTTACAATCAGAATTCTCCAATAGATTTTTAGAAGAAATTCTTTTTTTTCATGCATCACCAACTGACCCTTTTATGTTAACGTCTCAATCTCCAGCCTAACCTCATTGAATTTTGCTTAGCAAAGTACTTTTCAACTCTAATAATTAGTAAGATTATATTTCTTATCATCTGTTGGTCGTCTGACCTGATAAACTTCAATGAGCATTATAACACAGGAATGATTGTCTCTAAAAATGGGCTCCTGCACGCTTGCAGACATTTTTCCATCACAACTTATGGATGATGAAGGATTTGATTAAAGCTGTGAAACATTACTGATAAACTTCATGTGATGTTGCATTAAAGCCAATTTTCTATTAAAATCAGGGTCTTTTCTAACTGACCTCTGACCTTTGAGCAGTAGTGTGTACTGTATGCTTGTATGTAACTGTATCTGACCTGGATTTTATCACCAGTTTCAAATAAGAATCTTCTTTAAAGTCTGTCTTTCAATACAAATGAAGTTAAACTTTATCAAGGCTGATGGTAAACTGTCCCTAACAAGTCCACTTTATTGCGTGCTCATTGACTTTCTCCTATCAGAGCTGTTTAACAAGTCCACTTTATACATGCTTATTAATCTATCACGCTTATCAGTGGCTCATGGTTGCTTAAAGCCTATGTCTGAACTTGACCACAGAGCCAGAGCATCGTTCAATCTTGGCAACAGCTCCAGGATGACAAACTCCACTTTCTCTGCATCAAGACAGCTCATAACTTTTTAACAGTCTCTCCTGATAGCCTCATATCATCTGCTCTAATCAATAACCATACACTATCATTACAATGTAGACTACAGCTCAAAAGTCTGAGGTGAATTAGAAATGTCTTGTTTTCAGAATAGACTCAAATTTGGTTTCAGATTGAATCACAGCAATTTATCAAAAATAATCATATAAATGCTTAATATTAACACTGATCACAAATCATGAATGATTTTTAATAGAATATCTACAGAGGTGTTCAGAGACCCATTTTCAGCAATAATCCCTCCTGTGTTCAGTGGTACATTGTCTTATCTAATGCAAGCTTAACACATTAAAGCCAAACTTATCACTCAAAACAGCTTTTTAAGAGATTTTAGCACAAACTGAAACTATTGTGGTGATTAAAGAAACAATAAATGTGTCTGGATCATCCCAGTGTTTGTTTTTAACCTCATGAAACCAAGTTTCCATTTTCCTCTAAAGGGGCTGCAACACCCAGCTGCACAAAACCTTCACTTTTTTTTAACAGTTTCACTGTTTTAATATTTTTCATTTCTTACAATCAGAATTCTCCAATAGATTTTTAGAAGAAATTCTTTTTTTTCATGCATCACCAACTGACCCTTTTATGTTAACGTCTCAATCTCCAGCCTAACCTCATTGAATTTTGCTTAGCAAAGTACTTTTCAACTCTAATAATTAGTAAGATTATATTTCTTATCATCTGTTGGTCGTCTGACCTGATAAACTTCAATGAGCATTATAACACAGGAATGATTGTCTCTAAAAATGGGCTCCTGCACGCTTGCAGACATTTTTCCATCACAACTTATGGATGATGAAGGATTTGATTAAAGCTGTGAAACATTACTGATAAACTTCATGTGATGTTGCATTAAAGCCAATTTTCTATTAAAATCAGGGTCTTTTCTAACTGACCTCTGACCTTTGAGCAGTAGTGTGTACTGTATGCTTGTATGTAACTGTATCTGACCTGGATTTTATCACCAGTTTCAAATAAGAATCTTCTTTAAAGTCTGTCTTTCAATACAAATGAAGTTAAACTTTATCAAGGCTGATGGTAAACTGTCCCTAACAAGTCCACTTTATTGCGTGCTCATTGACTTTCTCCTATCAGAGCTGTTTAACAAGTCCACTTTATACATGCTTATTAATCTATCACGCTTATCAGTGGCTCATGGTTGCTTAAAGCCTATGTCTGAACTTGACCACAGAGCCAGAGCATCGTTCAATCTTGGCAACAGCTCCAGGATGACAAACTCCACTTTCTCTGCATCAAGACAGCTCATAACTTTTTAACAGTCTCTCCTGATAGCCTCATATCATCTGCTCTAATCAATAACCATACACTATCATTACAATGTAGACTACAGCTCAAAAGTCTGAGGTGAATTAGAAATGTCTTGTTTTCAGAATAGACTCAAATTTGGTTTCAGATTGAATCACAGCAATTTATCAAAATAATCATATAAATGCTTAATATTAACACTGATCACAAATCATGAATGATTTTTAATAGAATATCTACAGAGGTGTTCAGAGACCCATTTTCAGCAATAATCCCTCCTGTGTTCAGTGGTACATTGTCTTATCTAATGCAAGCTTAACACATTAAAGCCAAACTTATCACTCAAAACAGCTTTTTAAGAGATTTTAGCACAAACTGAAACTATTGTGGTGATTAAAGAAACAATAAATGTGTCTGGATCATCCCAGTGTTTGTTTTTAACCTCATGAAACCAAGTTTCCATTTTCCTCTAAAGGGGCTGCAACACCCAGCTGCACAAAACCTTCACTTTTTTTTAACAGTTTCACTCTTTGAATATTTTTCATTTCTTACAATCAGAATTCTCCAATAGATTTTTAGAAGAAATTTATTTTCTTTCATGCATCACCAACTGACCCTTTTATCTTAACGTCTCAATCTCCAGCCTAACCTCATTGAATTTTGCTTAGCAAAGTACTTTTCAACTCTAATAATTAGTAAGATTATATTTCTTATCATCTGTTGGTCGTCTGACCTGATAAACTTCAATGAGCATTATAACACAGGAATGATTGTCTCTAAAAATGGGCTCCTGCACGCTTGCAGACATTTTTCCATCACAACTTATGGATGATGAAGGATTTGATTAAAGCTGTGAAACATTACTGATAAACTTCATGTGATGTTGCATTAAAGCCAATTTTCTATTAAAATCAGGGTCTTTTCTAACTGACCTCTGACCTTTGAGCAGTAGTGTGTACTGTATGCTTGTATGTAACTGTATCTGACCTGGATTTTATCACCAGTTTCAAATAAGAATCTTCTTTAAAGTCTGTCTTTCAATACAAATGAAGTTAAACTTTATCAAGGCTGATGGTAAACTGTCCCTAACAAGTCCACTTTATTGCGTGCTCATTGACTTTCTCCTATCAGAGCTGTTTAACAAGTCCACTTTATACATGCTTATTAATCTATCACGCTTATCAGTGGCTCATGGTTGCTTAAAGCCTATGTCTGAACTTGACCACAGAGCCAGAGCATCGTTCAATCTTGGCAACAGCTCCAGGATGACAAACTCCACTTTCTCTGCATCAAGACAGCTCATAACTTTTTAACAGTCTCTCCTGATAGCCTCATATCATCTGCTCTAATCAATAACCATACACTATCATTACAATGTAGACTACAGCTCAAAAGTCTGAGGTGAATTAGAAATGTCTTGTTTTCAGAATAGACTCAAATTTGGTTTCAGATTGAATCACAGCAATTTATCAAAATAATCATATAAATGCTTAATATTAACACTGATCACAAATCATGAATGATTTTTAATAGAATATCTACAGAGGTGTTCAGAGATCCATTTTCAGCATTAATCCCTCCTGTGTTCAGTGGTACATTGTCTTATCTAATGCAAGCTTAACACATTAAAGCCAAACTTATCACTCAAACAGCTTTTTAAGAGATTTTAGCACAAACTGAAACTATTGTGGTGATTAAAGAAACAATAAATGTGTCTGGATCATCCCAGTGTTTGTTTTTAACCTCATGAAACCAAGTTTCCATTTTCCTCTAAAGGGGCTGCAACACCCAGCTGCACAAAACCTTCACTTTTTTTTAACAGTTTCACTGTTTTAATATTTTTCATTTCTTACAATCAGAATTCTCCAATAGATTTTTAGAAGAAATTCTTTTTTTTCATGCATCACCAACTGACCCTTTTATGTTAACGTCTCAATCTCCAGCCTAACCTCATTGAATTTTGCTTAGCAAAGTACTTTTCAACTCTAATAATTAGTAAGATTATATTTCTTATCATCTGTTGGTCGTCTGACCTGATAAACTTCAATGAGCATTATAACACAGGAATGATTGTCTCTAAAAATGGGCTCCTGCACGCTTGCAGACATTTTTCCATCACAACTTATGGATGATGAAGGATTTGATTAAAGCTGTGAAACATTACTGATAAACTTCATGTGATGTTGCATTAAAGCCAATTTTCTATTAAAATCAGGGTCTTTTCTAACTGACCTCTGACCTTTGAGCAGTAGTGTGTACTGTATGCTTGTATGTAACTGTATCTGACCTGGATTTTATCACCAGTTTCAAATAAGAATCTTCTTTAAAGTCTGTCTTTCAATACAAATGAAGTTAAACTTTATCAAGGCTGATGGTAAACTGTCCCTAACAAGTCCACTTTATTGCGTGCTCATTGACTTTCTCCTATCAGAGCTGTTTAACAAGTCCACTTTATACATGCTTATTAATCTATCACGCTTATCAGTGGCTCATGGTTGCTTAAAGCCTATGTCTGAACTTGACCACAGAGCCAGAGCATCGTTCAATCTTGGCAACAGCTCCAGGATGACAAACTCCACTTTCTCTGCATCAAGACAGCTCATAACTTTTTAACAGTCTCTCCTGATAGCCTCATATCATCTGCTCTAATCAATAACCATACACTATCATTACAATGTAGACTACAGCTCAAAAGTCTGAGGTGAATTAGAAATGTCTTGTTTTCAGAATAGACTCAAATTTGGTTTCAGATTGAATCACAGCAATTTATCAAAAATAATCATATAAATGCTTAATATTAACACTGATCACAAATCATGAATGATTTTTAATAGAATATCTACAGAGGTGTTCAGAGACCCATTTTCAGCAATAATCCCTCCTGTGTTCAGTGGTACATTGTCTTATCTAATGCAAGCTTAACACATTAAAGCCAAACTTATCACTCAAAACAGCTTTTTAAGAGATTTTAGCACAAACTGAAACTATTGTGGTGATTAAAGAAACAATAAATGTGTCTGGATCATCCCAGTGTTTGTTTTTAACCTCATGAAACCAAGTTTCCATTTTCCTCTAAAGGGGCTGCAACACCCAGCTGCACAAAACCTTCACTTTTTTTTAACAGTTTCACTCTTTGAATATTTTTCATTTCTTACAATCAGAATTCTCCAATAGATTTTTAGAAGAAATTTATTTTCTTTCATGCATCACCAACTGACCCTTTTATCTTAACGTCTCAATCTCCAGCCTAACCTCATTGAATTTTGCTTAGCAAAGTACTTTTCAACTCTAATAATTAGTAAGATTATATTTCTTATCATCTGTTGGTCGTCTGACCTGATAAACTTCAATGAGCATTATAACACAGGAATGATTGTCTCTAAAAATGGGCTCCTGCACGCTTGCAGACATTTTTCCATCACAACTTATGGATGATGAAGGATTTGATTAAAGCTGTGAAACATTACTGATAAACTTCATGTGATGTTGCATTAAAGCCAATTTTCTATTAAAATCAGGGTCTTTTCTAACTGACCTCTGACCTTTGAGCAGTAGTGTGTACTGTATGCTTGTATGTAACTGTATCTGACCTGGATTTTATCACCAGTTTCAAATAAGAATCTTCTTTAAAGTCTGTCTTTCAATACAAATGAAGTTAAACTTTATCAAGGCTGATGGTAAACTGTCCCTAACAAGTCCACTTTATTGCGTGCTCATTGACTTTCTCCTATCAGAGCTGTTTAACAAGTCCACTTTATACATGCTTATTAATCTATCACGCTTATCAGTGGCTCATGGTTGCTTAAAGCCTATGTCTGAACTTGACCACAGAGCCAGAGCATCGTTCAATCTTGGCAACAGCTCCAGGATGACAAACTCCACTTTCTCTGCATCAAGACAGCTCATAACTTTTTAACAGTCTCTCCTGATAGCCTCATATCATCTGCTCTAATCAATAACCATACACTATCATTACAATGTAGACTACAGCTCAAAAGTCTGAGGTGAATTAGAAATGTCTTGTTTTCAGAATAGACTCAAATTTGGTTTCAGATTGAATCACAGCAATTTATCAAAAATAATCATATAAATGCTTAATATTAACACTGATCACAAATCATGAATAATTTTTAATAGAATATCTACAGAGGTGTTCAGAGATCCATTTTCAGCATTAATCCCTCCTGTGTTCAGTGGTACATTGTCTTATCTAATGCAAGCTTAACACATTAAAGCCAAACTTATCACTCAAACAGCTTTTTAAGAGATTTTAGCACAAACTGAAACTATTGTGGTGATTAAAGAAACAATAAATGTGTCTGGATCATCCCAGTGTTTGTTTTTAACCTCATGAAACCAAGTTTCCATTTTCCTCTAAAGGGGCTGCAACACCCAGCTGCACAAAACCTTCACTTTTTTTTAACAGTTTCACTGTTTTAATATTTTTCATTTCTTACAATCAGAATTCTCCAATAGATTTTTAGAAGAAATTCTTTTTTTTCATGCATCACCAACTGACCCTTTTATGTTAACGTCTCAATCTCCAGCCTAACCTCATTGAATTTTGCTTAGCAAAGTACTTTTCAACTCTAATAATTAGTAAGATTATATTTCTTATCATCTGTTGGTCGTCTGACCTGATAAACTTCAATGAGCATTATAACACAGGAATGATTGTCTCTAAAAATGGGCTCCTGCACGCTTGCAGACATTTTTCCATCACAACTTATGGATGATGAAGGATTTGATTAAAGCTGTGAAACATTACTGATAAACTTCATGTGATGTTACATTAAAGCCAATTTTCTATTAAAATCAGGGTCTTTTCTAACTGACCTCTGACCTTTGAGCAGTAGTGTGTACTGTATGCTTGTATGTAACTGTATCTGACCTGGATTTTATCACCAGTTTCAAATAAGAATCTTCTTTAAAGTCTGTCTTTCAATACAAATGAAGTTAAACTTTATCAAGGCTGATGGTAAACTGTCCCTAACAAGTCCACTTTATTGCGTGCTCATTGACTTTCTCCTATCAGAGCTGTTTAACAAGTCCACTTTATACATGCTTATTAATCTATCACGCTTATCAGTGGCTCATGGTTGCTTAAAGCCTATGTCTGAACTTGACCACAGAGCCAGAGCATCGTTCAATCTTGGCAACAGCTCCAGGATGACAAACTCCACTTTCTCTGCATCAAGACAGCTCATAACTTTTTAACAGTCTCTCCTGATAGCCTCATATCATCTGCTCTAATCAATAACCATACACTATCATTACAATGTAGACTACAGCTCAAAAGTCTGAGGTGAATTAGAAATGTCTTGTTTTCAGAATAGACTCAAATTTGGTTTCAGATTGAATCACAGCAATTTATCAAAAATAATCATATAAATGCTTAATATTAACACTGATCACAAATCATGAATGATTTTTAATAGAATATCTACAGAGGTGTTCAGAGACCCATTTTCAGCAATAATCCCTCCTGTGTTCAGTGGTACATTGTCTTATCTAATGCAAGCTTAACACATTAAAGCCAAACTTATCACTCAAAACAGCTTTTTAAGAGATTTTAGCACAAACTGAAACTATTGTGGTGATTAAAGAAACAATAAATGTGTCTGGATCATCCCAGTGTTTGTTTTTAACCTCATGAAACCAAGTTTCCATTTTCCTCTAAAGGGGCTGCAACACCCAGCTGCACAAAACCTTCACTTTTTTTTAACAGTTTCACTCTTTGAATATTTTTCATTTCTTACAATCAGAATTCTCCAATAGATTTTTAGAAGAAATTCTTTTTTTTCATGCATCACCAACTGACCCTTTTATGTTAACGTCTCAATCTCCAGCCTAACCTCATTGAATTTTGCTTAGCAAAGTACTTTTCAACTCTAATAATTAGTAAGATTATATTTCTTATCATCTGTTGGTCGTCTGACCTGATAAACTTCAATGAGCATTATAACACAGGAATGATTGTCTCTAAAAATGGGCTCCTGCACGCTTGCAGACATTTTTCCATCACAACTTATGGATGATGAAGGATTTGATTAAAGCTGTGAAACATTACTGATAAACTTCATGTGATGTTGCATTAAAGCCAATTTTCTATTAAAATCAGGGTCTTTTCTAACTGACCTCTGACCTTTGAGCAGTAGTGTGTACTGTATGCTTGTATGTAACTGTATCTGACCTGGATTTTATCACCAGTTTCAAATAAGAATCTTCTTTAAAGTCTGTCTTTCAATACAAATGAAGTTAAACTTTATCAAGGCTGATGGTAAACTGTCCCTAACAAGTCCACTTTATTGCGTGCTCATTGACTTTCTCCTATCAGAGCTGTTTAACAAGTCCACTTTATACATGCTTATTAATCTATCACGCTTATCAGTGGCTCATGGTTGCTTAAAGCCTATGTCTGAACTTGACCACAGAGCCAGAGCATCGTTCAATCTTGGCAACAGCTCCAGGATGACAAACTCCACTTTCTCTGCATCAAGACAGCTCATAACTTTTTAACAGTCTCTCCTGATAGCCTCATATCATCTGCTCTAATCAATAACCATACACTATCATTACAATGTAGACTACAGCTCAAAAGTCTGAGGTGAATTAGAAATGTCTTGTTTTCAGAATAGACTCAAATTTGGTTTCAGATTGAATCACAGCAATTTATCAAAATAATCATATAAATGCTTAATATTAACACTGATCACAAATCATGAATGATTTTTAATAGAATATCTACAGAGGTGTTCAGAGACCCATTTTCAGCAATAATCCCTCCTGTGTTCAGTGGTACATTGTCTTATCTAATGCAAGCTTAACACATTAAAGCCAAACTTATCACTCAAAACAGCTTTTTAAGAGATTTTAGCACAAACTGAAACTATTGTGGTGATTAAAGAAACAATAAATGTGTCTGGATCATCCCAGTGTTTGTTTTTAACCTCATGAAACCAAGTTTCCATTTTCCTCTAAAGGGGCTGCAACACCCAGCTGCACAAAACCTTCACTTTTTTTTAACAGTTTCACTGTTTTAATATTTTTCATTTCTTACAATCAGAATTCTCCAATAGATTTTTAGAAGAAATTCTTTTTTTTCATGCATCACCAACTGACCCTTTTATGTTAACGTCTCAATCTCCAGCCTAACCTCATTGAATTTTGCTTAGCAAAGTACTTTTCAACTCTAATAATTAGTAAGATTATATTTCTTATCATCTGTTGGTCGTCTGACCTGATAAACTTCAATGAGCATTATAACACAGGAATGATTGTCTCTAAAAATGGGCTCCTGCACGCTTGCAGACATTTTTCCATCACAACTTATGGATGATGAAGGATTTGATTAAAGCTGTGAAACATTACTGATAAACTTCATGTGATGTTGCATTAAAGCCAATTTTCTATTAAAATCAGGGTCTTTTCTAACTGACCTCTGACCTTTGAGCAGTAGTGTGTACTGTATGCTTGTATGTAACTGTATCTGACCTGGATTTTATCACCAGTTTCACATAAGAATCTTCTTTAAAGTCTGTCTTTCAATACAAATGAAGTTAAACTTTATCAAGGCTGATGGTAAACTGTCCCTAACAAGTCCACTTTATTGCGTGCTCATTGACTTTCTCCTATCAGAGCTGTTTAACAAGTCCACTTTATACATGCTTATTAATCTATCACGCTTATCAGTGGCTCATGGTTGCTTAAAGCCTATGTCTGAACTTGACCACAGAGCCAGAGCATCGTTCAATCTTGGCAACAGCTCCAGGATGACAAACTCCACTTTCTCTGCATCAAGACAGCTCATAACTTTTTAACAGTCTCTCCTGATAGCCTCATATCATCTGCTCTAATCAATAACCATACGCTATCATTACAATGTAGACTACAGCTCAAAAGTCTGAGGTGAATTAGAAATGTCTTGTTTTCAGAATAGACTCAAATTTGGTTTCAGATTGAATCACAGCAATTTATCAAAAATGATCATATAAATGCTTAATATTAACACTGATCACAAATCATGAATGATTTTTAATAGAATATCTACAGAGGTGTTCAGAGACCCATTTTCAGCAATAATCCCTCCTGTGTTCAGTGGTACATTGTCTTATCTAATGCAAGCTTAACACATTAAAGCCAAACTTATCACTCAAAACAGCTTTTTAAGAGATTTTAGCACAAACTGAAACTATTGTGGTGATTAAAGAAACAATAAATGTGTCTGGATCATCCCAGTGTTTGTTTTTAACCTCATGAAACCAAGTTTCCATTTTCCTCTAAAGGGGCTGCAACACCCAGCTGCACAAAACCTTCACTTTTTTTTAACAGTTTCACTGTTTTAATATTTTTCATTTCTTACAATCAGAATTCTCCAATAGATTTTTAGAAGAAATTCTTTTTTTTCATGCATCACCAACTGACCCTTTTATGTTAACGTCTCAATCTCCAGCCTAACCTCATTGAATTTTGCTTAGCAAAGTACTTTTCAACTCTAATAATTAGTAAGATTATATTTCTTATCATCTGTTGGTCGTCTGACCTGATAAACTTCAATGAGCATTATAACACAGGAATGATTGTCTCTAAAAATGGGCTCCTGCACGCTTGCAGACATTTTTCCATCACAACTTATGGATGATGAAGGATTTGATTAAAGCTGTGAAACATTACTGATAAACTTCATGTGATGTTACATTAAAGCCAATTTTTTATTAAAATCAGGGTCTTTTCTAACTGACCTCTGACCTTTGAGCAGTAGTGTGTACTGTATGCTTGTATGTAACTGTATCTGACCTGGATTTTATCACCAGTTTCAAATAAGAATCTTCTTTAAAGTCTGTCTTTCAATACAAATGAAGTTAAACTTTATCAAGGCTGATGGTAAACTGTCCCTAACAAGTCCACTTTATTGCGTGCTCATTGACTTTCTCCTATCAGAGCTGTTTAACAAGTCCACTTTATACATGCTTATTAATCTATCACGCTTATCAGTGGCTCATGGTTGCTTAAAGCCTATGTCTGAACTTGACCACAGAGCCAGAGCATCGTTCAATCTTGGCAACAGCTCCAGGATGACAAACTCCACTTTCTCTGCATCAAGACAGCTCATAACTTTTTAACAGTCTCTCCTGATAGCCTCATATCATCTGCTCTAATCAATAACCATACACTATCATTACAATGTAGACTACAGCTCAAAAGTCTGAGGTGAATTAGAAATGTCTTGTTTTCAGAATAGACTCAAATTTGGTTTCAGATTGAATCACAGCAATTTATCAAAAATAATCATATAAATGCTTAATATTAACACTGATCACAAATCATGAATGATTTTTAATAGAATATCTACAGAGGTGTTCAGAGACCCATTTTCAGCAATAATCCCTCCTGTGTTCAGTGGTACATTGTCTTATCTAATGCAAGCTTAACACATTAAAGCCAAACTTATCACTCAAAACAGCTTTTTAAGAGATTTTAGCACAAACTGAAACTATTGTGGTGATTAAAGAAACAATAAATGTGTCTGGATCATCCCAGTGTTTGTTTTTAACCTCATGAAACCAAGTTTCCATTTTCCTCTAAAGGGGCTGCAACACCCAGCTGCACAAAACCTTCACTTTTTTTTAACAGTTTAACTATTTGAATATTTTTCATTTCTTACAATCAGAATTCTCCAATAGATTTTCAGAAGAAATTTTTTTTTTTCATGCATCACCAACTGACCCTTTTATGTTAACGTCTCAATCTCCAGCCTAACCTCATTGAATTTTGCTTAGCAAAGTACTTTTCAACTAATAATTAGTAAGATTATATTTCTTATCATCTGTTGGTCGTCTGACCTGATAAACTTCAATGAGCATTATAACACAGGAATGATTGTCTCTAAAAATGGGCTCCTGCACGCTTGCAGACATTTTTCCATCACAACTTATGGATGATGAAGGATTTGATTAAAGCTGTGAAACATTACTGATAAACTTCATGTGATGTTACATTAAAGCCAATTTTTTATTAAAATCAGGGTCTTTTCTAACTGACCTCTGACCTTTGAGCAGTAGTGTGTACTGTATGCTTGTATGTAACTGTATCTGACCTGGATTTTATCACCAGTTTCAAATAAGAATCTTCTTTAAAGTCTGTCTTTCAATACAAATGAAGTTAAACTTTATCAAGGCTGATGGTAAACTGTCCCTAACAAGTCCACTTTATTGCGTGCTCATTGACTTTCTCCTATCAGAGCTGTTTAACAAGTCCACTTTATACATGCTTATTAATCTATCACGCTTATCAGTGGCTCATGGTTGCTTAAAGCCTATGTCTGAACTTGACCACAGAGCCAGAGCATCGTTCAATCTTGGCAACAGCTCCAGGATGACAAACTCCACTTTCTCTGCATCAAGACAGCTCATAACTTTTTAACAGTCTCTCCTGATAGCCTCATATCATCTGCTCTAATCAATAACCATACACTATCATTACAATGTAGACTACAGCTCAAAAGTCTGAGGTGAATTAGAAATGTCTTGTTTTCAGAATAGACTCAAATTTGGTTTCAGATTGAATCACAGCAATTTATCAAAAATAATCATATAAATGCTTAATATTAACACTGATCACAAATCATGAATGATTTTTAATAGAATATCTACAGAGGTGTTCAGAGACCCATTTTCAGCAATAATCCCTCCTGTGTTCAGTGGTACATTGTCTTATCTAATGCAAGCTTAACACATTAAAGCCAAACTTATCACTCAAAACAGCTTTTTAAGAGATTTTAGCACAAACTGAAACTATTGTGGTGATTAAAGAAACAATAAATGTGTCTGGATCATCCCAGTGTTTGTTTTTAACCTCATGAAACCAAGTTTCCATTTTCCTCTAAAGGGGCTGCAACACCCAGCTGCACAAAACCTTCACTTTTTTTTAACAGTTTCACTGTTTTAATATTTTTCATTTCTTACAATCAGAATTCTCCAATAGATTTTTAGAAGAAATTCTTTTTTTTCATGCATCACCAACTGACCCTTTTATGTTAACGTCTCAATCTCCAGCCTAACCTCATTGAATTTTTCTTAGCAAAGTACTTTTCAACTCGAATAATTAGTAAGATTATATTTCTTATCATCTGTTGGTCGTCTGACCTGATAAACTTCAATGAGCATTATAACACAGGAATGATTGTCTCTAAAAATGGGCTCCTGCACGCTTGCAGACATTTTTCCATCACAACTTATGGATGATGAAGGATTTGATTAAAGCTGTGAAACATTACTGATAAACTTCATGTGATGTTGCATTAAAGCCAATTTTCTATTAAAATCAGGGTCTTTTCTAACTGACCTCTGACCTTTGAGCAGTAGTGTGTACTGTATGCTTGTATGTAACTGTATCTGACCTGGATTTTATCACCAGTTTCAAATAAGAATCTTCTTTAAAGTCTGTCTTTCAATACAAATGAAGTTAAACTTTATCAAGGCTGATGGTAAACTGTCCCTAACAAGTCCACTTTATTGCGTGCTCATTGACTTTCTCCTATCAGAGCTGTTTAACAAGTCCACTTTATACATGCTTATTAATCTATCACGCTTATCAGTGGCTCATGGTTGCTTAAAGCCTATGTCTGAACTTGACCACAGAGCCAGAGCATCGTTCAATCTTGGCAACAGCTCCAGGATGACAAACTCCACTTTCTCTGCATCAAGACAGCTCATAACTTTTTAACAGTCTCTCCTGATAGCCTCATATCATCTGCTCTAATCAATAACCATACACTATCATTACAATGTAGACTACAGCTCAAAAGTCTGAGGTGAATTAGAAATGTCTTGTTTTCAGAATAGACTCAAATTTGGTTTCAGATTGAATCACAGCAATTTATCAAATTAATCATATAAATGCTTAATATTAACACTGATCACAAATCATGAATGATTTTTAATAGAATATCTACAGAGGTGTTCAGAGACCCATTTTCAGCAATAATCCCTCCTGTGTTCAGTGGTACATTGTCTTATCTAATGCAAGCTTAACACATTAAAGCCAAACTTATCACTCAAAACAGCTTTTTAAGAGATTTTAGCACAAACTGAAACTATTGTGGTGATTAAAGAAACAATAAATGTGTCTGGATCATCCCAGTGTTTGTTTTTAACCTCATGAAACCAAGTTTCCATTTTCCTCTAAAGGGGCTGCAACACCCAGCTGCACAAAACCTTCACTTTTTTTTAACAGTTTCACTGTTTTAATATTTTTCATTTCTTACAATCAGAATTCTCCAATAGATTTTTAGAAGAAATTCTTTTTTTTCATGCATCACCAACTGACCCTTTTATGTTAACGTCTCAATCTCCAGCCTAACCTCATTGAATTTTGCTTAGCAAAGTACTTTTCAACTCTAATAATTAGTAAGATTATATTTCTTATCATCTGTTGGTCGTCTGACCTGATAAACTTCAATGAGCATTATAACACAGGAATGATTGTCTCTAAAAATGGGCTCCTGCACGCTTGCAGACATTTTTCCATCACAACTTATGGATGATGAAGGATTTGATTAAAGCTGTGAAACATTACTGATAAACTTCATGTGATGTTGCATTAAAGCCAATTTTCTATTAAAATCAGGGTCTTTTCTAACTGACCTCTGACCTTTGAGCAGTAGTGTGTACTGTATGCTTGTATGTAACTGTATCTGACCTGGATTTTATCACCAGTTTCACATAAGAATCTTCTTTAAAGTCTGTCTTTCAATACAAATGAAGTTAAACTTTATCAAGGCTGATGGTAAACTGTCCCTAACAAGTCCACTTTATTGCGTGCTCATTGACTTTCTCCTATCAGAGCTGTTTAACAAGTCCACTTTATACATGCTTATTAATCTATCACGCTTATCAGTGGCTCATGGTTGCTTAAAGCCTATGTCTGAACTTGACCACAGAGCCAGAGCATCGTTCAATCTTGGCAACAGCTCCAGGATGACAAACTCCACTTTCTCTGCATCAAGACAGCTCATAACTTTTTAACAGTCTCTCCTGATAGCCTCATATCATCTGCTCTAATCAATAACCATACGCTATCATTACAATGTAGACTACAGCTCAAAAGTCTGAGGTGAATTAGAAATGTCTTGTTTTCAGAATAGACTCAAATTTGGTTTCAGATTGAATCACAGCAATTTATCAAAAATGATCATATAAATGCTTAATATTAACACTGATCACAAATCATGAATGATTTTTAATAGAATATCTACAGAGGTGTTCAGAGACCCATTTTCAGCAATAATCCCTCCTGTGTTCAGTGGTACATTGTCTTATCTAATGCAAGCTTAACACATTAAAGCCAAACTTATCACTCAAAACAGCTTTTTAAGAGATTTTAGCACAAACTGAAACTATTGTGGTGATTAAAGAAACAATAAATGTGTCTGGATCATCCCAGTGTTTGTTTTTAACCTCATGAAACCAAGTTTCCATTTTCCTCTAAAGGGGCTGCAACACCCAGCTGCACAAAACCTTCACTTTTTTTTAACAGTTTCACTGTTTTAATATTTTTCATTTCTTACAATCAGAATTCTCCAATAGATTTTTAGAAGAAATTCTTTTTTTTCATGCATCACCAACTGACCCTTTTATGTTAACGTCTCAATCTCCAGCCTAACCTCATTGAATTTTGCTTAGCAAAGTACTTTTCAACTCTAATAATTAGTAAGATTATATTTCTTATCATCTGTTGGTCGTCTGACCTGATAAACTTCAATGAGCATTATAACACAGGAATGATTGTCTCTAAAAATGGGCTCCTGCACGCTTGCAGACATTTTTCCATCACAACTTATGGATGATGAAGGATTTGATTAAAGCTGTGAAACATTACTGATAAACTTCATGTGATGTTACATTAAAGCCAATTTTTTATTAAAATCAGGGTCTTTTCTAACTGACCTCTGACCTTTGAGCAGTAGTGTGTACTGTATGCTTGTATGTAACTGTATCTGACCTGGATTTTATCACCAGTTTCAAATAAGAATCTTCTTTAAAGTCTGTCTTTCAATACAAATGAAGTTAAACTTTATCAAGGCTGATGGTAAACTGTCCCTAACAAGTCCACTTTATTGCGTGCTCATTGACTTTCTCCTATCAGAGCTGTTTAACAAGTCCACTTTATACATGCTTATTAATCTATCACGCTTATCAGTGGCTCATGGTTGCTTAAAGCCTATGTCTGAACTTGACCACAGAGCCAGAGCATCGTTCAATCTTGGCAACAGCTCCAGGATGACAAACTCCACTTTCTCTGCATCAAGACAGCTCATAACTTTTTAACAGTCTCTCCTGATAGCCTCATATCATCTGCTCTAATCAATAACCATACACTATCATTACAATGTAGACTACAGCTCAAAAGTCTGAGGTGAATTAGAAATGTCTTGTTTTCAGAATAGACTCAAATTTGGTTTCAGATTGAATCACAGCAATTTATCAAAATAATCATATAAATGCTTAATATTAACACTGATCACAAATCATGAATGATTTTTAATAGAATATCTACAGAGGTGTTCAGAGACCCATTTTCAGCAATAATCCCTCCTGTGTTCAGTGGTACATTGTCTTATCTAATGCAAGCTTAACACATTAAAGCCAAACTTATCACTCAAAACAGCTTTTTAAGAGATTTTAGCACAAACTGAAACTATTGTGGTGATTAAAGAAACAATAAATGTGTCTGGATCATCCCAGTGTTTGTTTTTAACCTCATGAAACCAAGTTTCCATTTTCCTCTAAAGGGGCTGCAACACCCAGCTGCACAAAACCTTCACTTTTTTTTAACAGTTTCACTCTTTGAATATTTTTCATTTCTTACAATCAGAATTCTCCAATAGATTTTTAGAAGAAATTCTTTTTTTTCATGCATCACCAACTGACCCTTTTATGTTAACGTCTCAATCTCCAGCCTAACCTCATTGAATTTTGCTTAGCAAAGTACTTTTCAACTCTAATAATTAGTAAGATTATATTTCTTATCATCTGTTGGTCGTCTGACCTGATAAACTTCAATGAGCATTATAACACAGGAATGATTGTCTCTAAAAATGGGCTCCTGCACGCTTGCAGACATTTTTCCATCACAACTTATGGATGATGAAGGATTTGATTAAAGCTGTGAAACATTACTGATAAACTTCATGTGATGTTACATTAAAGCCAATTTTCTATTAAAATCAGGGTCTTTTCTAACTGACCTCTGACCTTTGAGCAGTAGTGTGTACTGTATGCTTGTATGTAACTGTATCTGACCTGGATTTTATCACCAGTTTCAAATAAGAATCTTCTTTAAAGTCTGTCTTTCAATACAAATGAAGTTAAACTTTATCAAGGCTGATGGTAAACTGTCCCTAACAAGTCCACTTTATTGCGTGCTCATTGACTTTCTCCTATCAGAGCTGTTTAACAAGTCCACTTTATACATGCTTATTAATCTATCACGCTTATCAGTGGCTCATGGTTGCTTAAAGCCTATGTCTGAACTTGACCACAGAGCCAGAGCATCGTTCAATCTTGGCAACAGCTCCAGGATGACAAACTCCACTTTCTCTGCATCAAGACAGCTCATAACTTTTTAACAGTCTCTCCTGATAGCCTCATATCATCTGCTCTAATCAATAACCATACACTATCATTACAATGTAGACTACAGCTCAAAAGTCTGAGGTGAATTAGAAATGTCTTGTTTTCAGAATAGACTCAAATTTGGTTTCAGATTGAATCACAGCAATTTATCAAAAATAATCATATAAATGCTTAATATTAACACTGATCACAAATCATGAATGATTTTTAATAGAATATCTACAGAGGTGTTCAGAGACCCATTTTCAGCAATAATCCCTCCTGTGTTCAGTGGTACATTGTCTTATCTAATGCAAGCTTAACACATTAAAGCCAAACTTATCACTCAAAACAGCTTTTTAAGAGATTTTAGCACAAACTGAAACTATTGTGGTGATTAAAGAAACAATAAATGTGTCTGGATCATCCCAGTGTTTGTTTTTAACCTCATGAAACCAAGTTTCCATTTTCCTCTAAAGGGGCTGCAACACCCAGCTGCACAAAACCTTCACTTTTTTTTAACAGTTTAACTATTTGAATATTTTTCATTTCTTACAATCAGAATTCTCCAATAGATTTTCAGAAGAAATTTTTTTTTTTCATGCATCACCAACTGACCCTTTTATGTTAACGTCTCAATCTCCAGCCTAACCTCATTGAATTTTGCTTAGCAAAGTACTTTTCAACTAATAATTAGTAAGATTATATTTCTTATCATCTGTTGGTCGTCTGACCTGATAAACTTCAATGAGCATTATAACACAGGAATGATTGTCTCTAAAAATGGGCTCCTGCACGCTTGCAGACATTTTTCCATCACAACTTATGGATGATGAAGGATTTGATTAAAGCTGTGAAACATTACTGATAAACTTCATGTGATGTTACATTAAAGCCAATTTTCTATTAAAATCAGGGTCTTTTCTAACTGACCTCTGACCTTTGAGCAGTAGTGTGTACTGTATGCTTGTATGTAACTGTATCTGACCTGGATTTTATCACCAGTTTCAAATAAGAATCTTCTTTAAAGTCTGTCTTTCAATACAAATGAAGTTAAACTTTATCAAGGCTGATGGTAAACTGTCCCTAACAAGTCCACTTTATTGCGTGCTCATTGACTTTCTCCTATCAGAGCTGTTTAACAAGTCCACTTTATACATGCTTATTAATCTATCACGCTTATCAGTGGCTCATGGTTGCTTAAAGCCTATGTCTGAACTTGACCACAGAGCCAGAGCATCGTTCAATCTTGGCAACAGCTCCAGGATGACAAACTCCACTTTCTCTGCATCAAGACAGCTCATAACTTTTTAACAGTCTCTCCTGATAGCCTCATATCATCTGCTCTAATCAATAACCATACACTATCATTACAATGTAGACTACAGCTCAAAAGTCTGAGGTGAATTAGAAATGTCTTGTTTTCAGAATAGACTCAAATTTGGTTTCAGATTGAATCACAGCAATTTATCAAAAATAATCATATAAATGCTTAATATTAACACTGATCACAAACCATGAATGATTTTTAATAGAATATCTACAGAGGTGTTCAGAGACCCATTTTCAGCAATAATCCCTCCTGTGTTCAGTGGTACATTGTCTTATCTAATGCAAGCTTAACACATTAAAGCCAAACTTATCACTCAAAACAGCTTTTTAAGAGATTTTAGCACAAACTGAAACTATTGTGGTGATTAAAGAAACAATAAATGTGTCTGGATCATCCCAGTGTTTGTTTTTAACCTCATGAAACCAAGTTTCCATTTTCCTCTAAAGGGGCTGCAACACCCAGCTGCACAAAACCTTCACTTTTTTTTAACAGTTTCACTGTTTTAATATTTTTCATTTCTTACAATCAGAATTCTCCAATAGATTTTCAGAAGAAATTTTTTTTTTTCATGCATCACCAACTGACCCTTTTATGTTAACGTCTCAATCTCCAGCCTAACCTCATTGAATTTTGCTTAGCAAAGTACTTTTCAACTAATAATTAGTAAGATTATATTTCTTATCATCTGTTGGTCGTCTGACCTGATAAACTTCAATGAGCATTATAACACAGGAATGATTGTCTCTAAAAATGGGCTCCTGCACGCTTGCAGACATTTTTCCATCACAACTTATGGATGATGAAGGATTTGATTAAAGCTGTGAAACATTACTGATAAACTTCATGTGATGTTACATTAAAGCCAATTTTCTATTAAAATCAGGGTCTTTTCTAACTGACCTCTGACCTTTGAGCAGTAGTGTGTACTGTATGCTTGTATGTAACTGTATCTGACCTGGATTTTATCACCAGTTTCAAATAAGAATCTTCTTTAAAGTCTGTCTTTCAATACAAATGAAGTTAAACTTTATCAAGGCTGATGGTAAACTGTCCCTAACAAGTCCACTTTATTGCGTGCTCATTGACTTTCTCCTATGAGAGCTGTTTAACAAGTCCACTTTATACATGCTTATTAATCTATCACGCTTATCAGTGGCTCATGGTTGCTTAAAGCCTATGTCTGAACTTGACCACAGAGCCAGAGCATCGTTCAATCTTGGCAACAGCTCCAGGATGACAAACTCCACTTTCTCTGCATCAAGACAGCTCATAACCTTTTAACAGTGTCTCTCTGTCCTCATACTTCTATATATTCTTCTGTAATAGATAACTATACGCTATCATTGTAATCAATCTACACCACAGCTCAAAAGTTTGAAGTCAATTTTCACCTGGTTTATAACCATGTGATCGGTCCACACATCAGTGTCTAAAAAAACGCTCATTTTTATCTGTGTCTATCATCAAAATTTGAGTTGATTGCAAACTCTCCCTAACAAGTTCACTTTATTGCGTGCTCATCAATCTCCTCTACAGCTCAGCTAACTGAAGTCAGTTAGAAACGTCTTTTTATCTTAAAAAAAACAAGATTCTTTTTTATATTTTGTAAATTGGTTTTGAATCCAAATAAATATAATTGCTTAAAACTTGCATTGATCACCAATTATGATTAATGTTTGATAAAACATTAGCTGGTGTATGGATGCAACAATAATGGTGGTGTGTGGATTACAACAATAATAGCGAGTGTGCAGATTATATTACCTATCCTCAGTTTATCACATTAAATCTCATCTTACTAGTGACCCAGTAGCTTTTCCAAATACAGCTGCACTAACCAACATCATTTTTTCAAGTAATATAAAAATCGTTTTTATTTATTACCTTTTTAAACATCCCATTTTTTCTTTCTAATGTCATTAAATCAAGTTTGCCCATTTTTATAAAACATTTGGACCTCCACATCTTTTTAGCGTTCAGTTATTTCCTCAGTGTCACACATGGATTAGTTTTCGTCTCTTTCAATAAGAAAGTCAAATCTTCAGACCTTAAAGCAATCTTTGTTTCTTTCAATCATCTTAATATTTTTAATCTCCTGTAATATAATTGCAGTTAACCAGAGCTTAGCTACTCTGATCTACAGTGATTTTGGGGGTTTGGATTTGTTTTTCACAGGTGCAGAGCCTTTTTCTACAAAATTATGAATAAACTGCATTTTTTAAAAGTACCATTAATCATGTAGACTGACAAGTAACTAAACATGTAACACAGTGATCAGTAGAGAAGAAAGAAAATAACCCATTTACACATTTCTAGTTCAGATCAAAATTATTGTTCTGATTAAGGAAACAGTAAATTTGGCCACGTTATTGTCCTGATCCTCCAATTTTCCCTTTTCAATGTGAAAAAATTCAACTTTTTTTTTTTTTTTTAAATAAAAGCAGATGCACACCCAGATATTTCTTACAGTAAGAATCCTCCAACAACCTTTCAAAAGAAACATTTTTTGTCTTTCCTCAATTTTGAGAGCAACTGAACCCACAAACCTGAAGCTCGAGACCCCAAACTAACCAAATGTAATGTTTCCTTAATCAGCACAGTCATTTTTAACTTTTTGTGTGTTATGTTTACTCACAGTTTTGATGCTTGCTTCTTCGACTTGATCCATGATTAGCTTTTCACCGTCGCTCTGCTGTTTTCTCTCTCCTCATGCTTCTCCTTCATGCGTCCTGTCCTCAAATATAATCCAACCTGCCTCCTTGTTTCCTCCTTGACTTGTATTAGCAAAATTTCCAGGTAAATTAAGAGAAATCCAAAAAAGTTTTCCTGTTTCAAAAGCTCTTCCAGTTGCCTGTCTTCTTGTCCTCCTTCAAATGTGCATTTTTTGACTTATGTATTTATTTGAATTCATATTGCCATGACAACATAGCACAGAGCATCATGGTAGTTTAAAGCAGGTGGTTCTGTCCTCTGCAGAAATGCTGGTGTTCCATAGTGATGTAGAAGTATGTTAATAGTCTTGAAACAGACACTCACTGATCCGGTAAGAGCAGGAATTTAACTACAAACCCTCATAGTCCCCATCAGTATTCTTCATTTTGCTCTGCAGCAATGGTCACAGTGGCTGCTTTAAGTACGTTTGCCCCATAGAAATCCACTGATGTTCAGTGAGTCCCTTTGATACATATTTAGACCTTCATAATTTTCAGGGTGCATGAGTGTTATATCTCCATCTCATCCTAAACATTTTACCAACCAACACGTTCTCACTCCCAACTCGTCAAACGTGTGACGCATGGTCAGGCTCCCTCTGCTTCACTTATTGACATGCAGGGTCCTCTCATTGAATACTATAGAGCTCCCTTAACGTTGCTTATTGACGACAAGAGATTGCCGCGGAAGAGCCTGTTGTCCGTATATTTATATATTTCCGAAATCACATTGTAGTGACGTATACTGAACACAATAAATTATATAATGTAAACAACTACCTGGAAAAACAGGTAGAACGATACTTTTGTATCGTTTATTGCATTTATGGAGGGAGTGATGTATGCTGGGTAATGGCACAGCTAGCGACTGGGTGACTTTATTCACCCGCTTCGGATGTTATCAGTCCATACAATGGGCGTTATTAGCACAAATCAGTCCCATAGATATGGGCCATCTCCTGCTAGATTGTTCAGAAGGTTGTTCTCATCCATCCAGATGGAGGATCCAGAATCCACTCTGGCTGGAATCCGGTGGATACAGCAGTGTGTACAGGTAAGACCATTTAAACAGACAGCATTTATAGAATGACTATTAAAAGTCAGCCAGTGTCAGTAATGTTAATGTGCTTATGTTAGTAATACACCGAGTGCTAATATAACAGCTTTAAGATGCATTTGTAGATATTATTACGTGTTTTACCGTCTTTATGGTGCTAGCTTAAAGTTACAGTGTAAACGTTAGCTTATATTGTAGTAAAGCTGTTACTGTTTAAACGATGTTAGCACAGAAATATTAGCTTCTGTCATGACTGATGAAGTTACTAGTTAATAAAGTTTTCAGTAAAGTGTTTAATCGCAGCCACAGATTGACAGCAAATATCTCGATTAGCTTCAGTGCATCTATAATAAATATGTGCAAGTTTCAGTGCTTCGTTTAAACTGTATGATACTTATACTGACCCAAGGTCAGTGTAAAATACAATCCTAGCTGTGTGAACAAAGCCTGGCTCCTTTAATCCTGCATGACAAACCTCAGAATGCAGGTTATTATTACTCTTTCCTGCTGGCACACCTGTCACACCTGAGAGTCAGCTAGAAACTTACAGTGACGTGGACATCATGCAAAGACTGCCAGACTCTGTAATACTGCAAATGATCAGTGACTCATGTTAACACTAAACTTTAAACGGTATCTCTGTGTCTCTCTGTGTGTGCTGAACATTTAGGATTGAGTCAGGCTGCATCAGCTGAAGCTGTTATTTGTATATATCAGTATTTTTTTCATTCAGGTGTGGGGAAAATACGTAAGACTGCAGTGAAGCGATGTACCAGATTAATCCCTGGCCAAAGGTATCGTACTTAAATCAGACTACTGATCCAGCCACATCAGCCTTTTGTGAGGTCTGTTTAAAGTAGACTAAAAATGAACTGCAGGTTCCTGAGAGGTGGACTGTGAGCACAGAAACACATGTTCATACATACAGCTGCAGCAAACTTACATTAATTTTAAATAGATTTGTTACTCTGATGTCTGTCTCTGTGTTTGTCCTCTGACAGACTGGTGACCTGTCCAGGTGTGCTCTACCTATGACTACTGGGACAGGCTCTAGCCTCTGTAAAAGAAATTTTCTGTTATTCTCATTTAAAGTATTTAAGTGCTTATGCATATGCTTAGTTGTGACACTGTTATAGACTGTTCAGTGAAAGTTTCTAAAACTAGATGAACTTACTTCAGCGTCAGCAGTTTGAGAAAACAACTCCCTTTACAGGTGCTGATAAGGCCAAGGGCACAAAACAGCATAACCATTGATCCGTTAGGTTTCATAGCGAGACACGTGAAGTGTGGTAGGATCAGTTTGTAACTTCCTCCCTCTTCCTTGGAATGCATAAAGGAGTAGGAGCACAACTTCTGTGGCAGCGCTGACATGACTGAACTGTGATGTTTGATGTGTGTTGGCGCAGTAATAAATAGCTTGATCACAGCTCTTTCTGTGTTGCAGACTTTATTTAAAAAATTCCACGACACCCCCCACCCTCCCACTGTGAACCTGAATTGAATATTCAGAAGACATTTGTTTAAATAGTTCTACAAATCTGAGCTGTTGGTGTGTCCTTGGATTGTGTGGTAATAATATTAGAGCTAGCAATCTTTCTTACTGAATCTCTACTATGAGTCATGTTACCTGAGATTAATTCTATGTTTACCTGTCAGCCTGGACAAATGTGCTGTGTGAAGGAAATTAAATTAAATCAGATCTGAACTGCATACATTTAAGGAATCTGTTCATATTTAATTGAAATATGAACCAGTGATTTTTTGATTGCTGATTCCAAGAGAGTCTTTGTGGAAATCCTGTTTGGCTTTTTGTTATTTTAATTCTCTTCTCTGTTTTCCAGAACAGTTCTCCACAGTCGCTGTCCACATGGGTCAGTGGGACCAAGAAGCACTCTGCTAATGTGTGGACTCTGACCAGCAACATCCAGCAAGACCCAGACAGCGTTTTCTATCTCCCAGCTGGAGTTTTTTGTTTGTCTGTGACTGGAGAGTCAGATTTTTGTTGAGCTTCACACTTGCAGAGGTAAGTCAGTTTGCAGAGATCCCTCCCACCCTGGCTTTTATGTCCTAGATTTCTTATCTGAAACAGTAATATTTCAGTGACTGCTGCTTATACCACAGGTTAATACACGCTACTGATCCCTGATAGGAGAATCATCAATTTTGGCAACAAAGAAGCCTGGTGGATGTTTGTTTGCAGTCTGATGATGGGACATCATGCTCTGCATCTTCAAAGTTTGCCCCCTCATTATTATTCATACCCAGTAATGTGAAGTATGCTTATATCTACTATAACTGAACCAACCTGGTGCTCTTCATTTATGGAGGCTGTTGAGTCTGAATGTTGGATGTTGTGTATCTCGTGTTCTCTGGGCTTCGTTGTCCTCAGTCTTTTTGCAGGATCAGAAAACAAAACCAGGAGGCGTGTAAATGTTTCTTCTCCATGATGTTTCTTCAAATGTTTCTTCTGGATGATGATAAGACTGTGACACGGGATGCCACCTTTGGTCTTGTGATGAAGCAAAGCTCAGGAAGAAGTGGGATTAAATGGTACCCACATGTGTGCTGCTGAGAAGGATGTACAGGGGCACCTGCAGCCAAATCCAAGCTTCAGGTTAGTTGTAGTTGCAGAACGCTATAGGACTGAGACAGCTGAGGCATCAAATGTTTGATTAAACGGATGAAAAAGAGAAGTTTTTTCCCTATAATTATCACTTCTTAAAATCTGTAGCAACTTCAAGTCTGTCAGCGTGCTGAGCATGCTCAGAATGTGACAATATATTTTTGTTCAATATTTAATTTCTTTCAGTTGCAATTGTTAAATGAAAAAAAAATATATATATATTCTTATAATTTAGCAAACTAATTTATCAAAAAATATATATACATATATCTGTATTAGTTTTAATAAATTAATTTGACACCTGTATTGAAAATACCATATTGTATTCATACAGAATCAGTATGGTATCATTGTTTGTCTGCTCACTGATTGTTGAAACTAAGAGCTACTTTGATCTGTTTAGATCTAAAGTATCCAAAGTTGAGCTCTAATGTTTCTTCACCCCTGTGTGTGTGATATCTGATTTCCTACATGCTGGCAGAGCAGCAGTTTGTGCTCACAGATGGTGACGGTGTGGAGAGACGGTGGTGTTTCCTCAGAAGAACCAGCAGAGTCACAAAGGACACCAGTCCATCTCACCACCTTGACTTGCTGACTGATGTTCGTCTGCACTGCACAGAGGAAATCAACTGACCGAGGTTTGTCCAGTGACGTGTTATGAAATGTATATTTGTTTTATGCTTACAGATATGTTTTTCTTGACAGAGGCTCTGCAGAGGTTAGACAAAGCAGAGAAAATATGTGCTTTACATTTTACTGTGATTTATTGAGATATTTGTTGCCTGATGTTCAGCAGGAATGGAGAAATAGAATCAAAGGGAGATGTTTTTGATGTTTTTGTAATGATGTAAGTAAATCTTCAATATTATTTATTTGCTTGGTTATATTAGGAGTGTTTCTGAGTGAGGGGGAGAGGAGTCATCATCCAGTTTAAGTGACGTAGATCAGTGGATACACTTGTCTCCCCTTTAAAGGAGACAATCCAAGTCATCCTTAAATGTTAGTGCTTTCAAATACACAAACATTTTTAAAGGACAAAAATGAACATCCAACTTTGACTGTAATACAAAATAAATCTTTGCATGTGTGTTTTCAAACTCTCAGATGGGCAGGATATCAGTCTTGGACTGTCTAACCTGCCGGAGCAGCACTGAATGACCACCACACATGAGCATGTTCCTGCAACATTCAGCATCTGATCTGTCATCTGTGTGCTTCTGCTTTTGGTAAGTAGAGTTACCCAACTCCAGTAACTCTAAACACATGCCATCCATTTCTAACGGCCTGGTTACTTCCTGTCAGTTACTTTAGAAACCATGTGGTCACCTGACCTAACACTGTTTCTTCTTCTTCCCCTTAATGTTCAAGTGTCAAATGTCCAACAGCTGGAGAGGAAACTACACCAGTGTACTGGGATGTTTCAGCAACACGTGCCAGATGCTGTTCCTTCATGGTGACATCACCAGAGACAGCCCCACCCACCTAAGGACCTCGCCATTGATCATGATGATTATAATGATGACAGCGAGCGGAACTAAGACTGTAAAAATCCACGACCACAATTTTTCTTTCTAATTATTAATGAATACTGAGAGCCTCTTTCTGTGTTTTGTCTGTTTTGGGGTTGTTTTTTTACCTCATTTGTTACTAACAAAGTTCACCAAACTCACACAGTTTACATTCTGTATGTTTCCATCTTTACCAGCCACACTCTAACTACATTTAAGAAAATAATCCTTAGAAATCGTCGTTTTTCTCTTTCGTAATTGATGATAATTCAGTGAATATACTGCGCTGCTTCCTTTTATTGCGTCACACATTGCTTTAAGTTTTTCAGTGTCCAGTTATTTTTTACTGCTGTTTGAATTCTCTGTATGTTTGACCCTGTAGACTGTTTGATGGACTGCTTGTCTTCCTGTTTGTTACCGCCGCCTGTTTTTGACTAAAGATTTGGATTTCTGACTTCAACACAGCCTCTGCGTGTCCTCCCTTTGTGTCCTCTTCCTCTGTGAATGTGTTGCATGTGTCACAGATTCGTTTTATTAACAGTTTTCACACAGTGAGTTGCATCAGCATTCATCCACAGCACATTTCAGAAGGATTCAGATTAATACAGTGATCTTATAGTCAGAATTATCCTGACAGACTGCCACTGTAAATTATCTTTCATCAGGTAAATTTTCAAATAAAGTCAAATAAAGTTCAGTATTTCAAAGCAGGAGTTATGAAGAATCATACTGGCATTAGGACTAATAATATGTACTTACAAAGTCAAAGTTTTTTAATTATGCTAGAATACTGGAAGACAATCAACTTTTAGTGTTTTCCGCATATTAATTATTCTGAAATAGAGATGGTGACCCTAACCGTACAGAAGCACACTAAACAACTGACAATCTAACAGACATCATTGGCCTGAGCTGTCATGCACAGTGAGTCTGATCCTTTGCTGTGAGAGTCTGACAAGCATGTTTCTGGTCAGTTTGGAAGAAATAATATCACAATGTTGATCTTTTTTTCCAATATTCCTTCTCTTTTACAACATAAACTGTGATCAAAGCTACTTATGTTCACAGCATGTAATAATACTGACAGTCCAGGGCATTGTGGTCTGTTGAGCTAGGGTTAGGGTTAGCAATTCAGACATATGTAATCAATATTAAACGTCTCTGACGTGGGCCACTGTCCGCAGTGTTGGGAAATCCATACCAGGCTGGAACGAGTCAAGGTAGGTGAGCATCCACGAGAAGACACAGCAGATGCATCCTACTAATACTGACAGGACCAGGAGACTCCAGAAACCGAGCATCTTCTCTTCAGTGCCATCCTCTCCTGTCACCCTCTCTGCCCGCAGCTCTTTGAGTATGGGGTAGATAAGGGCGCAGAGAAAGCCTTATTACTAATTTGTATTATAATTCAATTTTCATGAAATATTCATATTCAGTATTGGTCCTTTTATATTATAACCACGTATCCACCCAGGCTCATGGTGGGGCAGGGCTCTGTCCTGGGATGCTTGAGTACAAGGTAATGTACACCCTGACCAGGTATCCAGTCTGTCAGAATTGTTTTCAATATTTGGTTCAAAAACATGAGTGACAACAAAAATCCAACTAGGATTCTTGCATATGATGAATGAAGTCTGTCTTTGACTGTATTGTCCAGCTGATCCATCAAACCCCCAGCAGGTGAACCTTATTCATGACATAACACGGCAACAATGTAAAAAATTAAACAGCAACAGTCTAAATGTAAAGTGCATTCTAAACTCCTCTTCAATAAATTATATGCAAAGAGTCATTCAGGACTGTAAAACGTGAACTACAGAACCCAGAGTATTCATCATTAAATCTCTGGTTGCTTCATTTTTCTATCTATCCTATATCAGATACTTTAAAGGTTAGGTTAGGTAAAGTTGCATTCTCATGGTGAGGCAAAGTGCTTTATGTGTGTGTGTGCGTGTCATGAACGGCTATAAAAGGCCTATAATTAAAGAACAAAGCGGGGTTTGAGTTCGAGTTGCGGCAGACTGTCACTACTTGTAAATGGAACGCAGCCTTCCTACGGCGGACAGCTAATAACAGGAATCGGACGCGGTCCACCCAAGTCCACAGCAACCACCATAGCAACCGCCTAGCATGACCTTAAAAACATATTCTGTCTTCATAACTATCAAAAACATGAAATGGTTTGCAAAGTGTTTAAGTGTTACAGCTGCAGAGAGCTATGGCGGTATCTTTGGAAGCTGTTTACATAGCTAATAATATACGATGTAACCATGGAGACAGTCAGTCACGTGAGCTAGCGGTGCATGTTTACTACAGTGAATAAGGTGATTGCGTGCACAGCGTCCACACGCTGCAGGGGGTAAAGACATTACTTCAATATTGTTTTATATTGATATATATTTGCCTTCTGTTGACCATCACCTCAGGTTCACCATTACAGTTTCAGCATACAGATGCACACTGTCTAAATATCAACACATTCAAAAACTTATGTCTCAGAAATAAGCACAGCTGTTCATGTTTGTCATTAGAGTTTTATTTGTAAGAAAATTATGAACTTCATATTGTGTATCAAATAAAAGAACATTTCACAACTCTGAGTCAAAAGAAACAGGTAACAGAAATGTCTCTAATGTAGACATGTACAGTGTAGTGTAAGCATTAAAAGATCATAAAGGAAAAACTAACATTTATGTGAAACTAATTGTAATAAAAAAATGAACAGGTGGTTTATAGATGTAAAAGAAAGAATCTGAAAACAACACTTTTTTGGTCTAAGTGATCAAAGTAGAAAACAGAACTGATGTTCAAAAACAAACCGTAGCTGCACTAATATTACACATCTCCATTGTTGTGGTGAACAGACATGTTGCTTTTAAAACCACATGCAGTGTGTGACCGTGACTGTTCACTGAGACCATGAACGCCACTTCGCTGAAGCCTTCGCCTTCTTCTTCTTCTTCTTCTTCTTCTAAAATGGAAGCAGAAGGAGCACGAGCTGCTTTGATCTACTGAAAGGAAAAAGCAGAACATCTGAGCTGAAACCAGTCAGCTGAAATCATTAAGACAGGAACATTCAATGCAGTGTCTCAGGTGGCTTAGCCTGTCACAACTGTTGATACAAGCTAAATACGGTTAACACACAGTGTCAGGGAGCTCCAGTGTGGGAACTAGTGGCTTTAGGTTTGTAGTCATTTAACTTTCATCCATTCATTCATTTAATTCAGGAGGAAGAAATGTCAGGTTGATGCAGGCTGGTTACATGCATTTGGTCCCATGCTGTCTTTAACTAAATGACTTGGTTCATTTTATGGCTGGGCTGTACGTGGGGTTATATCATGTTATTTGGGCAGGAGTACCTGTCCCCTGTTAGACTTAGAAAGTTTCTCCATAAGTAGAGTTTCTAACTCTTCTAGCACATCTGTTGCTGACAGCTTTTTGGTGGCTCTTTTTACCCCACAATGGTTGTGAGTGTGTAAATAGCCCCACTAGTTCTTTTGGGTTGCAGTTAACTTGGGAGGAAGAGGTAGGTCTGCCATGACTAGATGAATAACAATTATCTGGGATACATAAATTTCATAATGCATGCATATATCTCTCTAAACCTGGCCTGAGGGCTGCCATTTTTTACATTCAGTTATTTCTTTGTTGAATCTAAATAATGAATGTGTTACAGTTAAACTGACACTGATCAGTGTAAATGGCTCATTGGGACACAGAAACCTTTAAATTAAACCCTATCACCTGATATCGAGTGTCAAACAATATCAAAGCTATAAAAGCTGTTTACAGTCAGAATTTAAAAAGCTATGATTGTAAATAAATTCAAACAAGTGAGCTTTTCTCTTTGTGCTGAATATCAACACTGTGATTTCTTAGACTGCAAGCTTTACTTTAGCACAACCAGTTGTAGAAGCTGCCACTCCAAATGTCTTTTGATAACAAGAAAAAAATACCTTTTCAGTACACGGCCTGAAGTTCTTCTCTGACATCTTCTGCAATCGGCTTTGTCAGCTGGTTTGAAGACAATAAATCTCGAAGCACAGGCCGAGGGGGCGGTGTGGCAGCAATTTTTCACACCAGCCTATTAATTAATGAAAGACCAAGACAGACTTTTAATTCATTTGAAAGCCTGATGCTTAACATTGTCCACCCCAGCTGTGAAACTCAGAAACCAGTCTTACTTGTTATCATCTATCGTCCACCTGGGCCTTATACAGAGTTTCTGTCTGATTTCTCAGACTTTATATCTAATTTAGTTCTGAGCTCAGATAAAATAATTATTGTGGGTGATTTTAACATCCATGTAGATGCTAAAAATGACAGCCTCAACATGGCATTTAATCTGTTATTAGACTCAATTGGTTTCTCTCAAAATGTAAAAGAACCCACCCACCACTTTTATCACACTCTAGATCTTGTTTTAACATATGGCATAGAAACTGAACATTTAACAGTGTTTCCTGAAAACCCTCTCCTGTCTGATCATTTCCTGATAACATTTACATTTACAATAATTGATTACACAGCGGTGGAGAGTAGACTTTATCAAAGTAGATGTCTTTCTGAAAGCGCTGTAACTAAGTTTAAGAATATAATCCACCCACTGTTATCATCTTCAATGCCCTGTACCAACACAGAGCAGAGCAGCTATCTGAACGCTACTCCAACAGAGGTCGATTATCTTGTTAATAATTTCACCTCCTCACTACGTACGACTCTGGATACTGTAGCTCCAGTGAAAACCAAGGTCTCTAATCAGAAGTACCTGACTCAGTGGTATAATTCTCAAACACGTAGCCTAAAGCAGATGACTCGTAATCTGGAGAGGAAATGGCGTGTCACAAATTTAGAGGATCATCATTTAGCCTGGAGAAATAGTTTGCTGCTTTATAAGAAAGCCCTCCGCAAAGCCAGAACATCTTACTATTCATCACTGATTGAAGAAAATAAGAACAACCCCAGGTTTCTCTTCAGCACTGTAGCCAGGCTGACAAAAAGTCAGAGCTCTTTTGAGCCAACCATCCCTTTAACCTTAACTAGTAATGACTTCATGAACTTCTTCACAAATAAAATTTTTATCATTAGAGAAAAAATTACCAATAATCATCCCACAGATGTAATATTATCTACAGCTACTCTTATTACCATTGATGTTAAGTTAGACTCTTTTTCTCCAGTTGATCTTTCTGAGTTAACTTCAATAATTACTTCCTCCAAACCATCAACGTGTCTTTTAGACCCCATTCCTACAAAACTGCTCAAAGAAGTCCTGCCATTGATTAATTCTTCGATCTTAAATATGATCAACCTATCTCTAATGGTCGGCTATGTACCACAGGCCTTCAAGCTGGCTGTGGTTAAACCTTTACTCAAAAAGCCATCTCTAGACCCAGCAGTCTTAGCTAATTATAGGCCAATCTCCAACCTTCCTTTCATATCAAAAATCCTTGAAAGAGTAGTTGTCAAACAGCTAACAGATCATCTGCAGAGGAATGGTTTATTTGAAGAGTTTCAGTCAGGTTTCAGAGCTCATCACAGCACAGAAACAGCTTTAGTGAAGGTTACAAATGATCTTCTTATGGCCTCTGACAGTGGACTCATCTCTGTGCTTGTCCTGCTAGACCTCAGTGCAGCGTTCGATACTGTCGACCATAATATCCTATTAGAGCGATTAGAACATGCTGTAGGTATTACAGGTACTGCACTGCAGTGGTTTGTATCATATCTATCTAATAGACTCCAATTTGTGCATGTAAATGGAGAGTCCTCTTCACACACTGAGGTTAATTATGGAGTTCCACAGGGTTCAGTGCTAGGACCAATTCTGTTTACATTATACATGCTTCCCTTAGGCAGCATCATTAGAAGACATAGCATACATTTTCACTGCTATGCAGATGACACCCAGCTCTATCTGTCCATGAAGCCAGATAACACACACCAATTAGTTAAACTGCAGGAATGTCTTAAAGACATAAAGACCTGGATGGCCGCTAACTTTCTGCTTCTTAATTCAGATAAAACTGAGGTTATTGTACTCGGCCCTGAAAAGCTTAGAAATATGGTATCTAACCAGATTCTTACCCTGGATGGCATTACCTTGGCCTCCAGTAACGCTGTGAGGAACCTTGGAGTCATTTTTGACCAGGACATGTCCTTCAACGCACATATTAAACAAATATGTAAGACTGCGTTCTTCCATTTGTGCAACATCTCTAAAATTAGAAATATCCTGTCTCAGAGTGACGCTGAAAAACTAGTTCATGCTTTTATTACTTCCAGGCTGGACTACTGTAATTCATTATTATCAGGATGTCCAAAAAACTCACTGAAAAGCCTTCAGCTAATCCAAAATGCTGCAGCAAGAGTACTGACAGGGACTAGAAGGAGAGAGCATATTTCTCCTGTTTTGGCTTCCCTTCATTGGCTTCCTGTTAAATCCAGAATTGAATTCAAAATCCTGCTCCTCACATACAAGGTCTTAAATAATCAGGCCCCATCTTATCTTAATGACCTTGTAGTACCATATCACCCTATTAGAGCACTTCGCTCTCGCTCTGCAGGCCTACTTGTTGTTCCTAGAGTATTTAAAAGTACAATGGGAGGGAGAGCCTTCAGTTTTCAGGCCCCTCTTCTGTGGAACCAGCTTCCAGTTATGATTCGGAAGACAGACACTATCTCTACTTTTAAGATTAGGCTTAAAACTTTCCTTTTTGCTAAAGCATATAGTTAGGGCTGGACCAGGTGACCCTGAATCCTCCCTTAGTTATGCTGCAATAGACGTAGGCTGCCGGGGGATTCCCATGATGCATTGAGTTTTTCCTTTCCAGTCACCTTTCTCACTCACTATGTATTAATAGACCTCTCTGCATTGAATCATATCTGTTATTAACCTCTGTCTCTCTTCCACAGCATGTCTTTTATCCTGTCTTCCTTCTCTCACCCCAACCGGTCGCAGCAGATGGCTGCCCCTCCCTGAGCCTGGTTCTGCCGGAGGTTTCTTCCTGTTAAAAGGGAGTTTTTCCTTCCCACTGTCGCCAAAGTGCTTGCTCATAGGGGGTCATATGATTGTTGGGTTTTTCTCTGTATCTATGAAGCGCCTTGAGGCGACTTTTGTTGTGATTTGGCGCTATATAAATAAAATTGAATTGAATTGAATTGAATTGAATTGAATTGAATTGAATTGAATTGAATACATACATGCATATATAATCACACAATCTAAATAATCCCCTATTCTACTTGTCCAGCTGTTTGCTGTTGGCTCTCCCATCATGTCCAACTCCTTCATATCCATGTTATGTTTCAAATGATCTAAAACAATCTCTAAGCAGAAATTCATCACTCGGTATTAAAAAACTAACAAAAAAAAAGAAGACAATGATCGCAGCTTTACAAAATGTTAGTACTCGTTAGGCAGTTGTCTTGGAGCAGTGAAACAAATCCCATGATAGGTGTAACCCATGCCAGCAGTGATTTCATCACAGGTGTAGTTGTTTTCCACATGTTCTTTCACAGGGATTCAAATTTAATACAAAAACAGGATGCAGTAATCTCATCTCAGAATGAATTGGGAATTTTACACCATGTCCAGAAAATGTGAAAATCGGATTTCCATCACGGCTTTTTCTTTCTTTTTTTCTCCCTACAGTCATGCTTTTACCCCTTACCCTTTGATGCCCGACATTTAGGGCGATGCTTGCTCCTGCCTTTGTTTGTACAGCTTTAACTTTCACCGCTGTACATTTCGTAGTGTTTGGGTGCCACGATTTATCTAAAAATTGATCAGACTATCGATTACTGATGGTTGTATTTTATACCGTGACAAAGTCTTAACATTTCATAACGTCTAGAAATTCTCCACATTTTTTGTTTTTCACTGCTGGGTGTCAGTAGTGTTGTGATTTAGTGAATACTGAGCGTTAGCACACTGAATGTTGTTTATTGAGGTCGTCGCATGACCTAAAGCCTGGTGCTAAGCAGAAGACACATGGTATGGTCTAGCTGAGGGGTGCAGTGTGAACTCTTGGTTAACATTGAAGAACTTACATGTGTCAAGTTTTTGCTTTTATACTACTTCAATATCTGATTCAGACTTGTTTGGCTGGTCCCAGAGAAAAAACTGTTCTATTCCTCACTGTTAAAGCAACTTTATTTTTAAGGTCATTTTTACATTACTGCTTTATTGGATACCACACACTGCAAATGGACTAAGGGGAAGATGGAGAGACGAGGTATAAATTAGTCCACAGAGCAAAAAAGAGCTCGGATTTTGGCCTCATTAGCTCTAGTTTATGGTTCTCACTCGTGCTTACCATTGAATGCTTAGCTCACTCACAGATCAACCAATCATTCACATTGTTGATCGCTGATGGCAGGAGCCAATCAGCTCCTTTCATCCAGTTACATTGGAGACCCTGTATTTTCTAAGACCATTAGCGTTTTCCTGCTCGTCAGTCAGTTTACTCCATAAATTGTTGATACCAGGAAACTGAGCCATAGCTTCTTTTTTCCCCACAAAAACACACTCTTTCTTTTTGCTACTGCGTTTAGCAGATGAAGCACGGCAAGGAAGAAATATGCTTTGAAACGAGTGTGAAAGACTGAAAACTTTAGGATGCCAAGTCCTGATGCACGCTTATATGTAGACCTTGCTGCCACTCTGACCACAGAACATGTTTGTCTCCAGTGTGCTATAACCTTGCAACCAATGTTTTTTTCTACCTTGTTTTTTTCTTTTGGGGTTATATCTGCACTAATGTCATTTTTTACTAGCAATGCTCCAAAGCTGTTCTGTGGATGTCGGCAACCAAATACCCTCTGATGTCTGTGGACGAGGAAACGGCCCAATCTGTTTGTGTGTAATGAACACAAATGTTGCTCTGTACGTAATCTATATTAAACTAGAGGAGTGTTGATAAATATATATATACATATACATAAGTAAGACGAGGGCTTGGTCTCTCCAAAGTTTCCTTTCTTTGTTTCTTCACGTGCCTGAGAGCAAAGAGAATTTTTGGATAAGAAGCTGCTGGGAAATCAAGCCCTCTGATCTTTGAGACCAGCCAGTGTTGCTGCCTCTCCAGTCTATATGACGCATCTTTTAAGCTGGTGTGATCACTCTGCTGCCCTCTACTGTTAGGAGTGGGATCAGCATGGAGACGCATTCATTAGCGCTCAGCAGTATTACTTACTAGCACTATTATTAAAGGTCTTATTAGTATGAATGACCATATTCTTGACATTGGGAAGCGTGGGCTTCAGGGTTGAGAATGAATACACGATCAGTGTAGGATCAAACCTGACCAACGCTGCTTTGACTTTTTGTGTTTATTTTTTTAAAGAGATGAAATGTAGAGTTTGATGTATTTTGCACATGTTCTTCTGAAAGGTGAACCTAAGGACTTTTCTGTACACACCATCTTATTTTAATACCAACACCATTCCTTTGACGTTGATTTTTTTTCTTTTTTCGAACTGCTGTTCATACTGTTGCCTCTGACTGACAGATGTGTAGAGATGAATTGTAGTTGTGGGGCTGCTCTCCCCGACACTCCCTGCAGATTTTTGTTTAAGATGAATTGTTTTTGTCCATTGAGTTTGTCCAAACACAGCTTTAGGACCTGCTCTGTTTAATCTGGCTCTCAGTGCCATTTCTTTTCTGTTAAAATACTTCATGTTTGTTTTTTTGGACTTTATGCCTGTCATTGCCTTGCCTATTTTACCAAAAATAATGTTAATCAAATAATAATGGGTGTAGTTTGTAAGGTCAAGAGCAGACAAAGAATGTATTGAAAAAGCTGTTACAATCAGTTTCTTTGAAAAGTCTCATTTATTTGTACATTTTGGCGACAACGCATCACCTGACTGAACTGACTGTGAGGTACTGCAACAGCAGAGGGCAGCAATACTGTAGAAAGCATGCCATGCGACAGCTCCCCAAAAACGAAGCCCAAACGTCTCTATCACCGCCTGGTGTCTGGCTGCAATATAGGTCATGAACAACCCCTCCTCTATGTTAGCGGAAGAGACTGGGGTCAGACTAAAGAAAAGAAAAAAACTTCTCCTCAGATCATTTTAACGCCTCCGTTACAGAATTTGAGCTGTCTCCATAGACTTTGAATGTGGACATTTTTTAACTGTGTTGCTTCGAGGCCATTTGTACGGTGGCCCTGAGAGGCCAAACGGACTGCAACTTCAGAAAACACTTGCAAAAAGAAAAATGCTGCAAAAAGAAAAAAGCTACAAAAAGAAAGACGCTGCACTGCAACTTCAAGAAAAACGCTGCACTGCAAAAAGAAAAAAGCTACAAAAAGAAAGACGCTGCACTGCAACTTCAAGAAAAACGCTGCACTGCAAAAAGAAAAACGCTACAAAAAGAAAGATGCTGCACTGCAACTTCAAGAAAAACGCTGCACTGCAAAAAGGAAAAACGCTACAAAAAGAAAAACGCTGCAAAAAGAAAGGCGCTGCAAAAGCACACAAAGCACAACGGAAATAGGAAAAAAGACAACGGAAATGTTCCTGGGGAGACAATAACCCGACGGACCAGTTGCACGAACCAAAACATGTTAACCACTGCGCTAGGACTGGGACACACTTCAAAGAAGTGGAGGAGAGGTAAATGTGTTGTAATCTCATGATTCTAATAATACTACAGATATGTTTGCAGTGTTTGGGAGTAACGAAATACATGTAACACTCACGTATTTAAAATACAAAATACGAGTAACTGTATTCCGTTACAGTTACTGTGTAAATAGGTGGTATTCAGAATACAGTTTTTTTGTTGAAATAAATAGATTACACATCATTATTTTCCTATTTCGTATGTTAGGCTATGCCCTCTGTATTTTTGTTAATTCCACTCTGGTGGAAACCCAAACAAAACAAGCATTAAGAGGCTCTAATGCCTGTGTCTCAGTTTCGCGGCCCATGCCACCTCTACTTGCGGCAGTATAATGACATGACAAAATATTTTCAATAATTATTGTTCAAAAAATTAGTTAATATGAAGGCAATAGGCAGAGTATTACAGGCATAGCGATAAAGGATGTGCCCTCATGTAGTCCGTGCTGCAGGGAGAATGGACGTTAAGTTTCTGTGAGCCAGGGAGTGAGAAAAAGGAAAGTGGAAAAGTATGAGTTCTCACCTAGCAGAAAAGGGAGATGGAAGCATGTAAATATAATAATAACCACTGCAGCCAAAAATAGTGCCTGACAAGTCCAGATGTAAGTACACTGTTTAGACTCGACTGTACAATGTGTTTGTGTTTTCCTCCGAAACAATAAGTTCGGTTGGAGCAGCCTTTCAACGCCTCTCTCTGCCTCTCGCTAGCAAAGTTGACCAAAACTGTAAAGCTAGTTCCAGGTGCGAGCCAGACACTGAACCCCACGTATTAGCCAAAGGTCCCTTTACAACAGTTCGGAGCTGCAGATATATATATATATATATATATATATATATATATATATATATATATATATATATATATATATATATATTTGACTGTTTTGTAAAATAAATTGCTAAAATCATACAACTCATGTTTTTCAGGTTAAGATGTATTGTCCATTCTGTGGATTCCAGTTTGAGAACTTGACAAAATTTTGCTGTTCCTGTGGAAAAGACATAAGTTTTGTACCAGCTAAAGATGCTTCCACAGAACAAGAACACTCAAGAGGTAATTTTTTTCTGAACTTCCTGCTATTGTAACTCGTTCTATATGGAAAAAAGTTAAAAGGGCAAGATTTGTTCAGGTGTTTGTAATTTACAGATAGTGTCATAAATGAAAAAAAAAAAAAAGGAAAACTATAGACATCAGGTGTCATGTGACTAATAAATCTGCATTTCTGAAAGCAAAGACATTTTTCTGCTGGATGTGACTGTGGGGAAGAGGTAGATTTTTTTTGTGCATTATGTTCATATGTTTTTTGAATAATGACTTTTTCATGTTTGCTTTTGAATTATAAACAACGATAGACCAATAAAGAGTCTCTCTGTCTTTCACCCTTTTTTCCTGTTCAGCCAAGACAGTTGTTCAGCAGTTCTTCAAGTACCGTGAAGGTAAAGAGGCAGAAAGGAGGATGTTCTCAAAATCCAAAAAGAAATCAAAGAAAACAGTGAAGGTATAAATACAAAGTTTTTTAAATGTTAATCTGTTGTCTGACAACACTTTTCTAATATGTGACCACTTTTTTTTCCCTAAAATATAATCTAGATTTCTGTTGGGATCATGAACAAAAAGAGGACTGGCATGAGACCCATAAGAGGGAAATCACTACCATTACATGTTGACCCAAGCTGGTCATCTGAGAGGCTGTTGGGTGCTGCCATTAAAAAATTTAAAGCTTTCAACCAAGATATGAAAGATGTAGAATACATCCTGCTCTACCCTGATGGCTCTCAAATAAAAAAATATTCCAGGAACTGACACACCCTTTACGATTGAACTCTACAAAGAGGCCGTTGGCAAGCCTTACCAAAGAATTACACTATTTGTCTGCACACTTGAGGACTTTTTGTCAGAATGTGAGTTAAATAGAATTGCCATTAATTCTTTTTTATACTCATATTGTTAAAGATTACTGTGTTGAAGATTTTAACCAAAGTATTTCATACGTTCCCACAGATGTTAGTGTTTCAGAAGTTGAGGAGGATGATGAAGTTATCGTTAGGGTACCACCCGTTACGTCACCCCTCTCTGACACAGTGGTATGTAAATCTCAAGGATTCATTAGTTCGAAATGTTAGTGCTCTCAGTTCCGGCATAATGCATTCAATGTCTGGATATAAGACTAATATCATTCTATCGTTGTGTATATATAGTGGTAAGAATCTGAGCAGCCATAATCAACGAGTTTGGTGTTTGATGATTTTATCTGACAGCTTTGGTCAAGTCCAGAAAGCAGTACACCAGAGCCTATACGTCGGTAAGTTGGCTACCTTCTAGCACATTGATCTGGCCTCTATGGCAGGTATATAAACATCTAATGTTCTTAACACTTTAATGTTAGCATTTGATGGCCACAAAAGCATGTTATGTCTTATAACATTTTCTTTTTATCATTGGATCTATGTTTTATAGGTCAACTTCAATATCCCAAACATCTGATGTGCAAGTACATAATACTCTTTTGTATAACAATGTTGCATATTTAATTGTTAAGTTTCATTTGCATGCCATTACATCTGCAGTTGTTATGGTATTGTGTTGTGTTTGTGTTTATGCTGAAGGTTCAGTGTGGTACAGAATCTCAAATGGCATCCACATCAGGAGAACATACTACAAGTTACAAGTTAGTCTTAAGTTATAAAATTACATGATTTCCCCTAGGGATCAATGAAGTATTATGATTCGATTGTGATTCTAAAATTTAAAAAATATGAAATGATATATCTTGTAAATAATTATAAAGTAATAAGCTCAGTGAAACCGTTTTTTGTTGTTGTTGTTGTTTTTTAATTATAGAGGTTCTCTATCTAATCCATAACTTGAGCAAATTCAGTCACGGTGAAGTACTTCAGACCCAACCCAGCCAAATGTAGAGCCAGAATTACTATTACATAAAATGTATTTTAATCTTCTGTTTTTACTCTCCTTTGACAGTATCTATACCAATATCTATGCACCTGTCGTTATTGACAGCAGTTCTTCAGATGCTGAGGGAGAGGAGTTGCAAAAGGAAAACTGGTAACTTTCATATCTCGAATAAGTACAATAAACCCATAGTGTGTGACTTGCAGTTAACCTATTTATCAAATTTTTTTTTTTTACTAAAAATAGTGCTGGGTACTGCTGCTATTTTTGATCCTAACCTTTTACAGGAGCAAACATAGCTTAACTTTTCCTGTGAAGTTATTCTGCTGATGATTGTATTCAGGAAAAAAAGATTCTTAAAATTATTTGGTTGTTGATGATGATGATTGTTCTTCAGATTACTATTTTGCTTTTTAAAATTAATTAACAGAAAAAGGCCAATTGATAAAGCAAGAAAAATTACTTAAAAGATATTAATAAATAATAAATATAAATACCTTGGAGTACACATTGACAATAAACTGGACTGGGCTAAAAACACCACTGCACTTTACAGGAAGGGCCAGAGTCGTCTCTATTTTTTGAGGCGACTGAGGTCCTTCAACATCTGCCAGAAAATGCTCAGGATTTTCTATGAGTCTGTTGTGGCCAGTGCGATCCTCTATGCTGTTGCATGCTGGGGGAGCAGGCTGAGGGTCGCAGATGCCAACAGACTTAATAAACTAATCCGTAAGGCCAGTAATGTTGTGGGGATGGAGCTGGACTCCCTCAAGGTGGTGTCGGAGAGGCGGATGCTGTCCAACATAAAGACAATGTTGGATAACACCTCCCACCCACTCCATGACATGCTGGTCAGTCACAGGAGCTCGTTCAGTGAGAGACTGAGATTACCGAAAAGCACCACTGAACGACACAGGAAATCTTTCCTGCCTGTGGCCATCTCCCTGTACAACGCATCCACTTAACACACTGGTTACTGCTACAAATACACATTTCTTTTCCAGCTATTTATTTATTTATGAGTGACTTATGTATGTATATATATGTATATATTGTACTATTCTTAGTTAGCGTATTGTCTGTCTTGTCTTAATGTTGGTTTATAATGGAGCACTGTAACAAAAAATAATTTCCCCCAGGGATTAATAAAGTATTCTGATTCTGATTCTGATTAAACAAAAAAAAAAATACATAAAGTGTAAATTAAGGTTAAAGGACACTCTTTCGAGGATGCCAATGTTCACATTTTGGACAGAGAGGACAGATGGTTTGAAAGAGGAGTGAAAGAAGCCATCTATGTCCACTGTGAGCGACCATCTTTGAACAGAGGCGGGGGTTTACGACACCAACTCTCTACCATCTATAATCCAGTTTTGAGATCCCTTCCCAGACGCCTTAACGCCCACTCACATCCTGGGCCATCTGACCTCAGGAATTCGCATGATAAGGTGGGGCCAGGTTTCACAATGAACACACCCGAAACTCTGGCTGATTGGGACCCACACCCAGTTTCACACCTTGGCTCAGGCGATTAGAGGATCATCAGGGGGTCCTTTTGTCCCTCTGTGGGGGGATACTCCCACTAGGTTTATATCTGGGACTCTCCACCATTTGACCTTAGAACTGAAGAAGCTTCTCGGATGAGAGGTGAAACGTCTTCAAGTAACTTAAAGAAGTCCAGACGCTTTTCTTTGCAAGCTCCTTTGACTACGATGACCTGGATGACTGAGAACCTTCACAGACATAAAGTGTAAATAGTGTAAATATTTTGTTGCTTTTCACTGACTCATTCTACAGTGATGAACCTGATGGATTGACGGCTGCAGATGTCATCTCAAATCTGGCTCTGAAGATCAACAAAACCTCCTGTAGCAGATTCAACATTAACCGAGCCAATGTCTGGGATGGTGCCTACCGAGGCTTCAGAAGGTCTTCATATAGTCCCAACTCTGGCATGATGGTGAAATTCTCTGATGATGTGGGGCTGGCTGAAGAGGCAATAGACACAGGTGGGCCTACTCGAGAATTTCTCACCCTTTTGATGGAAGCCATAAGGACGAGAACAATATTCGAAGGAAAAGACTATGCCAAATATCTCACATTTCATAGTAAAGGTATCTATTTTTTTCACATTTTTTTCCATGGTCAAAATTACTTTATTATAATGAATTGTCTTTATCTTTAGCTGCAGATGAAAATGAATATTTCTACGTTGGAAGAATGATTGCAGTTTCCATTGTCCATGGTGGTCCAGGGCCATGTTGTTTATCTCCAAACTTCTTTATGTACCTTGTTGGAAAAGAAAAGACATTCGAGGCACAAATTGATGATATACCAGATGAAGAAATCAAGAAGGCTCTACTAGAGGTAAATTTGTGATGTTATGATTATGACAAACGCCAATAAATGCAAATTTTTAGTTTTAGTTATCCACTTAACATAATCTTGGTAACTAACTGATGCCTGAAATGATTACGGATTGTGTAATCCAAGACTGTGTTAAATTGCACATTAATAGACAGCATGCGAAGGATGTCACTTGTGCATGTGTATGTGTGTGTAATATATATTTTTCTCTTTAGATAAAGAATGCAACATCTCTAAGTGAGCTCCGAGTAATCTCAGAAAAACACTCAAGCATGCTCCAGACAGCAGGATGCTGTCGATTCATGAGGACACTGGAGGATAAGAAGAAGGTAGTAGCGGATTACATTCAGTGGTACTTCATCTACCGAAACCATCTTTCCATCCAAAGGTATAGAATTCAGACTATTATGTGCCCATTTTACAAAATCTTTTCAGAAGAATAAATTGTTACTTTTTTTTTTATTCCCGTGAAATTTAAAGGACGGAAAAAACATATTCTAAATGCAAGACCTTTTTCAGGAGGACTTTTTTTTGTAGCAGGATGAGTGTCTTAGCTAGATAAGAATGTTGTGCAGTTTTGCTTTCTTGCACAAATAACATTAAACATTTTATTAAAAATTAGACTGTTTTCAGAAAGGGTCTAGCAACACTGGATTTTCTAAACGCCCTGGAACAGCATCCTTCACTCTTCTTCTCATTCATGTGCTACACTGAGACCAGGCTGACAGCTGATCTTCTTGAGAACATCTTCCATGTGCAATTTGGTCCACCTGGCAGCTCTAGGCGTCAAGAGGAGACAAGAGTACTAAGCTACTGGCAAGACTATCTGCTTTCTGTAGAAGGTATTAAATTTGGTTGAAAATGTTGAAATGAGTACATTTATGTCAGCAAAGTGTAATGGCACCTTTTTCCTGTTTATTATCATTAGAAATAACTTTTATTCTCTTTACATTTTCAGAGAGAAATGGAAGTCTGTCTCTTGAAGACATCCTTATGTTTGCAACTGGACTGAGAGAAATTCCTCCTGCAGCAATTCAGCCAAAGCCACAACTTCTTTTCCAGACCACTTCACGCTTCCCTGTAGCAGATGTCTGTGCAAATACTATCAAAATCCCAGTGTTACACAGTTATGAGGACTTCCAAGAAGCCATGGATTATGGCATCCAGAACTCTCCTGGGTTTGGGCTTCCCTAAGGTCCAAGTCCTTTTGCTTTTAAGCCACATTTATGGTTTTAGCAAACATTTGAAGTTTGTGATTTTAAAATCTGAAAATTTTGTTTCTAATAATTTATAATAATTTCTGTAAATCACATAAAGTTTAATGCATCGCAAAAAGTTCAATCAGGTTTTGGAATTTCAAAAGCATAGTATCATAGTGGGACAATTGAACAAGTTAGACATATTTCACTGTGTTAAGAAATTGCCAATGTAACAAAATAAAACATTTCTGAAGTATTCTAATGTACTGAGACACACTAGTATAATAACACAGGGAAAAAAATCTGATAAATTCAGTTAAAAGGCTTTATTTAATCAAACACTTCTGTGTTTGATTACATTTTTTTGTAAGATATGCAAGTTGTTCTTGGAGTTAAAAAAAAAAAGAAAAAGAAAAACCCACATAAATACAGGTCTCGCTGAATGCTTTTGTAAACCTTTGTTTGTAAAACAGATCTCCAAATTAATCAACGTGTTTGTTACAACACCTAATTAAAAGGAACAAGTTATTTTGTACAGTATGGTCTTTTGATTTCTTCAGGTAGAAAGCGTACACACTGAAAAGTTGACGGTAATGAAACTATTTATATAAAAACTATGCTACTATTTTTTTCAATACTCATTAAAGTTGGTTTGTGACAATTAGTGTAAGTGGTAATTGTACCCACATCTAGCAGATGATTTTACATTGACTTCTAAAGTCCAGTCATATTTTTGAGTGTTATATAATTTTCAACTGCAGTAGTCCAGTTGACTGGTCGAGGGAGCTCACTCTGTCTTTCCAAGTTTGTGAAATGAACCTGGAGATTGTCGTCCCCACATAGACTGTACTGAGCAGGTAGAATGTCATCAAACTGGTGCAGGATTTCTTGAGGCACTTGGAATCCACACTCTCTTCCACCATACCTTAGGTCAGTCAGAAAAATGAACAAATTCAGTCACTTCTCCATGTACTATCCTTCAAGGTTACAGCAAAAGCGCAAAGTCAATCTTATAATTAAAAGTCAGTTCTGGAAATTGTGATTTTAAAGAATCTTCATTATGCATATATCTACATTTGTCATTTTTAGCCAAGATGTGATCCAAAGTTAAAATATGATTGTCTAACATTTTTTTTTTTTTTTTGGAAAAAAATATAAAAATAAAACGTATGTGCATGAAGTCAGAGAACAGAACTAATGGCAAAACACAAGTGGCAGCTTTAATTTCTATTCAGCAAAAAGGTGAAAACAACAAAACACACTATTCAATTGCTAAAGTGTGTGTAATACCTGCTGTGAGTAACAGTTAGGGCAAATTGTTAAACCTAAATGACATACTGCTTACTTAACTCAAGTGGTTAGGTCAAGAAAGAAAAGAGTGCACATAAGGGATGGACTGTTCCTGAACCATTTTATAAATGAACAAAAGGTTTAATAACAGCAAGCTGGACAGGTATCCTGCACATACAATACACTATACTGAGGAAGAAAAATTTTAGTAAAACTATGAAATAAAATACATGGACTAAATACATACCTATGAGGCAGGTGATACATGGCTTCTGGTTTACCAGATGGACAACAAGATTGGCGCATAGGTCGGATGGTGTGAGTGTTCCAGAGATCTCTGTACTCGTCAAGCTCTTTTTGCAAGACATTGAGGAAGACATATCGCAGAAGGCATTTATGTTCATGACTGCCGTTGAAAAGATGCCTCTCCCTCAGGTCACTGAAGAGTTCAATCCAGAACTGAGTTCTAATGGTGGAATGACAAGGCATATAAAATTTAATAACACAAGTAATTCAATGTAATTGTCCTCTTTAAAAAAAAGTCGTAATCTTAAGAATATTGAAATGTGCGCAATTTCGTTCAAAGAAAAGCTTATTCACATGTTCTGAAGTGTTTCATCAATGCACTGCAGGAAAAAAAAAAGCAACTTCACACAAATAACAAAATTTAACAAAATGATTAATCCTTCTGTTATTCCTGCATTTGGCGGTTGAACTTAAGAAAAGTTGTAATATACAGGTCTGTCCATATAAATGTACTATTTTGTTTCTACATGAACACTGAAGCTGTTATCACTTGTTAGATAACACACAGAAATCCAAAAGCTAGTGAAAACATCAGTATTTTTTTTTTGGCACACAAAGTCGAAGAAATGTCTGAAACGAATGACCTCCTCTAACAAATTTCTGTCATGTTGGATCAATGTTCTTATATTACTCATATTACAGTTCTCAAATTTGAAGAATCCCTTGTTCTTTTATTTATACGACTCCCTACAGGTAAACTATTTGATCTAGATGTTAGTTTGGTACTACGTAGGCACACAAATTTGAATAAATTTTACTCAATTTTAAATACATCAATCTTTACTGATGCCATTGCCTCTAGGATTTATAATAATTTATTAAAATGTTGAATGTCAGTTTGTTTGTTGTTTTTTATAGTTCCTTTTTAGGACTTTTGTGGAATGTCTGAGTAGGATTTTCTTTTTGAGTGTGTTGTTTTAATACAAACAAATGTCACTGGTATACCACACCATTTATTATATTTTTTGAAGCAGTTGTGCATCACATGAGAAAAATGTGTAGGTGACTATGTTTTTCTTTGTTTGTTTGTGACTGTAATTTAATATTTGAGTATAAAACCCCACCCACAAAAAAAAGTATATCGCTGACCACGAAACACCTTCAGAACCATTCAATTTTAGTTTCAGAATATATTTTAAAAGCCATGTACCTTTGCTTTCTGAACGAAGACCACCAACTTTCAATCCGTTGATTTGTAGTTGAGGTACCATACATATGACTGTGGGCTCCTGCAAGTTCATCTCCATGGTCTGATCTTAAAGCACAGTGAATGGCTGCCATTGTGCCATTTTCTGTGCCACAGTCTGTACGAAGGCATGCTGGAAGTTGACCAAACCGTGACAAGCACTCCATATAATATTTTGCAATGATACCTGGGTCATTATTTGAGCTGCCACAGCTGAGCCACATAACTTTCCTTGAAAATCCATCGACACATGCACTAATAGCAACACCAAAGGGCTTCAGCTTATCATAACCATCCACATGCCACACTTGATTTGGTCCTTCTGAAAAATATCCTCTTCGAACAAACCTGCGTTTACAGCGACGCTTAACACCATATGGATCTAGTCTTGAGAGTATGTGCATTACATCATTTCTTTTAACTTTCAGATTATACTTTTGTCGCAGTGTCTGACACATGGATCTGTAACCCAGAAGCTGACCTGAGCCTCTCAGTTCTTGTGTAACAGTGGAAATGACAATGTCAATGGGAGTAAAGTCAGTCCTTCTAGTCATTCCAGCATCTTTTAGCCTCCTCTTTAATGTTCTCAGACTCATACAAATATTATGCTTGTTTTCAAGAAAATCCAGGATCACTTCATATGTATGGCCCTCAGAGAAATACTTATTGATGATGTCTGTGACTGAGACTGGGCCTAAGGTTGAAGAGAAAACATGAAAAGATAATTACGACCACAGGAATCCACAAATGCACTTAATAAGTGTTTTTTTAAAAAAAAATACCACATCTGAAACAAGTCTCAATAAACATGACTCAAGTATTTAATCTTCTTGATGTGTGCTTAAATAAAGGCCAGCAAAAGCTCAAAGAACATGGACCAGGATTCAGGACTTATCACTCTCATTAAGACCTCTATGCTGACAACTCAAAATGAGCAAAATTAGAGAAGTTAGAAGAATTTTGTCACTGTGTACATATGTCCTATTAAGTCATAAACTAGTTTTTAAAATTATGGCAGGCTTAAACCAGAATACAGTTCTTAGTACCTACCAATTCATGCCTTTACGGTTTTTGGAATTCTGATTTATCTTTGCATACAGAGTCTTTAACAATACAAAAACCTTAGAATAAGGAAATGAATATAGTACTTTGGAATGGCACATGAATAATAATCCCCCCCCCCAAAAAAAAAAAAAAAAAGTTAAACACGCACTACTGAAGCTACTGTGGTGTATATAAGTCATTATGAAGCAATTAAAAGGTGAGCAATAAATACTAGAACTTAGGAAAGTGAAGTGCTTACCATTCTCTATAAAAGGTGCTAAAACTTGAATGTTAGTTCCACAGGACCCACAAAAAACTCCAATTTGCCCCACTAGCTGGATTCCACAATATGGACAATACATTGCCTGATGAAGACACAATGCCAAATGAAAACCTGAACACATTAACTGCAATATTCCTTAATGACTTTGACTTATTAGTATTTGTTCTCGAGTTTAAAAAAGCTTCATTTCTAAGGCTACATTAAACATTATCTTTGTTAGAATTATCTTTGAATGTATATTCCAGATATCTGTAGTATTATTAGAATCATGAGATTACAACACATTTACCTCTCCTCCACTTCTTTGAAGTGTGTCCCAGTCCTAGCGCACTGGTTAGCATGTTTTGGTTCGTGCAACTGGTCCGTCGGGTTATTGTCTCCCCAGGAACATTTCCGTTGTCTTTTTTCCTATTTCCGTTGTGCTTTGTGTGCTTTTGCAGCGCTTTTCTTTTTGCAGCGTTTTTCTTTTTGCAGCATTTTTCTTTTTGCAGCGTTTTTCTTTTTGTAGCGTTTTTCTTTTTGCAGTGCAGCGTTTATCTTGAAGTTGCAGTGCAGCGTCTTTCTTTTTGTAGCGTTTTTCTTTTTGCAGTGCAGCGTTTTTCTTGAAGTTGCAGTGCAGCGTCTTTCTTTTTGTAGCGTTTTCCTTTTTGCAGCATTTTTCTTTTTGCAAGTGTTTTCTGAAGTTGCAGTCCGTTTGGCCTCTCAGGGCCACCGTACATTTGTGAGAAAACGGCAACTCCAACTCCTACAACAATGACAGTGCCATTTTGTGAAAGGCAAGAAAAATACCTACATTTTGATGTATAATTTGTGTTAATGAAGGCAAAATTGAGCGTTTGTTCGGACATGAAGAAGAGATTGAGAAAGCGACAATGCATGGTGTGTTTGGCGTCCATAGCAACCATAACAACCAATATTGATTGATGGAAGAGATTTTGAGACAGGGGTTTAAAAAAAAAAAAAAAAAAAACAGAGAGAGCCCATTCTGTAGGCTCCCCTGTAGGCTTCTAGCAAGCGTAGCAGGTGAATTTCAGAGCCAGGGATTTTTTTCTAATTTTTTTTCCATGTTTCCCCAACATATGGTCCGCATGGGATTCGAACCACTGCCCTCTGTCCTCAATCTCTGCCATGGGGCCTGTCACGTTCCCATGAGCCACTTGGGCGGCCCAGAATGACCGGGCAAAAGTGCTATATTTAAAGTGCACAGCCGCACCCCAATTTTCGGCTCTTTTTCATTAGCTGGACACCAGGCCTTATCTAGTCAGCCGTTCCAACCACATCCCTGGCAATGTGTGCCTACTTCAAGCCGCATACAAGTGTAAGGCTCACAATTTTGTGCTATCACTTGAAGGCAACTTAAGTGTTAGTGACATCACACCTATGCGCCACTGCCCTCTGTGGAGAATGGGAGAAATATGCTTGCACCTCAACCTATGGACTCAGACGGACATTCAATCATCATCTTCCTCACTCAAGGTAACCTTATGGCTTGTAGGAACACTGCACATGTATGATAAGACTGTAGCCGTTCAACCGGCCCTTGTAAGGTTGCTGAAGACAGTGAACACCGTGGAATTCTCAGTATCACTGTGGTCCTGGGTTTTTCCACTGTCCTGCTAAGTGCCTATGTAATTGTAACCAACATAAGAGAGAGACGTAACATCGTGGAAGAGACATAAAGTGAGTAAAAACGATCTAAATGCATTTAGAATATATTTAGAACTACAAATGACACTTTTCTTAGCAATTATTGTTTTTTTATGTCACGCTTCAAGCTAGCTCCTTTATTTGGGCTTGGGACCAGCAAAAGTGACCCGAAATTTGGTCTTTAAGTCTGGTCATTAGCCGTGTCTGGACCCAAACTACACTGCAGGTCCCAAAGTCAAATGATCACTGAGAGTTAAAAATCTGTCTCAAGTTAGAAGTTAGCAGAGAGTTAGCTCGCTAGTTTCCATCTAAATATAATATACCAGGTTCTGACTGAGGGATTTCTAAAACAAATTAAAAGGCACAGCTCTGCTATCACTTCTGACATACATGAAGACAGGAAAGTTAGCAGCAGTGATGTTTGTAGGGTTACTGAAGTTTGGCTAGCTGGTATATAGTGATGTGCTATGTGACTAGCGAAACAGCTATGTTAGCATAACATTAACACAGTGATGAAGGGGAACTTTTTTTCCACTGGATAAGAGTTAAGGTGAGGGTTCCCGATGGTTAGGGACAAATGCAGTGGCATGGCAGGATGCTGTAAACGGACCAAACTTCAGTCAAGAGAACAACTGAGATAATCCATCCACATACAGGTTAGTCATTAATGTGCTGCTGCATTGCCTGGGCTGTAGTTACATGGTAAGGTTTTAAAAACTGAGCTTTAAAATGAATAGTTGTAATAAAAACTGAGAGAGGCCGACAGTGATCACTTACTTTTTGTAAGGGGCTTGTTGAGATTAAATAGAACAAGTTACAAAGCATTAAAACATGTTAAAAACACAACAGCCTTATTAAACACAGAGTAGTTTGGGCCCAGAAGTAGGATTCATCACGTCATCACTTAAAGACCGGATAGACACACGGTGGAGTTACTCATGTTTACTGTTGTTGCCACTTTCTAAATGTAGCAGGATGAATATTATATGTACTGGTTGATCCCACTTTTAGTCAGGCGCATTTTGAGGAGAAATAACTTTGCTTGTTATCAAATTATCAGTATCTTTGGAAACATTTAATACATCATGATGGTTTAAATGCTGAGTCGTTTTCTGTTGTAGAATTCATATTCATAATAATATTTAGACAGCGGCACTATAGGTGTTTGCAGTTTTTGCAGTTTTACAAGCTCTCACGGTAAAAATATGGAATTAAATGTCACTAATGGGCTCTTCTCAAAAAACATCAGCATCTGTGTCGCACTGATTTTGATTAACTGACTTATTTTATTGTAATCAAACCTATTTTGATATTGTTGTCTTGTTTTTCCTTTAGCGAGGTGGTTTCCTTCCAATTGTTGCAGGACCAGTACGTCTGTCAGCTCCAGGTAGAGCTCCAGTGACCAGGAAGACCTCAGCATTCGCCAATTCCTGCTGAATTACCGCAAACAGAAAGAACTGACAGAGGGCTTTGGAATAGAGGATGATTATAACACTGAAGACCGAGGTAATAAGTCTGTCTAAGGGCCAGTGGAATATAAGCTCTAGGTTGTAGTGGTGATTATTTTAGATTCAGAGTGTAGAGGAGATGGATCATTGTAATTAAGAGTCATAGAAATCTGAACCTCACTGCTAAACTGGCGGTCTAACTGTACATGTGCTCCATTGCAGAGGTCCTTCCCCTTGAGTGTAAGGATGTTGAAGATACTGGTAGTCCTGATGTGAAAGCAGAGCTTCCCTCCCACCTCAGCATCACTAAGGATGTTATGGAGCGCTGCATTCATCTGCTGTCTGATCCCAGCCTCAGGCTCCGACTCAAGGTACTGTATCAGTAGTTTTATGTAGAGTCAACTGTTGGACTAATAACAAAAATAATCATTCTTGTGAAGGTAGGACCGCCAGCGTTGGTACAATTCATCCTGTCAGAACTGTGTGGAGGACTGTTCAGTGGTGTAATGCTCATCAAGGAAAAACATTCAGTCTGGTCCAGGAGTGAAACAGAAATAAGTCTGTGCTGAAGTCGTGCCTGCTCAGGAGTTTGGGCTCTCAATGAAGACCTCAGTAATTAGTTTCAGCTCACATATAATCAGGATCAAAACAGAGATAATTGTTAGGTGTGTTGTGCGTCTTTGTCTTTAGGTACTGGACGTGCTGGAGTTGTGCGTTCAGGTGCTGAGTGACAGGGAAAATGAACTGCTGCCTATGGCTCATCGCTGCTGGCCAGCACTCCTGCAGAGACTCACAACTGATGACCCATTAGCAGTCCTCAGAGCCTTCAGGGTAAGTAAAACAAACCTCTCTTTTCATTATGTGAGTCAAAATTATTCAAGTCGTCTTTAGTTTTTTAAACTCTTAATAGTGAAAGAAAGAAAGATGCTGCCCAACAACAGGCTTATTTCATTCAGAAATAGTTCTATTATTTACTGGACAGGCACAATTATTGTTGGTAAGCTTTAACGTTCTAACCTCTCAAAACACACGTCTACTTTTTATACACTGTTTGATCTGTTTGATCAGCAGACATCAGAGCAACTGGCACGTCACTTTTTAACACTGGTAGGTTATTTCAGCAAAAGAAGTTAAAACATTGCTCTGATTCTATATTGACTTGTAACACAACAACATGATCTACAGATATTTTCTCAGATTGTCTTTAAAATTCCACATGTGAAGCTGTTAAAGCCACAGCACATGATCCTCATTTACGATTAAAAACTGGCCACGTGGAATATTTAAGAAGAACGGGCTCTTTCTCGTCACACAACCTCACAGAGAATTGCAATCAAACTGCGCAGTTCAGCAGCTGAAGCGCTGCACATAGTCTGGCCCATAAATAGTGGAAGAGTGGATGTCTGAAATCCAGGGATGTGCAAACAGCCTGCTGTGAAATCCTCCCTGAACCACCTCAGCAGTTTTACTGAGCTCATTAGGAGTTAGCAGAGGTTAAGTCCAGGCTTGGTCTACTTTTTATACTCTTTCATCTTTTTCCTAGTTCCTCTTCTTTCCCTCCTCCCTTCTTATCTTTACCCCATATTTTTGGAACCAGGATCATATTTTTAAAGGTTTTGTTCTTTTGGATATAAAAGTGTCATTATGTGCACGCACTGGACAAAATCAGAAAAGAAGCACTCACAACAGTACCCATGTATGTAGTGAAGCCTGGAGCTGCACATGTAACGTGCCCCACTTACCTCACATCCTACTGCACCACTGCCTGCTGTTTCAGCCCATCCACCACCCCAGCATCCACCTGTATGCTCCTGGAGGTTTATGAGTAACATATCTGCAGGGAGTGATCCACCCGAAGACCAGGCACCGAGCTCAAACTGTATTCTGCTGCTGTGATTAATCCGTGAAATTAACTTGGCTTTGTTCCATTTCATTCTTTTTTATTTTCTTTTACAAGTCGATTTCTGTTGTAATTTCTGGATAAAATATAAAAGTATTACAATTGTTATATGAATAAAATATAGTAAAAATGTCCTGTGTTTGGTTTTCTCAGCTGAAGCAGACCTAGATGTGGTTTGTGAAGCCTGTCTACCCTACCTGAGCTCCAGACAACCCATCAGACTGCAAGAAGCCTGTTTAAAGTAAGTCTTTATTAAGGACCGCTGTAGTCTTGGAAAGTAACTAAATCCTTCATTTCGTTACTAATGTGTTTGAGTGTTACACACAGACAGAATGCCATAAATGAAAACTGTACCATCCAGTTGACATTGTATTGCCATGTTGGTCATTAACAGCCACGTAACATGATTTATCAGTAAAATCTGAATTTAAATTGAATGCTCAACATCATATTTGGAGAGGTGCTGGGTGTTACACAACAAAATATGACTTTAGGAGTCATTCATTGTCTCTGAACACTGAATATGAAACAAAGCACTGTGGCTATAGCTTTTGTTTCCTGAAGGAGAGGAACATGGGACCTGAGAATGGAATACCTCAGAAATAATCAGGTTCCTGCATGTTCTGGGTAAAGACACCAGTATTTGTGACTTTAAAGTATATTACCTGTAATATAAGACTTTTAACCCTTTGCTGCAAACTTTAGTAAATCAGTTTGTGGGCCTGATTTAAATATCACCCTCACTCATTTTGTCCCTTGAGAAAGAACTTCCAGAAATATGCAGATGTAGTTCTGCAGTTGTGGCTAAAACCAACAGGAGCCAGACGCCTTAACGCCCACTCACATCCTGGGCCATCTGACCTCAGGAATTCGCATGATAAGGTGGGGCCAGGTTTCACAATGAACACACCCGAAACTCTGGCTGATTGGGACCCACACCCAGTTTCACACCTTGGCTCAGGCGATTAGAGGATCATCAGGGGGTCCTTTTGTCCCTCTGTGGGGGGATACTCCCACTAGGTTTATATCTGGGACTCTCCACCATTTGACCTTAGAACTGAAGAAGCTTCTCGGATGAGAGGTGAAACGTCTTCAAGTAACTTAAAGAAGTCCAGACGCTTTTCTTTGCAAGCTCCTTTGACTACGATGACCTGGATGACTGAGAACCTTCACAGACATATTCAGGAAGTTAACTCAACCAAGCAGTCTTTGGGTTTCAGCTAAGTACTGTTTAGAATACCAGAATAGGGAGGATGGTGTAGGTTTAAGTTTATTAGATTGATACATATGTACCAACAAGACAGTGTACATCACTGTCACAATGACGTTTGTTTTCATTCAAAGGCTTTATGGTTTTTCCTATAATACCTGGTGGGCCGGTCTCTAGTCAAAATGCCCGGGCTGATTTTTTTGTCCCAGTCCAGCCTGATCATGAGAGATGTCATGCTTTGACTCTTATTTTGCTAAAGCAATTTTGAAGCAGAAAAAATGTTCAAAAAATGTTCTTACAAATTTAACAAATTAAAATGGTTAAGCACTGTATTCTCTGTTGATTCTTGAACTTAGCGTTTCAGTGTTTTAGTTTTCCAATATACAAACTTTTTTGCAAGTGTCTGACATTAAATAGAAGAAACAGCACATCTGAATCCTAAAAATTAATAATCAGATGAACTGACACTAAACATATGTGGTAGTTGTGATCATTTGGGTCAGGTGGAAGCCTCTGTGTTCTTTTTGGATATTTTTATTAGGTGGCAGAGGAAAAATGTTTAACACATTCTCTGCATGCTGGAGCTGAAAGTGCAATAGAATCACAGGAGTGTATTAATCCCCTAGGGAAATGCTGTGGTTACAGTTGCTCCAAGACAATAAAAGCAGTAAAAGGTTGAACAAAATTAAATAACACAATATATTACACAGTTACAAAATATAACAAATAGCTCTAATATACAGGGAGTGCAGAATTATTAGGCAAATGAGTATTTTGTCCACATCATCCTCTTCATGCATGTTGTCTTACTCCAAGCTGTATAGGCTCGAAAGCCTACTACCAATTAAGCATATTAGGTGATGTGCATCTCTGTAATGAGAAGGGGTGTGGTCTAATGACATCAACACCCTATATCAGGTGTGCATAATTATTAGGCAACGTCCTTTCCTTTGGCAAAAAGGGTCAAAAGAAGGACTTGACAGGCTCAGAAAAGTCAAAAATAGTGAGATATCTTGCAGAGGGATGCAGCAGACTCAAAATTGCAAAGCTTCTGAAGCGTGATCATCGAACAATCAAGCGTTTCATTCAAAATAGTCAACAGGGTCGCAAGAAGCGTGTGGAAAAACCAAGGTGCAAAATAACTGCCCATGAACTGAGAAAAGTCAAGCGTGCAGCTGCCAAGATGCCACTTGCCACCAGTTTGGCCATATTTCAGAGCTGCAACATCACTGGAGTGCCCAAAAGCACAAGGTGTGCAATACTCAGAGACATGGCCAAGGTAAGAAAGGCTGAAAGACGACCACCACTGAACAAGACACACAAGCTGAAACGTCAAGACTGGGCCAAGAAATATCTCAAGACTGATTTTTCTAAGGTTTTATGGACTGATGAAATGAGAGTGAGTCTTGATGGGCCAGATGGATGGGCCCGTGGCTGGATTGGTAAAGGGCAGAGAGCTCCAGTCCGACTCAGACGCCAGCAAGGTGGAGGTGGAGTACTGGTTTGGGCTGGTATCATCAAAGATGAGCTTGTGGGGCCTTTTCGGGTTGAGGATGGAGTCAAGCTCAACTCCCAGTCCTACTGCCAGTTTCTGGAAGACACCTTCTTCAAGCAGTGGTACAGGAAGAAGTCTGCATCCTTCAAGAAAAACATGATTTTCATGCAGGACAATGCTCCATCACACGCGTCCAAGTACTCCACAGCGTGGCTGGCAAGAAAGGGTATAAAAGAAGAAAAACTAATGACATGGCCTCCTTGTTCACCTGATCTGAACCCCATTGAGAACCTGTGATCCATCATCAAATGTGAGATTTACAAGGAGGGAAAACAGTACACCTCTCTGAACAGTGTCTGGGAGGCTGTGGTTGCTGCTGCACGCAATGTTGATGGTGAACAGATCAAAACACTGACAGAATCCATGGATGGCAGGCTTTTGAGTGTCCTTGCAAAGAAAGGTGGCTATATTGGTCGCTGATTTGTTTTTGTTTTGTTTTTGAATGTCAAAAATGTATATTTGTGAATGTGGAGATGTTATATTGGTTTCACTGGTAAAAATAAATAATTGAAATGGGTATATATTTGTTTTTTGTTAAGTTGCCTAATAATTATGCACAGTAATAGTCACCTGCACACACAGATATCCCCCTAAAATAGCTAAAACTAAAAACAAACTAAAAACTACTTCCAAAAACATTCAGCTTTGATATTAATGAGTTTTTTGGGTTCATTGAGAACATGGTTGTTGTTCAATAATAAAATTATTCCTCAAAAATACAACTTGCCTAATAATTCTGCACTCCCTGTATACACATAGCTCAATTATAAATGTCCAAAATATTACAGAGGTGAAATATGTATCATTGGCATTTTACGCTAAATTAAAAAAATTTTGTATTTTCACTGCAGCAGAAGCGTGTCATTCTTCTGCTACTTCTTATCTCTGGGAATGTTAAACCAAATCCTGGTCCTGACACTCCAGAGTTTAACACCTGCTGATTTTAAATTTAGATCAGGTCTTAGATTTTTTTTTCAACTGAATGTAGGTAGCTTACGTTCCAAGATGGATATGCTTCGTGTATGGGCACATTGGACTGATGTAGATGTTATTGTTTCAGATGATAAATCTATTACAAGTAGGGTTATAAGTATAGATGGGTATAATGTATATAGGACTAAACCTAAAGAGGCGGAGGTACTGCAATATTTGTCAGAAGCAAGTTCCTTGTAAATGTCCTGCTCTGAGTCAGTGAGTAAGCAATCTGAATTTCTGGCCCTCGATCTTGAGGTCTCCAAACCTTTGCACGTCACAGTTGGGTTTTTTTTGCTACAGAACGCTCTGAGGTGTTAGTGACGCAGTACACTCTTTGTCAAAGCTTTTATCTGATTTGAAATTTAACAAAATAGTTCTTATGGGAGACTTGAATTGTAATTGGCTGCATCCAGTCCAATGAATTTAATGCATGCTGTAAATATCCTTTACATTGTTGATATTGGTCTGGTTTAAAATGTCCAGAAATGTCATCTTTAGTTAATCTAATTATTAAAAATGTTCCACATAAATACACAGCTGCTTCAGTGTTTGTAAATGACATTAGAATAGAATAGAATAGCCTTTTATTGTCCTTCTACATGCAAAACAACATTATACGTGCTGCACGCTGACTGTGCAGGAGTAAAATTTAAACAGTAAGACAGCAGGAATCAATATGTAGTAAAATGTGCCACATCTGTATGCTTTGTGAGATCCAGTTTTGAGGGATTGCGTGCACTGAAGTGACCTCCCAAAGTATTGCAAGTGTCCTGCATCGCCGTGTTTTCTCGTGTTTCCGCACTGTAATTTGGCTTCCTTTCATTAAAATCACAAACAACCAATCTGAGATTCACATCCTCTCGTCATTTCTTCACTACGCAGAAGAGAGACACCCCCACCCCCCAAACTGCTCCTGCTCTTTAAAAAGTCACTAAGTAACTTTAATCACTTCGTTAACTGTCACTGACTTCATTGTCATTGTCATCATGTGCTGGGGGCCAGCGTTACTTCCACTTTACACTGATGTAACCAATAGCAACCGGAAATTAACGCTGATATGGGAAAAGGGAGGGTGACATTTGGGCTCTAGAGAAGGACGTGAGGCAGTACCTGAAGGAGGTGATGGGGAAAGAGCTGCTTACACAGGTCAATGAGATCACCATGACCATGAAGGTCAAAGGTCACTTCGATATGAGCTGAAGGACTGGCTGGTCAGCAAAGGTTTCTGACTGAAAGAGCTTCCAGTGCTGGCATCGACCTGCTGAAGGGACAGAGACGGGGGAGGAGGACTGCTGACCTGTGCCAAGTTAATGAAGTTAATTTGACAGCAGTGAGATGTGATGTGACCACTGAGTGTAAAATAATGCAGGTCAGGTTAAGTAATCATCATTAAACGTAGAAGCATAGCAACTGCCTGTTTATTGTCACCCATGATTTCTCCAAAAAAATAGGTAAAAAATCTCGACTCACCGTTTTTAGATTCTTCAGACTGAGTTGCAATTTGAGTATCCACATTATTATTAACAATATACACATTAGGACATTCATTACTGCAACAGTGTGCAACAACATTACAATGACCTGCTTTATGTCATGTAGGTCCTTTAACACTGACACTTTTCTGTGGAGGTCAATGTGTAGAAATGCTACAGGTGGGCTGTTTGTTTGTTTGTTTGTTCTTTAGTTAGTGTGGCCGACAAGATGACGTTAGATGTCTGTGATATGAGTGTGACAAACGCTTTCAGCCTTAAAGGGTCCAAAAACATTTATTACTGATGAAATTCACAAATCTCTACATTCACACTGGGTGCAGCATGCAACAATAAAAACATTTCAAAATAAAACCACAGCAGGTTGTGATGGAACTTACACATGATATAAAAAATTACACATGATGAAGTAGATTTCTTTAAGAAAAAAATAATTTAAACAAGTATTTTAAGCACTTTGGCAGAATTGGCTTTTACATGTGATATATTTCACAATGTTTAATAAGCTTCATACAGTTAAGCACAATCACTGCATGACAGAAACACAAGCTTAATCTCTCTTAATAATAATAGTGTACAGCTACGCTGCTTATTAAATAAAAACAGGTTACAATGCTTTTATTTTTATTTTAGTAGAGACTCAAAACTTAGAACAGACAGCTGCTGGGGTTTGGAAAAGTACTGAACAAATATTTTAAATATACTTTAATCGTTTCTGGAGCAGCCTTTGGGATCGCCAAAGGCTCTCATTGTCATCAGCTAGTGACACTAGCTGGTCATAAGGTGTTACCCAGTCAGCCGTGCCAACCACAACCCTGGCAATGTGTGTCTGCTTCAAACAGTGTTACCAGCTTCTCAGTAAGGAAAATCGGTATTGACTTTCCGAAAAGTCATTAAAAGTGGCTAAATGACGTCATCGACTAATTTGCAGAATTCGTCAGATTATGTAAACTGTAGGAAAGAGAAATAACATCGTGGAAGTGAAATAAAGTGAGTAAACACCCTTAGATGATTATATTTAGTTGCAGGGTGTGCATCATTGGTTTTGCCCAGCGGGATTTGTGGGACGTCTTCGTTGTCATGGCTACCGAGGACCGCTTGGATCAAGCTGGCCATGAATGGTTATGAATGGGTTCAGTTTATCCTTTCTCCATTGTCCAGTGCCATTTCTATAGCACGTTTAAAGGCGACACAGCTGACCAAAGGGCTTTACAAGCTAGCTCATGCACACATATAAAATTGAATGAAATGAAATTTGATTTATTAGCTTTAATCTTTTAACTTATGTACACTGCATCATCATCATTGCATCAAGCAGCAAAAATGAAATCTTTTATGTGGCAATGCCGGCTCCTGTACTGTACTCCTGTAAATCCCAATCAACAGCTGTAACCATATTTATACAATTTTCATGTATTTTCTTAGTGGCTCCTTGGAGGAGACACCCATCCTCAGGGCTTCCAAAGCTAGTATACTGTTACTGCTGGTCCCAAGCCTGGCCAAGAAGGTCACACTGCTCTTGCTCTTGACGAAGGCGGTCGCACTTTTCTCCTCTCCTCCTCTCCCTTAGTTTCCCTGCTTAGCCTCTTATGTCCTTGTCTAGTCTCGTGTTTTTTGTATTACTTTTCCCTGGAACATTCTCTCACAGTCTGTTCTCTAAAACCTAAAAGAGGAATTATGGATTGGATCAACTGGTCCTTAAATGCAATTGACACCCCTTTCTCAACGAGAAGTTTGGGCTTGGGTGAGCCTGAGTGCTGAAGATATCTACCTATTTGGAACCATGGTAACAGGGTTCTGGCTGATCGGAGCTGGCTTGGTCCTGACTTATCGAAGAATTAAGAAAGCGGAACCGGCTGTTCAAACCTCCACAAAGCTGCCCGCTGGGATTGAAATGATGGGAAGAGGCGTGAGTTTCTCAAAATGGGCTCATTGAGTGCAGCACGGATAAGATCTTGGAAAGGCTACGGTTGCTGTGAATACTCAGAATAAGATCTCTGAGTGCAGACTGGATTACATCTCAGAAGGGCTAGCTCGGAATAACATCTCTGAGCGCAAATTGGATGACATCTCGGGGAGGCACACTGTCGTGAGTTCTCAGAATCGGCTCCTTGAGCACAAGAATGACAACATCACAGAACACAAGTATGGCGAAGCTCGCGGCTCTCCAACGGGAGATTGAGAGACCAGTGTTGGACTGTAGAACTGCTTTGAAATTCATGAGCTGTTCGCACTAAAGTAAAAAGCACCATCACCTCATGCGGATACCCTCTCGGCGCCAGCTGCGGTCGCAAGGCTGGAGCTGAACAACAACACCCTGATAACGACTGTGTTTAGACTGTTCCTTCCCATTCCATGCAAGGCCACCTGGGTTGGCTGGAAGACTGTTTACTTAGCCTAGCAGGGCGAAGGACTGTCTCAGCTGAACTCTGGACACGCACACACTCATCCCCCCTCCCTTTCCAAACGCCTTTGACGCTTATTCCCTTCCGATGCTGAAGGTGGATCAAGGAGACCAGCGCACAGGCTGCAGGCCCGGATGTACTGTCTCTCACCCTTTTCCCACCCCTGTTGCTTGTCATGTGTTTCTTTGGTGTATTAAGAGTTTTTTCATGTGCTATGTGCAGAGGTGGGTTTTTTTTCTGTTCTCAAACTGATCTCCCTGTTGGAGCTCAGTCTGGGGGGAGTTATTTTTTTCTCCTTATCTTTCCTCATGTGGTGCATTTTCCATTGTTATACCTCTCTGACCTGTCTTCCCCATGTGATGTTTTGTGTAATGTATGTATGGTCGTAGGGTAAGATGGTGCCGCCATTGTGTGCAATAGGTCGGCAGCCTTATGAAATTTCCCTTTGTGGGACTAATAAAGGTATATCAAATCAAATCATATGATGTAAAAATGTGTGTGAATTCATCTGCTGAGATTCCCTCCTCGGGAAAATAAGGAAAGAGACAAAAATGTCAGATACTTTAGTTTTTGTTTTCTCTTTTTAATCAAACATAACTCAGTAGAGCTCCATTTTCATCTAATGTTAATGTACAGTAAGTACTAATTGTGGGCTAGCAGAAGCCAGGAGGTTAGATAATGAAGGTGATGACTAAGTAACATTTTGTAAATTACAGAGTAGCTCTTAATTCCACAGAGTTAGGTGATCAACTATTTGGCACAGCTGACAGATTTCTTTCAGTTAATTGACCTGTTGAAGTCGTGGTTCAATAAGTTGTCCGTTTGTGAGATGAGTCAATTTCATCAAGCAGCAGCTCATTAGCTGACTGGCTGGTTAACTGTCTCCGTAACGGAGCCAAACTCCTCCTTGAGCAGTTTGAACACGTTGTCCGAGAACTCGTCTCTCGGCCTGCCCGTGCCGTTCAGCTGCACCGGCAGGAGGTCGGGGTGGTGTGGGATGTAAGAGGACGGGCAGTGCAGCTCATTTAGAGTAAACCAGAAGGTGTCCGGATCCACCTGGATTAAGTGTCGGAACACACTGTGCAGGAAAGGGAAAGAAACATGGGAACAGGATTAGTTCTGAGCTGTGTTTTGCTTTGTACGTAATATCTATTGTATGGAAAACACCTTCCTATAATCCAAAGTGACAGACTGAACGAGTTTTGCTGACTTTAACATGCAAACCGACAGTTTAACTATAAGCTCATTAACTCAACACTGCCTTTCTCTTCAGGTTTGTTTTTTAAATCACCTCCAAGCAGGAAAACACTTAAGTATATTAAAGCATGTGTTTTTACTTGTGGCTGCTATGTTGCTACCCAAACACTTAGATCAATAATTCAGAATGATGTGAGTTATTAAAGGCTGCTTGCATACTGCATTCTGAGCTATTTATTTATTTGCTTTTTTTATTCACAACTTCCATCTGTCCTTTACATTACTGTAGGTCTCACAGTGCACACTTTTTGCATCAGATGGCAGTGTAAAGGTGAAACGAGTTCCCTTTCAGATTCGTACACACAGTATTGGGAGATCACGGCCCTACATGTCCTGAAGACACTTCTATTCACGCCTGTACAGCAACTGACCTGTGATGATATGCCACATATAAACTCCTCATCACAGTCATTCTCACTTTTTATCCTCTTTACCTGGCTAGGAACACTTTTGCCAAGTTGGGATTGCTAGCTATTGTAAGTTAGCTCTGTTGTGTGCCAACCTGAAGTTAGCTTAGCCGCTCCTGTTGGTTTTAGCCACAACTGCAGAACTACATCTGCGTATTTCTGGAAGTTCTTTCTCAAGGGACAAAATGAGTGAGGGTGATATTTAAATCAGGCCCACAAACTGATTTACTAAAGTTTGCAGCAAAGGGTTAAAAGTCTTATATTACAGGTAATATACTTTAAAGTCACAAATACTGGTGTCTTTACCCAGAACATGCAGGAACCTGATTATTTCTGAGGTATTCCATTCTCAGGTCCCATGTTCCTCTCCTTCAGGAAACAAAAGCTATAGCCACAGTGCTTTGTTTCATATTCAGTGTTCAGAGACAATGAATGACTCCTGAAGTCATATTTTGTTGTGTAACACCCAGCACCTCTCCAAATATGATGTTGAGCATTCAATTTAAATTCAGATTTTACTGATAAATCATGTTACGTGGCTGTTAATGACCAACATGGCAATACAATGTCAACTGGATGGTACAGTTTTCATTTATGGCATTCTGTCTGTGTGTAACACTCAAACACATTAGTAACGAAATGAAGGATTTAGTTACTTTCCAAGACTACAGCGGTCCTTAATAAAGACTTACTTTAAACAGGCTTCTTGCAGTCTGATGGGTTGTCTGGAGCTCAGGTAGGGTAGACAGGCTTCACAAACCACATCTAGGTCTGCTTCAGCTGAGAAAACCAAACACAGGACATTTTTACTATATTTTATTCATATAACAATTGTAATACTTTTATATTTTATCCAGAAATTACAACAGAAATCGACTTGTAAAAGAAAATAAAAAAGAATGAAATGGAACAAAGCCAAGTTAATTTCACGGATTAATCACAGCAGCAGAATACAGTTTGAGCTCGGTGCCTGGTCTTCGGGTGGATCACTCCCTGCAGATATGTTACTCATAAACCTCCAGGAGCATACAGGTGGATGCTGGGGTGGTGGATGGGCTGAAACAGCAGGCAGTGGTGCAGTAGGATGTGAGGTAAGTGGGGCACGTTACATGTGCAGCTCCAGGCTTCACTACATACATGGGTACTGTTGTGAGTGCTTCTTTTCTGATTTTGTCCAGTGCGTGCACATAATGACACTTTTATATCCAAAAGAACAAAACCTTTAAAGATATGATCCTGGTTCCAAAAATATGGGATAAAGATAAGAAGGGAGGAGGGAAAGAAGAGGAACTAGGAAAAATATGAAAGAGTATAAAAAGTAGACCAAGCCTGGACTTTACCTCTGATAACTAATGAGCTCAGTAAAACTGCTGAGGTGGTTCAGGGAGGATTTCACAGCAGTTTTGAGAGGTCAGAACGTTAAAGCTTACCAACAATAATTCTGCCCGTCCAGGTGAGAATTTATTCTTGAAATTGCCCACTCCCACTACATACCACGTCTCCCTCACCACTGCTGGTTAATCTCCTTTTTAAAACCATCTTTGTCACACCCCCTGTGACCTGAAGCCACAGACCATACTGAAACCGACTTCACAGAATAATCACAAAGAGCATCTCAAACATACAACGTGTATCGTGCCTGTTTATCTGCACACTACACTGTATGAGAGAGTTTGCAGTACAAAAAGTGCCGTAAGCTATTTTAAAGGAACAGTTTCACAAACAACCTGATATCTTACAAAATGACACAATTGTCTTTACACTGCAGTCCTTGTCACTGTTAGATGTAACGCTGGCTCTGGAAAGGCTGCAGACAGCTCTGTCACCTTTGTGACTCTTTTCCTCTGTCAGCGATGAACCTCAGTGGGAGGGTGTGACATTTGTGATGTTCACTCTGTCACTCAGTTCACCTCCACACTGCGCAGGTGACCAAAAATTACACAAGCAGCTCATAATTGCATAATTGGGAATGCAATGGCAGAAGCCTGCAGGCCTTGGATATTTTCAACATGCTAATGGAAGTATGTTGAGCACAAAGTAAACAAAAATAACAACAACAACAACTTCTCTGAGCTTATCAATTAAATGGCTTCGCATTCACTGATTGAACAATCACGTTTCTCAGTTGGGTATAAGAAGAGCTGCTTGCAGTCGTAGCTGTGTGTGCAGTTTGGACCTGAGCAGCATCCTGCTGGCACAGCTGGCTGTGGTCCGTATCATCAAAGTCATGTTTAAAATATGTTGAATCACAGAGCTGCCACAGTGAAGAGGCATTTTTAGGAACAACATCACTGTCATGCATTTAGGATGTCAAACTGTTTCACAGTTTAAGGTTTGTATAATAAAACAGAGATGCCCTGATTTATGCTGTGATACCAATGGTTGATTTTCATTGTTATACGAGACTGCCACCTGGTGGTGAAGGAGCTTCAATAAATTCTTTGGCTTTTTCTGACGACTCATCTCCCCACACACAGCTTTAATGTCAAATCAGGCTAACAACCTAATTTGTTAACCTCAGTATAGAGACATCTTCATCTCTGTACTAAAGTACAGACACAAACTTGTATTGCTGTTGTCTCACTCACAGGAAGAAAGCTGACTATAACTCATTCATTTATAAATCATAAAGTTGATTCCTACAAGAAAATTACAGCCCTGTGTTCAAATAGGCTTCAATAAGATAGATAACATGTATTTACCCAAAATAAATATGGGATCAAAACAGCACAGAGAAAAAGTAAAAAGAAAAAGTAAAGTATTGAACAGGGGGCATTTAACAGTAGGCCAAAAAAATCTTGGTAGCTCTTTGCTCTCGTTGTGTTCAGTTAAATATTACAGCTGAAAAGAGGTTAGATAAAGATAAGATAAGAGGTCATCTGTCTTCAATGTATTTTTACATAAATCGGCTTCATGTTGCACCAATCTCCATAAAGTGAGGCGTCATACTAAGAATAGTTGTCTTGCTCTGATTTGTCCATGTTGTGGCTGCTTTGATCATTGCCAGATCCCAGGTACAGTTCTACAGGATGATGCACTATGTTGTGTCTTGGTGAAACCGTGCTGTTTGTGAACACTGTGTCTCTATTCTCTTACCCAGATCCAGTCTCTGGCACAGTGAGCCCAGCCCCTGCAATACAGCCAGCTGCAGTTTGTAGGCCAGGGTGTGTGTGTAGACAGGCCCAGCCTTGGTGCTGATCGGAGCCTGCCGTGCCAGAGAGGCGCTCAGCTTGGGCAGAACCTCTTTAGAAACCCTCCTCCTCAGAAAGTCCCCACATGTTTCACCCAGCACGCACAGCACCTGGAATGAAATGTACAAAAATGTAATGTACAAAAGCAGCAAGCTGTCAAAATTCAATAAAACCTTCCCGTTGTGTACTCCTGGATGAATTATAGCATTTACAAAACTCGTATATATCCCAAAGCTGATGAAACAATTTCCCAGCAGCAGCTCTGAGTGAATAAATGACTGTTTACAGACTTAACGTGTCTGTATTTGTCAGCTCATCAATGAAAATATGAATAACAAATTCAAAAATACTCCAGCTGATGACAGGAGCTGACGAGTAGCCCAATTTACACCGACAAGCAGCCTTTAAGAAGGCATCCACACTGTGATTTTTCTGTGCTGATAGAAGAAATGTTAGTTTAAAGAGTCTTCACATTACAACCCAAAAAAGTAAATAATAGAACTATTTCTGAATGAAATAAGCCTGTTGTTGGGCAGCATCTTTCATTCTTTCACTATTAAGAGTTTAAAAAACTAAAGACGACTTGAATAATTTTGACTCACATAATGAAAAGAGAGGTTTGTTTTACTTACCCTGAAGGCTCTGAGGACTGCTAATGGGTCATCAGTTGTGAGTCTCTGCAGGAGTGCTGGCCAGCAGCGATGAGCCATAGGCAGCAGTTCATTTTCCCTGTCACTCAGCACCTGAACGCACAACTCCAGCACGTCCAGTACCTAAAGACAAAGACGCACAACACACCTAACAATTATCTCTGTTTTGATCCTGATTATATGTGAGCTGAAACTAATTACTGAGGTCTTCATTGAGAGCCCAAACTCCTGAGCAGGCACGACTTCAGCACAGACTTATTTCTGTTTCACTCCTGGACCAGACTGAATGTTTTTCCTTGATGAGCATTACACCACTGAACAGTCCTCCACACAGTTCTGACAGGATGAATTGTACCAACGCTGGCGGTCCTACCTTCACAAGAATGATTATTTTTGTTATTAGTCCAACAGTTGACTCTACATAAAACTACTGATACAGTACCTTGAGTCGGAGCCTGAGGCTGGGATCAGACAGCAGATGAATGCAGCGCTCCATAACATCCTTAGTGATGCTGAGGTGGGAGGGAAGTTCTGCTTTCACATCAGGACTAGCAGTATCTTCAACATCCTCACACTCAGTGGGAGGGACTTCTGCAATGGAGCACATTGACACATTGGCACATTAGACCGCCAGTTTAGCAGTGAGGTTCAGATTTCTATGACTCTTAATTACAATGACCCATCTCCTCTACACTCTGAATCTAAAATAATCACCACTACAACCTAGAGCTTATATTCCACTGGCCCTTAGACAGACTTATTACCTCGGTCTTCAGTGTCATCATCCTCTATTCCAATGCCCTCTGCCAGTTCTTTCTGTTTGCAGTAATTCAGCAGGAATTGGCGAATGCTGAGGTCTTCCTGGTCACTGGAGCGTTGCCTGTAGCTGGCAGACGTACTGGTCCTGCTACAAGTGGAAGGAAACCACCTCGCTAAAGGAAAAAGAAGACAACAATATGAGCATAGGTTTGGTTACAATAAAATAAGTCAGCTGATCAAATCAGTGTGACACAGACACTGATGTTTTTTGGAAAGAGCCATTAGTGACATTTAATTTACACATTTTTACTGTGAGGGCTTGTAAAACTGCAAACACCTATAGTGCCGCTGTCTAAATATTATTATGAATATGTAGCAGAAAACGACTCAGCATTTAAACCATCATGATGTATTAAATGTTTCCAAAGATACTGATAATTTGATAACAAGCAAAGTTATTTATCCTGAAGTGTACTCCTTGATAGAAAGTTTGAAAGACACTGCAGAAAACATGAGTTACATTTTCTTCCTTGTCCTCTTTGACTCCCAGCATATGTGAGATTCAAGCTGACATCACTGTTGAAATCTTACCCAGTGCCTTCATGAGCGCGTGCAGCACGGAGCAGAAAAGAGCAGCTGTGCGCTCGTAGCTGAGATCCAGAGCCGTCAGCACATCCTGAGCGATGTCCCCGACCAGCGGCAGCAGGCTGCAGTCAGAGTGAGTCAACATAACTGTCAACACCCGTGGAGCCTGGCCAACAAGACAGGATTATAATGAAATACAGTACAAGCTCAGGGCAGCACAGGCTTAAGCAGACAAAGGAGGAAATCAGGTAAACCCTCCAGCAGTCATTTCTGTGTCCATTTTGGGTTAAAAACATAACTACCTGTGGATGCTGGCTGAGCCTCTGAAGGTTGAGTGAAATGTCATTAAGCAGGTAGTCAGAGTTCTCATTGATCAGTTCCTTGAGGGAAGCGTATCCACAGGCCTTACTGATGTCCCACATGGAGCTCAGTCCCGCCTGGCTGACCAGCAGCGTCTCCTCACCAGCTTTCTCCAGCACAGGATACAGCGAGGTCATCAACAAGGGACGGAAATCGCGGCCCAGCGCCTGAGCACAGCAGGCGATGCCCTCGAGTTGGATGCACAGCTGCCAGATGTTGCTGTTGAGCTGGTGGATCGTGGATGCAGATGTTGATGATGAAGGAATCACTTGGAGAGAGCTTGTATTTGAGTTGCCGGCATCACTGTTGGATATGGAGAGGAGTCTGGATGGACTGAGCAGCTACGCAAGGAGACAAAACACATGTTAATGCACTGCTTTCTAACCACTTTTACACATGCACTGCAGACCTGAGGTTTTCTAGATATTATCCATGCGCGTGAGAATGCAAATGTCTGACACAGTTAGAGCAGACATTAAACAGCCTTTAGCCTTCCTGCTCCTGAGTAAAAGCCTGTATTATATCTGACTGTGCTCATGTGGGGATAGCACAGATTAGCCTTGCTCAAAGTCAAGAGTGGGGCCAATTTAGGATCTTCACTCAAATCAAAATACAAGGGAAACTGATGTATTTCCTTACATAAGCAAAAACCACACAGGCTGTTATAAAATGCTCATCCTACGCACTCATATGTAAAGTGTTAAAATCAATGTGTGGCCCACCTGCCACTAAGAGACAATCTTGAATAAAAGAGCAGTAAACTTAATAATAATAATGATAATTATTATCATTACAATGACTTTATTTATGCAGCACTCTCCTCCAGACTTAAAACGTGTTTGTGGGACCACCAACAGCCTTTGATTAGATGATCTCAGGCTGCAAGAGGGAGCGTGGGGTTCAAAAAGATCAGACATGTAGGCAGGAGCGTCACGACTCACAGCGTTAAAAGTCAGTGAAATGAAATCAATTCTAAAACGTAATGGAAGCCAGAGTAAAGAGAACAAAACCAGTCTAATGTGTTCTCTTTTTCTATTTAGGTCAGTGTAATGAGTAAAATCATAAACTAATAATTTCCTAGTACCAGTTTTAATTCAAATTTAATATAAATACATCAATTAATAGATAATAAATAAATATAAGTTAATAAGTATATAGCTTTGAGCTCTAATAGAAGTATTACAGCCCAGCTGCAGTACCTCTGTAGCCCACCAGGGGAATCACTGTTGTTTATAAATGTCCTGTGAATTCTCAGCTATAGAGGAAGTAGCATGTATGATCTCTCCAATCGAACTATCGACATCTTTTACTGAGCCCGTCTATGCAGGCAGCTTGTTCGTCTCAAACAGAGTCATTCTGTTTCTTTGTGTAAAAGATTTTTTATAAGGATGAAAAAGCATTCAACATCTTACCATGTGTTTTAGTAAGAAAACTAGGTTCATACTGCACTCCATTTATGACCCAGTTTGACTTGAGTGCAGAAACAGAAAGCGCCTCTATAGGGGTCAAAAATTCCTCCTGACAAACGTGTATCTGTGTTCTTCGATTCTTTTATTTGGCAATGCCGGCAGGATGTTTGTACTTTTTAGCTGACAGAGTGAAACTGCAAGTTTATCTACTAACTAACAGAAAGCTGCCGGAGGTTTATGGCCTCTGTTCGGTGGAGTTTTGCAGATGTTTTCTCGTGCTCCAAAAATCCAGCCTTGATACTTCAGAGTAGCTACTTCAAATCTTGCAGCAGCTTTGACTTCTGCTCAGTCTGCTGAGAAATCAGTGTGAAAAGAGGCGTGGATACGTGAGCTGGTAAAGCCCAGAGCCCACGTGATTTTAAAAAAAAGTTTGTGCAGAAGTAAACAAAGAGTCCCTGACACTCCCAGATGTGTGAAGCCAGACCATCACAACGACATCATTTCACTTCTTTGTGTCTTTGGAGTTGTAAAGTGTTTTTGTGCATGTAGAACAGCAAAACATGGTAACAGGCTGCTAGAAACAGAACTGGCCAAATATATATCCGCTGATCCGAATATCCGCTGATCGCTCCTCACTCTGTACAATAAAGCCCTTGCAACACCCAAAAATGTGCCCTCTATTCCTTGCCTATGTTTGCATTATTTCTAAAAAGATATGAGGAGTGTTGTTTATGTTTTCAGTCTTCAGTTAAATTAGTCTAAACCAGGTTTTACTGCTTAGATTTATTTTGTAGCATCTATGTACAAACAGCTCTGCTGTTTAGACTGGATGTGCATTTTGCACATTTCTTTGTAATCATCTCTACAGGAGATGAGTCAATATACTACTTGTCAGCGGAGGTGGAAAGTAACGAATTACATTTACTTGCGTTACTGTAATTGAGTAGTTTTTTTGTGTATTTGTACTTTTTAAAGTAATTTTTCAAGTCTGTAATTTTACTTTTACTTAAGTATATTTTTTAAAAAGTATTGTAGTTCGCTACGTTTTCAATCACACCCGTTACTGAGTAAATTAAAAATAAAAAAAAACATTGCGCTTCGGAAATACTGCAGGGAACAATGGGTAGTAGAACAAATTGGCGCTAAGGTCACGTTAAAGATGGAGTCTGACATCGGTGTTACGGATCCAGTGAAAAAAGAAGCCCCGTCGAACTCTGCTGACCCTGAACTCGAAGAAACGGATGTGAACCCCTGGCCGTATTTAAGGGACCATTTCGGCTTCAAGTGCAAGAAAGGCAACAGCTTTATTATGCAGTGTAAGCTGTGTTTGCCCAGAGAGGCCGAGTTAGCAGCTTTTAAAAATTCCACATCAAACCTGCGCAAGCATGGAGAGGTAAGTTAAATACAACTCGTACCGTTATGGTAGCAAAGAGGCTGTGTTCAAATTAATCACATTACGTTAAGACATCTGTGAAGAACACAGATAACGTTGGTTGGTACTAGCAACTTGCTGTAATCGGGCACGTTGTTGTCCACGCAACTTACATTTTTTTTACTGGGTTGGTAAATTGCCAAACGAAAATGTGTTTACCTACGTTTTTCCTGTTTGTTAATAATAATAATTTATTTTAAAAAATAGTTAAATTAAAGACAGAAGCGGCTACTTTCTTACTTAACCCACATATGTTTAACATATTTGTTTTAAATGTTATATACCTATGTGGTATGTGACTTTTGTTGCCATGATGCCAGGTCTCTCTTGGAAATGAGATTTTTAATCTCAATGAGATTTTTTACCTGGATAAATAAAGGATTAATAATAATAAAAAAATATGTTCACACTGCAGCCAAAAGAATAACAGAGCGCTCACTTACCTTAGATTAGTCAAAGACAGCTGACTTCTGTTACTTGTTAATTAGCACTTGCAACCTCCCGTTAACTAGCCTGTTACTGTCCAATAAAAAAAAAAACACGAGGTATATTGGTATAATTTACCAGCGGTAGCTATGTAATGCATTGATGTCTTATTAGGGACGTCAAAAAACTTTCTCTCAAACTTAACACTGGCCTGCCTGCCTCAGCTGCCTTCGAGCGTCTCTTTAGCTGTGCTGGACTACTGTTCACTGCAAAGTGAGCAAGGATGAACTCTACTAACTTTGAAAATCAACTGCTCCTCAAAATTAACAGGAAGTTCAGAGAGTAACACTCTAGGATGGATACGGGAACTTTATTCTAGAGGTACAGTAGGGCAGGGCCAAGTTTAAAAAATTAAAAAACATTTTTAAAGCAGCTGCCGTTCAGTTCAGTACTTGTTCTCTTATTTGACAGTTTAAAACACATTCTCATGTGAAAGAATGATATGGTTTTGTATTGAAAACACTGTGATACCTGACAGTTTGGTTGATTGGTTTGGTGACCATTATCCATTTTCATGTATAGACTTGCAGTTTAACTGCCACTGCACTTTAATTTGTGAAGTTTTTCTTTTCACTAAAAAAGAACTACTTTGAGATTTATATCCCACTGTCTGTTTTTGCACTACTCAGAAGCGGCTGTCCTCCTGCTGACAGAAAAGTAACTATGTAACTTTTACTCTGAGTACATTTTAAATGAGCTACTTTTTACTTTTACTTGAGTACATTTTTAGACAGGTAATTTTACTTGTACTTGAGTAAAATTTCAGCAAAGTAATAGTACTTTTACTTGAGTAAAATATTTTAGTACTCTTTCCACCTCTGCTTGTCAGGAACTCCACTTAGAGGCAAGATGAAGTTAATAAATGATATACTATGTGTGGAAATGCTTGATGAATGATGCACCAGGACTGAAATATCCTCACCTGCTGATCCTGTCGGTCTCTATCCGTCTCCTCGCTGACTGTAATCAAATGCCAGTTGTTCAGGCTGGTGTATTCCTCAATGATAGAAACAGCTGCTGCTTTAATATCTTCCTGGGTGGCAGGGCTTTCACGAACTTTGGTCTTCAAACCCTGACTCTGGTCTGCCACAGCGATACCTGCTGCACCTCTAACTGTCTCATTTAACACCATGGCAGCCTGCTTTCTGTACACTGAAGACTGGCAGTACAAGTCCAGCAAATGATCGGTCAGCAGGTAGATGTTGCCATAATAACCTAAAGACAAAAAAACGTTATCTGTGAGAGCTAAAGAAATGAGCCAGCTACAACCCACGAGTATTTATACCAGCTGTCGTTGTTTTTAGAAGATAACTGCTTTAAATTCATTTGAAATTACAATGGAAAAGGCACAATGATGATAAAAAACAGGAGTGGCTAACTGAGTCCAAGTCAAAGAGCAATTATACCTAATGTGCGACAGATCTCCATGAGCACAGAGAAGATTTTCTCATCTGTGAAGTAGAGAAAATGCTTCCTCTGTGTGTGAGTGGTGTAGGAATCATGGGAGCCGGTGCTCGTCTCCACGGCAGCAGCGTAACTCCTCTCCTCCACAATGCGAACATCCATCACATCGAGTTCCAGCACCTGTAAAGCATGCAGAAGCTTTAGGAAATTTAACGGGGTTAGGAAATCTAAAAACATTCAAGATTGGACCTTAAAGCAGCCGCACTACAGACTACAAAATGCTAATGCCAAGGTGCCCTGTATTTCTACACAAAATAAGACATATATCATTTTGGTTTTGTACGTGAACATTGACAAGTCAAATACTATATTTTGGGCTGCAGTCTTGAAGAGACTACATTTAAAAATATTATTTTTTGCATTAATAACCAGGTCACCAACAACGATGAGTCTGAATACAGAGAGGAGGTACAACACCTGGTGGACTGGTGTCAGAGTAACAACCTGTCTCTGAATGTTCAGAAGACTACAGAGATGGTTGTTAACTTCAGGAAGAGCTCAACGACCCACACCCCACTGCAAATCAACGGATCTGCTGTTGAGATGGTCAACAGTAAAGTTCCTGGGAGTGCACATATGATGACCTCTCTTGGAACCTGAACACCAAACTGAAGAAGGCCAGTCTCCCTCCTACCATCTTCACATCATTCTACCAGGGAACCACTGAAAGTGTCCTCTGCTGTTACATCGCTATCTGGTATGGGAACTGAACTTTTGCTGAAAAGATGTCTCTGCAGCGGATAGTGAGGACAGCAGAGACGATCATTGGAGGCCCTCTCCCACCCATCTCCCAACTCTACGACACACACATCATCTGACGTGCAAACAGCATGGTGAAGGACACTTTCCACCCCTCATATACTCTATTCTCCCTGCTTCCATATGGCAGATGGTTTTGCTGCATCAAAACCGTAACCACCAGACACTGCAAGAGCTTTTTCCCCAAGCAGTCAGAGCCCTCAACTCAATACAACCAAAGAACTGACATACACAAACACCTTACAATACTCACCAAAAGACTCAAAAACAACAAAAACTTCCACAAATCCACTACAAACGGGACCTTATTTGCACACTCATTCACATAGTTACTGAACACATCTAAATTATACTATATTTGCACATGTCTTCGTTCTTATATTGAATTGAAATTGAAATTGTATTAAAGAGTCAAGAATAATCCTTATTATTATTGTTATTAAATAAATGGTTGTATAACAAAACTTTATATCACTTAAAAATAGGGAAAAAAAATAGCTGTTCTTCGTGGTAAAGTGCTGAGGATCATTCAGTAAACTGACAGCCTGAGGAAGTAGAGAAAATGAGGAAAGAAGAAAACTGCTTAATGTTTTATATTTCTGTATTGCTTGCCAGATGGCAGCATGGTGAACAGACTGGCTGAGATGGGAATTGCCTTTTAGTATCCTCTGGGTTGTGCAGACACCTCCCTGATATCATTGCTCTTTGGTAGATGGGAAAAAATGTAAAAGAAAAACTCCCTGTGAGTAGCTACAACAGCACATTTGTTAGAATTTGACGAATGAAATGTTTAAATATTAAAGAGTATTAAGGGAGATGGGATCAAATAAGTGTAAACTTCTTTCTACTCTTTTTCGACTATATAAATTGCGTGGATTATTTAGATATAGAGATATTTGTGGCAACTCGATTTCTCTCACTTTACTTTTTTATGTCTACTATGCTCATTTACAGATCGTCAGACACACATGTCTGAGGTGTCCTACACACACAGATCACATTACATGTGCATGTGGGGTTTGAAGTACTTTTATGTATAGATGAGATAACACGTCATCACATCATTATCAAAAGTGAGCATATATATCCACAAATGAACACTACTCTGGTTTTTATAGAAACATTTGCAAAAAAGCTTATGTGTGTTCTTTGTTTTTGTGTGTGTGTTGGTGCATGCTCAACAAGACACACAAATTGCTGTACCGATCTCTAAATCTATCTATCTATCTATATATGATAAAAGTGTACTTTTTATTTAAATCCATGGCTGTTGTTGCATAATAACATCAAAAGCAGTGTAACCTTATTGTTACATTACCTGCATTAAGGCTTTGGAAATCCTCTCCAGATGTGCAGCCGAGTTGAGCACCACAGAGACAAGCGGTCCTAAGATTTTTAAGTAGCCCAAAAACACGTTGAGAACAAAGAGCTTCTTCTGGTCATCAGAGGTCCTCATCAGTCTGGGTAGGGAGGTGGCCAAAGAATGGAGATTCTCAGATAAGATGTCAGTGAAGGTCTGAGTGCCACTGCTGCCGCTGCACCTCTGATTCCTCTGGGATACCTCTCTGAGAGCAACTTCACACCTAGAGGAGAAAATAGCAGCATCAGTAAACATCTTGTATCCATTAATTATGATTCATTTCTTCCTTTTCTTTATAAAAAATATCAATCAAATCAAACCTCTCTCTGACTCTAGGTTCCACATCATTGATTGCCCCCACCAGTGCTTCTAGTAGTGATCCTACACAATCAGTCAGCGAGCGACTGCATTTGGCCAACAGGTGATCGGCCAACTCCACCATTGCCACTCTAACCCTCCAGTGCTGGTGCGCTGAAGTGCATGAGATTATCTTCTTGAGCAGGACAGACAGCTTCCCTGCCGTGTTCTTCACCCACTCCGGTGTCCGAAGGACTATGAGCTGTCCGATCCTCCCCAGGTCTGCAGAGGGAGTCTTATAGGACTCAGTGGACTGGAGCTGGACATCCTCCATGACAAGCTCCACAGTCCTGGACCAAACCTGACAACAGATGATCACATAATCAGATCACTGCAGTGCATTTGTATTATGATATTGTCAAATTTTCCTTTAGTTCTGGAAAAACTATATAAGCCCTCTTTATGCTCTGTAAATGAAAGGTTTAGGTCAACTGAATTATTCAACAAATCAAACAATCACATAATACATTTTTTTAATATACGGTTTATTAAATGTTCAAGTCAGTTAACAAGGTAAATGTTCACTTGCGAACTATGAAATTGCATGAGATCATCGATTACATATGATGACTATCGTCTAATAAAGTGTTAAGCCATTATTGTACTGTTGTTGTAAATCTGATTAACAAACATGTGGTACCTTGATGGCCCGGACTGTGACTGCATGGCCTTGCCTCAAATCTCCTGTAATGATCCTGGCCGTAGCCATGGTGATTCCAGGTAAAAATGATGCCATGGCGCTGCCTACAGAGCATCGCTCCTCTGATGATGGGACTACGTGTTCCTGGGTGCAGTCACACTGCAGAGTCAAAGCCTGGAGGCACTTCAAGGCTGCTGTCTGTATATCTCGAGATTTCTCCTTCTCCCCCAAAGCCAGCAGCAGTGAAATGGCAGCACCTAGCCCAGGCAGCATAATCGGTTCAAAGAGTTTGAACACTATATCACCATAAGCAGCATGAAGCAGGGCATCCAGGCACCTCAGAACAGCTGATTTTAGCTCCTCTGAAGTATCTGCAGGCTTCCCGGGATCAGCTGAAGAGGACAGGCACAGGCAAAGCTCGGAAAAGAGGTCGTGGAGGGTTTCCCAGCTGTGGATACAAGTGTTCTCCAAAATATAGCTTACTGCCTCGGTCACAGACTGCACCAGCTGCTCCTTCTTAGCCCCGGGGACTTTAAGGACAAATCGAAGAGGGAAGAGGACGTACTCCTGAAGCTGCTGCAACGTGGCATCGTTGACTTCTTTTAACTGGCCTTTGAGTGTCTCCACATTAACCACTGTGGGCTCTCGGGTGAGCAGGACACAGGCTGGGCGCAAGTAGGCAAAAGCAATCTTTGGATCGCTTATTTGAGACATGGCTGGAGGCATCACTGCAGGGGCGCTTAGGTGACGGAGAATGGCTAGAAATGCAGAACACGAGAGTAAGTGCCGTAAGCAGCCGGGAAGCTGTCTGTGCTGCTTAAGAAGATATAAGTTTATTGATTTATTTTGTTACTTTGTCTTTGTGATTGAATATGATTTGGTCAGCTGGTAACTTTGAAGGCTTATATTTACAGGTTAATTACATAAAAACCTACTTCTACAGTATGATCACAGGTACAGCCTTTGCATATAAATGGCATTACAATGCTTTACATCTTACTGTCAATAAAAGAATCCATCCGAATTTGCATGCACCAGCATCACTGATAGTTATGATGTTTTGTGTTGCCAAACACTAGCGTTGGTCCCTTGTATCCGTTAGTACAACTATAACACTTTTGGAAGACTTGTTTGCTTCATGTAGATCTTAGGATACGGAATACAAACTTAACAAGAGCATGTCTAAGAAGACGAGTCTACCATGTAGCTGAACTACAGCATGCTGACAGCATCCAGCTTCTAAAGCACCACTGCGGTACCAGCGTCAGTATCAACACGGCCTACCTTCACATTGTTAGGTTTAAGTGGAGCCCCCCTTCCGTGAAAGCGACTGGAAATGCTTGCCTTTACAATGAAAAATTAGATTTTTACAAACAGATGAAGCTGTGCCGATAACCAGCATCATGAGTTTGCGCCAACGACGCACATGTTTGACGTAAACTAAGGCTTCCGACTTTGGGTCTTTGTCTTCAAAATAAAACAGAATTTTCTTCCTATGATAGAAACCCTATAAAATGTGTAATAAAAACATCGGGGAATTTATAGAATTTTTTATGAGAAAGACGTTTGCTACAGAGAAATCCCCATTTTTAAGCTTGTTCTGACAATTTTTAGCTCTCGAAACGGCTTGACGCTTAACGATGTTAGCTTTATTTTGAAAGTAGAGTATTCCCAAAGGAAGTCCATTCATTTAAGCGAGCTTGACTACTGATCGGACGTCAGACTCATACATATAGGCATATGTTTGCCGGTGCTGCACAATTCTAGTATCTGTATTTAGTTATTTGAACTAAACATATTTTGAATACAGAAGATTTTGTTGGGGCTGTCATTTTCCGTCGCCGTGGTGGACATGAGACAGCTACCCTAATTACAAAGGTAATACAAGTGTTGTAAAAGTTAGCTTAAAGACGGCTAACAGCTAAAACAGTCTGTGATGATGTTACAGACATGATTATTTTGCTACGTTAAATCCTTGACAAATGTTATGGTACCTCGTAACACACCAAAACACACAGTCGATGCTCTTATTACAATGAAATCACATCTTTTAGATGTGGTTCTGTTGTCTACCTCAGATTTACCAACATTCACGAAGCTATGCTTCCTCTTTGTCCTGTTGTCACTCAAATATCTGGAAATTTCTTCTCTTGCTATAAATAGGTGGCCCATAAAGTGTGACTTTCGAAATGATCTTTCTTCTTATATCTAGATTCCCCTTTTATCTTTTGCATCTTGTTTTTTTTCGCAAGGGGATAAGCTGCCGGTTCCTGCCCTGGCTCGTACCTAGGGTCAGCATGGATGAAGAATCCCTTGAGGCAGCCATCGCTGCCTATGGTGCCCAGTTGCAGCAGGTGGAGACAGCCCTGTCTGCCGGCCTGGACCCCACCCAGCACTCAGACCTGCTCAAACTGAAAGAAGATCTCTGTCAGCTGATAGAGCTCACTGAGGCCAGCCTGGTGTCTGTCAGAAAAAGTCAGCTGCTTGCAAGCCTCGAGGAATGTAGCGGACTGCAAGTGAATGCATCAGAAGCAGCTACTGATGCAAACGGTGGACTTGATGCTGAGTTTGCTGCTTTCTACTCTGAACTTGGGGAGTCTTCGGGTAATAGCTCAGATTCCAAAGAGAGGACTAAGGAGGGGGGAGGGGGGGAGGCGGATTATGAAGAGGAAGAAGAAGAAGAGGACAAGGAAGAAGAAGATGCACTAAGTGGTACCAAAGTAAGAGCGCCCTATCGGACAACATGGGGAACATTGGAGTATCACAATGCCATGGTAGTTGGGGCAGAACCGCCAGATGGAGATGAGGCACAAGTGCGAGTGCTCTACATCTACCCCACCCAGAAGTCTATGAAACCCTGCCCGTTCTACTTGGAGGATAAATGTCGCTTTCAGGATAACTGCAGGTAAATTATCACTTTCACTGAGGTGACCATAAATTACTGACAGCGTGATTTAAATTCGGGGCTTCTGTCAGTTCAGTCCCTTACAAGATTATTGTATCATCTACTTGGATCTCAGATCTGTACACACAGAGAGTTATATTTGGTGTTTTTTCACTATCAAAGGTTTTCTCACGGTGAGGTGGTCTATGTGTCGGAGCTCAGAGAGTTCCTAGACTCTGATCTCAGTAATCTGGAAGAAGGTTCATCTTGCTTGGCTCGTCATGAGGACGGTATCTGGCACCCAGGCAAAATAAAAGGTATTCTGTTCACAGAGTGGTCATAATGTAAACACAAAAAAAGTATGAAGAGGTATAAAGAAATAACTCAAAGCCTCCCTCTCACTTTAGAAATTGACAGCGGTTTCTACACTGTGAAGTTCGACTCGCTGCTGCTGAAAGATGCCGTGGTCGAGGCCGACGGCGTTATCCCACCTTTAAGGGAAGATGACCCGCTCTCATCAGAGTCCGACTCGGATGACATCGGTGATGGAGATGATGCTATGGGATATGCAAAAGGTGTGTTTATATTTTGTAAGAAAAAACAAATCAGCCACAACATCAGAAAATATAATCTTTAAGTCTGCCTGCCAATAAAAAAGGCAATGGGGTTCAGAGGCACTCACTTAAAAAAAGAAAAAAAAGAAAATGAAGAGGCTGCATGGTGTCGTGATTTCTCTTGGCAAGTGAACGATCACCTGCTCGATTCACCTTTGGGGTTTTGTCAGTAAAACTGTGGTAACCCCTTCTGACAAACAAACAGCTGAAAGTAGCTTATGTTAAAAAAAAGTTTCATGTCAGGACATCATAGAGAACGATGTTAGTAAAAATGTATCTGTCATAGCTACACATTGGGCCAGTTATTAATATGAAGAAGGGTTTTCTTGACTTGAAAAAAGAACTGACTGTGTCTACTCTGATTTTTACTTGTTGTGCCACAGTTATAGACTCTGCTGTGGAACCCACTGAAACATCAAGCAGTGCTAATTTTGGTGGCTGGGAGGCGCATACCAGAGGCATTGGATCCAAGCTCATGCTCAAAATGGGCTACGAATATGGAAAAGGTGAGTGCAAACAGTGCACAACACAGCGCTGAGGCTCAGAAGTCACAATGTCCACTCCTGGCAATCAGCTAACCTAACTCTTTGCAGTCATTTTGTTTTATTTTTAATTCTTGAGTTTTAAAAATAGGACAAAACAGACATTTAAGACACTTTCAGAAACAAGAAAAAGTAGCACCAAGATTAGGAGAGGTTGTGATGGTGTGTGGTTAGTGTAAGACAGTGGTGTTTGGGTGAAGCAGTTATTTTCTTTAACAAGACGCGAGAGGGCAGTAAGGTGCACTTTAAAATCATATACAATGCATCACAGCTCAAAAGTGTGTCATCTAACAATAGACACACAAATGTCTATGCTTAAATTTGTGCTTTGTCCAGTTTTATTTTCACATTGCTCTGTACATGATTGTATGTTTGTCACGTTAACGAAACAAGTTTTCATATTAACTTAAAGTGGTTTGTGGTATATTCAACCCAAACAAATGTCTATCCAAAATAAAATCAAGTCAAGTCAGATGTTTTTCTATAGCACATTTAAAAGACATAGATCGGTCTTCAAGTTTGAGTTGAAGATTTCCAATCGGACCTACTTTGTTTTTTGGTTTGTGTGGGAGGGGTGGGTTGTTTATTAGGAAAAAGCTTAGATATTACAAACAGCCTCTTCCATGATTTTCTTCCTACTTTTGTCATACAAAAGAGGGAGAGCAAGTACCAAAAATTGAGATAACTAATTAAATAACATTGATTAATTATTATTAAAGGAATGAAAGACAAAAAACAAAAATGTTCCCAGTATCTTTTGGTTCTTCCAGTCTAATATTCAGTTGTTGAAAGGAGGAGAAATAACCTATATAAAATTATAAATAAAATTATTTATAATGGTAGTGTGTGTGTGTTTGTGTAGCACATCTATCTATCTATCTATCTATCTATCTATCTATCTATCTATCTATCTATCTATCTATCTATCTATCTATCTATCTATCTATCTATCTATCTATCTATCTATCTATCTATCTATCTATCTATCTATCTATCTTCTGGTTTTCACTGTCACACTCTATCATTTTTTGTGTGTAGGTCTGAGATTGAGAATTACAGTCAAACTACTAAACTAACATTAAGTTATTAATGTAATTAATACAAATGCATTTTCACTGCACAGTGAATCCTAATAAAAATCTATGTATACAGATGTAAGAAGCACATTACACTGTGTTCTTCTTCACTCACTGTCTTTTATGTTTTCAGGCTTGGGAAAGCTCCAGGAGGGCAGAGTGGAGCCAGTAATGGCGGTGGTACTGCCCAAAGGAAAGTCTCTGGATCAGTGTGCTGAGTTCACCCAGAGACGCACCCAGAGCAAGGCTGCCAAGGACGGCGCACAAACAGGCCGCCCAAAGCGGCGCAGAAAGCCTCGGGTCGCTACCAGAGGGGGCCAGACCGTTTTTGACTTTCTCAACCACAAGCTTGGAGGCAAGACCGCTCATCCTCCCGAGGGGGGTGCTGTTGCGCCATCAGCGGCAACCGGGGTGGAGGCTTACCGGGGAGGAAAAAGCACCAAGAGGAGTCTGAACGTGAGGCTGTTCCAGGCTGCCGAGAGGGTGTCCCAGACCGAGAGGGAGATCCAGAAGCTGAGCGAGTCACTCAGCAGACAGGCAAGCAGGTCAGTACTGGGGTCAGTGCACAGTCTTCATTAGCTGTACTGCAACCTTTTCCCCAATTGTTTCCCCACAGAGCCTCAGCAGCTGCTGTCACATTAGAAACCATTGCATATATCGCTCTGCTTACACAATACAACAGTCTATTGTGAGATATGAAGCATGTGGAACTTGAGTTGCTATAATGTTCCTGACAGTTAAAGTGGTAATTAATGTGAGTTTACAAAGAAGGACTGTGGGAGTTGCGCGAAAATGTAAATAAGGTGTGAAGTTGCGAGGTTAGACACATGGTTCTGTGGCCAACGCAGCTAAATTCAGTTTGACTCATCATCTCGTCTCAATTCCTAATCTGTCTGGGTTTTTATTTATTTATTTTTATGTGTGCAAAGGGACCCATCCATAGTGAAGCAGTTGGAGGAGAAACTGTCAGCGGCCCGCCGGCTGTTGGTCCAGCAGAAAGCCCAGGAGCTGTCCATCCAGAGAGAGCACAAGAAGGCCGACACACACAAGAAGATGACTGAGTTCTGAGCTCAGTTGTCTCTCAAAGACATGGAGGATAAAGGAAAGCACCGCGAGCCTGAAATGAACTTTTGCTCCCGCCCTTATGTCAGGTTTTTTTTTTTTGCTACACTGTATTTGAAGACTCTTGTTTTTTTCCAGTCGTTTCTCACCGCCGTCTCTTGATGCCGAGGGAATCCGCTGCTCTTCATTTATTTTTAAGCGCTGGCGCATTATCCGCTCAGCATTGATGTTTTTTTGATTTCCAGCTGCACAGGTCTCAATAATGTTCAAAAATATTTTTCATTTTTAATGAACTTTTGTTTTCCAAGCTGTATTTTTCTTCACCCGAACTGAAAAAAGAAAAATATATAGCTTGTTTGGAGAACCTATTGTGTGCCTTCCTTTGTTCTTAGCCGCGCACACCTGAGCTCCACTTTAAACTGAATGGACTGTGTAACAGAATTTGTAATGTGCTCCCATTGTTAGGCTTCTCTGGCAGAGGTTTCGATCGCTCTGGCCGAGCACCGCTCCAGTGGTTGGTGCCGTATACTTGAACTTTCATACTTTTAAAATTACATCCTCAGGAGTTGGAAGACCTTTGCAGAGTTTTGAAGTTACGCCCACGCCTCTTACGGCTCGTACACACCATCTTTGAAGTTGCAACCGTAACCTTTCTGTTAAATAATGAATTTGGAGAGCAGCCTGCCTGCTCATAAAATCTGACGCACATTGTCTGTGGGGTTGGGTGGTGGCTACGTGAAGTAAAAGGTTGCAGTCGTGGTGCTGGGCAACCGTAGATCAGGCCTTTGTCCTTTTATAAGCGACTTCAAAACTGATGTGGCGAGGCATAATAACGCTATTACTTCAATTTATAAACACCTCCATTTAACATCTCAAATGAGTCCAGTGAGGTTTAGTGTGAGTCGGAGACCATGACAGACAACTAGAGGAACTGATGAGCAATCATATCGTCCCTGAAGGAAGACAGATTGTACAATCATGCTAAAGCAGTAACAGCTGCAGTGAGATACAGTGTAAGCCTGTGCACGGGGGTCTACTGGAGAAGGCGGGAAAGCCACAGAGGCAGAACTCCTAAACCTTCTTCTCTCCGTACCCTGAGGGAAGCCCCCGCTTGCACCTCGGTCTGTTGAGTGACAGCACTTTGACTGCTGATGACTGCAGGGGTGACGCTGAATTCGCTGATCATGGGCTAAATGCACTATGTGTGTTGATTTAATAGGATCCCTTGAGGGTCTGTGCTTCACGCTTTACCCCATTTATGAGGGTCCAGTCAGTGCCCAGCTAGAGGCAGATTCACTGCGTGTCCTACTGTGGGTGTGCTGTCTGCATCGTTGGGTGTATGAGTGCACCACACACTCCCACAGACACTCGTGCCATAAGAATTTGCTGGGGCAGTTTTTAACTGCACTTCTCGGAGCCTCACAATTATGTGAGGTGAAATTACTTCTATTACTGTATGTTACTTGTGTTCATATTATATAGGTAACACATTACTCTGTTAATTTTTACTTCCTTTTAACTTTTTAAAAGAGTGTTACTCTGAACATGTAGATCAGCTGAGCTTTCTAATGTTTTTGTTTAATACTCCTGAGAAAAGTGTGTGTTTTTATGCCCTATTCATTAGGTTTCACAATCACTGTCACAAATATTGTAAATATTTTCTTATGTACAGTCATATACAGGGTAGGAAATAAAGACATATGGTGCAGGTGGATGTCATTCTAGCACAGACAGGTTTATTGGCACACATCTTACAGATTAAAAAAAAAACAGCCCAACGTTATAAAAGTATAAGGTTATTATCAGATATCTGGTTCAGTCTCTTACAGTGAACCTCATGCATGAATACAAATGTCTCACTTTCTTTGTGATGAATATTGCTGAAAACTGTGAACTGATTCAGTTATCTAGCAAACTATTTTGTGTCTGAACTCACAGAATAGATTATTAAAGTCATGCTAACTGTCTCAGTGTTCCAGTTTTTACACTTAGTGGTGTTCCTGAGCTAATAGGCTTTGAAAAGGTGCAAGTAAAATCCTGCCAAGGGCTAGAGACCCCTGCACCTGCTCTGGCTGATCTTAAAGCCCCAGAGCTGGGCTCCAACCTGTAATCTCACCTCCAGCTGACCCTCCAGCTTGAGGCTGATTTGTTTCATTAACACGGAGGAAATGAAATAGGACTTCCAGTATTAAGTAAATAGTCAAAACTGCTTTGATATAAAAGCCACTGTCTGACCGCAGTGTTTATGGTAATCTGTCTGACTTTATCTTTGTAAGTTTTACGTCTAAACATGACCATGAAACCTGCGTTGTATTCATTCAGGTTACTTTAAAGGTAGAGCTCTTCCTGCTCGGGTTTACAGTCATTATAGAAATGCTTTAATGGCTGAGTTTGCCAGTGATGTTCTGACTGCTTCCCTAACAGGCGCAGGCTGTTCTTTGGCCAGTTGGCATTGAATCTTGGATGCAGATGCTGTTCCCTTGTGAAGATTTTGGCTCAATATACTAGTTTTTGAATCGTGAGTTTTACTTGAGATGAAAGTGACTTCGTGAAAATCTCTCTAGGATGCTTTTAATGCTCCCAGAGAAGCACGAGTGACTCCCAAAGCACTTAATGCATACTGTTTAAATACAAAATATTCTCATCTGACACAAATACACTGTAATCATGAAAACATGACTCTTCACATATGCGGCACTCTGTTCTATACATTAAAGGCCTTGCTATCTACCTTGTATGCACACTTATTACCAATTAACAGTTAACAAGTTTTCTTTTTACAATTTTGCATGATGCATGAAATTGACATGTTTTTCCATCAGTTTACACTTAATAACACATCAATGACTCACTCGAAGGTATTTTGAATATTGTCTCAGAACTGAGTCTTCTTGCTAAATCAATTTTAGCTTTGGATGGGATGTGAGGACTTTGTCCCATTCTCCTGAAACATCCATTTAAACTCTGTCAGTCTGGATGGGAACCATCCTTGAGCTGCCATCTGCAGGTGGCATACTGACGTTCAGTCTGGTCTTTGGTTGGGCCACTCAAGTGGCAGCATTGTGCTGAAACCACACTTGGACTTCATTTCAGTGTCACGTTGAAAGGTGAACCTTCATCCCAGTTTCAGGTTGCTGGACTCTGGAGACTCTGTTCTTCTAGGACTGTTCTGGATTTTAATGCATTCACACCACCTTCAGTCCTGACCCGTCTCTTTGTCCCTGTCACTGAGAAGCACCTTTGTGTTCACTACAGGGATAGTATTTCACTGTGGGGCTGAATGAGGTGATTGAAGGAGCCTGCTGTTTACCAGACATAAAACTTCTGGAGTTCTGCTGAGAGAGTTCAATTTTGGTTTCAGATCAGAAAATACATTTCCTGGTAAAAGCAAAGCTGACTGACATTATTAATTTTTACATATATTTGCTAGAAAAAATGGGACACAGCAAAATACTAAAACATGCAAACACAAATGGAAATACAATATACAAGGCAAAAACAGAGTTTGTACAATTTTAATAAGCTTGAAGGACAATATTTGGTATGACCACCTTTGCTGTCCGACACAGTCTGAATTCTTAGGTAAACTTTTTGTAATGTCTTTTAGCGGTCTTCTGGAAAAGAGCCTTGAATGCCCTCCAGGCATCTTGAAGGACATTCAAGGCTTTTCTTTGGATGTCTCTGTGTAGATGATCCCACACTGCTTTAGTAATGTCAAGGTGTGATCTCTGGGGAGGCCAAATCTATTGCTGATATTATTCCACTGTATGTTTTTCAGTCCAGGTATGCTTTTAATACACTACTAGTGTGTTTGGGATGATTGTAATGCTGAAAAATGAAACCAATCAGATGATTTCCATGATTTTTGCATGTTTTTTTGACAGTAGTTTTCTTCATTCTAAATTCCAATTCAATTTCGACAAAATTCAACTCCACTGGCTGAAATGCAGCCCCTGACCATGACAGAGCATCCACCATACAATGCAAATGACTGTAGATACTCACTGTTGTGCGTCTCTCCTAACATCCTGCATATTGACAGCAATTTGAAGCAGAAAAATTCTATTTTGGATTTACCCCACTAGATTCCCTTGCGCTGTCATTGATTTTCAGTTCAGTTCTTGTGCAATGTGGCATAGCTCAGCCTTTTCTCCCTGTTTCCCTTGCTTAAGAATGGCTTCTTGACAGCCACTCTTCCGCTGAGACCATTTCTGCCGAGGCTTCAGCGTACAGTCAACCGTCCAGATGCATCTCTCGGTTCCTGTGTCTAGTCTTTGCTGGATTTTACCTAGGACTTTCATCGATAGCTTTTAGGCCTCACAGTTCTTCTCTTTTCCTTTGCTTGTCCAATTTTCACAGACTTTTTAAGGACAGTCCCCACACCATGCCATACCCATTATATATAGATTAGTATTAATAAGGAAGCAGCTATCATTAAGTTCATCTTCTTTGCAGGAAATAACCAATATTTTGAAATCAAAATGTCTACATTAATTATCCAAGCAGGGGCATATGTATCTCAGAAGACAATCACTTAATTGAAATTAGCATTGAAGGTCAATTTTTCATAAAGGTAAATTCAATAACATGACATTTAGCTGTAATTAATAACACTGTGTACTTGCATGGCATTTGGCATTGCTTCCTTGAGGTAGCCAACACAAAGGACCTTTATGGAGTTTTGCCATTTGCTTTTCTACAAGTATTTAATGCTGAAATTATGCATGAGATCTGTGCTGAAAAGGCATGGCTTATCATTTAATGAAAATTAGTTTGTGGTTTCATAAAGACCACGCTCATTTCATTTTAGAATTATAATAACAATATGCTGTGGTATTGTGTATCCTTGGAAAACTGGTGGGATAAATGGAAATTAATATCCATTCATATATAAATCTTTGAATGCAAACAAAAGACTTAAACTCATGTTTGTCATATGCTACATTTTTGATGTTGCAACAAAGCCAGAGTACTCATTTGTATTTCAGGCTATCGCCACCTTTTTTTCTCCAGAGTTTGTGCTGAAACGTACGAATAAACAGGGAGCACGGCAGCTATTTCACCTTGTTCAAAGTGCAGTGTTTCCATATTGTGCTAAATTGCTGTTTTCTCTTGTCTGTGAATTTACATAATGATCAGTGGTTAGTAGTCTGCTGAGCAAGTGGAAATGCAATAGTTTGTTTGTTGAGGTCAAAATTGAGGTCATTACTTTGGGTATTCAGGTGTAACATTACATGCTTTTAGATCTAATCGGATGTGGAGTTTTATTCACGTGGAGCTGCAGGGCGCTGATGTACAAACACAGGATTAAAGTGGAGTAATTGAATACTTTTTCTTTTCACACACAATTCAGTGATACACGTTTGTTCTGTTCCTCATGTTTCATCAGTTTTGTTTTGTTTTTGTTTCATTTCCACTTCTTTAAGTTATTTAGGCCAACAGTTCAAATTTCTAAAATAGAAATATTAAAAAAGCCTTTTCATAGATTCACATACCTAATCTAGATGCTTTCCATTTAGCTTTATTTTATTTCACATGAAATTAATATAAGTAGACATGTGCCTATAACTCTTTATGTGACATAAAGAAATCAAACAAGGCTTTCAAAAACATCTCACACACGCACGACAAAGGTGAGGGTGAATTTGGCACAAAGGCAAAGAAATCAAAAAATAAACGCAACAAAGAGTGTGAGGGTGTTAAAGAACTACATGGACTTGAACTGAAACTGAAGTGAAGCATCTAAACTAGAAATGTGTGTACAAAATGTACAGAGATGTGCTTTTGAACTAAAATAAACAATAAAATAATTATTTAATGGAAAAAAAATCTGTCCGGTCAGCTGTACAGTTCTGTTAAGGCCCATAATTATTTAATGATTGCTTTACTTCTTGCAAATTTTATAAGTGCTCCTAAATATAGTATCTGCTTTAGCTATTCTTTGAGGACAGAGGGACACGTGAGATTAATTTCTGTAACGTATTTAAAAAAAAAACATCCAAAAAGCAGGTCCTCCTGTGGAAGCAGCGAATGAATAAAACTAAATGCAGTTAAGTGTGAAACCCTCCTCTGCCAACTTATTTTAAAACACTGCAGTACAATTAACCTTTGCTCTGTGCATGAAATAGTTTTTCACAGAATAGTGGTGTACTCATTAATAAATTTTAATTATCTTTTTTTTTATATAGCTGTTGTAGATACTGAAAAGATCCATTATGGGAAGCGACAAAAGTCAGGTCATAATGAAAGCGGAGAGGACGCTGGAATTAAATGTTGGAACTAATGAGTAACAAATTCATCTCAAAATCTTCAACGCTAAGGTAGAATAATAATATTACCAGAATCGCCACATTTATTGTCATCATTCATATCAGTTTCTGCTCTACTTTATAAACCAAAAGATGCAAAACAGATGGAAAGAATGACAACGATCTGCAGTAAAAGCAAAGAGAATGGCTGAATAGATGTGCTAGAGTTAGAAAGTTGCAAAGCTGCATGTTTGCTTACCTGTGGAGTGACTCTTGCACAAAGCAGCACACCTGAATGCACCCAGCCAAGAATTCTGGCAATTAGGTTTCAAAGAAACAATCGTTTTATGAACATATGTATTTTTTTGTATTTGGCGAAAGCACTGTACATTGATCTGTTCCACAGTCCACATACTGCAACACTGACATTACTGAAGGAATGTTAAAAGTTAGCTATATATTCAACTTTACACAGTCTTATGAACAGCTCCCGGTGCCTACAGTCTTTGTCTGTCTGTGGCATCATCCATAGTTCTTCATGGGTTAGAGTCAATTTTTCACTGTTTTTACAAGAGTATCTGATTGAGCCATACAGCTCAATGTCAGAACGGAATGACATGGAAGGATATTTTTGCTGTTGGCCTTTTGCCCTCATAAAGAATTTATATGCCCACTGAAATCGATGATAGATATTTCATCTTGTCTTTTAGCGAGTAACCTTCCGATGACCCGGCCTAAGAGCGAGAAATGTGACAAGTAGTCCTTTTGAAAAACAGAAAGTAAAAAGATATGTGGTAAACCTTTTTTTTTGTTAAGAGAATGGGGGAACACGTCCTTCTGTCTGTCCGTGTTCTCTTTCCCTTGATGCAGAGATTCTAGATCATTCCAGCCAGCCAAGGAGGAAGAAAGAGTCCCACAGATCCCAGTATACACACCAGCACAAACATCCAGAGGAATATCCTGTCAATGACCATGGCCACATACTTCCAGTCCTCCTTGACCTAGCAGAGAGGGGAAACAGCACAGGGGGACATTTCAAATTTCACTCCACACCACCTTCCTTTTCTACCAGCTGTCAGTTTTCACCCTTGATTGATTTCTCACGAATGGCTGATTTTTTCATTATGAGTCTGCTATCTCTTAAATGTCAGTCAATCCTTGCTTGTGTCTCTTATGAAAAATTCAAGGTCAAATTGCGGAGGTCCCATTGTTTTAAAGACAGGCCTATTCTGGTTAGAGCTCAAAAGTGTATTGTGGCGTCGATGGTGACTGATGTCAGTGAATACAATAGGTTTTTATTACATTTGCTCACATATATCCTCCAGAAACGTATTTTTCCCCTCTCAGAAACTTTATAATTAGCATTTTATCACTATATGCTATATTTTTTTAATTATTTGACACGTAATACTTGTTCCAAGCACAGTTTCAGGGTTATGTTTGAAAGCAAAAAAGAAAATTCACTTGTCTAATGGTCAATTTTAATTAGGCTGCATAAGCATTTGTATGTGCGACTGTTCACACTGAGTTGCCCATAAGAGCTTCTAAATAAGACAGTGTTCTTTTATCATCAGACAATCCCGATTACTGTTATTACTGACTCAGTCATGTCACTTTTATCTTGCTTTTTAATAATGAGTAATGGTAGATTGACTTGTCATTTATGGGTCTGATACTTGATTGTCATTATGTGTTTATGTGCTCTTCCTTTCTTGCATCCCTTCTGAGTTTTTGGGTATGCGCATCCTCAACATATGCAAAAGCCGTGGGAGCAGTATATAAACATGTATGTAAATGCCAACAACAAATGTTTTGAAAAGAAACAAATATGATATTGAAAGTCTTATTATACTTTGTATGATTTACAGTGAGCAGAATCAGTAGTTTAAAAATATATTCGTGTTGGCAGGGGTGATTTGGCCCTGTTCTTTTTCTAGTCAATAACATTTTTAAAGCCTCCTCCTAGTACACAGCATAGACAGGAAAAAGTACAGTATGTGAACAATGCTGCATGCAGTGGAGCTCTGCATACATAGATGATAAAAAGCAAATAACAGCAACACAAAGGACAGCCCACACTGCTTAAAACACACTATTTTTCCAGTTATTCTGCAACGCAGCACACATTTATCTGAGAACTGTAACACGCTTTTTTTTGTTGTCACTCAGTGGCTGAGTCACTCAGCTTAGCTGGATCTCTGACATGCAAAATAACAGGGTTACTTGTTTGTTCAGGATTACTTTCATCCTCTTTTGCACGAGAAAAGAAAGAAGGGGAGGAGCACTGCTTGGTGGGAGTGAGCACAGGGAACATACATGCAGTCAGAATCTACTGTTTTTATGTAATGTTCCTCTGACACCTTAAATGCTGGCAGGCAAAAGATGCGAGGTAGTTTTGTTTTTTTGTTTTTTTTACAAACAAACTGACCTTTTAGAAATGTCCCCCACTGAGGTACCATGTTTCTCCTGCTGGGATCTAACTAATTTTGAATTTGAACAAATCGTGACAGATCAGGTATTGGATTTTATTCTCCCATGTACTTCAGTCTCTAAATGGTAGCTCAAAATTACACAGTGTGGTTTTTGTCCTGTCTGTCTCCTCTCATTTCCAACTAGCCATGGCAGATAGCTCCGTGAGCCCGGTTCTGCCGGAGGCTTCTTCCTGTTAAAAGGGAGTTTCTCCTTCCCACTGTTGCCAAGCGCTTGCTCATAGGGGGTCATTTGATTGTTTTGGGGTTTCTTTTTCAAATTATTGTAGGGTCTTAACATTAAAATATAAAGCACCTTGAGGTGACTGCTGTTGGGATTTGGCAATAGATAAATCAAAAATTGTGCTAAAAGCCCTTATTTAATTTCTGAAAGGATTTCACTTGTGTTTAAAACAGAACATTTAGAAACATTATTACCAAGGCTTGATCGTTTCTGTCTACTCACTGAAAAGTCTGCATCTTCTGCCCTGAGATGATCAGCGATGTACTGCACTCCCTCTATGGCCCGTTTCATAGCTGGAGAAATAGTTGGAATCACAGCATCCTGTTGGGTACTTGCATCTTTTGTGGACTCTGCTGTTAGGGTTTCTGCTAGCTGATCTGTAGGAGGAGTTTTTTTCAACTGCCCCATTATTCCAGAGACCCCATCATCATGCAGACAGCAGTACTGGACGCTGCTGGAGCGACACAGATGTCTGGCTTTCTGAGGAAGCGACTTCTGTTGGTCACACATTTGCTCTACGCTGTGGGAGCGACCATTTGGGGCCAGTCTACTTGGTTCTTCCCTTGACAGGTTGCGAAGTGGACCCAGTGGCAAAGTTGGGGGCAATGACAATTGGGAAGAAGACGAGGCCCCTGAGTTGTGTCTGCGTAGGGGTTGCTTCTCTGAGAGAACTGAATACTGACCAGATGTGGATCGGCTGAAAATGTCGGCCTTCAGTGGGTGATCTTCTTCATTGTACTTCCCAAGAGGGGAAGAGGGTGGAGATGGTGAGCAGACGAGGATGCTTGGGCTGTCAGACTGTGTCCTTGGGAGTATATTTTCAGCCTGGGCCATTTGTATTAACCCAGTCTCTAGGCCTGTCCAGAAGGCCTGAGAGTTGCCTGTGGCAGATATCGTTGTTGGATGGTGCATCATCTCAATAAGCTTCTTGCAGTGCTGCTTTGCGGTGCCTGGCGGACGCTTCATGAAGAGGACCTGAGGTACCAAGTCCAGGAATACTCTGCGGACCCAGTGAGGCATGCCATGTGTTTGTGGGGATCGGTGGTGTACATTCAACACAAAGACGGTAATTATGATGGAGAGTGTGACAAAGACCATAGTGAACAGCAGGTATTCACCAATCAGTGGTATGACCAGAGATGTAGATGGTATTATCTCTGTTATCAGCAGGAGGAACACTGTTAAGGACAGTAGCACTGAAATGCACAAGGTAATCTTCTCGCCACATTGGGAAGGCAAATAGAACACCAGCACAGTCAAGCAGGAGATAAGCAGACAGGGGATAATAAGGTTTATGGTGTAGAACAATGGAAGCCTCCGAATGATGAAGTAGTAAGTGATGTCTGCATAGATCTCTGTGCAGCACTCATACTTTTTTGTATTGTACTTGCCCACTGCATTGACAATCACCCACTCCCCGCTCTCCCAGTAGTCCATCTGGTCCACATCACCGGCCATGCTGATCAGATCGATCTTGGCACGGTCATAGGTCCAAGAGCCGAACTTCATCTTGCAGCTTTGCTGGTCAAAAGGGAAAAACGTGACATCTATGCTGCATGAAGACTTATAAATGGCTGGTGGCATCCACTTTATCTGGCCATCGTAGAACAGATGCGCCTTTGTGAAGTGAGTAACTGCAAAGTCACCGTCGGCACTGCAGATGAAGACCAGGGGAGAAAGGTGGAAACACATATATCAGACTTACATCACATTTTAGCCCCTCTTTAATAAAGGAATTTTATAAGTTTAATTCTGGGTGATTTCTTCAAGCACTACTTTAAAATGTTCAAGGTCAGTCGCAGCTCACAGGTAGAGTAGATGTTCAGTTGCCATGGAGGTAACTAAGTCTTTTTCATTGGAAAACTCAAGTAACAAATAAGTGGAATTTGACCTAAGATTTTTTCCTCAATAGATACAGGAGAAAGTTAAAGAAGTGGTGTTATCAGTTTTTACAGTTTCTAACCCTGTGAAATTCAGGGGTCGAGACTAATTTAAAATGTATTTAAAAGATTAAGTATTCTGAGTCATCAAATAAAAAGTGAAAATGTCTTCATCTATGTTAATGACACTTATGTTTATGTGTATACATCTCTAAATGGGCAAGATGTCATGTCTTTAACATTCTGTTGGTGTCCAGTTTGTTCATTGTTCAGTTCATTCACAGTCTGTTGTTGCCTTTTTGTTATCTCTTTATGCCCTACTTGTGTTTGAGTCTGTCTCCATTGAGTTACTTCCTGTTTTATTTTGGTGTTCCTTGTCATTTTCTTTTCTTTTTTTCTTTTTCTTTGCAGTTCCTGTGTCTCATTATCCCTGATTTGTTCCAGCTGTGTTCCCCATCTTTTTCCACTAGCCTCATTAGCTTTTGTATTTATTGTCTCAGTCTTCCCTTGTCCTTTGTTGAGTGGCTCCATATTTCTGTGTGTTCCCTAATGTTTCTCTGAGTCTTGTAGTATTTGTTAGTGTTTCCTATCCTGGAGTAATTATTCCTCGTGATTCCATTTTCCCGTTCTTATTTTGGACTGTTTCCCTTTCATCAATCCTCCACTTAATGCTTGCTTTATGCTGCACATTGCATTTGGGTCCACAAGCAGCTACCACTTTCCACACAACTTATGATTTTCTGTTTAGAGACGTTTATGGAACATTTCAGTGCTAACATGATATAATTTTCGAGACGTGAATAAGGTCTTCGTGTGCCAGAGGAAAACAGAACTTGAAGATACAGTTTTGTCTCAGATCTGAAATCTCCTTTGTGTACACAACAGTCCTGCTTTTACACACCTGATACCAGTTATTACATCCACCCTCATCGTGTGAACCAGCAATCTCAGTTCTACATCTCAAGGTGCAGAGCTCATTCCAAACCATTCAGCTCAAGTCTACAGAAGAAATAGCTTGAACCTATGTAATCAGAAAACACTTTTGATGTTTATTTTCTCTGAATGGACATGCAGGCTATTCACAATGTAACCTTTTGCTGTTTAAATCAATGCTGTTTACAAAAGTCTTTGAGATATTGTGTCACAAATGCACTTCAGAAGTGAGATCGCCATGTTTTGCCTTACTAATTAAAAGAGAGAAGTGACAAAGGTTCAGTCATTTCACCATGAAAACAACAATCTTTGTTCAATAACTTAAAAGTTGGATATTTAGCAAATTCTTTCATGAAATTTTCTTTCCTATTAGCCGACTTTTGGAAAAAATATTAATCCAGGTTTACTTGAGGTGCTCATACTAGATGCATTTTATCTTTGAAATACATCCAGTTACATTTCACCTTCTTATTCCCAGCCAAATATATTACTTTCTGTCATACTGAGCTTTGTTTGTAACCACATCCATTAGGAGTGACCTTGTTCACATATATTTCAACTAAATTACTTTATGACATTGGCACAGGACAAGATGTTTGGCACGACAGCAGATTCTTCGTGTTTTCCCTCAAGTCATGCCATCTGTTGGAATTAAACCATCAGAATCTGAGCATTACTTGCCATATGATCATTTTTACATTGAAATGTTGACATTTAAAACGCACAGGAAGCACACTGTGGGCCTGAAAAGAATCTAAATTTCATATAGCACAAAAAGGTGTTTCCTTCCTCACTTGTTGTAGAGGACAATGTCGGGTCTCCAGATAATCTCTGAGGGGATACGTATGGAGGTGACATTTTCATAATCCTCTGGGTTCCAGCGGAGTTTGTAATCGTTCCATTCCTGTTGCAAAACATTAATCATATTTATGCACCGCATCGTTATACTGGACTGTATTTCACATGCCTTTTCTCTATCATCTTTTCTTACTTGCTTAACCCAGACATTTGTAGTCATCATCTGGTTCTTCTCATCCTTTTATGGAAAACAGAAAAGAGGATTACTCTGATTACAATGAATTCAACGTCCATCAGCACTTTATTACCACTGAGATAGAATTGAGTTTTTTCTTTCTCTCTTTTTTATGGTCCTCCCCCAAACTCATGGGGATGGGCATTTTGTCCCCATAAGTGAGTGTTAGTCCCCACAAGTATAGTAGTATGGCAGTTTTCTGTCCTCACAAAGACATCTAAACAAGTACACACGCACACACACACACACACACACGCACACAAACACACACACACACACATACATTCATGAATCATTTCTAGAACAAATCAACCAAAACAAAAAACACTTTCACTTCTTTGCTGGCAAGCTGCTTTCTCCAGCTCTTCCCTGGGAACTTCTAAGACACAGCAGTCGGTGAATGCACTGTGCAGGAGAAGACAACTTCACCTAAAGTTGACTCTCACCGGCAGGCAGGTGGAGAAAGTACTGTCAACTAATTGTGTGTCATAAAACTGAAAAGTCATCCCCTGCAGCACAGTCTTGCACTGGGTAACTTTTAAATGGCTCTGCATGGCAGTCGGGTGTTTATATAACCATTTTTACCTTAGTCAACAGAATCTCAGTGACATTTGTGTAAAATGCATACTAAAAGCTTGCACTTAAAACCACAGGAGGTCTGGAATGCAAAGATACCAACATGACGAGAGGGGATAACGACGTTATTTTTGTCTAGAGCAGCTGTGTCTGGATTGCTGCTCAGGAGACAGATTTGAATATTTACTGTCTGTGTTAGCATACTTGACAAGTGAATTTAATTTGGGAAAATAATGCATTGTCTTCTGTTGGTGTGCTTTCATTTCCGCTGATTTATCTCTCTTGCATGGTGTATCTTTCAGCTAGTAATTACCAATATACAGCACATAAGACAGAATCTCCTCCCAACATAACACTCATAATAATGAAACACATGTCTCATGCCCATTCAACAAGCCAGGATGTTTGTAATTACAAGGATAGCTTTTTTGTTAAATCTTGACAACTTTAGTGATATATGTATTTAGATATTTACATAAATGGTAACTTAATTACAGGTAGTTAAAAAAAGCTATTTAAAGATCAGAGTCCCATTATGGAGCCATAACATCGAAATGTCTCGCAGTCGTTTCTTTTCTCCTCAAAGAAGAAACACACAGATCGTGTTATTTTTGAAGGGCACAGTGGTAGCTAGACTTTAATGTCCAGTCGTAGATGTTGATGGAAACTTAACAAAGATGTCAGCTATTACTTACCACATCAATTAGCTGAGCGATAGATAGTCCAAAGTGGACTAGTACTGTATCTGTAGTGTTCCTCACAGGTCGGGAGAGCTTATTGTAATTTGCAAACAGATTCTGGAGCAGCCTCTCTTCAGCGTGGGCACGGGGTCCAAGTTGGAAACACACTGAGGCCAGAGATGAGAAAAAAATTCAACAAAACAAGAAGCTGAGCTTAATCGTGTGCCGTCCTGTTTATGTAATTTAAACGAGACCAATTGATCTTTACTTAGAACTGCAACTGCAATCCATAGGATATTCTTTCCTATGTTTTTGTTTTGTTTTTTTTTTTAAACTCCATGGTGATTTGTACCAGTTGATTTTGTGCAGGGCTCTCATGCATATTCTCATAACCATTTTGAATTGTTTCTATTTTTGTTCACATATTCATGAAATACAGGGCAGAACTTTATATGAATACTATTAATGTTGAAAATATTTGCTTCCATTCACAATACATTCATCTGTAATGGATTGAGTTGATGCTACGATACCAAAGAATACAGAGTGTAATCTAAAAGTAGGGTGACCTCTATTATACAGCTGGCCTATGGTTACATGAGACGGGATCTGAGAGACGGAACAAATCAGGAAGGAGGGTTTGGGGTGGGGCGGTTGCATAAAAGGAATAAGAGGAAGGAACAAACGTGCTGATGGAGCGATCTGTCCAGACGTTTCCCTCACCACCCTCCTCCACCCACCCTCCACTCTCTCCCTCTCCCTTTCTTCCTTTCAACAGCCTTCCTGATGAAGCAACTCAATCAGATCCCTCGGCACTGAGAAGGACCCGGCGAGGTCTGGGGACAATTAAAGAGAAAGGGATCATCCTGTGCCTTCGACAGGACGACGTCCTTTGCATTTTGGTTCTTTCCTTTCACATTCACTTGGGCACTTTTCCATTATAAACCTTGTTGCATCTGTGCAGGTAATTCATTGTGTTTGCAATCTTTCAGAGGCAGTGATTGATTTAACTGGCCTCACTGATATTTTATCATCTCTAGCAGTACCACACAGTTCAATGTCTTTCTTTCTCTATGGACCTTATACTGTACATTATATCATACTCTATATGAATTGTGATGCATTTTAATTTGTTTTGTCAAATATCACATGAAAAAAATAATCCTAAAGAGGACCCTTCCAAACTAGATTCTTATGGTTTCTGGACAACATTAATATATTTGCCCAAAACACACTTGCTTGGCTCAGGCCCCTATAGAAAGGACGTGAGAGGACCTTTCTATAGGCTTCCATTAGTGACTTCCACTTTTCTAAGGCTATATTATTCCAAACGCCCCTTACTTGTATCCTTAAAATAGCGATACAGGTGTTGTTGCCATGCTGCTGGCCTTCCTCTTGGGTCCTTCTACCCACTCAATCAAAGTTGATGGGCTGTCTTTCAGTTGACTGAAAACTGGCATCCACTATTTTTAAAAGCTTGGGATCGATATCTTATTAAATGGATATAGTTTCTTTTTCCTTTCATGTCTTGTCTTCCTGTTTTCACCTGGATCTGTTTGACATTTCCAGACACCCAACAACCTTGAAATGCTGTTACACGCTCAGACGAGAGAGGCCGTCAAAGGTGGCGTTTGTTTTATCGCATCAAATTAGAGCATTATCTGTTGAATGCGACCAATATTAAACTAAACCGGAGGCTCAAGTACATTCTAAATCAGCCTTGGGACTAATGGGTTTATATGGGAGAGCTCACAGGGTGTTGTGACTTTGGTAAAAAATGCAGATTAGAGCAATAATCCTTGCAGGAAAAAGTAGGCAACTGTTAGATGAGTTTACTTCTACATGGTGTGTTCTCCATTACACTATGAATAAGACTGATGCAGACTGTGATGATGCCAGTGTCTTTCACTCATCATCGTGAAGTTTTTCTTATATTGCTGTATTTTACAGTTTTCTGAAGCAACAGCAAAGCCTGATGAGTTATTTGGACATGTCAGAGCTACTGGGTCCAAATCTGTCCTCATCTGATCAATGCTCTCTCATAGGACAGTATTGCATCAGAAGCAAATTAGTTTTCACTCAAGTGAATACTACACTTGAACCAGGCAGATGAAGCTTGTTACCAGGCTACAAAGCTCGCGTAGCAACACAGGCAGTTTCTACCCTCCAGTAGCAAACTACAGAAAACAATTTTTTTTGTCCCAAAGGTCATGTGTTTTTATGGTTGTATTGTTCATTGTGCCAAATTAGCCCCCAGCAAAAATCATTGCCTGTCTAATAAGTAATGAGACTGGGGTGGACTGAATATAGATGACTGGGGTAAGGAGAAAGGCTTATATTAAATAGAAAAGCAAGGCCATCTGATGCCTTTCAGTCGTTTCTCTGAATTGCCCTGCTATTTAGGGCAAACCTATTGAAATGGCACAAATACAGGCAGTTCTTTTGAGTCATGCAGTAAATTACTTTGTAAGCCAACTTTGTTGATGCTGATAAACTTGAGTAGCGTGATATTTTAAACAGAAAAAAGAGGAGTGGAAAAAAAAATCTAATTTGAGATGATTAGTAGATAAAAAACCCTCCTCTTTCAATATATACTTCTGCCTTCAGCAAAAATGAAAAATGCATAAACATCCTTCGCATCGCCTTCCCCTATGTTGAAAAATAAAATGACAGATGATGCAGCTTTAATGACAGCACGGTGGAATTATTTACCTTGTGGAGGAAGAGTGAAGAAAAGTAAGCTCAAACATTTGTAGAAATCCATAGTGATCCAGCAGTACCCAACTCTGTCAGTGAACTCCCTCCAACTTCTGCTGGATTTCAGTCATAGCAGAAGTGATCAAACCTGGAAAGTCTGCCCTGTGACAGCAGGTCGTCAAGGGGTTCAGATCAGGTTAAACACCCAGACGCAGAGGTCACATCAGTCTGAGTCAACCCAGGGTCCGGCGGTCCTCCTGATTCCATCTCTCCATCTTTTCACATTCTCTTTTGTCCAGTCATAGCAGTATGAAGGACCCACAGACACATAGTGTAGTTTTTCTCTACCAACACTTCAAAGTCCCTCCTCCTCCTTCCACTGGAATCCTTCATCCAAGTGTGGCTGGCTTATCCTTCTCTTCTCCACCCTCCCTGACAACATTACTCCCTCCCTCGCCTCTCATCTCTCCGCCTCCTCACCTCATCTCTCCCTCTCTCTCTTTCTCTCCCCCCCCCCCCCCTCTCTCTCACACACCTCATTTCTCTCTTTGTATTCTATCTTTCCCTCCTACTTACATATTTCTTTTTCTCCCTGTTCCAGTTTTCTCTCTTCTTCACTTTTTTCATTGAAAACATAACTTTTTGTCAGTCTCTTTCTGTGTGTGTGTGTGCGCGTGTGTGTGTTTGTGTGTGTGTGTGTGTGTGAGGGAGAGTGTGAGAAGGAGTGTGGGGTGGGATTGGTAGGAGGATGGGGTAGTGGATGTCGACTTTTTGATTACTGGTACATACAGCAGCAGCGCTGTGTGGTTTTCTTGACCAGTTATTTATATGTGAGCTGTGTTACAGTGGATGTGCAGCTACCTGTCAAAGTCCACTGTGTTAAAAAGTGCCAGTGAGTCACAGGACCTCTGGATACTCTTCAACCTCCCCTCTGCACTGTTTCCCACGAGCACTCCCCCCGCCCACCCTTTCTCCCCCTCTCCTTTTTCTTTTAAACACCCCTGACCCTCACACGCTGTCAATTTTTCATGTGACGTCTCACACACAGATGAAGACTTCTTTTTCTCTATAGCATCTTACTTCCCCCCCAGTCTGCTTTCAGCTTTTATACGTCAGCAGAGCTCAATGCCAAGGCTAGCCATCTATTGAGACAGTCACATTTGCTTGAGGTGTATTTCCTGTTGCTGAATATCTTTTTCATTTTTCTCCAGCAATGTCAAAATGTCACCTGAGAATGAGAAAATAACTGGAGAGCCTTAAAAAAATGTAAGCGTCATCATTACATGAGGATGGGTGAAGGAGAAGCTGACTTTTGACTTTCTGACAGTTCTTCCTGAGTGTTATATGACAGAGTGAAAGAAAAGATGTGCAAACAAAGATATATTTTGCTGTTTTAGTTGTCTTTGTCAGATATGCTTCTCTGTGAGCCCACAGAGAAGAGCCTCTGCAGAGCACGCATTGATTTTTTCTAATCAAAGACGAAGTTCTCTTGATCCAGTGATGACTAACTGTGACGTGACAGATGAAGAGATTCCTCTCGCCAGTTTGCCACCACGAGCACAGATGCACATTCTTGCCATGAGAGATTTGATAGCTGATTATTTATTTGGATTGCTGACAGGAGTCAGGCAGGAATTTGTAAGTGGGACAATGTAGCAGCAGGGAGCACTGGAAGAGGAAATTTCACTTACAGTAAAAGGGCAGGGTGCACAAACAGGCCAATTGCCTGGTGGCTGTCGCATATTAGTTTATCTCACACCCACATACAGACACATATAGTCTCCCTCCGCGGCCATCTCATCAGATGAAAAGAACCATCTGTGCTTCTTGCTTTGCGAATGGTAAAGGAGAATACGGTATAGTCACCTCTTCCTGCAACCTCCTTAATAATTCATCTTGTTCTGATATTGCAGCACCTCTGCTGATCCCCAAACAAACACTTTGACCTCTGCTCCAGATGGTCACAAACTAAACACACGTGCTGACCTAGTGGCGTCCCTTTAAAGCAGGAAGATGATTGGCTGCAATCTTAACTGCAGTGCACAGTAGGTATTTCAAATGTTTATCCTTAACAATAGTCACTTCCAAAGTTGAACCATGTGGCATTTGATAAAACCTAGCTGGTTTGTTTATGTGCAACACATGTCAGGGTTGGGAATCTGGGTGTTGCGGTGTCAGTCTGCCAGCCTGTATATTAAACTTTGTCCATTGGACTTTTCCTCTGGTGACAGTGTCACGAGGTTGACATTTGTGCTTTAAAGTGATGTGTTTTGATAACCATTAAATGGGGTGCCATGCAATTTGGAGCAGTTGATACTTTTCCCTCTCATAATGAAGAGTGATTGCTTTTGTGACGCCTTGATTTTTCATCTAGCACAATTACCAGATCAACATTTTAATTTGTCCAATCCTATGATTTACAAGCAGGTATGTGCAAAACTAATAACACTTTGGAGACTCAGCTGTATTTTGTGTTAGATGCAAATGAGCTAATTTTGCATGCAACCATGGTGAATTAGAAGCATGGACTGTATGATACTGTATAGCCACATATTAACAGGCTGACTGTACCTCACCGAGGTTCACAGACCCTTCCAGCATGGTTGTTTGAATCCTGTGCCAAGCTTTCCGGAGCTACCAAGAAAAATAAATAATTCAGCCACTTTGGTGAAGAGAACATAATGAAATTTGCATAATTTAAAGCTCAAATCACAGTTTGGTGCTTAAATGTCATGACTTGAAATGTGATCTGTTGCTTTACTGATGCTGATTCAAGCTAAACAGTGCATCACTCATGGTGTTAAATTGAAGTTTGCTAACTTGACTGATATGTGGTAAATAAGCACCGTCTGCCATCAAACATGCAGTTTATTCACTGTTGACAATAGTGGCTGATTCTAATTGTGCACACATTATTATTTGGTTCAATAAACAAATTGCATTGCTTTTACCAAAATCTTCACTGAGGAAACATCATTTTTATAAGTGGTATCCTTATGTTGGTGTTGAGGGATCACCAGCACACATGAGGTATTATTTGATTTTCAAAAATTAGACCTGATGGGAAAAATATGCAGTTAAAGAAAAGATCTCAATGCTAATCTCCAGATGCAAGTGAGCCAAAACATTTTAATGGGTGCTGGGCACATTTCTGCATGATGGCACAGAAGTTGTTAAGGGATTTATCTTAGTTCACCAAATAGTACTGCAATTGTTGCACCCTGCAGTTTTCAAATTGTTTTTAGCTTTTGATCAATCATCAGTCTGGGAAATCTCCTTCTACCCCAGGAGTATCAGACTCATTTTAGTTCATGGGCCACATACGGCTTAATTTGATTTCAAGTTGGCTGAACCATTAAAACAAAGCCATAATAAACCACATGAAACACAGACCCCTCTAAACTGCTCATTTCTTGAATTGTAAAGAACTACATTTTTAAAAAAAAAAATATTGCATTTTCATATGTAATGAGCCATGCATTTACAAAATAGATGATGAGCATCCTGAAATTTTCTTAAGAATATTAAACACAGTGTCAACAATATGTCTCACTTTTCCCATGTTCAGTGAGCCTGTTGCCATTAAATGTGCACACCAATTCACAGATCATGGTTGTTGTACAAAAACTCCACATGAAGAGCATTCTTTTATTAAATGAGTACAATACTTTACATTTATATGGCTCAATCTGTCTGAATGCAAAAACACTTTTATGTTTCCAAATATTTATAATAAGTTTTGAACTGATGATTTTATTTACTAAGGGAAAAAAGGTTCCTACTTATTAAAAAAAGATCCAAACCTACCCGACCCTATGTGAGAAAGTAACTTCCCCCCCAAACTGATAACTGTTTGTGCCACCATTGGCAACTGCAATCAAGCGTCTGTGTTAATTAGCAATGAGTTTTTCACATCACTGTGGAAGATTTTGGCTCACGCTTCTTTGCAGAATTGTTGTAATTCAGGTTTTTCCAGCATGGGTCGCCTGTTTAAAGTCATACCCAAGCATCCCAATCAGATTTAAGTCCAGACTTTGACTAGTTTTCTCTCTGGATGCCACGTCTGTGCAGTCTCTGTCTTATTGTTGAATCTTAAACTCTTATTTTAACTGTGGCAAGTGATGCCTGCAGTTCTTCAGATGTTGTTCTGGGTTCTTTTTCACACATAGGGCCAGGTAGGTTTGGATAGCTTTTTAGGTTATCTTTGTCTAATATTTAAATTTGTTTGATGATTTGAAATGTTTAAGTGACATATATGCAAAAAGATAAGAAATCAGGAAGGGGGTGGGTACCTTTTCATAGTACTGTACATATGTAGTAATGCTGGCATTACCTCACTGTATCTGAAATAGCAATGCATTTTATCATAAAGCTTGTAAAGCAATACTGTGGGCCATACTGGACTCTCTGGCGCGCTATTACAAAATGATGATTCACATGCTTCATCTTAGTCTTGATGCAGTTGACTGGACCTCACCACAATTTGACTGATTGCTTTCAGTTCCACCAAAGTGAACTGAACTAACTTGGCAAATACAGCAGACCTTGTTTAAACTGAACAAAAGGATTAAATCTAAAAGCTAAGTCCTTCATCAAATGCAACCACTCAATTCTGACCTTGCGAGAAGAAAAAGGAAAGCACCTTTTACTTGAGCACAGAATAACGTAACACTTACTACTACGCCATGAGTACACGAACAGTTATCAGACTGAAGCTTCACTCTGACCACAGCTATATGTTAGATAGGATGTATTTATAAAAGATCAGTGTGAGGCACGATAGAGAGTTTATGCTAATCGGACAGTTGTCGGTGTTCATTAGAGCATTAAACTTTAAAGATTAGAAGTACTTTGGATGGACTTCCAAACCGAGTGAAGTATCTGCAGTTTTGATCAGATCACAAAGTGTGTTCCCGCTGAAGTCAGTCTCTATGAGGAGAGCTCCCTGAAACAGTCCCTGGATCTGAGATTGCCAGGTCAGCTTTCACCCAACAGCGCATGTTTTGCCTCAGTGATTCACACAGCGTTCTTTGTTATACAGACATGCATCCAGCTTCAGACACACAAACCCACACAGACATAGGGATTCAAGCCATGCATGCATAAACACCTAGCCTACTAGGGTTGCCAAGATCACCTGTCAGTCATGGCTACTGCCTCTTCAAAGGCTGCACAAAACCCCCTACAGCACTTTTCCCCTGTAATATCTGTTTAAAATGAAAGGGTTTCACATGTGCCTCTATGGGATATAAACAGAAAGCTTTAAATCTTTAAAAATCTCAAAGTATTGCTGCTTTTCCCGCTGCATTGTCTTGTGTTCAGTTTTCTTTTACCATAGATTTAAATTGGAAGCAGTAGATGGATGTACAAGCCATCCTGAATGCTGCTGGCAAAGGCAAATATTGATACAGTTGGATGCCAACTGTGAACCTAACTGCACTAGCCCAGGGGTGAACTGAGATACCCAATGAACACGTACCAAAAAAGATGGGGCACCTGCAATGCCGTGGGGTGAACGACATCTGTTAGCTAGATACATGCAGTCCTCACAAAATATCACGGAGTCAGGTACAGAGCGTGCAGCTACGTGATAAAGGCCTCATGGATGCTTCCTCTCAAATGAGAGCAGGGGCTGCTTTTTAACTATGATATTATCTTATGAAGATTCAGTGGCATCACGCTCTTTGTTGCCCATGCTGTCTGAGATCAATATTATTTTGATTACAGTGAAAATCAATAGGCACAACCACCATTAAATCAAATGATGCTATGTCCAGAAACAATAGTTGTCATTGGTTTCATTCCTCTGATTGTGAATAGATCAATTATCATCATTTTACTGTTGACTTATTAGAACATTATAATGACATTCATGGTTGCCAGTAAGAGTAATGATACACTAAGTACACCTTTCCATGTAATGGTCTTTTTCATTGTCAATTTTGGGACTACACATTTTTCAAAATACTACTGCTCGAAGGAGAAGAGATTCATATTGTTGGGCCATAAAAGGAAATGTAGTTCTTATCTGATGATACAGCACAGTCATAAAAGCTAAGGATCTCCATCATTTGCCAACAGTCGTGGAAAGACGGAATAAAATCTAGAAACTAATAACCTTGAGGTAGTGTATTTCTTTTTTAATGCTGCCTTTTAACATTTACAACACACTTTACATTTGTGCCCTGTGTCTTATTCAGACTTTCACAAAGACATTTGTCTGGCATTTAAAATATAGAAAAGCATCACACTGCATGGGTTTTGAAATTGTTTAACTTAATTATGTTTGACTAGTACATTTGGCAGGATTTTGTTGTTATGTCACGATTCCCCATCTGTTTCGATTTTTTTCCATGATGTAAATATCTTTTACCATTTATGTCAATCTCATGAGAATTAATGGAAGCTGACTTGCTTTTAGAGGCAGCCTTAAGTGCAAGAAGATGCAGTTTTTGGCACTTGATGATTTTTGTTTGTTTTGGGGTTGTTTCTTTTTTGTTTTTTTGTTTTGTTTTTTTACAATAGAACTGAACAACTTTATTGTCTGTAACAAAGCAGCAGACCTGGCCCTAAAGAAAATGTACAACAACCAGGGCAGGATCACATTGGTCTTCCTAGTAACTGACCTGATGTACAGCTCACACAGCAGTGTTTGAACTGAGGCTATTATCTTACAGGCCTGTCTGATAATCTGAGGTACGTTAGCTGGGTGTATAACAGTGGGGCTGTTGTACCAGAACGACATGTTTAAAGTACATTTTTATTTCCAAGATTTTCTTTTGCCCTGACACTGTACTTCTCCATCAGTTTTTCTTTAATTTTGTTCCAGGGCTGGCCTCCTGGAGATCACTAACTGGCACTGAAAGTTACACAATGGAAGCATCTGTGTTCTGGTATAAAAGTTAAATAAGTAATGACTCAATGAATTTGTTCTGTAAAAACAGAAAAAAAAACAACCAACAAACAAAAACAACAGTAATGTAATAATGGGCATAACTGAACTAACAGAATAAGCATAGCTTTGCATCATCATACCGATGTGCAAATGCAATTAGTGTTAAGCCACTGCTATAAATTTGATTTCCAAAGCTTTTACCAACAGTCACAGACCAAAATACACGTGCAGTAAGGCTGACTTACAGTCAGTACCAATGAAAGCTGGGGCATAAAGATAAGCAATGTAAACATTGTGAAGAGACAAAACAGCAGTTATTGTGCTGAACAAGGCCAGGTGGAAATCTATAGAGCAGGAATGCCACATGTTTTCCTTCACAGCAAATGAAACACAACAATGGACCATCGAACAAATGTTTAATAGTCCACAAGAATCGTGACCCGTGTCTTTTAATTGAGCCCTTTTACTTCACCTTGATGGAAAAAAATCATCAATTATGGATCATAAGGACTTAAGATGATATAACCATGGTGAAAAAAAATTTTTGATGGCAGGATATTTAATTATGTAGTGTGATTATGTAGTGGAGATTTTGTTGACTGGCCAGATGGTGTTGCTTTAATTCATTGTGCAACCAAAAATTGTAGGCTACACCAGGTTTCAGGTTACTTTATTATAAGAGACTGACTGTACTGCAGATCACTCTATTATAATGACACTACATATACATACTTTTCTGTCACTGTTAGCTGCTGTTTATCAAAGGGAAAGTGCCTTTTTGGAAACTCAGGCCTACCATTAACTGGCATAATGTTAACCAGCTGCTGTTGTTGTTTAGCCACCTCGTTGTCAGTGAGATCTTTAAATTAAAAATACAAAACATAATATATTTGTTGCTTATCTATAGCAACATACATAAAGCATGACTAGGTGGAACAGCAATGTCCATCACTGTATTAAAGATGGCGGTTTTCACAAATCAGATTAATTCTAGGTTTATGAGAATGCATTGGTTTGTTAGAAGATGTATTTATGCACTAATCTATGTATATTTGTTAGTGCAGCTTTCTTTTTTCTAATAAATAATCACAAAAATGTAGTAACTGTACATTTAATTGCACCACAATAACTGCGATTACAGCCCTCAACAGACAGAGGATATCCAGATTCACAGAGCTGAACAAATACCTGCCAAACCAATAAGATGGCTATTAAGGGAAATGAATGGATTAAATATTTATGTCATGTAACCATAGCCTCTTGTTTCATTATGTTTAGCTCTGTGTCATATGCTAGAGGAGATTAAAAAAAAGAGGCACTGAAGCACCTGCAATGCTTCCAGGTCATTTCATTTAACCATAATTATAGACGTGTTGCTGTTTTGTTGTTCTTGGGGCAACACTTTAAGTGGTTTTGTTGAGATTACATAATATCCATATTCGACTTGATTAACTCAATAGCCACTAGAGGTTTAGTCTAATACAGTAAAACCAGCTAATGCACACTGGGTGAGGCAAAATTCAATTACAGTTTAATTACTCTACACAAAAGATTTAACCCCTACAATACTCTGCTGCCACTGCTGACTCAGGATTTTATGTTCACGACCATGTTCAGTTTGGGCTATTGATTTCTGCTGATGTGCACACGAAGGGACGGAGCTAAAACACAAACCTAGCCTATGTTTGAAGACAAACTAATTCAGCAACATGTGCTGCAAAACTTTTCATATGGAGTTTAATTACAACGCTCATCTCGTCATGCTCCTCCTTCTTCCCACTCTCTCTTCATTTCAGGCCTGGAGGCTGGTAATCTGTCACAAATGCAATATTACTTTTTATGACACATGTTTGCATCACAGTATGCCATCACTTGAGGCACAGAATAATTACAAATGGGAAATAGGAGGCAGCTGCAAAAGTGACACTGTTATTGTTCCCAAAGGTGCCCATTCGTCCGGCTTGGTAAAGGAACACCTACTAAATATGACTTAAAGCTAAACTCTCCTTTTTTTCAGATTCTGAGAAAAATACTATTATGTCAGTAGTCCTGTTTTCCTGAATTGCATAGATCTGGATGTATAGATAGTGATGTCGCTGTGTGTGCGTGTGTGTTTGTGTGTCCCTGTGCAGATCTTTACTGACACCTACATGAGGTCTACCAGTATCAGAGAGGTTCTGAGCGCTCACATAAAACCTATCTATAACAGCAACAATGGTGCAGCGCGATTTATGTAGACCTATTCTTTTCAAACACTCTGCTGGTGAAAATAACTGATGCATGTAGGTGCAGCCTTTGTTTAGAGATTGTATGTTTCTTCTATAAAGGCAAAAAAGCATTAGTTGGAAGAATGGCTGTCATTCATTGGAGCAAGTCTTATTCAACAACCTCACAATGACAAGCGTTAATACAGACACTCTCGCCTCCAGCTCCACTTTAATTCAAAGAAGACTAAAACTGAAATGATTACAAAAGCAACAGCAGAGGAGAGAAGACTGCATGGGTGAAGCATTCATGTTTATTTTTGGTATGTTCTCTGATGTTTCTTTATTGCCTTATAATGTAATAAAAACTAACATTACCTACTAATGTGGCTGTAAATCAACTTGCAATGATGTCTGTGCAGCAAGTAAGTTATGATAAGTATCTGCTTCATGCATTATATCAATAGTATGGCTGTAGAATGTGATATTTCTAGAGGATGTGTTTAGAAGTTAGTGTTGTATGTGAGGGCGTATGGTGTGAAGTCCCTGGTGTGTCAGCAACGTCAGTTAAGAAACAGCTGAGGATGCTCCGCGGGGAAACAGTTCAGTGGCACAAATTCACTTTTCTCTGAAACCTGTTTAATCTTTCTTCTCTGAACTGTATTGATATTGCGTGGCTTTGTAATAGCCATGCAATATCATGGGTGGTGAACTTCCTGCCTGCAGTCCAGACTTTTCACCACTTGATAACATTTGGCGTGTCATGAAGCGAAAAATGTGACAAAGAAGCAGGACTACAGAGCAGCTAGAAACCTGTATCAGATAAAAATGGGAAAACATTCCTCTCCCAGAAGTCCAGAAACTGGTGTCCTCAGTTCTCAGATATTTACTGTTCTTAAAAGAAAAGGGGATGTTATATAGTGGATACACAGACCCCTTTGTCATTGTTTTTCAGACATGTTGCTGGCGTCAAATTCAAAATGACCTATTTTTATTTCAGTGTTTGATAGTTTTCTATGTACCATTGTTAATAAAATAAGGATTTATGGGATTTCCAAATATTACATAGAGTTTTTGTTTATGCTGTTTTGGAATTGGAGGCATATAAAAGAGTTTTCTCATCAATTTGAGGCTATATAGCCTTAATACTTGACCTAAATTCAGAGTACAACAGGGTCCGAACGCCACAACAACTGAAACTGTCAAGCATGATATTAAATAAAAACTTGCTTTAGACAAAAAAGTTGTAGTGACTGAGAATCTTTGGTCCATTGATGCCAGCCAAGATTGCTTGCCTTTAGAAAATTATCCTCATATCATGTGTCCTTGCTTTTTTCTCTTGAAAATCACAGTATTCCTATTTATGCCAAATCTTTCGGTTGAGCGTGAATTGGTAGTGCAGGATTGTTGCATATAAATGTGGACAGGGTGGAATTAGTGAGACATCTCCAAAATGTCAAGTGAATTAGGGGAAATCTCCAATGCATATTAAGACTCATTTGTCTTGGCCGCAGTGAGAATCCCACGCAGTGACACCGGGATCCAGAGCGTCCCTGGTTGTCTCTAACATATAGCAACAAGCAGCCTCATCCATCACGACTGAATGTGACACACTGTGCCTGGATGACTGTTGGCCTCTATCTACTCCTTTCTTATGCCCCTCTGTTTCTCGGTAACACATGCATGATTTTTTTTTTTTTTTTGCAAATGGTCACATCAATCAATGACATCAATGACATTACAAGAGAGGGAGCATTTTATGCTGGGGTGCTTATTGCACTGCCATTTGCCTTTTATGTCAAAGCACTTGAGGTCAACTTGCTGTTGTTAAATGTTCCTTATAAATAAAAGTGACTGGACCTTGTATCTAAGGGGATGCTGTTAGGCATGGCAACAGCTGTACAGCTGTTCATCACTGCACTCAGTCAGGTTCGGCAAACTCTGCAACTCTAAGTCTTTTCAAAATTATTCTAGTAAACTTGAGACATTGATTTTCTTGTTGGGTTTTTCCCACAAACCTATCACGTTTGGTTGGTTCTTTGTCAATGTCCTGGGTCTGGTGACCAAGTGTTTTTGTGTTGATCATTAATATTCTCTATTTTGTGGTTCTCAAAAGACTAAAGTCTTTTGTATTTGTAGCTCCCGAAGTTAGCTTGTGGATGTTGTGATTTCTAGGCTTTCGATTTTGTGACTGTGCCTCCCCTGAATTCCTTGTGTCTTGTCTGGTCACCCTGGTTCTCGATGTTCGCATATTTCCTGTTTTACTTTGACAGTCCTGTGTTAGTGTATTCTGTTTTGTTTCCTCCCTGTCTTCCGTGTGTGATTAGTTCCAGCTGTTGATAGGTTCGTAGCATAAACCTATTCGCTGGAACGTTCAAGACAATTCTACTACACAGCAAAAGCAAGACACAAGTAGGCAAAGTTCTTTGTGTTACTCATGCATGAGGGAGAGGACTGGACGAGCGCCGTTCCTTCGCTTGACCCCAGTTGCTCTCGTCTGCTCCCTTGTAACACTGCTCTTTTATTGAGGTTACATGAATATGCATAGGTTCATTAACATATGAGTCTAACATAGGTATACATGTTTACATGTAGACAAAGAGTACCGTCCGTGTGTGTGTGTGTGTGTGTGTGTGTGTGCGTGTGTGTGTGTGTGTGTGTGTGTGTGTGGTCAAGATGTGACCCCATAAATGACTTCCCTAATCCTGGTGGTCTGGAAGTCCAGCCGTTCATCTAAACAAAAGGCACTTAGACTAAAACAGATATACTTGTGTTTGCTATACCATAAAACAGTAAAAGAAGGTACGACCTCTTCTCGTGACCCCAGGATGTGAGTGTGTATGCCAGAACACTCTGGAAGGCACACAGAGTCTTTACAGACTGCTAAGGATCAAACCTCTATCAATATGCAATTGATTATAAAACTCTAAGCATATATGAGTAAATATTTCTAAGCATAAATGACAATCCAATAATATAAACCTGACAGCTGTGTTCCCTCCTGTTCCTCATTTCCTTGTTACCCTCATGTGTATTTAGTCCTCTGTCTTCCTTCGTCTGTTGCTGGTTCGTCTGAGTTTCTCCCTCCGTGTTTCAAGGTTTCATGCAGTGTTTTCTGTTTAGGTTTTCCAGTATAGGTTTCTTAGTTCCATTCTTGTTGTTCTTTGCTTTTTGTTTGTACCTTTATCCAGCCAAATAAAAGGCTCGCTTTTTCTTAACATCCACCTCAGCTCGTGTCTGCTTTTGGGTCCTCTCTCCTTGCCATCTGCCTATGCAGAAGTGACATTCTTGGTTATTTGATTACTCTTTTATTTTGAAAACCACTTTTCTGATTTGTTTATCTTTAGTCACATCTTTACTTCCTGCCTGTTTTTTTCTTTTGTTTTGTGTTAGTTTTGTTCCAATAGTTCATTGGTTCATTACTCCTTTATGTAGTTGAGTATCTTCCTCTTTTAGCCTGTGGTTTTCAGGATTTTTGAACAGTTTTTTGTGCTTATGATTCTGCTTCTGTGTGAGAAGTAAAAATTATGTGGGTGAGCAATGGAAATGTCATTATTTTCATTATTTTCCTATTACTGACCAAGTGTCTCCATGCTGTCACTAGAAGTAAATGCTTCAAGACACTGAAAAATTAGCTCACTTAGCAGTGCTCATTCATTTAAGATGCAGTAACAGCGTTGCACTTGAACCCCTGATTGTATTCCAGTTTCATTACTACATAAACTATAAACTATTACATCAATACTGAGTTTGCTGTGTGTGCTTGTAAAACACACGGAGCTACTAAACAACAGATTTGTAACTATAAGAGCAGGCACATTCATGCAGTCGCACTTCAGTGATGTCCTTCCTTCCTTCCTTCCTTCCTTCCTTCCTTCTTTCCTTCCTACTGTAGGTTGGTAGGTAGGTAGGCGGGTGGGTGGGAGAATAGGTATTTATATTTTTCTATACATCTTTGAACATGACTGAACAGGCAACACAATTCTTTTGACACGATGCAGTTTATTCCATAAGCAATGGCTGCGTGCTGTTTAGCAAGTATCAAGAAATCATTTACTGTTATTATGTATTAATGAGCTCTGTTTTCACCTAGGCCAAAAAGCCTTTCTGCCTGTGGTAAGTATAAGTGCAGAAGAGAAGCAAGGGTAAATAATAAAACTGATGATGCCTTTTCTTTGTAGGTTTCCAGAAAACCAATAAAACCCATCAATCCATTGCCATCCACTACAACTGTGTGAGTACTGAGAGCCACCTCATCATAGGCAGCTGGTGGTGGAGCCAGTGGTCTAGTTCACTGGCAATACATTGTCACTGAAAAGGGTGAAAAATAATAAGATGAAGTAACTGAAAACACACCAGACAAACCTTAAAACAAATAAAAAACAAAGACGTATTTATCCAAGTATAAAGAATTTCATTTAATATTTAGATTTTTATAAAGTTTGAACATTTGAGTTTGCGTACATTTTCTGCACGAATGCCCAGAAATATTATTTTCTGTCATATTGTCACAATGGCGGATTCTCACATCAAACACAGCCAAAGTTTCAGATAGTAAGTCTGCAAATCTGCTCGTAATCCTGCGTTTGCATTTAGAATCAAGAGGTCCACTCTTTTAATAATAACTGCATTTAAACCTACAAGTAGAATAAATTCTGGAAGGATTCTTTAACTCTTCGATATAGGAAGTCACACAGAATGAGGCTTTGTATACAGTGTGAAAACTTGGCTCATCAGGTTTGCGTGCCTTTGTCTTTAACACTTCGTTTATTAACTGCTCATATTTGGCAGGCCCACTAAAATCTCATCTCCTGATCTTCTGAAACATTGAAAAAATGTCTTTAATACCAGGCATCAAATACATGTACTTTACAGCAGGTGCAGAAACAATAAAGTAACTCTCATCTTGTCTTAATAATGGAGAGAACGAGTCTGCAGGCACAGAACTCCTCAGAGATTGACAGGGATGTCATTTGTGCTGCTCAGCTTTTTGGGGGTGTCAACAGCTTCAGGGCTTGTTTTCTGCAAATCCAATTTATTCAATAGTTGAATACACCGCTACAAGTTCAGCCAACCATGTATTTACAGTCTCCTCATTATCTGAAGTATTTTTCTGCTCTTAAAAAGCTAAACTTACTGAACATTTTTAAGTTCTTTATTTTGTTTGTATTAAGGGCCTAAAGACCTGAGCTGACCATTAAAGTTCTCATCATAGATGACTGACTGCTACTCTCTGAGTCTAATATTTCCATCTCTCTTTCATAGAGACAGCTTCCACACCAAAAGCCAAAGCCACACTAACACTCTGCACATATTGTGTTTGCTTGGCTTAGCAGGACTGTGAAGCCATGTTGCCTTTCCCATTCTCTCTCTACCTTATGCCTGTTGTACTAACTTTTTTTTTTTGTCCTTTTCTTTCTTCCCTCTCTTGCTGTTTCTTTCACTAGTTGTCCCTGTTTGGGTCACTATCCATCTCAATATGTCTCCCCAAATCCACCTGCTGTCATCTCCTCACTATAAGGAGGATCAGGGGAGTGTGTGCACATGTTAGTGTGTGTGTGTGTGTGTGTGTGCGTATGTGTGTGTATATGTGACCTGATTTTTAACAACGTATAGACGCCCACAACTGCTGGACACATTAGCAACTGTGTATTCTGTGCCATTAGTGTGCACTGGAAAGTAAGTCGAGGTCAAAGTTAGACGTGTCCAAAACAAGAAAAAAAAAAAAGAAGTTTTAGCAAATGTCTGTTATTGTTTCTACACATAAACAATGTAAACTGGAGGAGCACACTATTTATATACACCTGCGCCTGCTGCGAGGGCAAAGCTAAGTCACCGCCACCATTTTTAAAATGTTGTTTTCATTGCAGCACTGCACAGAAATGAAACCTTGATGTCCTGCCCCACAGTATTCCCCAACTGTACTTGAAACTATATTTATCCCAAACTATAACAGCAGTGTTCAATATTTGAAAGAAAAGGAACAGACAGTCAACAGATATAAAATGCTCCACTAGCAGCCTGTGCTGACCAGAATACAATAGCCAATTTTGTTTTCAAAAAAGAAGAAAATAAACAGCCTTGTTTCCCATTTCTCCACAAATTAGCATGTTTGTTGAATCGGGAAATTCCAGATATTAGAAGGTATCAGACTGGTCTTCAGAAGTGCACTGCCTAGTCATTCATACAGGAGCTTTCAGGGACTGTCCACCAGCAAATCCCAAACAGGAATGCTTTTATAGGTGGAGGGCACTAACTTTTTTTTTTCCTCCTGATCTTTTATGACTTTTTTTCACTAGTTTTTCACCCCTCAGACTGTCCAGGAGCTCACTGAGGCCCTGGTCCAGGTCTGGAAGGAGACCCCCCAGGACACCATCTACCATCTCATTAGGAAATTTCTTCAAAATTCTGCATCTGCATCTATGTATTACTTACACACAACGTCTCACATTTGACGTCTGTTTTGTGAGTGAATATTACACATATACTATCAGTTACAGAGTTCTTGTCCTCTGCAAGTGATGCTTTTTCCCCCGAACCATGCAAGGATAAACAGCCCGTGGATGATGAGACTAAGCTTTCCAATGCTGTTACCTTCCACATTTTTTTACCTTATATGTAGCAGACACCGTCCAGTTGTGTAAGCATTTTTTTTCATACTGATCTTTTATTTATAAGAATGAATCCCTCTGGAATGACACTGAGCCGGCCCGTTCTGAGAAACCACTGACCAAGGAAGATGAACAAAGCAAAAAAGAAAATAAAGTCATACCTCACATTGGACCTCGGTGTGGTAAATCCCTCGTGTGGTACCAAGCAGGGGTAAGTTCAGAGGATGCTGCTGGATGGTTCTCAGTACATTTTTTCCCCTTTAATATTGTGTTATAATCTTTTTGCCTATAAAAATCAACCATTGAGAACAAATTAAATTTGAAGTTAAAGGCATGCTGGCATGGTGGTTAGCACTGTTGCCGCACAGCAAGAAGGTCCTAGGTTCAATTCCACCATCAGGCCGGGGTCTTTCTGTGCATGTTCTCCCTGTGTTTGCGTGGGTTCTCCCCAGGTACTCTGGCTTCCTACCTGTCCATGGGGTACCCTGCCTCTTGCCCCATGACAGCAGAGATAAGCTCCAGCGACCCTGAAAAGTATAAGCGGAAGCAAATGAATGGATAAAATAAAAACATCAGTCACACTCCAAAAATGAAATCAAAATAAAGTTATTAAAAAGACACTGGCTATTTGCTATTCTTCAAAGATACTCTTGAAGCTCTGTGCAAAGTGTATAATCAGGGATTATCTTCACTTTGAATGAAACATTGTTAAACATCTGAAAGGCAACATATATCACACAATATCTTTGCAAACAGCAAAAAACTACAGCTACAAAAAAATAGTAGCCCCTACAAGTTAAAATAGCACCACCTATTTTAACTTCTATGCTGCGCCGCCTTGTTAATTTCAATATTCATGTGCCCATTGTTGTGTCTTTCAGTAATGCCTACAGATTGCCCAGTTTAAAGAGCACCCCATGCTGATAGCTTTAATTAAATGGGGAATGCTTAAGTGCAGCCTGAGTGACTAATGCTGTTCCCCTGATGTTAAGGTTACCATCTGAGGTCCGGTGGGAGTGGGCTCTCATCAATACCTCAGCATGTTCTCAGTAGATAAGTGCTAGCTTTTGCTCCCCTTAGACACAGAAACATCAAGTAGTAACGAATGACCACATGACACATGCTTGCAACAATTTTCGACTTATTTTTAACGCAATTGACAATTAGATTTTGGCCAATCAGTCTGTTTTTAATCATGTAAAGTTACTTTTCATTTAATTCAGAGTGCTGTGTAGCCAAAGCCCTTGGTCTTGACATATGCCTCCTAATTCATTTGATGAGTCCTGGGCAATCATGCCTTCAGGCTCTTATCCAGTGGGACTTTTAATTTAATGGAAGTTTTTTTTAATGATGTCCAAATAGAGGGGCCAGCTGTTTTATCCTGTCTTTCTACCAAAAGGAGATGAAAGTGGAATTTCAAATTATATTTCAAATCGTTATTTTGGGGATATTGTGAGTAATAATATTTATGTACAAGAAGATCTAAACCAAAACCAAAAATGAATGCGAGACTCTGGGTGTCTTTGTTGCTCCTAGCGACAAGTGCTTCCTCATAAATGTACCTCGAGTCAGATTTATGAGTCTTCATCAAGGTGTTCCCAACCAAGAAGCTTCCATTTCACAATTAAATTTATAGCTTAGCGTAGTGGCTCACTTGTTGAGTGTTACTTAGCCCCACTGTGACGCAAGAACTAAAGTGTGTGTCACACAGACTGTGCCATGCATTCATTATGTGCATTAAACAATCAAGCTGTGATGGGGGAAAAACCCAGTCGCATCAAGGACAAAGTCTAGAGTGAAAATACAAATTTGTTATAACCCTAAAATATTAGGTGACTACCATACCACTGCTGAAAAGGAAAGGATAAATCCAGTCTCTCTTCACATTTGTTCCATGTTGTCTTTACTATCAACAGTATTGCAACAATTTGCATCAGAGATGGAAAGGGAAAAATTATAATCAGGCTGTGCTGAAGAGTCAGTCTATGGGGTCTATACATGTCTTCAGCCCTGATACATCTCCAGGAGTATCCGTGACAGAAAGTACCCTGCAGTCTCCATGACAACCTAATGAAAAAAAACATGCACAGACTGTATATACTGTAAAAGTTGGATGTAGCCACGGTCCCTTGCTGAAACCTGGAGCTGAGCATCTTTGAGTTTTTGAAACCAGATGAGATGAGCGAGGGCTGAATGCGGTCAAGGAACATAGCATGCTCGTAGTAACTTCCACATTCAGCTATCACAGACAGATGAAGCTGCCATTGAAAATAAGATTAGAGAATTAAATGGTGATAACTTCACAAAATGTGTTTATTTTCACACCTGCGAACGCCTCAGCTGTCTCTGTCCATGTTTTTTTTTTTTATTGTCCACATCTGTCTTTTCTTTTTGAAAGAGCAAAAAATATGATTCATCCAATTTGGATGCCAGCTGTGATAATAATTACAAGGTGAGTTTGTCTCTGTTGGCGGAAATGGAGAAGACGTCGAGATATTAAAGATGGATGAGCGATAATTGTGCTGCTGAGCTTGACGAGACATCCTGGGGTTGCCTATCGTGTTGTCCCCCACCACCCACTGTGATGTGAGATGTACATGGCAGCACTGCCAACATTTTCCTGTAAAAATGTAGTTAGGTTTATAAAGTTTAGCATTAATTGTTTGATTTTTTTTCTTAAGCTGTGTATTTAAACCAAGGACAGGTGGTGCATGCACCATTTGGCTCATGGGCGGTCAGTACCTCATTTCTAATAACCAGGGTCAGTTAAATTCCTGCTAAATTACTGCTTTATATATGATGTTTGAATTGGCTGAGCAGTGCATATTGGAATATCCAGTAGGCTAGTAAAAGGTGGGAATATATCTCAGCAGTGCAGCAATTTCTGAAGAGTACCTTGAATGCATTAGTGCTTTTCTTGCATATAGCCTTTCCAGGAAGACAGATAATTATGAATCTCGCACTATGTTAAACCTCAAGATTTTTATATTATACAGCATACAGCAGAGCTCTTCCAAGTAACTCTAATGCATCAGTGGTCAGACCACATCTTGCTTGTTTTCTCTGTAAGAGTGCCTTAAGTCATTTTGAATCTGAAAGTGTCAAGAAAAAGCAAAGAGGCTATGAAATGTGCTGAGTTTGGTATTCCCATATCCAGCATTTCTCATTTCATGTCATTCACAACATCTTAAAAAAAGATACAGGATTATGGGGATTGCAATTCAAAACCAAAATTTTTGAATTGCAATCAATTCAAAAATTTGGATTGCAAATCCAAATTTGCAATCCAAATCCCGTCTCATCTTCTTTTGGGATGGTGAGCCAAAAGCTGGGAAAAACCGCACGTTTATCAGACCAGATCTTTAAAAGTTGAAGGACTCTATGCTGACCATCCTTTTTCAGATCCTTCAGGCAAGCATTGTGTATATGTGTGTATTCCTGTGTGACCTTTTATGGCCAAAGAAGCAGCTTACACGTTTTGGGATACTGTACGGCTTAAAGGTACATGTTTCCAAAGGCAACGATAGACTACAAATGAATTCACCATCATCAAATATGGAATGGGAAACAGGATGATACTTTTAACAATAATTTACTGAAAAAAGAGATTACACCTGAGAAGCTGCTAGTGATAAAGACTTACGTGTGAGACGAAGTTAATTATTAAAACCAACTTCTTTAAAATATTGCCCTACTAATGCTTCCCGCAGAAGTTGCATGCTGTGAACAAAGTTAGATAACAATGTATTACCTTTAAATGTCATACTTATGGCTCTGGAGAAACATCTCCAAAGTCGAATATGGATGTTGTCAGAGTTAACTGTGAAACACCTGTACCTTGTGACGTAACCATTCAGCATGGGGCTAATGAATGAAACTAAGGAAAGAAATGCTTTTAATAATGTAACTAAAGCCGTGGCATTACCAGAAGCATTGAGGATAATTTATGGACATATTAATGCTAGGTGCTCCATATATTTAAATAAAAGCTGAATGGTGCATATCACTGCCATCATCTTAGGCTTTGTTTCTTTTATTTTAGATTGTATTTTGTTTCTCCCAATCTCACATACCCTTTAAAAACCTGCCAATTAACTAATTAACTGAACAAATTACTTTATTTTCAGTACATATAATATTTATGTCTCTATGCAATATTAATATTCAATTCCACTTAATTCAGTTCACTTTTATTTAAATAGCGCAAAATCAAAATAACACTTGCCTCAAGGCATTTTATATTGTAACGTGAAGACCCTACAATAATACAAAGAGAACAGAGAAAACCCCAACAAGCATATGACCCCCTATGAACAAGCGCTTTAGCAACAGTGGGAAGGAAAAACTCCCTTTTAACAGGAAGAAAGCCCCAGCAGACCCAGGCTTAGGGAGGGCGGCCATCTGCAGCGACCAGTTGGGGTGAGGTGAGGAAGACAGGAGAGAGATTAATAAAAACACACACAATAAAAAGAATATACACTATGATCTCCGTGTTCTACATGGCCACCTCTCATAATGTAGCTAAGGTTCACTAATAACTCTTTAACCTTCAGATGATTACGGCTCAAGCCTCATGCAGGTACGTAATGAAACTGTACAGTTACCTTCTGTCGACTCAGTTCAAATCAGTGCTGTGTGTATACTTTTTAGCCTTGTTCCACATGCACATTTATATACCTACTGTTTAAGCTTTGAGTGGAGGTTTTGCTCCAGTGCTCTCAGTGCCAGTTCATATTGAACAGCAGGCAATATTCGTTTTTAATTCGTTTTTAATTGCTAACAATTTATTTTTCTGTGCTTTGCTCATAATTTTGAATTCAAACCAGTTTAACTATTTGTAAAGTCAGATCTTGCCAACATCATGTTGTTATATTTCAACTCAGCCTCCAAAACTTTCTGAAAACTTTAGTTCCTGGTAGTAATTCATGTTATGTTTTCCTCTCTGCAACAGATTCAAGCAGCTTTTACAATAGAAATGAAATCATCTTTATCCAGATGATTTCATTTCAGTAAAATCATTGACTTGAGTTATTATGTCTTTGCATGACTTTGTATGCTATTCATGGTTGCATCAGAAATCTGTACATACTTGTTTCACCTCCCTGTGCAGTCTTTGACAGCTGTGCACTTCACACTTCACACTGGAATTGCTCCAAGCCCTTCAATTTGCCTATTTTAATGTCTTCACATCTTTTATGTGAGCTTCAGTTCATATGCTCTGACCTCCTCCCATTCTCGGCCTTCTTCATTCACGTTTATCTCATTTCTTATTTAAAACAGCTGACTGGTTCTCTGACCTTCAGCTTGTCATTCTCCTCACATGTGACTATCAAGGGAATAAAAAGAAGGACCTCCACTCCCCCCCACCCAAAAGCCTTTAGAGCCTTCAGACTTCACTGGCTTTATTCAAACACTGTCTCTATCCACAAATGCTACTAAATGGCCCATGCTTAGAGAGCTTTGCAGCTCGTTTGAACCTCTGTGAAATTACATTAACTCAACATACGCCAATCAAGCCTCCCTCCAGAATTAATCACTAAATCAGGCCAGGTCACCACGCACACACTTTAACTTCTGCCAAGCTGTTAATTAGAGCTGGCGTATCGCCAATGAAATAATCAAGGCATCAATAAATTATCAAATCATTTCCTATCCGAGACAAAACCCTGCATTATTCTCCACCTCACAATCACACTGCCATTTTTATGCTGCTTAATTTTTCATTTGTTTGTTTTCTCTCTTTCTCTGTTATTTGTACCGCTCTTACCCTTCTCTTCTTCTCTTTTATTCCAGGTGAATAAAATTTTAATGTTACTGACGGTGTGCAAAGCCATTAGGATGAGTGCATTGCAACCAGCTTCTGAGAATTTGACAATCCCTTCAGATGATTAATAACCCTGAAGTCATTGCCAGACTGAAGCATCTGATGGTCTGCTTGAAAGATAAAGTCCAATAGCCCAATAGCAATCAAATCTGCATCTATTAGATTGCTACCACTGGCTCAACATATCCTGATGACAGATCCTCCTCCTGCCGACTAAAGAATTGGCTGACGGTTCCTCCCTTTTTGCTGCTTAGCCAAAATGGTGGCCATCAAAGGCTAGGCTTTGTGACCATCCGGGTACTCAAAGTGCATTTCATGTAGCCACTGTGAAAGCACTGGTGCAGTTAGAATAAAAAGTTGAATTCGATCCACACAATTATTCTGAATCTGTATGGATTATCCATGTTACTCTGTGGCCTAATTCATGCTTTACCTTCCAAATGCAAGAGTGCAAACTACTGTGGTTCATAGAAATAGCATACATGATTATGCATTGTGTCTAGCTTCTGTAAATACGTAAATATTTAATGCGTTGTGTCAAGCAGATATACAGTCTGCTTGGTCTCTATGGTTTCCAACTACGGAAATCATTGTATTAAGTATTTCTTTTAGAAATTGTCCAGTTTCTGGTCTTGTGATGTGGTTGCCACAATGAAATCATTGCCTGCAAGGTCAGCTTTCACCCAAGTCCATGTCTACACAGCTCTTGGTAGTCATTTTAGCTCAGTGTGTGCTCAATGAAAACTCTTTTCCATGTGTGTTTTACATGAATATTGTTTATTTAAGCTCCTCTTATAAATAGAAAACTTTTATTGTTCTCTATTATCATTGCTTCGTTGTTTACTTGGAGTTTAATTATTTTTGTTAGCTTTGAGTGAAATTATGTGCTGTTCATAAATAAGGATTTATTGGGCGACGTTGATGATGGGCTCAGCAACTCTTTTCTTTTTCTTTTTAATGATTTTGGGTTGTCTTATTTATCTTGTTTAATGCTGTAGCTTTGTTAAGACAAATGAGTGCAATCCTTATATGGTAGTATTTGTATAAGTCGGGGTGTAAACTTAAATACATTTGCAAATGCGCATATGTGCATTCGCAGAACCTCTTGAAATTCTAAATATAGTCAAACAGAGCAGGAAGGGCAGAGAAGGATGTGATGCAGATGATGCACTGCATCGCATTCCCTAATGTCCCTGAAGATTCACTAATTTGTGTGAAGTTATATAAATAGTTGAGGAATAATGATTGGCATCTGATATTATTAGACTTAAAGTATGATATGAATATCTGTCAGCTTCATTTTACAGTTTCAGTCTTCACATTACCCATGATGACAGATCTATTCAGTTTTACCTTAAGAGCACAAACAAATTTTTAAAAAGTTGGGACACTGTGTAAAAAGTAAATAGACCTGAATCAAATTATCTCCAAGTCATTTAAATCCTAAATTTAATTTTTTAAGGGTCATAACTTTTGAAAAAACATACTCATAATGAAATTAAATGTAAGCAAACATTTGTGTTGTGCATTCATGATGCATATTTAATAATATAAAATGTTATATTGCATATTGAAGATGGTCATCCATTTGTTACTGTGGTCCTGTTTCTAAGTTTTACAGGGGAGATGACACAAACACAGGAGACTGTTCCAAAACAGGTCATGCACAGGAAGTCAATGGAATATGTAATACACATGAAGAATTACTTAAAAACACAATAAAGAACACAAATTGAACATTTGTTACAAATTAGTTTCTGGAGTCTGGTTTTGACGCCTCAAAATGAGAAATTTCACCATCTCAGCCTATGAAACAAAAGAGGGATGGGTCTGACTGTGCAACTGCACGCTCGTTGGCTAACAACTTGTCATTCATAAGTCTTCCTTGTTTGAACATAGAATTACCAAGATTATTAGTTAATTTTTATTTAATATGAAATTAAAAGACTGTAAACTCAGCTGGAAGGTTTTACAGGGGTTGTCTGAAAGACATTTTTCAAAGACTTTGTCCCAACTCCTGCTGGCAATAAAAAAGAATGCAGGTTTGAGGTACTCCCATTATGGTTTTATTTTTTGGACCCAGAAGCTACATTCATCTCTTACAGCAGTGGTCCCCAACCCCCGGGCCAAAGACCGCTACCGGTCCATGAGAGTTGAGGCTCGGGTGTGAAATTTATGGTTTTCAGGGTTTTTATCATTAACTCGGTTTCCCTGGGTCTTTTCCCGTGTTGTAGTTGTGTGCCTTATTTTGAAAAAAATATTTACGCGTTACCACAGTGACCAGAGATCATTAAGTGGCAGAGAGGAGGACGTTACTCTCAATGTTGTTGGCGCATTTCAGGAGGGCGCTGCTAATAAAGCTATACAATTACACAGTGAATTCGTGTTTATTATTATATTTACAAAATACCACAGTTTTTGACTTGGTCATATCATTTTATTTTGTTGTATTTATCCGTGACACCTTAAAGGCCAGTCCGTGAAAATATTGTCTGATATTAAACCGGTCTGTGGTGCAAAAAAGGTTGGGGACCGCTGCACTACAGCGTATAGAGTTGATCATATTGTCCTTCCATGCAAAAAGCATACCTTGTTTTTTCCTCCTCTCAATGATTATTCTTGAAAGGAATTGTTTATTGAATTAATAATGAACTCAATAGAATCTGATTTAGTAAAGCACTATTGTCTCATGTCCTTCTTTTGTATACAGTCTATATGAACTCTAGAAGTAGTTTGTATTAAATTTGTTTACATTTGAAATGAATGTAAAGCTTCTCATTCGTTTTTGAATCTGCATTGTTTCAATAAGGCATTCAGTCTACTTTGAATCTGCACTGAAAGAAACGAGCTCTGAGTTGCTTCTGTTACTGGGTTACAGTTGTCAAACTTCATAATCGATCATATTTCACCACAGAAAGATGAAAAATTTCTGACCTTCCCCCATGTGAACTCAAATCTCTTCTCTATTGAAAAATGAAGCAGCCTAGGCAATTACTACATTGTACACTGTAAGCAATTCAAGGACTATGTATTCAATAACGCCCACAAGCTACAGCAGTTTTTACCTGACATTATACACTTCTTTGTGTCCCTAATGGAAGATTGATCTAGCTGAAGCAGTGTTAACATGAATATTGTAAAATCATCCTCAGTGCTCGAAATAAATGATTTTGTTTATTTTACTAACTCAGCAGTTGTCAGACATTTTCTACCATGTTTGACTTCAGAAGTTAAAAAAAAATCATACCCCATTAACATTAAAAATAATTTAACTTAAATATTATTGACATAAAAGGTAAACAAGATAGAGTCAATAAACTCTTTATTTTTCCCTTAAAAGAGTCAACTATGTGTCATTCTGTATTTTTACGTTTCTCATCATGACCATCAAGACATTGTTTCCCTGACTGTGCATTAATCGATGCCACTGATAGAAACACCTTTCATATTCACTGTGTATAGTGTTTTTACAGTGTCTGTGGATGGGGAGCAGTGATTACATCAAACCATTAATTACTGCTCTTTCATGACACATACGCATATTATTTAGTTTCTTCATGGAAATTTTTATCATTTGGTGTGAAACATATCCTGATATGACACAATCAAGTCGCACTGTATCATAATGAGGAAGGTGATTTTTGGCTTTTGTAGGTAGCACAGAACAAAATGAAATAGGAAAATGAGCACAACAATAATTCATGCAAGACGAAAAGTCAAGCTCTGTCAATCACAGAATATGCTGGCTCAGATTAAACTGCTTAAGCTGCTCTTGCCTGCCTGTTGTTGCTGCTTTGTCTAAAAGACGCTTTGCTATCCACCTCTACCCCAGCTCCTCAATTTAATTTGGTGTCTGACTTATCAGTGTGATATTTGTTATCCTTAAATCCTGCTCTGTTTCTTACCGTAGTGGAGAGTATTCCACGTGCTCTTCCCGCCTTGGGTTTTCCATTTATGTGCATGGAAAGAAGAGCTCTCAACGCCTTAGGCTTTCCACGCTTGCACGTGGAAGGAAGAACAGAAGCATACTGTCACATATAATTAGGCTTTTTCAGTTTCAAACAAGACTATCTAAAGTGGTCCTGACTGAAATAGCATTTCTCAGTAGTTTGATTTTATTGATTATATCTGCTTCATGAAACCTTCACAGAAGCAGAGCAGAGGATGCTAAAGAAAAGACGGTAAGGTCAGTGAGTCAGATTCAAATACTCTTTAGAGTGTGGCCAAGTGGAGCCTCCAAGAGAGATCACCTCCAATGAAATCCACCATACCTTTGTCTTAAGCTTAACCACAGTAAAAAAAAAAAAAAAAATAGCTGGCTTTGGCTTTGGAGCTGCATTTTTTATTCTATTGTCTTACGAGAAAAATATGTTTGGTCACAACTCACAAATAGCCTGTGGAATACATGTAAGCAAGGTGTTCACATGCAAGTAAAGTTACAAATAATTATGCCAATTTATTGCCAGCTAATTAGTAAAGTCAGGCTATATATCAATGAATGTGTCATATCCCACCTCCGGTCTGATAAATGGACGACTGGCTTTCAGGGAATTAAAATCAATTCTGCAATTTTCTGATGATTGATGAAAAGCATCTGTCCATTCATACACGTCTGTCCTATACCTGATTATGTATGTTGTGGTGTATGCATTTATTGGTTTCACCTATTTACAGCTTAATATTAGAGCCACACTCTTATGCCGGCTGAGTATAATGAAAATCCACTGCAATCATGAAGCAGTAAAGATTGCCTCTTGCCTTGTCTTGTTGAAATGCAGCCTGCATGTAATCAATGCAAATTGTGATATATGTTGCCCAATCTTATACTTACACAGCCAGTATTTCCTACCTCCACTGACCTGTGTGTCTGTATGTACACAGAGAAAGAGAGAGAAAGGAAGGTCACCAGTCTCTGCCCTTGTTGGACATTGATGACTTCTTGCTGATGCTATTTAACACTATAGGGAATACATAAATAAATGTTTACATGGACATTACCAGGCCAGACCTGGACACAAACACGGGTAGAGTCAAGGACACAGAGTCACTTCTGACAAAATATGGTTAAAAAAAGAGCTCATGAAATAACAAAAAACATAAATTAATTTACTTATACATGCAAAGTGCAATCTGTTCAGTGAGCACAAGCGTCATTTTCAGAAAATCTGACACTGTAAATGCGACAGAGTGGTTTAGGTGTTGATGAGGCTACTGGAAGAGCTACATTTTGAATCCTTTTCTGTCTGTGCAACACAGTGGTGAAACATGTCAGCACGCATGCAGTCCATCTGTTCTCGGTTTCTCTCTTGAGAGCACTTTTGTAATATTCGAGTCACTATTGGGTTTATTGATTGGCAGCTTTTCCACCATCCATCATCAAAGGGTGAGTCTCCTACGTGTGTACAGACTGTTTAAATTCCAATCCTCTCATCTTTGAATGAATGTCCTGTGCAGATTTAGCCAAGCAGTCCTGAGGATTCAGATTAAGATTAGCTGTGGTGTCATGTTTTTAATTAGTGTTTTCCACAGCAAAACACAGACTTTCATTGTTTTTTAAGTTATTTGCCTTATAGAATCAGTTGTAAGTCCTTGTGTCTGCTGGTTGGTTGTCCTTTGGTCTACATTGTAGGTGCTTAAACTGATTGCAATTCTCCAGGTGCTACCAAGAGTAAACAAGCCTTAGGTGCTGTGTCACCATCACTTGACTTTTATTAATGGGCTACTCCATTTCTATTTGTATCACCCTTTCAACTAAAATCCTGGCCTCACAACACTTAACAAATTGGCTGATCCTGTGACCTGCCTTTGCTATTTCACTAACAATAAATGATGGCTGTTAACCAATACTAGTTAGGCTGTTCAATAATCTGATCAGGTAATAAATGTACTTTTTGCTGATGTAGACAGATAAGTAGGACAATAAGTGTGTAAGTATGTGTTAACCATGCTATATATTCAAAAGTATTTGGACGTGTCCATTTTTCCTGGCTTTTGCAGCACGTGTTTGATCTGTCACAACAACAAATGATTACAATAAACCATTTTGTTTATAGGTACCTTCGAAGACCTTCAAGACACTTTACATGCAATTAAGTGTCAAAATCAAAGTCTGGATTAAAAAAAGAAAATAGGAAAACACCAAAGACTTGAAAGTCTTTAAATAACAAATTGAACCAACAAACTAACAGAACAGACTATCTTTAAAAGATGTGTTTTAAGACTGGCTTTAGTTAAGGAGACAGTGGTCCTTAGTTCCAGTTAAGGGGACTTGTCTTTCTGTCTTTCCAGAAGTTCTTGGTTGCCATCTAGTGACAGATGTATTCCATTACACCATTTCCATCGCTAAAGACACCATTTCTCTTCATTTTAAAAAAGGCATCAAAAGACCGATTTTTAGTGATGCACAAAGTTTTATTTTTGAACAAGACAAAGGTGCAGTTACACAATGGTGCTGATCTACGGTATCATGTAAAACCCTACATGTCTTTTCAATGGGTTGTAAAAATCATGCCAGCAAGTTGCTTCCTGATTTTGCTGAAAAATATGGACCACGTATTAACAGTCTCTATTGAATTACACTTCCTTGGTTATAATGTAAATATTAAAATGTTGGCATTGGTTAATTTTAACAAGAACTGTTCATGCTTCAAAGGTTAGCATTATTAATGGCTAAATGTGCAACCTGAAACATCTGCTCTCAGGCCAAAGAACCTCCCATAACAATTTAAGTACACTACCATTATAAAATGTTAAAAATGAAATTGTTGATTTGTGGACTTCAAAAATTTTGGTGTGGAAATAAGGCAACAATTTTAAAGGATGAGTTCTTGATTGCGTTGCTTGCTCTTTATTGCATTTCCTCATTTAGTCTGAAACTGACGTAGCATCAGAGAATCTAAATGAAAGTTCAATGCACTGCAGGCTAAATACCATCATGTCAGTAACAAGTGAGAAAGTTTCACGTGCACTCAATCCAGCTTCAACACTGCATGCCTTGTGATAACAATACAAAATGTACAAGCAAATGCCCTTCCTGTTCCCATACCTGTGCAGCATTAAACATCTGCTCTTGTATTTAATGTGTATAGAATTTGATGAACATATTTACCCAGAAAAGAAGAGCTGTTGAAATTAGCAAGCTCAGGCTGCACTTACATGATTGGAATTCAAGCAAAGCTCCTTAGAAAAATTAAAACATAGCTTGAAACCAGTCATGCATGCACTTTTTTTTTTTTTTAAATTCACCACTCTCTCTTACTGTATAGAAGAAAAATACAGTTTGACTGTTTGTCACTGTTTGGTTTTTGCAGCCTACTTAACACAGTCCTTAAATCAATCATTTATCATGCCATGCAGGTGGTTCCTTAGTGTATCCTTACAGAAGTATTCAGTATTACTTTAAAGGGAGTTCTTCCATAGTATTACATAAATGCCAGGCTGAATTAATAATGAAGCATTTTTTTCTTTTTTTTTAAATCAGCAAGAATCTAACTGATCATCATAGCTAAAGTTTTGGCAACATAACACCTCAAGACACCCTAAGGTATAGAAGTTATCAAGACACTACGTTAACCACGTGATAAGATTTCAACAGTCTCGCGTTACAAACTCCAGCAAGCTTTTGAATGTTAAAGTGGTCAGTGTTTAACAGAAGACGTGCTGAAATGCTACTCATACGTCTCATAAGAGGAACCAAAATGGCAATTCTCTTTATTGTTTCATACAAATCCACACTGTGTAAGTGTCGTCTCACTAACTAAGTACCATAACGAAAAGGCTTCTTGTCAAAGTTAAAGAAAGGTTTCTAAACAGCTATTTAATCAAATTCTGAGTGGATACAAAAGTAACCGTAATCAAGCATAGCCAGTGAAGTGTTACATTACAAACTTAAATATTGATAAAGGATAATCCCGTTGTTTTTGTGAGAACTCGTTTTTACTGTTATCGCAAAAAGACAACCGCTCATAACCGCCCACTTGACCCAATATAGTCTGTATCAGCCATCATCTACAGTGAGCCTGTGGCCACGAGGTCTAATGATACGGTCATGTTGGCAATCGGGGCATCAGCCTCTGTCACAATCAGCAGGTCTGCCAGCAGAGCAGTCCTTTCTACTTAGGCCCAGCCCACCCCCTCTCTCCACCTGAGACCTCTCCGGTGAAAGACAGAGGCGAGGGAGCACAGAGGTCAGAGTCTGTGTCCGACTCCCCCTCTGCTAGCAATGGTCTGACCCTGGCACAGAGTGAAGGTCCACCTCCGGCTTCGGTCCCTGCTCCGGCTCCCCCTCCTAAGCCTGTAAAGAACGAGAGCCCAAAGAAGTCCTCCTTGGCTTGGGAGATGCTGAAGCCGCTGAACGAGCGCTCCAGCTCCTCATGGTCAACCGACGGGATGGAGAGGGATGTGTCACTATCTACTGCGGTGACCTCTCGATGGCACCTGTGCCTCCTGTTGCGCCTCTTGCTGTGGGAGCCGCTCTCTCTGCCGCTGCCACCCTGACCCGAAGAGGATCTGTCATGAGCTGGAGCAGGTGGAGGTGGGAGGCGGAACAGGGTGGGCGAATGGTCGCCGCTGCCACCTACTGGCGAAGGGGTGTTGGCCACGCTGCTGTTCCAGGCAGGCTGGCTGATGGGGTTTTGCAGCTGGTGCTGCCAGGAGGTAGAGGGGCGGCTGTTGCTCCCAGAGGGAGTACCAACTGATCTCGCCACGGATCGACCGAGTAAAGGGTCTTTCTTTTCCAAGGACCCGTCAGAGCATGGGACATCAGCTGCTGAGCATGTCTTCACCTCCTGTACCTCCTCTTTTTCCTCCTTCTCTTCTTTGCTCTCCTCGGGGCTGTGGTAAGGCGGGGCTGGATACGGCTCCCTGGAGTTGAAAAAAGCCTCTGTTTCGGAACGGGGGATACCCATACGCTGCACATACACATTAACCAGGAAGTCGAGTTTCCTGTCCATGCAGACCACCTGCAGAAAGACAGAAAACGGTGTTCCATCAGAGGAATCAACATAAGTTGATGTTGGCGGGAAAAGAAAAACATTCCAGACTGACCTTCACAGACCTGCGTGAAACATTCCTACCTGCTTTTCCACTTTGACCAGACGTCCCATCATACTCTGGTCCTCCACAGCATCTCCTTCACCTTTGGGACCTTTACCAACTATCTGGTCAACTCTAACATTTAGAGAAAATAGTGTCATATATTAGATTATAATATGATTATACAAGTGTATATTTATATGTATAGTAGATATGCTCTGTTTTGCCACAGGGTCTGACCCCAATATTTTTAACTCAAGAAGTTTAGGATGCCAAAATGTAGATTATTCTTGCATTGAAAAGTAATGAAATTATTTAAGGTGATGATTGTTGTCAAGCTGCAAATAAATATGTTTGAATGAATAAATGATGGCCTTACAGAAGGTGAACGTTTCCTGAGACACTACTGAGTTCAGGTGGATTGTGTGGACGCATGCATAATGTGAGTAAGACGATCTTTTTTTCCTTTTCTTTTTTTTCTTATAACAAAACAGAGACTAAACTGAAGGGACATTTTGTCTGCGGCCAAAATGCATCACTTGGCATGCTTCGGTGGTGCTTCATGCTTCATTTCCATTGCATCCTACTGGGGGAGCTCTCCCTCTGTCTTTCTGCTAAGAGAGCAAGCATTTAGCACTTCAAACCCCTCTTGAGCGAGGCCATGTGAAACGGCTCGTTAAGATTCAGTGAGCAAACGGCAAAATGTCTTTTTTTAGGCTTTCCTTGACAGCAGCTGATATCATTTGTCACCAGCGCTAACAGAACAACATCCTTAAAATGTTCTACGTAAAGCAGTCTGTTAAGCCATTTCACTTATTAACTATTGCACCTGCACCCCTGCTTTCATGTATCACAATCCCGCTAGCTCAATGAGACATGTCAATGGCTTGAACTCAAAAGGGGTTCCATCAATCGAACCAGTAAGGTAGCATGTAACTGCTACTATGGCATAAGGAGGATAATGCTGATAAAATGGTCATTCTAAAGGTGCAGTCTATTAACCTAACCTAGGAACTTCAGTGGACTTCTTATGGCGAGGTGTTGTTGGGGGAGGCGGCCCCACAATCATATCTATCCTGGCAAGGCACACAGAGACGATATGAGTGCAATGCAGAATGAAGCAACGTGGGAATCACATCAGGTATGGAGAACACGTCTGCAATATATTCCACACACGAGACATACGGTGAGTCTGGCTTGTTTCATGGATGGAAAGTGTGTGTGATTCACTGATGGAATATATTTCTTGTACATGTTAGACCTTCAGGGGATCAAGGTGTGAGGAGCTCGCTTGTAGGAGGGAAAACTGACATAGAAAACAATGTGAATTAGACATCAGTGTTACATCCAAAATCAATCTGTGGCACGTTCAGAGCTGAAGGAGTGACCGCTAATAGGACATAAAGCTACCGATATATGTAACAGATCTGAATACAACACATGTATCTGGATAAATGAAACAGGCAAATCAATGGCTTGTGTGTCACAACATGTGTGTATCCAGTGACCACTAAAAGCACTTTGTTAGTAGATGAAAGCTCCACTGTTATATTAAGCTAACTAAACTAACTACTGACACATATTTCTTAAAGAAATGACTAATTCAAGAGTAAAGGACTTCTTGCCTGGTCTGCAGGTTCTTAATGCGCGACAGCATGTCCAGGTGACCAGCGGAGTATTGCTCAATCACGTCCATGACATCGTAGGGTCGCAAGCTCTCTTTGAACCTCCTCTTTGACACCAGGAAGCTCATGATGCTGGGGGGGGGGGGGGGAGATGGGGCGAGACATCGTTGTTAAACGTGTCACGTGACAGGAAAACAAATGACCAGATCACAGCAGACATTTCAGAATAACTCCCAAGAATTCTCCTGCTCAAAACAAACAAAAAATGCAATGCGGAGTAAAATGCAAATGAAATATAACAAATCAAAGGTTTATTTATTTAAATGATTAATGCTTTAGGAAAATATGATTGGTACAAACTGAATGCACACCAAATAAAGTCATTTGATCACATTGATCAGATAACATTTTACACTGTACGTATGTAACAGAATTATATGGAAAATTTACATGTAACCAACTTAAAACCAACATTTTGGGCATAAATTTTTGGTAGCTGATGGTTGTCATCCATTTTACATTAAATATATATTTTGTCTCTCAAATATCCACAAATGTGTCCTTTGGCAGCTGTAATGCATGAGGTGAGACAGGTCTTTCATTCCCAACTTGTGAAAAGGGGCCTTTTGGTTTTTTATAAAATGTCATTTTTGCAATATGTAGCATAAAGTTGTGAAGAGCTCTATTTTAAACCACTTCTTTTAAACATAACCAAGCAGTTTATGATGACTAATCCTAAACCAATAGTTTTTGCTGTCTTCTGAATCACCACCACCTCCACATCCTACTAATGAGACCAGTTATTTCTGAGCATCTAATATCACTGAGGCTGATGCATCGAGGCACCAGCGTCAAACGACACATCATGCACATCTCTGGACGTCAGCAGCAGCCGACACCCTGGCATGGCAACCAGTGTTGGTCAAGTTCCTTGAAAATAGTAATTAGTTACTAATTACTGATTACCTCTCCAAGAAAGTAATCCCATTACTTTACTGATGACTTATTTTCAAAAGTAATTAGTTACTTTATTACTTAGTTACTTTTCTTTTTAAATACACAACCTGAATACATAATAAAGCAATAGACCTTTCAGCCCAATACTATTTTTTCTGCATAATCCATCATATAAAATCGAATCAAATGAAAAAGTCTCTTTTTAAAACTTGTCGGAATCTTTTAACTTAACCACATTCTAGCTAATAGTCCATCATTGTACATTATTTATTATTATTACTCCTAATACGCCTACTTCTTTAAACATTGAAATAGCTACACAGATGACCACAGATATTATTTTTACACTACATGAAATAACCAATCACAGAACCATAAAAACCTCTTATTCAGAGAATCCTTACCAGATTGCTCTGATTGCAACTTTCAAGCCTGGTGGTAACTCTTGAGTGAAGAATTCACAGTGGCAGCTCTTATCGTCACCAACTTCCTCTCCCGGAAGGCTCGCCTCTAGAAAGCAAATGCAAGGACACTCTTTTAAAAAAATATTACATCTGCTTCCGCATGACAAACGTCACCAGCAGAAGCAGAGCAGAGCCGTCGCTTTCAGCGCCAAAGGTGCAAGTGTCCCTGTTACAGTTGGTCTCAAGCCAGTTAGCCAGTTTGGGAGTGTGTGAGCAAGCTTCGTGGGACGACAGGTAAAAAGATTCAGTGCAGAATTGAAGGATAGTGCTGAGGTGATAAAGCTTTACTGTAACCTTCAAAGACAGGTACTCTCTTCCCACCACCAATTACAGATTAGCACTGGAAGGCTGGTCTACAGAATTTAAAGCATATTGCATGGAGTTGTCAAGGCCTAATTAGTGGAAATCAGAAATTTTCTGAGAATCTGGTAGGGAAAGTGAGGTCTCCTCATGCAAGCTAAAGCAAGGTTTGGGGGCATGTCTCTGGGTCAGTTTTGGATAATCTCGGCACCACTTGACTTGAACCCGTTTAGCTTAGCCTACTGCTACCATAAATACAAATGTATTACATGAGGTGCTCTAACAATCATAACAAGTAAATATAGAATAATTAGTTCCATGGGAGACTCTGCTAGACTCATGCCCTCAGTCATCACAGTGAGAAAAACAGCATAACAAAGGGTTCATGTCAAGTGAACATATCTCAGCAGATATCAGCATGCAGGTTTCTCAGACTGGGTGAAGCTGACTTGTCTTTGGATAATTTTCCCTATAGAAGTCAACCAACAAAATATCCCAATGCCTTACTTATTAAACCTTCAATTGCTGCAAAAAGAGAGAGAGGAGAGACATGGGAAAAGATTTGTTATGGATTCTAGCAGGATGAAAATGGCAGACAAATCAATTCCAAACATGGAAAACTGTGGAGTCTATTGAATGGTTTCTGGATCATGTTTGAACGGGCTGGTCTCTCTTCTCTTAGATTTAAGCTTACCAACTATATATGTTTCAAAGCTTTATATAACATGTATGGTAAACTATACAGCTAGACATTATAGACTATGTTACAGTCTTTACTGAAGACATGTCATGATGACTTGTCTAACCTGGAGAACTCTTCAGTCCAAAGTCTTCGTCCTGCATTTCAATCAGCACTTAAACATGCCATGAAGTGAAAGAAGAAAGACAGCTAATGAGAATTGGTTCACATTGCTTAACAGAAAGCAAAGAAATGGAGAGAGAAGAGAAATATTCTAATGATAGTGACACAGATGACACATGGATGCAGTGGGACTGTCTAGCACTAAATGATGACACCACACCACGACATCCAAAGTGACGGTCTCCTGAATGTGTTCTTAAAAATGTGATTTGTCATAGAAGTGACAAATTTTTGTATACATGAAGGGAACATACATGTCTGCATGATAACTCAGCTACAGTCTCCACATTGATTGCAACTCAAAGAGGTTTTGACAGTAACTTCTAAACTCACACAGCTGGTGAGCTGCTGACCTGGCACTGCTCTGCTACATGTTCACTGGCAGCAACTGAATGTTTGTCAGATAAACTGTTGATCACAAACAAGTTTTGCCAAAGTATTCTGTGGCTAAAAGTTTACTCGTCCTGGGCATGAATGTCATGGTAAGTTTTTGCTTTTATTGATTTCGATAAACTGTTCTTTTTCTAAGGTCAAGTGATTGTATAGCATATAACGGTATACCTGGTAGCTATCACCTAGCTTATGACATAATTGTGTCTGGATATTTAAACTTGTTTGTTTCCTGGTATGGACCTTATGGCTTTTAAGTAGAATTCCCAAATTTTCAATAAGCCTGAGTTTGGGGCTTTTGGAAGTATATTCAAAAAGCTTAATATCTTAATGTAATGTTAATACAGCTGAAAAATTTAGAGGCAGTCCTCATTTATTCATTTTATTCATCCTTTAAAGTACCAGTACTGCTGGCAGCAAAACAGCTACAGAGCATGATGCTACTGCCACCATGCTTGACAGCTCATACAGGGTTGTTAGGTTTGAACACCTCACCTTTAACTCCTCCAAACATCTCTTGTCACTGGGGCCAAATAGCTCAACCTTTGTCTTGTCTGACAATAAAACCTTCCTCCAGAAGGCATTTAGCTTGTCCATGTGGGCAGCTGCATATTTCAGTTGAGCTTGATGGGCTTGATTTTGAAACAGGAGCTTCTTCTTGGTTGGTACCCCCTCAGTCCACAGTGATGTAAAACTTGCTTCACTGTGTACCTTACAGCAGTTTCCAGTTAATGTCTGGTTTGAGCCTTTGTGGTTCCTGGGCTGTTCAGGAACATGCTAACTAATTTCCTCTTGTCTTATCTGAGGGTGACAGTCTGGGTCTTCCTCTGGACCTTAGAAAACTAGCGACATGTCTGAATAACTTGTATGTTTAAACCGATTGTCCTGGAATCTGCAGGTGTTTAGAAATGGACTGTTAAACTTCAGGAATGGACAAATCCCCAACGATCAACTCTACTGAAAATTTGTGTGCTATGCTCAAAAGCTAGGTCCCTGCTTGGAAACCAACATGTTTAAATAAACTCTACCAATTCTGCCAGAAGCTTGTTGATGGCAACCAAAAGCATCTGGTCAAGGTGCAACTTCCCAAAACATTTAGGCAAATATTAGTTGAGGTGTATGTATACTTTTGACCCCGTGTGGATCTTATGCAGCCAATTCTTTTAAGAAAAAGTTATTATTGATGTATCCTGTACAATTCTGGACCTCAGAAACAGAACAGTTGAGAAAAAACATTAAAAACACACACTTACCATTTATGCCCATGATGAATGTATGTATACTTCTGGCAATGATTGTATATTGAGCTAGTGTTACTAGTAGTGTTATAGTTACATAAGATTTAGTTAGTTTTGTTTTCAGTTTTCTTTAATATAAATAATTTTGACTCCTAAAGTTTGGTCTCTGAACAAATAGCCAAGGTCATACTGGCTCAAATGAATTCCTGGAAATTTTGGGAAGTGCACTTAACTTGAATTCTTCTGGAACGTTAGATATCACGTTTGTGTATGCAAGCTAAATGTGAAGCCGGAGCACAGAGATGAGACACAGGAGGAAGCAGCAACCCCCTCACCTCTGCTTCCAGGCTCCATACAAAAGCTAGGGCCTCCATGTCCTGAATGTAGTTTCATATTCACAACACCCACATCTCTTTTAATAAGTGTCTGCCATTTTCTACAGTTTTCATGATGGTTTGAATACAGTTTCTGAGGTTTCCCACCTACAACAATAGAATTCTCCAAGTCTCTACGCTGTATGGCTGTGTATTCAGTTATACTACACAACACTACTACACTCATTCTGGTCAGATGATGATCAGTTCCCTCACCCTCTGAGTTTTGGCGCGAGGTGCTGCCCCGAGCTTTGAAGGCATTTTTCGCCCCTCGGTTCTTGTCGGTGAAGCTCCAGCTCTTGGTGACCTTGCTGGGGCTTGCTTCAGCACCATCATCTGCTCCACCTGGAGACTGGGCCTTCCCCTTGGACACAGGAGCCTTAGAAGGACTGGGAAACACTTTGTCCTTCAGACTCGGCTTCCGACTAAAAAAGGAAGTAACAATACAGTAAATTAAGCCTGTTTAACTCTGCATTTATCAGCATCATTTTAATGAAAGACTACCTGTAGCTAAATGTCTGTATTCTACTGTGTTTAAGCCCTAGCTTGTGAATTTGTAGAATTCATCTGCAATGTGATAATAAATCTTACCTCAGCAGAAATGCAAAATGGGCAATGTCCTACAGCAGAAGGAGCCATGTCCACAAACGAACATAGTAGAGCATTCGGTGGTTCAGGCAAGCAGCAGGAAGCTACAAGCAGGCATGCATGGGAAGCAAAGTGACACTGTGCGTCTCAAAAGGAAGAGCTGTGGTCTGGCTCTATGCAAAAAAAGTGAACACAAATCATGCAACAAAAAAATAAAATCATCGTCGTATGGCACGTGGTAACCATTAAGTAATCAGCAATATGAACCTTGCCTGCTGAACGGGGCTGAGTGGGCAAAAAAGACAGCCAGCAAATCAACTGCAAGACGTTACTAAACAGAAACCATAAAAGAAGGATGTAAATCTGCGCCTTTTCTGGGGAAAGGGTAAAAGTTAGAAATAGCTCTTTGTTGCTTTTACGTGTGAATCTCCTCATGTAGACATCAGAAACAGAGCTTCACTACGCTACAAAAAGTCGGATTGTGTACTTTCCGTAGTGCTACATGTCCTTATTCTGTGACTCCTCTACCTTTACTTGCACTTGCAGAAGAAAAGAACATTGGTAGGAATAGAAGGAGACACACAGACTTGCAGTGCAGTAGTTAGTATCTGTGCAGCAACTATACCTAATAGCTCTCGGACAGCACCCGCAAAGTCTGTCTTTGTGTGCACTTTCATTACTGGAGTGGTGGGCAGTGGGGGAGACACAAAAAAGATCAAATAGAAGTGGGTAGAGTCACAAAAACAGCAGTGTGCCAAGATGCCGGTAACGCTTTACTGTGACTGTAATTTATTGCTCATTTAAATAATACATTTTTTGGTTTTATTCATTTTGCCATTTACATGATTGTCTGATTTTACACGTGAGTCTAAAATATGCAATTGGATTATAAGGAGGTTTGTCATTCAGCCATGATAAAGTGTTACCACCTTGTCAATAGTTACACTTGTTTTCTGTGTTAAAAAAACAGAGTGATAGAAAAATCAAGCAAAAGTGTTCAAAATCACTTTTTCCCAAGGTGATGCTGAAAGGTAGACTATCAAAGAACAGCATATCGGTTAATATTTAATAAAGCTGCCAGTTGGGAATGAGGCCAAAGTGAGCTGATCTTTGAGCACCATGTGAGCAAATGCAGCGTGACCGTTCTTGAAGGAGGCACTTAACACGCAGCCACACCCATGTCAGACACACAAACCCCCACTCTCGCACACTGATGTACACTAAGCACACTCCCCCAAGAAGAGTGTCTCAGCAGCAGCTAAGAGCAGAATTGAAGAGAAGGCAAAGGAAAGAGGCGAGAGATAAAACCAGATCGCAGACCTGGGAGAGGTTTCTGTTTGTGACTCCTTCCTGTGAGCAGAAAAGGCATAAATGTTACACAATGTAAGATACAAGTTATGGACATGGATGAAAATTATCTGTAAAAACCTGAAAAAACCCCCCCAATATATATGTTACCACACGGGGGCAGTGGAAACAAGTTCTAAACAACAGCAACAGTTGCCTTTATGAAGATTAAATTTTGTGATGAGTGTCCAGTATTTACTCACTCTTCTGCAATGTTTTTTGTCTCCACTGACAAAAGAAACCTTAGGCTATTAAGTAAATACAAAAGGTAAATGGACTGGTTCTTATATAGCACTTTTCTACCCTGCCTGAGCACTCAAATCGCTTCATTCACATACAAGCACTTTTTTGTATTCTTAAGTGCTTCCTATCTCCTATTCACACTTCAGCACATTTTCAAACCAACCAAAAAGTTGACACATTTTCTCTTAATATGTAAAACTACAGTGAGCCTCATAACACGACTCGAACAGGTATTCCTCCAGGATCAAACCTGGACCTTTATTGTTAAGATTTTGCATTCACAGGCAATTGGTACGGTGGCCCTGAGAGGCCAAACACACTGCAACTTAGGAAAACACCAGCAATAAGAAAAACGCTGCAAAAGTGCACAAAACACAACGGAAATAGAAAAAAACAAAACAGTACTAGGAAAAAGCAGAAGCACAAGGGAAGTGTTTCTGGGGAGACAATAACCCCACGGACCAGTTGCAGGAACAAAATATGCTAAGAATTGCGCTGGGAGACACTTAAAAGAAGTGGAGGATCTATCGGTTTTGTGAGGAAAGAAAAGATGAGAGGTAAGTGTGTTAGCCTAACTATTAGCCTAAAGATTCGTCATCAGTATTATATGAATCATGATAAAATACACCTACCATGTTTTGGGTTCCTGCAACTGGTCGGTCGGGTTATTTTCTCCCCAGAAACAATTCCATTGTGCTTTTTGAAATCTGTTTTTTCCTATTTTCGTTGTTGTTTTTCTTATTTCTGTTGTGTTTTGTGTGCTTTTGCAGCATTTTTCTTATTGCTGGTGTTTTCTTAGGTTGTAAGTAAGTAAGTAAAACTTTATTTATATAGCACCTTTCAAGATAAAAATCACAAAGTGCTTCACAGAAGCTAAAACCTAAAAATAAAAATGAACCAAAAGCAAGTTTAAAAATATGGGTTTTGAGCTGTTTTTTAAAAGCGACCACTGAGTCCACAGATCTCAGGCTCAAAGGGAGAGAGTTCCACAATCTGGGGGCCACAGTTCCAAAAGCTTTGTCGCCTTTTGTTTTCAGCCTCGTGTGTTGGACAGCAAGCAAGCCCTGTTGGTACTTGTCCATGCAGAGCCCTGAAAGTCAAGGTCAAAACCTTAAACTGGATTCTGAATTTAACGGGGAGCCAGTGCAGCTGAATCAGCAGGGGTGTGACATGGGAAAACTTGGAGCACTTGGTCAGAAGCTTTGCAGCAGCGTTCTGAACAACTTGCAGACGCTCCAAAGAGGCTTTACATAAACAAGTAAACAAAGAATTACAATAGTCCAGACGAGATGAAACAAATGCATGAATGACAATTTCTAATTCGGAGTGCGATACAATGGGACTCAGTTTAGCAATGTTTCTCAAGTGATAAAAACAGGAGCGAACCAAAGATTTTACATGGGCATCCAAAGTCAGAGCTGAGTCAATACTAACACCAAGGCTCCTGATAGACGGTTTTGCAAATGTAGCAAGTGGACCCAAGTTTTCCATAACACTAGGTACAAAATTTTTAGGAGCATGAACAAGAACAAGTCTTCTCCTCATTTAGTTGAAGAAAGTTTCCAGCCATCCAACCTCTAATGGAGTCTATGCACTTATGCAAAATCTGTAGCTTGGAAACATCACGGGGCTTAAAGGAGATATATAACTGAATATCATCTGCATAGCAGTGATACGAAATGTCCTTAAAAGTGCTCAATAAGTGTTGAAGAGGAAGTAAATACAGCAAGAACAATAAAGGCCCCAAAACTGAACCTTGTGGCACACCATAGGCAAGAAAAGTAGAAGAGGAACTGTACTTAGAGGTAGCCACAGAAAAGGATCGTTCATGCAAATAGGATTCAAACCAGTCCAAAGCAGCCCCTGATATACCCACCCAGTGTCTCAGCCTATCTAGCAGAATATGATGGTCCACAGTATCAAAGGCGGAGGTCAGGTCCAACATCAACAGAACGGAGCATTCTCCTGCATCACATCTCATCAAAATGTCGTTGGAGACTCTAAGAAGTGTAGTTTCAGTAGAGTGAGCTCTACGAAAGCCAGATTGGAATTTATCCAGAATGCTGTATTCATCTAGAACAGCTATAAGCTGCTTAGCCACAACCTTTTCTAAAATCTTAGAAATGAACGGTAATTTTGAAATCGGTCTGTAGCTACTGAGAAGAGAAGCATCAAGCTTAGGTTTTTTTAACAGTGGGTGAATAACAGCATTCTTACAATAAACAGGGACCTGACCAGAAACCAGTGAGGTATTGATAATTGTGAGCACACAGGGACCAATAGGTTGCAGTCCATTTGGCCTCTCACGGCCACCGTACATTTGTTAAGCATACCTGTTCAACTGCTTGTTATCGCAAATATCTAATCACACTGCAGCAATTCACTGCATTGTGGCCAAAACGTCCTGCTGACATTCAAACTGAGCATCAGAATGGAGAAGAAAGGTGATTTAAGTGACTTTGAACATGGCATGGCTGTTGTGTCAGACAGGTTAGTTAGAGCATTATAGGAACAGGATCTGCTGGGATTCTCCCCACACAACCGTCTCGAGGGTTTACAGAGAACGGTCTGAATATATTATAATTATAGTAATTTAAACAACCACTCGTTACAGCCAAGGTATGCAGAAGAGCATCTTTGAACGCACAGTACGTTGAGCTTTGAGGTAGATGGGCTACAGCAGCAGAAGACCACACCTGTCAACAGGAAACTGAGGTTACAATTTGCACAGGCTTACATCTTCTGCTTCCAGCAGGATAATGAGCAACATCACAGAGCTCAAATCATCTCAAACTGGTTCCTTGAACATAATAACATGTTCACTGTAGTCAAATAGCCTCAACAGTTATCAGATCTCAATCCAGTGGAGAACATTTGGTTTGTGCTGGATCAGGAGATTTGCAGCATTGATGTGCAGCAAGCACATTTGCGACTGGGTGATGCTATCATGCCAATATATCCAGCTCCTTGTTGAATATTTGTTATAAAGAATTCAGGCAGTTCTGAAAGCAAAATGGGGTTTAACTAACTTCTACCAAGATATAACTAATAAATTGTCTGGTAAATGTATATTAATGAATTTTCTAAGTGTCGCAGAGATTTTCCACTCAAGTGGGGTTGAAAATTTGCTCTGGCTATAGAGCCAGTGAAACTGTCAGTGTTCTTCCGTGCTTGCCCATTACAAATAAACTAATAGAAGAAAACAATAGTTTAAAAAAATGTTCCATAAAATTCATTCGTTATGGTCACAGGTTGATGTTTGCATCAACAAGGTGTGTTTTAAAATAAATGTTTGGTTAGCGTCTTTTTTGTTAATCTACAGTAAATGAACTGAGTGCAACAATGAGCTAAGTGCACACAAAAGCTGGTAACACAAAAGGAAGGCCCAGCGACACAGGAAGTGTAGCGCAAAGTGTGCGGCAAGCAGACCAGACTCACAGGGTTCAGGTGAGATCTTATTCCTTTGTAACAATCAAGGCATTCAGTGTATACTTTGGGCAGTGCACGTAGTTATTTCAGCCTCTGATGCCCTGGTCCCTTCTATTTCAAGATCACTGAGTCACCGTTGGTGTCATCATAATGAGATAATGCTATCACACCAACAACTTTGTCACTCCTAATGTCATTGTTATACCTGAATGATTTGCCCTTCAGATTCCTCAGCAGGTCCAGCTGATTCAGAGGTGGGATAAGTCTGGGAAAAGACAAAGAAGAACTTCAAAGAAGTTGTTCTATCAAGACAGCCTCATCAGCTCAGTTGCAAAAGGTGAAAGCTCGCCTTTGGGCTTTTTAAGCTAATTGCCTTAAGTCATGTTCAGTTGGTCATAACCTTTTCTGCTTAAATTACAACTGGAATGTAAGTGAACTCATTTCAAAATAGACAACTAATGATTTTCTACTTCTAGATTAAAAGCAAAAGAAATCTGTGTTGTGAGAGTCGAGCAAGACAGCTTATTTGCTAATTCATACAGCTGGACACCAAAATGTCTGCTTAATTTTTCAAATTGGCCAAGGGCAGTATTTGTCTTTTGAACAGCATTTCAGAGTGCCACTGCCAAGACTCTCATCTGCTTCTCCGTTAAAAAGAAAAGCCTTATTAAAGCAGAAAGTGTAAAGCCACACCGGTGTGTGATTCTTCTGATCCAAGAAAGATGTTTAGAATACAATAAGATGAGGTTATTCTGTGAGCTCAGTTTTCAACTTGGCTTTCAAGGTTCCGAAAGAAGGCAGAATGTGATATGGGTAAACAGTTGTATTTCCTGAAAATGCTGAATAATGTGTAGCATGATTCAACCACTTTATTTGATCGGTTACCTGTACATCGGAATAGCTACAGTCTGCTCATAAAAATCCCACGTGCACACCAGATCTGTACGGGAAAGGTTGGTGGCATAAAACCTCCAAGCAGCCTGGGTGAGGAAATTTTTAAAAAGGCTTCTCAGTTTTTTTGTTTGGAGAATTAAACAGTGTTTAAAATTGAATCTAGTGATCTTATCACACAGTATACCTGTATGAGGCCTGCAGCGGGGTTACGTCTCTTCTCAAAATGCTTCTGTCTGTGCTGCTCTTGGACTTTGAGGGCAAAGCCAGAACCCAAGATGCCCTGTACAAAAGCAGAAACCCATAAAATAATCAGTGACCTTTACTGACCTCAGTGGGCCAGGAGGAGGAATTGCAACAACAGCAAGTTGTCTCCTCCTTGTCCCCTAACAGTTCTCCGAAGCAATCCAACAAAACATCTGGGGTTATAGAAACCTGAGAGGAAATGCTGATGTTAAATGCTGTGCCAAAAGTAGTGACAGGAAAAGTGATTGCTGATCAAGTACAGTTTCCTGTATGACTGACGAATGGGAGCTGCTTACTCAGAGCTTACTGCTGAGTGTGATATCTTTAAATCTCAGGTGGAACAACAAACACTGACACGTACTTTAGCCACTGAAACTACGTCATCGAACTCAGGCTTTCTAAAGAAAACGTGAATAATGAGCCAAGTTTTTTCAGCTCCTTTTAGAAGCATCGGTTGCACTAAGATTTCTTTGGACTATAAAAGACTGGACGCTTGTCCCAAAAAGAAAAACATTCGCAGTTATTTCCTCACACTGCTTCTATGGTGTTTTAGTGATCTGATGAATACAAATCTGATTTTCACTGTCGCTGTACCTGTAAAAAAAAAATGGCTCTCTAGCTCAACTACATTCACCACCTGGTTGCTGCTTTTTTATGTCAGTTATTGGGCAATGGACCTGCTTGAGTGATGAGATGAGCTACATGATTTGAATTAAAAAAAAAGGTTAATGAGAGTCATTGAAGTGGGATAAAACAGGATGTTTTCTGGGCTTTAAAACAAAAACATTTAGCTGATAGACACTAAAATGCTAGGTGTTGGGTGCTAAATGTGCTATCCTGTTGTCATTTCAGGTTACTCACTTGATTAGATACATTTCGAATCCATAATGTTGAATCCATAGCATGAATGCACTACTGTAGTTATGATATAAAAACTAAATGAAACCATAACCTATGGAAGAGCCTGCCAGAGAACACAGAGCATATTCTCTTAGGGCAGAGCAGTGAGATCAGGCAGATATGCACTTACAGAGAACATCATAATGGAGAGAGAGTAAAGGCATACAGGGAGTGCAGAATTATTAGGCAAGTTGTATTTTTGAGGAATAATTTTATTATTGAACAACAACCATGTTCTCAATGAACCCAAAAAACTCATTAATATCAAAGCTGAATGTTTTTGGAAGTAGTTTTTAGTTTGTTTTTAGTTTTAGCTATTTTAGGGGGATATCTGTGTGTGCAGGTGACTATTACTGTGCATAATTATTAGGCAACTTAACAAAAAACAAATATATACCCATTTCAATTAGTTATTTTTACCAGTGAAACCAATATAACATCTCCACATTCACAAATATACATTTCTGACATTCAAAAACAAAACAAAAACAAATCAGCGACCAATATAGCCACCTTTCTTTGCAAGGACACTCAAAAGCCTGCCATCCATGGATTCTGTCAGTGTTTTGATCTGTTCACCATCAACATTGCGTGCAGCAGCAACCACAGCCTCCCAGACACTGTTCAGAGAGGTGTACTGTTTTCCCTCCTTGTAAATCTCACATTTGATGATGGACCACAGGTTCTCAATGGGGTTCAGATCAGGTGAACAAGGAGGCCATGTCATTAGTTTTTCTTCTTTTATACCCTTTCTTGCCAGCCACGCTGTGGAGTACTTGGACGCGTGTGATGGAGCATTGTCCTGCATGAAAATCATGTTTTTCTTGAAGGATGCAGACTTCTTCCTGTACCACTGCTTGAAGAAAGTGTCTTCCAGAAACTGGCAGTAGGACTGGGAGTTGAGCTTGACTCCATCCTCAACCCGAAAAGGCCCCACAAGCTCATCTTTGATGATACCAGCCCAAACCAGTACTCCACCTCCACCTTGCTGGCGTCTGAGTCGGACTGGAGCTCTCTGCCCTTTACCAATCCAGCCACGGGCCCATCCATCTGGCCCATCAAGACTCACTCTCATTTCATCAGTCCATAAAACCTTAGAAAAATCAGTCTTGAGATATTTCTTGGCCCAGTCTTGACGTTTCAGCTTGTGTGTCTTGTTCAGTGGTGGTCGTCTTTCAGCCTTTCTTACCTTGGCCATGTCTCTGAGTATTGCACACCTTGTGCTTTTGGGCACTCCAGTGATGTTGCAGCTCTGAAATATGGCCAAACTGGTGGCAAGTGGCATCTTGGCAGCTGCATGCTTGACTTTACTCAGTTCATGGGCAGTTATTTTGCGCCTTGGTTTTTCCACACGCTTCTTGCAACCCTGTTGACTATTTTGAATGAAACGCTTGATTGTTCGATGATCACGCTTCAGAAGCTTTGCAATTTTGAGACTGCTGCATCCCTCTGCAAGATATCTCACTATTTTTGACTTTTCTGAGCCTGTCAAGTCCTTCTTTTGACCCATTTTGCCAAAGGAAAGGAAGTTGCCTAATAATTATGCACACCTGATATAGGGTGTTGATGTCATTAGACCACACCCCTTCTCATTACAGAGATGCACATCACCTAATATGCTTAATTGGTAGTAGGCTTTCGAGCCTATACAGCTTGGAGTAAGACAACATGCATGAAGAGGATGATGTGGACAAAATACTCATTTGCCTAATAATTCTGCACTCCCTGTATAAATGAGGATCATTTATGATGTGCACTTTGTGTGAACTCTATCAGTGGCTTCAACGCCCTAAAGACAAGCCTACATACTTACAGCAGGAAGGGCAAAGAAGGCAACGCCGATCAAGCTGAACGTGGCTGCTAGTAAGCGTCCATTCCAGGTTTTGGGAACCTTATCACCATAACCAATGGTGGTAAGAGTTATCTGGTACAAAAACAAAAAACAAACATTAAATAGCTTTTTTAATACCTTTTTTTGTAAAACTGGAAATAAAGTAAAATGAACATTTCTAAGCTGAATATTTGTCAAAAATGCATGTTGTAAAACAGAAAGCAAATACTGCAGATCCATGTTGTCCTTGTTTTTTCGAGTTAGTCTTACCAGTCCCCACCAAAGAGCATCAGCATACGTATCAAACTCATTATTTGACTCCTTTTCCACGGAGTAGACCAGGAATGAGGCCAGGATGAGGCACAGGAAGCCTATGTACCACGCTGTGATGAGCTCCTACAGAGAAAACCAATACAGTGACCACTGGGAAATTAAAGTAATTAAGTGTCATCTTGAATGCCTTGCAAAAGTGGCAATGTAACCTCTGTCAATGGGTACAAATGACTATTCTGTAACAATATTGGACATCATATGTGAATCTCTTGCCCTGTGTGGCGAACCAAGCATTTCATAAACATCTTTATTTCCCTCGTCTCCACAAAAGCTGCAGCCTGCCATCTCTCCTTCTCATGTAATCATACACAAACACCCACAAACCCTGTAATGATGTTTCTGCAGCTTATTAGTAAAAGCAAATAATTAGATTTTCCAAGTTCATTTAAATTAAATAGAGTCCATCTCCTCCAGGATGGCACATCAAACACGCCATTGCCAGAAGATTAGCTGTGTCTCCCAGCAAAGTCTCAAGATCATCGAGGAGATTCAAGGAGACATGACGTGAAAGGGTGTGGAGAAGCCGTGAAGAATTTTATGCTGCCTGTAACATGCTATGTAAAATAGGTATCAAGATGAAATCACTGGACCAATTGTCATTTCTGGGTTCCTCCTCAGCGTGCCCTGTTTGGTGGTGGGTTACTTATGGTCTTTGGAGACCATATCCATGGACATGCGCACAGGCTAGGCAACAGCACCCTGACTGCCATTATGTATCAGGATTAAATACTTGGGTTCAGACAATGCCCAGCCTCATGTGGCGAGAGTATGCAGGCACTTCCTGGAGAAAGAAGGAATTGATACCACTGACTGGCCCTCACGTTTGCCTGACCTAAATCCAACAGAACACCTCTGGGACATTATGTTTCAGTCCATTTGGCACCACCAGACTGTCCAAGAGGTCAGTGAGGCCCTGCTCCCTGTTCCTTTAATATATTTTTGAGCAGGGAATATTGAAATAGGGTAAAATGGCTGCATTTTTCTTGCATATGTGCAAAGACATATGGATAAGACAACAAAATGTTTCTAAAATAACATATTTGTAAGCCATGATAACTTTTCAAATTCCCATTTATTATATGTGCTGGACTTTTTCTCTTTGCTCTTTCTTAGCTCATTTATGTGGGTTACAGTTACTCTATACTAAAAATATTACTTTCACCTGGTCTGCATGCTTTGTGGTTAAAAGATAAGTGATAACGGCGGCCACACAATCTTAACAATTAACGGGGCGACCGTGGCTCAGGGGTTTGGGAAGCGTATCTGTCGCCGGTTCGATTCCCGGGCTCTCTGTCCTGGTCGTTGTGTCCTTGGGCAAGACACTTTACCCTACCGCCTACTGGTGTTGGCCAGAGGGGCCGATGGCGCAATATGGCAGCCTCGCTTCTGTCAGTCTGCCCCAGGGCAGCTGTGGCTACAACCACAGTGTGTGAATGTGAGAGTGAATGAAAAGCGCTATATAAATCCAATCCATTATTATTATTATTATTATTAAAAAATTGAGGAAACTACAGACAAAACTGGAGTACATCAAGATCACCTTGCTGTGTGCATAAACTACAGCTCCGAGCAGCTTCCAGGTTCCTCCGCGGCGGTCCATGCGCAGCATCCGTAGGATCTGCAGGAATCTCAGACTCCTGATAGCCGAGGTGGCAAACACATTGCCCTGAGATCCAGCTGCCAGGACAGATACTGAGGCAATCAGCACCATGATGTCTGGGAAGAGAAGTACAACATATGAGTAGAAAACCCTGACCTTGGTCAAATCAGGCTAAATTAACAACACTTTACTATGGACACTGGAGATCATTGTTCATTTAATCTGTACACTGTTCAAACAACCAATTTGCAGTTGGAGAAATATTTTTGTATCATTGTATCAAAAGTTTCAGCATTTAAGAACAGAAGTAATAGCAAAACAAGTAACAAGTAATGTGTCCATGTTATGTTCTTCAAGGTGAGAGAAATGACAGCCAGTAAAACACAAGGCAAACGTGTTTTCCCACCTATGACACAGAAAGGCTTTCTGGCAAATTTTAGCCTCCCTCTCCATCCTCTGTATCGACAGCAGCAGCCAGCAGCCCATATCCTTACAATGTACTCCACTCCAAACACCACAATGGTCACAATTTCCTGTGGAAAAAAACAGAATGGGGGAGTTAACCTTGTGACATTAATTTATATGCAGAATACTGTTAAAATATCAAATAAAGTGATACTTACCAAGATGTACAAGGCACTCTCTGAGCTTTGTGTGAACTCTTTAATGGTGGCAAAGACTGAGAGTATAAGACACGAAAACACCAAGAGGAAGCTGGAACGGATGAGACAAAGTAAAGTTATTGCTTCTACTCTCTTATTTAGGGTAAGTCACTGTTACACCTGATAGATCCATATGTAGATATTTTTTTGGGTCCAGTTCAGAGTAATCGGTATCACCATGCTAGTCAGTTAAAGCTAATTTTGTACATTTTGAACACGTTTGTATGAAAGTGTACAAACCTCTGAACAGTGAATTATATCAGCTGACAAGCCATCCAACCAGCCTTAGTACCCCGCCCTTATTAGACAGAGTCTAATCTCTACATCTAATCTCAGCTGAACCACTTTATCTGCTTTCTGTCAGAGTCATTAGCGGGATTGCTTCTTTTTTTTTTTTTTATGAGAATTTATGTTGATATAAATTGCAGAAAAACTGTTGATGCTTTTATCCTAAACTTGGGGAAAATACTTAAGGCTAGTCATTGCACAACAGATAAAATCCTGATTAGATATTATTAAAGGGGATTCATTTGGATAAAATAGTTAAATGATGGTCTTGCATATGAATTTTGCTGCACAAGAGATATTCAGATGAGAGCCTCGGCAGGTCCTGACCTCACTTATGTTGGAGAATAAGGTGATTCGGAACTATAATGGACCACCTAAATCTGTTTAATCAGGATAAATGACTACGATGTCAAGTTTATGTCAATTTCACCAGTAATTAAAAAAAACAAACAAACAGAAGAATTAAAAAGAAGAAAAAAAAGAAATGATCTGCTGGAAGAAATCCAGAGCAGAGCAAATGGAAAGTGCCTCATGAAACCTGATACCCAGGACAGTGCAGGATTATAAAAGGTAGAGCCATAAGCAACATCAATCATACTTAGAGATACTGTAGAATGGCAGTAGGTATGTGCTGAGCCCATTATCATTCCAATATATAGATGCAAAAATAATTTCATTTACCAATGGATAGTATGAGATGTTATTATTATAATTGTTATCGCATGAGCTGATGATTGGGATAAAAAGGTTCAGAAAATGTTGCATTTACACAGAATACACAGAGACGGGGCCAGAGTTTGAAACCGTATATTACTAAGTAATATATTTATTATTATATCAGTTGGCTTGAAAAAGTAAAGACATCACAGGGTGGCTGCTGGATAATGTGTTTCTAATCTATTTACTTCAGTTGTCTTACTCTCTGCTAAAAGCTCCACTGCATTCACCAGCTGCTTCTAGTTTCTTACTCCGTGTGCTGTTTGGTATTGGTCAGAAATCATTCAACTGCCCCCCACAGCTGGAAAAGAAGACCACAGGAAGAGCATGCTCTAAAAGGCCAAAAGTGGAATAGAGTGGATTTGAACTGTAAAGTGACAATTCTTGTCAGGTTTATCTCTGCAAGTGTCACCTTTCCGTTACACACTTCGTCCCGTCACTTCATCCATTATTAATACAAACAAATGTGTTTGTGCAGCTTTAAAAATGAAGAAGGGCAAAAGTCCAGCTCAGAAACACAGAACGGACTGTGTGTATCTCTGCGTAGCACTTAACACTAACAAGGCCCGGAATCAATTTGGTACGCTTGTATCCACATAAGTAAACTGAGGTTTGCACATATCCGTAAAAATGTTCTCAAATATTTCTAAAATTTAAAATAGGTCAGCGTGAGTAACAATGCAGTTAAGGTGGATACCGTCCTCCATTCAGAAGCAAGAAAGCTTAACGCTGACATCACCAGTAAAACATGTTGAATCCGTCTGTCAAGTACATCAGTGCTATCAGATCTACTGTATTTTCTATCAAGTGTGAGCATAAAGTCTTTCCTTCTGTGCTTCATTCAGTTCTCACCACTCCTCATCAAGGCTCACCCTTGATTTTTTTTCCTAAATGCAATTTATCTGAATTTCCTGCTGCAGTTCACGTCCATCAGATTCCTGGCAGTGATATTTGGCCGTCAGCCAATCAGAATGAAGCAGCAAAGATCAATCGTGTGGCTACAGTGAAGCCCATAAATAAGCTTTTTTTCTGATTGGTTCTTTATGATATCTTTGTTACTCTTCCTCAAAGGCCTAAAATATTTAACAACAAGCACTTTCACCTCTAAACCCACAATTCTGTAAATGTTTACTTTGGTAAGTCAGACTGAGGTCATTGTTGTCATATCATATATCAATGATGACTTCAGCAGTCAAGTCTTACTTAGTAATAGTGAACGGGCTGTGAAAGCTTTTGCTACACACTACATTATATCTGTAGTCTGCCAGTAAAGTTCATGTGTGTTAGATCACATTACTCACATTAGTTTTCTTGTGTTTTAAGCAGTGGTGTTGCTAGTATCTGAAAACAAGCCTAGAAATTGTTGGATTTTTCTCTTGATAATTCCACCTTTTTAAAGCTGTTTCACAGTAGAATTAATATCAAATGTTCTGAGAACTAATATATATCAGTTTGAATATGTTTGTGTTAGTTCATTTTTCCCTTTGGTTTTTGGGAATGATTTATGTTAAAGTTTTGTTCCTTATTTCTGTGGTAAATGGTTTGTCTACTTCTTTCTTATTTATCATATTACCTTTCCAGTGCCCTGGTTGCAGTTTTCCTGTGTTCCCCTGTGTTAGTCCTTGTTTCATCATTCAGTTGTGTTTCCTGTTTTATTTTAGTAACATATATTCTTCTGTTGATTCAGTTTCCCCTGTCTCAGTATTCCAGTTCCAGTTGTGCATCCCTCCTGTTATATCTCCCCTTGTTATCCTGTGAGGGTATATATTGTCAGTCTGCCTTTGCTGTTTGTTGTGTTATCCCTGATGATTGTGTGCACCCTCTGTACCTAACTGCTCATCAATCTGCTGCACTCTTAATCTCCTGCTCTCGCTCAGGTCTTGGCTGAAAATTTGTATCGGCATTGCCGACCAAATATCTAAATCTGGTCTGATGATTAGGTATTTAACACACAATTTATCAAATTACTTGGTTCAATTAATTATTTGAACACAACAACCAGTATCAGATTTCAGAAAAGCAAATTATTAATGTATTATTGTCATAAGAACTAAATAGTCATCAAATCTGACTATTGGATTTCAGCTACAGGCCAACAGGATATTTCAATCTAAATATCATCTTCTTTATGGCATATGTGGAATACACAGATTACCATCCATCCATCCATTTTCTCCCCCTTATCAAATTCAGGGTGGTGCGAAAGATGGAGTCTTGATAGGTCGCCAGCCTGTCACAGGGCTCATACAAAAAATATACATATCTTATAAAAATGTATCGGTTTCTTCTCAAATATCACTAGTGAATAGATACGTGTCCCTAAGATTGACTTTGCAATTCATGAACACTAAATCAGCAATATATATATATGTGTGTGTGTGTGTGTGTGTGTGTGTGTGTGTGTGTGTGTGTGTGTAGAGAGAGAGAGAAAAGGTCTTTCAAGATCAGCACACTTTTGTGACCACTGTTAGATTCAAGGTCTTTTCCAGCCTAATTGATTCTGTCTCTGTGATCATGTAAAATTGGCCTCTTCAAGAAGACCTGTAAAGTAAAGATCAAGTACAGCTCATTAGATCATTAAGGTTCATTTATTCTGCTTGAATACAAAGAAGCATCTCTTAGCAGCAACTGCCTCCCCCCCCTTTGAGAACTCCATCCACAAGGACTACATCACTGAAAAACTGTACAGTGCACCTAAATATACTAAATATACTGTACACTGATTACCTACAGCTTCCAGGCAAGAATGAGTTCACTGAAAGAACAATTTTTTTATTATACAAGAAAGATAAAGCAAATCTCAAAGCAAAGGAGGCCTATTTTGGGGCAGAGCACACATGCCTATCTTCTGATTACTTGCTTGGGCACAAGAAATACAAGGCAAGTGTTACTGAGCTAGGGAGTTCTTTGAAGGGCTGTGTGGTTCTTATAATGTTATTGAATGCAGCGCTTTAAGATTTTTGTGCTTTGGTTAACACAAAGATAAATAAATTGCTGCTCAGTTCAGTGGCCCAATGAAAAATTCAACTCGTGTGGGGTTTTTTTTATGTTTTTGTTCTATAATTATTTGGCGTGAATGTATGATTATATACATTTTACTGAACATCAGCTAATAAAAATCACGATGCAAGATTGTATTTGTATTTAACTCATTTTTGAAGCGGTGCACAGCAGAAACTGGAAAAGTGTTGGCTGGAGAAGGAGGCTGGGATAAAAGTGAAAATATTTATGTATTATTCAAATGAGCCATTCTATAATAAAAACAGTCTCATCTGTGGTATTGATGAAGTCATCCATACACTGTTTACTCAACTCAAATTTGAAAGTAGTTCAATAGGGTCACCTATGGTCAGTAGGTATTTTTGGAATCAGGTATAACTGCAGTTTATTCCCATATTTTTGTAAGTTTGCACCGCTAACCAAACTGTTACCTATCTTCACTTATGCACACTGAGACAGATGGTCATTGTGTAGGTGTAGATGTTAGTACCCTGTTTGTGTCTGACAGAAGATGTGACTGTGAGAGGAAGGTTGCCATTTAATATTACTATGAATAATTCATCATCAAAACACTAATATTGTCAGTGTTTTGGATACATCGCGTAGACGATGATGTACAGGACAGAGTCATTGTACTTCAATGTGAATCTCACACACTTCCAATGTTATTTATACACTGATGAAAGTGACCAAGGTGAACTTGAACGTAGTGAACATATTTGAGTTCTGCAAAGAAAACATTGAAAGGTGTTTTGCAATATTATCCATGTTTTTGTCTGACTCATCATATCTCAGTGTTGTTTAGGAGTAACCAGATGCATGTTAAAAATGCGATTCTGGATTATTTCACAGCAGAGCTGGAAATCGCACTCCACGATATGACAAAGACATCACATCATATTTAGATGTTGTCAGAGCAGCTAATTCACCGAAGCGCACACTATAGCAGCACTCAGCAGCTGTTGATAGAGATTTTTTTTTCTACATAAAATGCAACAAATCCACAACAGCGTTTTACGCGAGATGAGTCGAGCGTGTCTGTGTCAGATTCTAGAAAGTGTGAGATTGAGTTTAAACCAATTTTCTTATGGTTCCAAATGCCAAGTGAAACCTGTATGTAAACCTCGTAGTAAACTGAAGCGTCAATTGGATCAAATCAGTCCACTTGACAGAGCAAAGGCAAATCTTTTTACATCATGAAGTTGTTCTCTGCAAATGTCCATCGCAAATTGTTAGCCAATGAGTGTGTGGTTTCACAGTCAGACCTACCCCTCCTTATCTTATCCATTTTCTGGCAACCAATTGGATTTCAGGACAGCACTTCAGAAACCAATAGCTGACACCACAGGAGCTACATCTGTCTTTTACTGTGTCTATACAGTGTCGCCCTCAACAGAGCAATCGAAGTTACATTGCCCAGCCTCGCTCCCCTTAGTTCCTCCTTACCACCTTCATGCTCTGTCTCCACAATCTGATGTGTGGAGGGTCTGGGCTGCGAGGATTATGGCAGTGGTGACTTTTCCACTGAGACATGTGGCCTGGTCAAAACACAGAGAGCGGCACTCTAAAAGATCTTTAAATATAGTAAACATACCTTGTGTGCCACAGACTGCTCCCAAACACAAGGGGGCAAATAATACTTCTAAAACACTTAAGTTGGCTTTATTAAACGTTAGATCTTTAGCTGGAAAAACATTTTTAATTAATGATTTAATCACTGAGCACAGCCTTGATTTTATGTTTTTAACTGAAACTTGGTTGGACCAAAGTAACAGTGGAGCTGTTCTCATCGAGACGACCCCTCCTAACTACAGTTTTATTAGTGAGGCCAGGGTGAGCAGGAGAGGAGGAGGGGTTGCTGTCTTATTTAATGAATCATTTCAATGTAAGCAGCTATCTCCTGGAAGTTTTCAGTCTTTTGAATATGTGGCTTTACAGCTGAACGCCCTATCCAAAGTTGTGTTTCTTAATGTTTACAGGCCTCCCAAATACTGCACAGACTTTTTTAATGATCTCAGTGAACTGCTGTCTGTGATCTGTGTTGATTTCGACTGTGTAATTATTGTTGGGGATTTTAACATCCATGTGGACATCCCTCAGGACAAAGGGACTAAAGACCTGAGTAACACTCTGGGCAACTTTGGGCTGACTCAGCATGTAACAGAGGCCACACATAATAGAGGACACACTCTTGACCTACTGATCTCCAAGGCCTGAGCATTTCGAAGGTTACTGTGTCTGATGTGGGCCTGTCTGATCATTACTGTGTTTTCTTTGAAAGTAAAATTTCAGCAAACACAAATTTATCAACAGCAGTGATCACAAAACGGTGTATAACTGAATACAGTAGTGAGATCTTTAACCAGGTCTTCCCCTTAACACCTGGCCTGTCCAGAGGTTCAGTCAATGAGCTCGTCAATAGCTTCAATGCTAAAATGTTAAATGTAATGGACACTATTGCTCCCATTAAGGTGAAGGTTATCTCTGGAAGGAAAAAGTCTCCCTGGAGAAAAATGAAAAAAGAGAGTGTAGGAAAGCTGAGCGCAGATGGAGAAAAACAAGCCTCCAGGTTCATTACGACATCTATAAAGAGAAACTTCACAATTATAATTTACAACTGAGGAGTGCAAGGAGGTCCTACTTCTCTGACATCAGTCATAATGCTCGGGTCTTATTTTCTACAGTTGACAGGCTAACAAACCCTCCTGTGTCAGTGGCAGCTGAACTTCATTCGACCATGGCCTGCAATGACTTCGCCAAATTCTTCACAGACAAAATCCAAAAGATTAGACAAGCAATTGGTACATCAACAGCATATTCAGGATATATACTGTGTCCACTGAAAAACTGTTTAAACACCATCAAGCAGTTTCACCCTATTAACAGCAAAGACCTGGAGGACATCTTAGGTCAACTGAACTCCTCCTCTTGCTGTTTAGATGTACTGCCAACAAGTTTTTTCAAAAAGGTCTCAAAGACTTTGGAGTCAGACCTGTTACAGATCATCAACTTTTCTTTAATGTCAGGTGTGTTTCCAGAACCACTAAAAACTGCTGTAATTAAACCTATACTGAAAAAGGACAATCTTGACAAGACACAAATGAACAACTACAGGCCGATCTCAACTCTCCCATTTTTAAGTAAGATCATTGAAAAAGCAGTTTCTCAACAGATCAATTACTTCTTAAAACAGAATAACTGCTATGATGCCTTCCAGTCAGGTTTTAGACAGAACCACAGCACTGAAACTGCTCTGACCAAAGTGTTTAAAGACACATGTCTGAATACAGACAGTGGAAAAATGTCAGTCTTAGTTTTACTGGATCTCAGTGCAGCATTTGATACAGTTGACCACAACATATTACTCAAACGACTGGAGAACTGGGCAGGTCTCTCAGGAACTGTACTAAACTGGTTCAAAACATACTTAGAAAACAGGAAATACTTTGTATCAATAGGTAACTTCACATCTGAGCAGACAAGTATCACATGTGGAGTTCCCCAAGGTTCCATCTTGGGACCCCTTCTGTTTAACATTTACATGCTCCCACTGGCACAGATTATAAAGAACAACAAAATAAACTATCACAGCTATGCAGATGACACACAAATATATATCACAATGTCACCAGGAGACCGAGGCCCTGTACAGGCTCTTGGTAAATGCATTGAGGAAATTAATGACTGGTTGTGCCACAATTTTCTCCAGCTAAACAAAAACAAAACTGAGGTAATAGTCTTTGGTGCCAAAGAAAAACGATTACAGGTCACCAGCAAACTTCAATCTATACACCTAAAAACCACAAACCAGGCGAGAAATTTGGGTGCAGTGATGGATGCAGACCTAAACTTAGAAAAACACATTAAGACAATAACAAAATCAGCTTACTATCACCTTAAGAATATATCAAGGATAAAAGATCTGATGTCTCAACAGGACCTGTAAAAACTAGTCCATGCATTCATCTTTAATAGGCTTGACTACTGTAACAGTATCTTTACAGGTCTACCTAAAAAATCAGTCAGACAACTACAGCTCATTCAGAACTCTGCTGCTCGAGTCCTCACTAAGACCAAAAAAGTGGACCACATCAGTCCAGCTCTGAGGTCTTTACACTGGCTGCCTGTCCATCAGAGGATAGACTTTAAAGTTCTGATGCTGGTCTATAAAGCTCTGAATGGTTTAGGACCAAAATACATCAGTGACCTCCTGACCCAGTATGAACCTTCCAGATCCCTCAGGTCATCTGGATCCGGTTTTTTATCAGTTCCCAGAGTCAGAACCAGACACGGAGAAGCTGCATTCAGCTTTTATGCTCCATATATCTGGAACAAACTCCCAGAAAGCCTCAGATCAGCTGAACCACTCAGTTTATTTAAATCCAGGTTGAAGACTCACCTATTCTCAGCTGCATTTGAATAAAGCACCAAATCCACACTTTTAAGCTTAAATTTCAAAACGTATATTTTAACTACTGATTTTATCTACCGTTCTGATTTTATCTACTGTTTTTTTTAATCAATTTTAAATCATGCTTTTTATTGTTTTTGTTTTTTAATGTCTCTGTAAAGCACTTTGAATCACCTTGTTGTTGAATTGTGCTATATGTGGCACACCCAAAATGCATGGCCACTTTTGTGTTAATCATTTAATTTAATTTATTTTATTTGTTTATCAGTTATTTTCTGTGGCTATTAATATTCAAAATGACTTTGGTAACATGACCAATTTAACCAGTATATTATTTTGTCACATGAACTGTACAGAAGGTACAAAAAAATGGAGCAACACCTTAGGTGGAACTATTATTTCAAGGCAGGTGCAACCCAGTTGCTTTAGGGGGATGGACTTCCGCCCACTATTCAGATGCAATCTGAGAGGCAAACCGAGTGCACTGTCTTCATTGCTCCTGAACTTTACCTGTATTTGCAGGGATTTGTTCTTTGTTATTGTGGCACCATTCCTGGGGCCCGTAACATATATAAATAAACTTGCCTTGCCTTGCCTATAAGTCGGCAGTGTTTCAGATGTGACAGTAGTAAGAGATGCCTCTCCTGATCACCTGGTAACTACTTTTTGAATATGCCTGCCCTTTAAAAAAAAGCTTCAGAGTTATTCAAAAAACACCCAGGGCTAACAAAACACCTTTCTATAAGTCTTTCTCAAAAAAAGAGTGTTGTTGTACTATTGCGTGTTATGTGACATCTACATGTGTGAGAAATGCAGAAAAGAATAACTCCATCCTTCTTGCTTTTCATAGCCATTTGTGATCACTGGGGAGGTGATGGCATTTCCATAACTTGTCATTTTGATTTATAATTTCACCAGGTGAAGACCAACACTGCTTATGGATTATAGCACACAAAGGCAACACTTACTCATTATTCAAAACTCATTAATCCACTTGATCCCATAAATTAACTCTTCCTGGAGTCTTATGTACTTACATCTATGATATTGCCAAGCAGAACATCAGCGCATACTGCCAAGAAATGATTTCAGCACACTGAGTCCAGTTAAACTGCATTTTAGATGGAACATTATTTATTATGCATTTTTTCAGTCTGATTTTTGTCTTTATATAAACTAACCTAGCCATGAGTGACATGTTTAGCCGCATGTTCTCCTTAAATTGCTGGCTGTCTGAGTGGTGTCCCAGAAACGATGTGGGCTCCATAGATAATTGGCAAACCTTCTGGAGGAAACCTGGTCTTGTTAGGAGAGACGGCATCCATCCCACTTTGGATGGAGCAGCTCTCATTTCTAGAAATATGGACAAATTTATTAAACCCCCCAAAATATGACTATCCAGAGTTGGGACCAGGAAGCAGAGTTGCAGTCTTACACGCCTCTCTGCAGCTTCTCTCCTCCTGCTACCCCCCCAAAAACCCATCTCCATAGAGACTGTGTCAGCTTCCAAAAAGACAAAAAACAAACTAAAAACCAGCAACAAACAACTTAAACATAAACAATTACAAAGAAAGAACAGTACAGTATCCACATCTGAACCAAAGAGTAAAACAGTGAAATGTGGATTATTAAATATTAGGTCTCTCTCCTCCAAGTCTCTGTTAGTACATGACTTAATAATTGATCAACAAATTTATTTACTCTGCCTTACAGAAACCTGGTTGCAGCAGGATGATTATGTTAGTTTAAATGAATCAACACCCCCGAGTCATTCTAACTACCAGAAACCTCGAAGCACAGGCCGAGGGGGCGGTGTGGCAGCAATTTTTCACACCAGCCTATTAATTAATGAAAGACCAAGACAGACTTTTAATTCATTTGAAAGCCTGATGCTTAACATTGTCCACCCCAGCTGTGAAACTCAGAAACCAGTCTTACTTGTTATCATCTATCGTCCACCTGGGCCTTATACAGAGTTTCTGTCTGATTTCTCAGACTTTATATCTAATTTAGTTCTGAGCTCAAATAAAATAATTATTGTGGGTGATTTTAACATCCATGTAGATGCTAAAAATGACAGCCTCAACATGGCATTTAGTCTGTTATTAGACTCAATTGGCTTCTCTCAAAATGTAAAAGAACCCACCCACCACTTTAATCACACTCTAGATCTTGTTTTAACATATGGCATAGAAACTGAACATTTAACAGTGTTTCCTGAAAACCCTCTCCTGTCTGATCATTTCCTGATAACATTTACATTTACAATAATTGATTACACAGCGGTGGAGAGTAGATTTTATCAAAGTAGATGTCTTTCTGAAAGCGCTGTAACTAAGTTTAAGAATATAATCCACCCACTGTTATCATCTTCAATGCCCTGTACCAACACAGAGCAGAGCAGCTATCTGAACGCTACTCCAACAGAGGTCGATTATCTTGTTAATAATTTCACCTCCTCACTACGTACGACTCTGGATACTGTAGCTCCAGTGAAAACTAAGGTCTCTAATCAGAAGTACCTGACTCTGTGGTATAATTCTCAAACACGTACCCTAAAGCAGATGACTCGTAATCTGGAGAGGAAATGGCGTGTCACAAATTTAGAGGATCATCATTTAGCCTGGAGAAATAGTTTGCTGCTTTATAAGAAAGCCCTCCGCAAAGCCAGAACATCTTACTATTCATCACTGATTGAAGAAAATAAGAACAACCCCAGGTTTCTCTTCAGCACTGTAGCCAGGCTGACAAACAGTCAGAGCTCTGTTGAGCCAACCATCCCTTTAACGTTAACTAGTAATGACTTCATGAACTTCTTCACAAATAAAATTTTTATCATTAGAGAAAAAATTACCAGTAATCATCCCACAGATGTAATATTATCTACAGCTACTCTTAGTACCATTGATGTTAAGTTAGACTCTTTTTCTCCAATTGATCTTTCTGAGTTAACTTCAATAATTACTTCCTCCAAACCATCAACGTGTCTTTTAGACCCCATTCCTACAAAACTGCTCAAAGAAGTCCTGCCATTGATTAATTCTTCGATCTTAAATATGATCAACCTATCTCTAATGGTCGGCTATGTACCACAGGCCTTCAAGCTGGCTGTGGTTAAACCTTTACTCAAAAAGCCATCTCTAGACCCAGCAGTCTTAGCTAATTATAGGCCAATCTCCAACCTTCCTTTCATATCAAAAATCCTTGAAAGAGTAGTTGTCAAACAGCTAACAGATCATCTGCAGAGGAATGGTTTATTTGAAGAGTTTCAGTCAGGTTTCAGAGCTCATCACAGCACAGAAACAGCTTTAGTGAAGGTTACAAATGATCTTCTTATGGCCTCTGACAGTGGACTCATCTCTGTGCTTGTCCTGCTAGACCTCAGTGCAGCGTTCGATACTATTGACCATAATATCCTATTAGAGCGATTAGAACATGCTGTAGGTATTACAGGTACTGCACTGCAGTGGTTTGTATCATATCTATCTAATAGACTCCAATTTGTGCATGTAAATGGAGAGTCCTCTTCACACACTGAGGTTAATTATGGAGTTCCACAGGGTTCAGTGCTAGGACCAATTCTGTTTACATTATACATGCTTCCCTTAGGCAGCATCATTAGAAGACATAGCATACATTTTCACTGCTATGCAGATGACACCCAGCTCTATCTGTCCATGAAGCCAGATAACACACACCAATTAGTTAAACTGCAGGAATGTCTTAAAGACATAAAGACCTGGATGGCCACTAACTTTCTGCTTCTTAATTCAGATAAAACTGAGGTTATTGTACTCGGCCCTGAAAATCTTAGAAATATGGTATCTAACCAGATTCATACTCTGGATGGCATTACCTTGGCCTCCAGTAACACTGTGAGGAACCTTGGAGTCATTTTTGACCAGGACATGTCCTTCAACGCACATATTAAACAAATATGTAAGACTGCTTTCTTCCATTTGCGCAACATCTCTAAAATTAGAAATATCCTGTCTCAGAGTGACGCTGAAAAACTAGTTCATGCATTTATTACTTCCAGGCTGGACTACTGTAATTCATTATTATCAGGATGTCCAAAAAACTCACTGAAAAGCCTTCAGCTAATCCAAAATGCTGCAGCAAGAGTACTGACAGGGACTAGAAAGAGAGAGCAGATTTCTCCTGTTTTGGCTTCCCTTCATTGGCTTCCTGTTAAATCCAGAATTGAATTCAAAATCCTGCTCCTCACATACAAGGTCTTAAATAATCAGGCCCCATCTTATCTTAATGACCTTGTAGTACCATATCACCCTATCAGAGCACTTCGCTCTCGCTCTGCAGGCCTACTTGTTGTTCCTAGAGTATTTAAAAGTAGAATGGGAGGCAGAGCTTTCAGTTTTCAGGCCCCTCTTCTGTGGAACCAGCTTCCAGTTTGGATTCGGGAGACAGAAACTATCTCTACTTTTAAGATTAGGCTTAAAACTTTCCTTTTTGCTAAAGCATATAGTTAGGGCTGGACCAGGTGACCCTGAATCCTCCCTTAGTTATGCTGCAATAGACGTAGGCTGCCGGGGGATTCCCATGATGCATTGAGTTTTTCCTTTCCAGTCACCTTTCTCACTCACTATGTATTAATAGACCTCTCTGCATTGAATCATATCTGTTATTAACCTCTGTCTCTCTTCCACAGCATGTCTTTTATCCTGTCTTCCTTCTCTCACCCCAACCGGTCGCAGCAGATGGCCGCCCCTCCCTGAGCCTGGTTCTGCCGGAGGTTTCTTCCTGTTAAAAGGGAGTTTTTCCTTCCCACTGTCGCCAAAGTGCTTGCTCATAGGGGGTCATATGATTGTTGGGTTTTTCTCTGTATCTATGACGCGCCTTGAGGCGACTTTTGTTGTGATTTGGCGCTATATAAATAAAATTGAATTGAATTAAATTGAATGATAATGAATTATTCCTTTAAAAATGCTGACTTCACCTTGCCCATCTCATTAGTACTTTCTGATGAGGACTCTTGCTGATAAAAGAAGGTAACAGGACTTGCCTCCTAAAGCAATCAAACAATTAGTCCCTACAGATACTCGATTATCTATCATTTTACCATAAGCACAGCTTCTAGACAGTCATTTCCATCTCTTCATTATATAGGACATACACACAGATCATGGTCCAAATGAGAGGCAAATTCAGATATACAGACTAAGTAAGGTCTTGTGAGGAGAATTCAAATATGACTGTATAATACTATACAGATAATTTTTATTTAAACAGTAATTCTTATAATAATTGTGTCTCGTGCCATTTCTGGCATGTCAAGTGTACAGCACTTTGTGTTCAGCTGGGAGTTGTTCTGAAAGTGCTGTATAAATAAATTGCTTGCTTGCTAATTTGCAGTAAATGTTTGCAGTGCAAAGAAAACAACAGTCTGACAGCTGTATGACTGTCCACAGAGTTAGAAATAGACTATATAGATTTTATTCTGCACTGATTATAAATCTGGGATATAATTGCAGCAGATAGCAAACATTTCACAGTGCTTGTAAAAACATCTGCAAATTAATTTGCTCCCCTACAGACAGCAACTTTGTGAATGAAGAAATGAATCAGACTGTCAGTCAGCTCATCAGACTCAGAGTCGAAGTTAACTCTGGAACAGAAAACCCAAAGTTTCCCTCTGGAAGGGTTAACAAACTGAGATTTGTTATCTAAACATGCTTCGTCGAGTTGGGCCAAGACTGGATTAGCTGTTTTCTTGTCTTTACCAATGACCATATAAAAGGTTTTTATCACTTAGCATAGCATCAAGACAGTATTTATGCTAAGCTATGCTATGCTATGCAAAGTCTTAGCTTCCCAACTCTCTGTAAGAAAGCACAAACACTATATTGCCAAAAGTATTTGCTCGTCTGCCTTTACACACGTATGAACTTAAGTGGCATCCCATTCCTAATCTATAGGGTGTAAATATGATGTCAGCCCATCCTTTGCAGCTATAGCAGCTTCAAATGTTCTGGAACATTCTTCCAGAAGTACATTTGTGAGGTCAGACACTGAAGCTGGATGAGAAGACCTAAATCGAAGTCTCTGCTCTAATTCATCCCAACGGTTTTCTGTCAGGGTAAGCTCAGGACTCTGTGCAGGCCAGTCAAATTCTTCTGTTCCAAACTGTTCCCACAAACCTGGGAGTATCACATTTTCCAAAATATGTAGGTATGCTGAAACATTAAGAGTTCCTTTCACTGGAATTAAGTGGCCAGGCCCAAATCCTGAAAAACAACCCCACACCTATTCAAACCACTTATGTTTATGACATCCTGAGCAACACTTTTGAGTTTTTGTTGTTTATTTATGTGTCTTGATATGCTTTAAATGAATGTCCCATCAGATCCTCATTGGAAATAAATTTAAGGCATTATTTGGTAATGCAAATTAGGTAACTATGGCACATAAACACTGCTATATTCATTATGAGTTCCACAATGATCATTTTTTACTATTTTCTGTTGTAAGTTTTTACAGTTTATACTCTGTGAAGTCGTAATTAAAATTCACGTAAAGACACGATGCCTATTTTACCATAGCCAAACATTTATAGATTTATAATTAAAATTACTAAATTTATATTTTATAAAAACTGCCAGTAGATATAGATGATATATAGTCTATGCCATAAACAAAGGTCAAAGGTCAATGTTTCAACTACAGATGACTCTCTGATGCTGAATGCATCACAGCTCATAGACATGCAGTGCTCTTTTTACATCATTTTATCTCTGGCACCTCAGCCTCCACTAAAAAGCCACAAACTGTGAAAATCACATTCCCTCTTGCATTTGACAAACAGCCACAAAACACACACATCCACTTGTTGCCAGCGAGGTCCAGACGACATCAGTGGGAACGTGACTGTTGATCAATCGAGTTGAGGGGGCTGCTGTTGGAAGCAGAGAAGCAGATAAAGAAACATTGATTTGTCTCGCTCAGCACAACATTGCCTACCCAGACATACTCATCACGCTAAATTTAGACTGCGACGAACTCATGGCGAGCAAATAAGGAGGTAAGGATTTTTCACTAAGCAAGTAGTGCGTCTGAAGAACAAGTGCCAGCACTGCAGTGAGCGCTCTGTGAACACCGTCAGGGGATGTTTGAGGGTGACGATGGCTTTCTGGGGCACTCAACGTGCAAAAACAAACACAAGTGACCCTGCAAGTGTAGCTGTCATTGTCTTAATTATGAGCCGCAGAGGTAGCCTTTCTGTGCATTTAGCATTCGCAGTATCCATAACTCGTTGAAAATTTGGAGAAAAAAAAAAGAGAGAAATCTATTTTATGTGCAAAAAGTATTTTGACAAATAATCAGAATGCCAAGCCTCCATTCTAATGTTTCCAAAAAGCTTTAGAGTGGCTTGTCAACTATATCAGCTGGCATCGATTGATTGATCGATATGCAATGCAACTAGCAAGTTAAAGATAATTACATAACAAAGATCTAAGCAACTTGAATTTTTCAAGTCGATCAAATTGTGCAATATTTCTAGGGTATTGATGTTAAAGTTGCAGTAGGCAAAACCTAAAAGAAAAAAGACAGGGACAGAGGATAGCAGAATTTTTTTTTTTCTAAGTAAAGACTCCTTCAGTTCTCCCCTTCTGTTCTCTCAAGAGGCAAACATGGGCCTCTACCTGCTTGAAATAGCTCAGTGCTGAGTTTTCCCTTCATGGCGAGTCTGAACCCACCTCATCAAACACAAAACCCTCTGCTTAGCACATCACACCAGAGCATACCCCTTCTTATATAGACTATATATAGAAAACATTTTTCTGACTTAAGCTTCTCATCTGATCTGTTCATTCATGTGTTAGATTTTCCAAAGCCTGATAATATAACCAAGATGAGATAAAGGAGGGAAACTGAACTGAGCTGAATGAAGTTCCATCTCAGTTCTTCACTATAAGTAACTCTTTTCATATATAAGTACCGTTGTCATCCATTATAATACAGAGATATTAGCTATAGGCACTTAACAGGATTTTAGTTTATAGAAAAACACTTTGGTACAATACTCAGTTGATGTGTCTTTTAAGAAAAGTTGCTTTATGGTGTAATGTGTCATAGCTGTCATCGCAACAGATTAAGTTCTTGTAGTTTTTGTTGAACGGCAGCCACCGCGGCCAAAGGCGACACCAGCAGAATGATGACATATACTGAAACGTAAAGAGAGAGCAGCTCACAAAACTACGCTCAGTGTCGGAGGAGTATATATCTGAATTCTCTCAGTGTTAGAAACCATATGTTATCTGGTAATTCAGCAAGAAATAGGACAAAGAAATGGTACATCTCAGCCTGCTTTGCGATATTTAACTGGACTATGTTTTTTTATAAAAGAGCCAACAACAGATATAAAACTGATAGGGCCGGGGCATACATACTGCTGTTTTGCATGAGCTCTTTTTGCAGCAACCTGTAAACTTTTTGTGAATGGGCCGGGCTGAGGAAGTCTGAGGATGTGGTTCCCTGTGAGAAAATGGTGGAATGCTCTCCCCTGGTTGGGGAAGAAAGGCTGCCTCCAGTGATAATGGGCAAAGAATATAGGTTATCATTGTCTTGCTTAACCTCCTAGGACCTGGCATCCACATATGTGGACATCACATTTTGGGTTATCTAGACCAAAATACTCAATTTTGCCCTACATGGGCCTGATATCCACTTACAAGGACATTATACTGCTACTGTTCTATCAAAATTTTAAACAAATATCCTCATATGTGGCTCTTATTTTTCTTAAAAACAAAAATAAGGTAAAAAAAAAATAAAAATCTGGTAATTCTTTGTTTTTACATTCATCTGGCCCCAATATGCCCAAATATCAAAGAGAAATTGAAAATGCATGCTGTGGAAGAGTTCGGGTCTTAGGAGGTTAAATAAGCAACAGATTTTATGGGAAACGGAAATTCTTGCCTAAATGCTGCTGTCCAAACAGGGCCATCAGTGCAAGTCTACAGCTCTGTTCAACACAGATGACAGCTTTTGCATGCTGATAACAAACAGGATGTTCCGCCTCCTTTTCAAACTGGAGGACACACTCGCCATGATTTCCAAAAGTAACGTTTTTTAAAGAATATAGAACAGTTTTGCGCGTTGCCTCATTTCAGAGAAGGCATTTCTGGATCTTGTTTACTTGTTTTCCTTCTTCTCATTGTAAATGTTTAATCAATCAATCAATCTTTATTTATAAAGCACTTTTCATACAGAAATGTAGCACAAAGTGCTTTACATGATTAAAAGCAGCCCACCCCACCCCGTTCTCCAACTCACTCCCCACACTCTCATTAACATAAACGATCATGGATACATACATACACATCCCCCCCCCCCACACACACACACACACACTTAAAGAGTAAAATTGGGCTGGGCACACATGAGCCAGGTGAGGAAACACTATCACAGGGAGCTGTCTGCACCGGGAGCCGGTCACAGACTGCAGCCTCCAGGCTGGGCACACAGCAGGAGGGAGGCAAAGAAGCCCCCCAGCCAGGCTGAGAAGACCCACAGAGCCACAGCAGCCACGGTCGATCACAGCCCTGGTGCAGAGAGCCCCCTCCGAGGAAACACTGGAGATATGACCCAATAAGGATATATACAGGATAAAAAGATAAAATAAATAAGAATGGGATACAGTATAAATGTAAATAGAGTAAGAAGATAAAAAATGAATAGGAATAAAATCAATAAATATTAGGTAAAACCTAAATTAATAATATAAATAGAATAACAGGGGGTTATTATATACAGTGGGTTCTCTCCGGGTACTCCGGCTTCCTCCCACTGTCCAAAGACATGCACTTAGTGGGGATAGGTTAATTGGTTAATCCAAATTGCCCATAGGTGTGAATGTGCAAGTGAATGTGAGTGCGAATAGTTGTCTGTCTCTGTGTGTTGGCCCTGCGACAGACTGGCAACCTGTCCAGGGTGTACCCCGCCTCTCGCCCTATGACAGCTGGGATAGGCTCCAGCGCCCCCCGCGACCCTGAAAAGGATAAGCGGACGCAAATGGATGGAGAGTAACAGGATAGAATAAATAAGCATAAAATAAATAAACGTTAGGTGAAAGCTAAATTAAAAAGGTGGGTCTTGAGCCTGTTCATAAAAACATGTACGTTCTCTGCGGCCCTGAGCTCCTCCGGCAGGCTGTTCCACAGATGAGGACCATACCACTGAAAAGCTGCCTTTCCGTGAGTATGTGTCCTGACTTTAGGAACAATCAAAAGGCCAGTGCCAGAGGACCTCAGGGTCCGCGAGGGTTCATATGGTGAAAGCAAATGTGAGAGATAAGAAGGCCCGAGACCATTAAGACATTTAAAAACCAATAAAAGAACTTTAAAATCGATCCTGAAACACACAGGGAGCCAATGCAGCGATTCTAAAACCAGTGTAATGTGGGCCCGCCCTCTGGTCTTCGTCAGCACACGAGCTGCAGAGTTTTGTAAAAGTTGTAAAGGTGAAATATTCTTTTTGGGGAGACCAGAGAGCAGGGCATTACAGTAATCAATGCGACTGGTAATAAAAGCATGCATCAACATCTCCGTGTTGGCCCGAGAGAGAATAGGGCGGACTCTGGCTATATTTTTTAGATGATAAAATCCAATTTTGGTTACATGTTTAATATGTGGGATAAAACCAAGCTCAGAGTCAAAAATAACACCCAGGTTTTTCACTTGTAGTGAAGGGCAAAGTGAAAATGCCTGTAATTTAGACAAGAGTTTCTCTCTCTGAGCCTCAGGACCGATGATTAAAACTTCAGTCTTGTCCTGGTTAAGCTGTAAAACGTTTTCTGCCATCCAAGATCTTATATCTAGAATACAGTTAAAAAGGGCATCCATTGGTCTGGTGTCATCAGGAGACACGGAGATGTACAGCTGAGTGTCATCAGCGTAACTGTGGGAGTTTACTCCATGCCTCCTGATGACACCGCCAAGAGGGAGCATATACAAATTAAAAAGTACAGGGCCTAAAACTGACCCTTGAGGCACACCACAAGTCATTTTATGGATCTTAGAGGAGCATATATCCATACTCACCATAAAAGTTCTGTCTGAGAAATAGGAAGTGAACCAGTTGTGTACAGCACCAGAGAGGCCCACCATGTGTTTCAGTCTGTTTAAAAGAATAGCGTGGTCTACTGTATCAAAGGCTGCGCTTAGATCCAGTAGCACCAGGACTGAGAGCTTTTGGGAGTCCCAGTTACATCTAAGATCATTTAACCTGCATGTGTGGCTATACCAACAATCTTTGCCATCACTTTCCAATAAAAAACCTGCACCCTTGCAAAGCGGTCATGATCAAGTGAGGCTGCACTGAAAAATCTTCTAAATGTGTTTAATTGAGTGAGCCTGTATTTTAAGTGTTGTTTAGAATAGTATATAGGGCACACTCAACCCAACTAGGACTCGGTCTTTTACTTTATCACAGACCCCTCATCTGTTAAAAGAGACCACTCAATCACATCTCAGCAGCCTGGCAGCCAGCATCTGTCTACTGCTGTCCTTGCCTTATTACCAGACCGGCAAAATAATGGAATACCACGCCGTGTCCTTAGGTTGTCTCTCACAATAACCAAAATAGAATTATTTTTTTGTTTTTTGTACTGATTGCCTTTTAGTCATTTTGTTGTCTTTTAGTCAGTCCACTGTTTTTGTAGTCTTTTTTTGTTGTTGTCATATTCTACTCTGGTGCACAACTGAGACATTTAATCATCTTATAGCTGCAGAGGGTATTCAAGTATCTCACACAGCTGGTTCTATCTGCAAGAGGACACACTATAATCAGGCTCCTGCAGAAGCCAAATGGCTGAAGATAACAGAAAGCTCAGCACTGCATCTGATTGGGAATATGCCTTGGCTTTGTGGAAATCGTTACAGGCTGCAGAGAACTGACTTTACGTTACTGTCTCAATAGCATTAAGCCTAACGAAAACACCTTTTGTAGCAGAATTTGTGCCAAGAAAGAACTGAGACAAGATGAATTTTGTACAACAGCAGAGATTTAATCCCACAGGGATCCATGACTGTAGATCACTGTGTCTCTTTCCCTTATCTAATGTTAGACCAAAAGTGATGGAGAAAGGCTGGCCTTGGTCTCAGACAGCCAGAAACATAAAGGGAGAAAGAGAGAGAGAGGACCCAAAGCAGCAAGCCCAAGAGTATTCTGGCTATATAGTACTCATGTTCCACATATTGATTATTCACGCGCATTACAACTGAGGCCACTGAACACAACACCTGACTAACATTTCCAGAGAAACCCCATCAAAAAAAAGAAAGCTGCTAGCATACCTTGTAGTACTGCTTCATTCAAGGCAACTGTTACTTCATGCCAAATGCATTTTCCACTGGAGAAGGGATAAGGAACAGACCGAACCGGGCGTGGAAAGAGCTGACTGTCATCACATGATTGTTTTATAAATCAGCAAGGTGGAAAGGTAAGAGCAGGGAGATTAAATGAAGTGTGATGACTATGAATAATGCATAGAACAGACAAATGGAATAGAGGGCAGACATGTGGTGACTCTGTGTGGCTTCTTTGGCTGGTGCGTATTTGTGTCTGTTGATCGCGGTCACGTGTCCTACTCTACAACTTTCTGGAGGATTCTGATTTTAGACAACACACGTTTACCGACCCTTTTCTAACGAGGCTGTCTGGCATAGCTTGGCTACTAAAACACATCATGTCTGTGTGCACTAGATTCAGCCACAGACCTCGCACTGCTTCCTAAGAGCAGCAATGAAGAGCATCTTTTTTTTAAAAAAAAGGCATAACAAATGGAGACTCGGCTGCTGTAGTATTCGGTTAATATTTCAGAAGTACCCAGAGGGCTCTGTGTGAGTGCGTGTGGTTTCACATTAGAGCACAGGCTTACTTCTGGGCATCCAGCTGTGTCTGGGGATTCGATATGCTATGCACAGTGAATTCCTCAATGCTGTGGCTACTTCATCTCCTAACTACTAAGCATGCAGCATCACTGAACTGGAAGGAGTCAGACGAAGCTGGAAGAGGGGTCTTCCAAACACAGATGACACACCTTTTCATTTGAAGAATGTGTTTGTGAAGGGAACGTACTGTAACCATTTCATCTCATTAGTATGTTATACATAACACACTGGAGTGGGTCCACGCAGAAAAGCATTTGACTAATGTCTGCTGTATTAAACAGGAAGTCCGCATCATGACATGGACTTCATGCGATTATGAGGCATGGAGGCGATGAATAAATGAGAAATGTAAGATCAGAGACTGGGTATCCTGCGAGTCTAGTGAATAGATTCTGACTGTTTTTTTCAATCTTTCATCTTCCAGGTTGGCAGACAGAAACTGCTGCAGCACCACTTCAGCATGAAAGAATCATGTGATCATACCCTAAAACACTGTTATCCTTTGTGATTTAATGCTCACTAGAGATTACAGATCGTGAGGCCTCATATCGATGATGGCATCTCTGGGGGTCTGGCATTAACTCTTTATGTTCGACCCAAACCTCACTTAACCTAACAGACAAGGGAAACAACAGCAAAGCACCATGTTCCAGCTGCAAGAACTCAACAGACTGTCTGAGCTCTCCCTCAACGCTCGCACACACATGCATGTTAGCAGAGTCCACATCACTGTGCGGAGTCAGACTGCAGCGTCTACTAGGAGCTGTCCACGGAGCACAGTGCTGAAAGCTGCCGCAACGTATGGTAACTCCAGTCAATGAAGACCAACCGTATGTGGACGTGGGCACATGTTAAACACTAACTGCAAGCATCGTGGACATGTTAAAGTCTTCCAAAATGACACTCTGACGTAAGCATGAGTTGCAAAAGCCAACAATAAAGAGTTGGAGCAGGAGTTATGGAGGTGAAGTGACTCCTCTCGTGTGATAAGGCTCTAGCAGTTCGGCAGCAGGACCGCATTTAACCCTTTATTGCGTCGCACGATCATTATCAGTAATGCAGAACGAGACACCCGATCTGCAAAACTCCAAGCATCTTTCCTAATCCAAGGCACGGCAACTGTGGCAGAAGCCCATAACTGCACTTACACATAAGCGTGGTAGATGAACGCCCATCCCCGCGGTCTTTCCAGCGCATTGTAGAGAAAATTCTGTAGTTTCCGATAGCTGGCGTTTTTCTTCGACGGTCTCGGTCTTCCTGCGGAGATGCTGGACCTCGGTCTGCAGAGGATGCTGCTCCGCTTGGTGCTTTCCGAGCCCGCAATGAGCAGTGCCCCATCCCTGCTGGATTCCGGAGCTCCCGGGTCCAAACCCACAAACCCGACTTTGTGCTTCTTCTCTCCGGCTTGAGTTGGGTAAACCCCGCCGTTGAGAGATTTCTGCACCATTCTAAAGTCGAGACGACTCTGAGGAGGAGTTGTCAGTGCCCTTGCCGCGGGGATGCATCACCGGTGCTGAGGGGTGTGTGCTGGTGGTGAATGCAGTTGATGTCGGTCCCTCTAGAAAAACCAATTGCAATAAGCATGCGAGACTGCACCGTGTATGCTTTTACCTTAGCCCCTTCCGGCCATCTGACACACAGCAAGGAGCGAAATGCACATGGATTTTATTTCGTTGGTGACCAGCGATTTAAAAGCGTTCTTCAATCATCTTATTGCCAGAAATGCTCTTAATCGAATTACAATAATGAATTAAGGCCAAGTTCAAGCGCCAGCTTTCTTCCAGTGCTCTCTTTAAACAATCCTAGGGTTTAAACGAACTTGGGAGGGTGGGGAAGTCCATTACTATGATATGTCCGAAAGAATCGTGTTAGTTTTAAGAATCCGGCGTAAGATAACCTGCCATCTTCACCACTAAACTCCAACACGAGAGGAACTGCAGGAAAGGGTTTAACTGGATTATGCACTCTCATGTAATATTCATGCGTGAAGCTTTTTCACTCGGGGTAATGGACACCGAAAACTATGTCATGCTATGCCTCGAGGTTTGTGTTCCCTCGACAGGAATACACATGCAGCCTGAGACGGTATCAACAACAGCCAAGACAGGAGACAAATAAATGGAGCATCCCAGCCTGCTTTGCGCACACTCCAGCGTGAAACAATGTAGACCAGTTTGCATCCACCTGAAAGTGAATGACGCGCACACAGTGATGAGAGTAGCAGAACGGCAACAGTTTCAAAATAATGCAAAGCCTATATTCAATTTAAAAAGGTGCACAATATTGAAAACAACAATTTTTAAATGTCAGTAAATGCAATTAATGCGGTGCCATGCAGCTGCAATGTGTGCAGAATGTTGCTCAATATAAGACCTTGCCTGAATGTCAGCAGTTTTTTCTATGACCTGCATGTTTGTTTCAGCTTTAATAGCGCCTTTACACATGACACGTCCACTTATCGTCATGGCTGCAGGCTTTCAAACTGTGCGCTAACATCGCTGAGTGGTCCCTGTGCTCTTTAACGGAATTGATGCAAAGAACCTCTCCCTATAGTTAATTCTCAACCACTGCTTTTCTGAGATACTCAGTTGTACTCGTTTATGTTACTGGGCTGTTGTAGTTGTGCTTTTTAGCATTAAACGGCCTTGCCAGTCTTTTGTTACCATGTCAGAACTTTTTCCAGCTCAAGCATTTCTTATTTTGTCGCTGTTGTTTTCAGTTAACTATAAGAGTTAAATGATTAGCAGATTACTGGATCTTTTGTTTTAATTTAAATGACACCAGATCATATGCACTATGACATCAAGCACAAATATGAGAATGAGTAAGATGAAAAAAGAAACCATCACAATGGTCACTCTCGGTATTACTTAGTCACAGCCTGCTGTCATGGTGTGAAAGCATAAAGATGTAATCATCTTTTTGACTCATGCAAACGTACACGGAGCACATACATGGAGCACATACATGAGCATACATAGGGTCCACTGTAAAGAAGAAAGGGTTAAAGAAACAAACAAACATCAAAATGAAAATAAAATATCCCGAAGGACACCCAGCCGCCACTGGATCAGCCAACAACACTGCTGCGCTGAAAAGTTTGTCGTACTGAGAACATTTTATTCACTAGCTTGTTAAGATTCCATTTACAATGATAATTTTTAGAAAGTTTCAACAACAACAACAAAAATCCTTTTTACAGTTATTTGCAAGCAACAAAAAATTGCAGGTAAAGTATATACAATTTGAAACATTAGAATAATGTAAGTACATGTGTAATCAGTGACATGTATGTCCTGCTACACCGACATGCTGCAATCATTAGCTAATTTGAACCGGTAGCACAGTTAAGACCAGGTTATGATAACTAACGCTGCACTGGGAGTTTTATCATATTTACAGTGCTCGAGTTAAGAGCAACGTTTGATAAAGAAAACTAAAACAATGCAAATAGCCATGGGTTTTATATGCCAACTGATGGATGTCAATTTGTGTTGGTAATGCTACTGCCAAGGGATGTGTAGGGACTATTCCAACATGAACCAAATAAAAAATAAAAAGATCACATGACCTGCTGTAATGTCAAGTGAGGTCCTTGAAATCCATGTCAAACCTTTTTTAACAGTCAGAAACAAGTTGTCAGTGAGGTTACAGTTAAAAAAGAGAATCAGGTTCTCTTTAAATGCACAGTTAAACATACAAAAAGGTTTTATATACTATATTATTTCCATAAAAAATAATCCAGTTTAATTTATAGCAACTCTCTGCTTTAATTCTCTACACGACCTCACTCTCCCTCCCTCTGACACTGCTACAGCTTGTATGTACAAAATAATAATAATAAAATGGTCAGTAAACTAATGTTACTGGTTTTTTTCAGTCATCAAACAGTCCCTTTGTTCACATCACCAGCAAACTGCATACAGTACTTTTTTTCTAACACTGAATAGACCAATTTTTGTGCTTCTTTTAATACCTACAGTTAACACAATCGTTTCAAGACAACATAAAAGCCAATTGAAAAAAACAAAAAAACAAAAGGTGTCTTAGTTAAGTGAAGGTTATCCTTCAACTAGAAGACTTGAATTAATATATTAATAATTTAACAGTATCCTGATAACTTGGCTGCTTGTTGAGAAACAACCTTGTATAGTTTCTTCCTTTGTCCTGATTCTGATTAGCTAGCTTCAGTACATCCATCCCTTGCACTCCCTGAAGATTAATGTAACACATAAATAAAATGAAATACACCAGAGCAGTTACATCCAAAAGACGGCATGCCATTGGTCCTTTAAATACTGTTCAATACGTAGGCTGGAATGCTTTTAGATTCTTTTAATACCCGATATAGTATAAGTAGGCGATAAAACGCTCCTTCTTGGACACAATAAATAACTATCCTTCATATAGTGCAGTAATACAGTACTCACACTAAACCTACAGTAATTGCACAGTAACCACATGCAGCAATCCCACCCCACCCCCATGCCATCTTCATCTGCCCCTCAATCCCTACTTCCATTTCTCTGTCTAATCTTTAACTTTCTGCATCTTATAAGAATTACAGGGCATTCAAGTATTCTACTTCACTCGGGGTCCACACATTGAGCCCTGGGGAACGCCAGCCTGAACAGAGAAACACGCAACTCTCTGGATTTTGCAGTCCAAGGCAAAATGAAATGTCTGCATTTAGGATGACAGTCAGCTACAGGTAGTTTGGTTAATCCAGTTAATAATACAAGCTCAACTGTGAGAATAACCACTGTGGACATTGTCTTTATGGGGCCTCCTCATTTTTCATATTGTTGTGAATATTTTGAACCGGTTGTTAAGTCGACATGGTTTGGAAAGAGAGCCAACAGAATAATGCTTCTATATGGTTAGCTCCAGTAAAATAATACATAACTAGTCCTGAGACTCAGGTTGCATCAGTCTCACTGTAGGTGCTCTGAAGACTCTAGTGGTATCCACGCCAGAATGATCCCTGTGTAAGCGGGGCAATGGGGAGAGGCAAAGGTTTTCCACTGTCAGTGTCTCTATGCTCCTGTCATCATCAGTTCCTCATTCACCCTCTTTGTGATGACTTTGCTGAAGTGACAGTATCCTTAGAGGTCTCCATCTGAGGGTGGCAAACATAGCTTGAAGAGCCTGTTTAGAAAAAAAAGAAGCAAAACTTCAAATGAGGGGAATCCACCCGGATTATATATAAACAGTGCAATTATCTGAAAGGCATGGCTTGAGGTGCCTAGAAATGGTTTCATTCAGTACCTTGGAGCTGATGGAGGCATCTGGTCCATTACCTTGAGATTTTTAGCAGACAGCTCAACTCTTGCCCCCTTATAAGAGAGAAAATATATAAGCTAAAAGCTCAACATAACAGACAGCTTGACTGCCATTAACAGATTAAACACAGAAAGCTCTCTGTGTGTTCATATTTTATGACAGAGGCATGGAAAGAAACAAACGAAATGCAATATGAAAAATTAATAACAGTAAAATATGAAAAACAGAAGTGCTAATTGCTGACAAATAATGAAAAGTTGGGTTTAGAACTGCTCATTACTGTTCTATAATATACTACAACATGCTCTTAAATGTCCAGCAAAGGGAGCTACATAGGATTTCTGATCCAGTGTGTTCACGCATCAACTCAATTAAGTTGAACTTTGTTGTCTATTTAAATAAGTCCTAAAAGATTGCATTTCAAACTAACAAAATAATCTATACATATTTCTTGTTTGGTTGTTTGTATAATTAGATTGATGACCATTAAAAGTTCCTTTCACTGGAAAAATATTGAAAACAATTTTTAAATGCCAGTAAATGCAATTAATGCGGTGCCATGAATCTGTAATGTGTGCAGAATGTTGCTCAATATAAGACCTTGCCTGAATGTCAGCAGAGATTTTTCTATGATGTGCATGTTTGTTTCAGCTTTAATAGCGCCTTTACACATGACACGTCCACTTATCATCATGGCGGCAGGCCATTTGTGCACTAACACCGCTGAGTGGTCCCTGTGCTCTTTAGCAAAATTGATGCAAAGAACCTCTCCCTATCGTTAATTCTCAACCACTCTGCTTTTCTTAGATACTCAGTTGTACTCGTTTATGTTACTGGGCTGTTGTAGTTGTGCTTTTTAGCTTTAAATGTCTTTGCCAGTCTTTTGTTACCATGTCAGAACTTTTTTCACCTTAAACTAACTAACTGGAACTGGAACTGGGGCTTAGCCCAACTCCTGAAAAACAACCTCACACCATTATCCCCCTTCCACCAAACTACACTTGGCACAATGCAGTCATGTACGATCCTCCTGGCAACCGCCAAACTTAGGCTTGTCCATCAGATCGCCAGATAGAGAAGCGTGATTCATCACATCTCCACTGCTCTAGAGTCCAGTAGCAGCGTACTTTACATGGATCTGACTGGATGTTATGCTTTGCATTACGCTATGTGATGTAAGGCTTGAATGCAGCTGCTTGTCCATGGAAACCCATTACATGAAGCTCTCTATGCACTATTCTTGTGCTAATCTTAAGGCCACATGAAGTTTGGAGGCCTGCAGAAAATTTGCAGAAAGTTGGTGACGTGTTCACAATATTTTCCTCAGCATCCGCTGACCCCGCTCTGTGATGTTACAAGGCCTACAACTTCATAGCTCTACTTTTGTAGAAGTAGTCTGCATGTCTACCTGCATGGTTTTATACACCTGTGGCCATGGAAGCGATTGGAACACCCGAATTCAATAATTTGGATGGGTGAGTTAATACTTTTGGCAATATAGTGTATATGGGGATTCCAAATATCACGTTACTTTGGACCTCTGACCTCTTCCTCAAGCTCAAACAAGGTCAAACTTTGATTCTCAGCATCACATTGTAAGTATGACATCCAAATATCATGCCACATTTGACCTCTGAGCTCACCTTTACATTTCACTAATCTGCCTTTCTTTCAGGTTGGCCCCAAAGTATGTTATATCTTTAGAGAAAGTGTTGTCAAGAGAAAAAATTAGCTGCCTAGTTGGTTAAAAATATACTGTAGTAAAATATTATCTAAGAAGCTCAGGTTATTCATGTCCAGATATTTACAAATCAGTACCTATTATGCCTTACGTACTCCTACATTGTGCTTTTGTAATCCAAACAAACACCTGTCACGCTACTGTCCAACAAACTTCTTAAAGTATAAAGAGAACAATGAAAACAAGATACAAAAAAATGCAACACTGTTTCCTTAAAAGTAAATAGTGCCCATAGAGTGCGCTGCCCTGTCGAAGGATTGTGCTCTCCAAGTGTTTCTTGTTTTATATAATAAAATAGTTGACTCATGTTTTATAGTCTTGATTTTAATAGGACTGAGATCTTCTTAAAGGTTTACCTGTTTACGCATTATGTCCATGGTCTGCATGATGCAGCGCGGTATGAGGCCATGGTTCCTGGCTAGGATCATTGCCTGCTCCAGTGTCACAGTCAGAGTACATCTGCAAAGAACATGAAGGCCAGTGATTAATAGTGTGTGTTCCTCTGCAATAAACCCAAAAATGAAGTAAAATGAATTTGAATGGCGAGGTTAGGATGAGTTTGTGAGGTTCCAATGGGGCATGTCATTGACTCTGCACTGTGTTATTTTTATGCAGTCTGACAGTCCAGTGACACAACAAAAGCAGCATAATAATTCTGTGGTGTGGTGCCACACTGACCTCTGCATCCCTGTGCCACACATGGTGATGTGGCAGGCTCCCAGGCGGTTACACAGCTCAGAGGACACACACAGTACGCTGACACCTGACTGGTGGCCTTGGGCATTCGGGCGCATGTTGATGTACGACTGCATTAGCCGACAAAGGTCGTCCAGCGTGTTGAGGGGTCTCAGCAGCTACGGGGAGGCGGGAGGAAGTAAAGGTCAGGGAAGGTTAGCTGTTAAATGCACTGCTAACAAGATGATTCAATAACACATCACAAAAGACATCACCTTAACAAGCCGCTTAGACTACTGTTGACTTTTTAAATCACTTTCAAACCAAGCGAATTAAAAAGTCTCTCATTACCAAGACAAAAAAATGTATTGAAGTGAACAGAACACTCCAAAATAATATAATTATATTCATGTGAAATATTTTAAAACATGGGACTAGTAGAGTAACTGACTTGTAAGATGGAGAACAGAAATGGGGAGAAAACAACCATCAAATACAACACAAGAAAGTCTAAATCTGCAGTCTTTCTCTTTCTATATTAAAACTATGATCTATTCAGTTTTAATTACTGCAATCTATTTCAACTACAGTCAGTGTGGGACACTAGAAGTTCAAATGGACACCATCTATAATTCCTGGGGTTAGTTGGAGTTAACGGGGAGGGTCTTGACAAGCTATGGAGGAGTTTCCGGTGGAGGGAATGACACACCAGTTCATCTTACTTTGGAAATGCTTGGTTGAAGGTCTCTAACTTCAAGGCCCAGTATCTGTGCTTGCATTTATATTCAGTCACAACAATATATATATATATAAAAAATTGACTTATGTTACAATAACAAGACAGATGCTACATATGAAAAGACCATACAGACTACTATAAACTCATCAAGGTTAAAAACAGCAATTGGAAATACATGTTAGGATAAGTATATATTTACCTGGTCTATCTTCATTGCTGTGGTGTTGGAGTCTGTAGGGAGATTTGACTTCTCCAAATAGAAAGCTCTGTGAGGAGAGAAGGATTACGTTCTCAGTTTTTTAAACTCTTCATCGGGTTGGAAAAATTACTGATTTGCATCCTGTGACTCACTTTTGTTGGAGAGCTGACTCATCTAGTATCTACAGATTTTGCAACTGCTAAACTGAGTATTTCATCATTTATTAATGCTGCATTGTTGAATCACTTTCTGGGAATTAGGGTGCACATATCAGTGATCACACACGATGTAAAAACACTGGTATATAATAGATATAGCACATTTTCAATCATAAACCATTAAAACTTCAAGAGTTAATATTTATATTGTTCAACACGTTACTACTTGAGAAACAGTACCACAGTCATTTTGCTGTATATGTAGCTAAATCCTGTTCGTTCACGTGGGAACTGCTCAAGGACTCCTCTGGATACATGATTAAGTTCTGACCTTGAAAGCTTGACTTTCACATATGTAATATACAAAGTGCAGTTTCTGCTTGTTATGCAACACTAAAGGGTGAACTCTCCCCTTGAGGTGAAACACATCTTCAGTGCCAGGAAAGCCAGTGAAGAGCGGTAGTGAAGAGTAAAACAGGTACCTGAGCCTGCGGTAGTAGGCCTTGACTTTCTCCAGTGAAACAGCATTAGTGCGCTGCTGGAAGTCCTCCATGGCAACGCAGTCCTGCTGGGACGCTCCCTCTGGACGCTCCAAAGCTGGAAAAATAGAAGCCACATAGTTAGATCTATGAATATTTAGAGAATGACACACGTTTTATAACACTGCCTCTGTGCACCACCACAGTAGAACTCAAACCAAACAGTCCACATATGACTCAAGTGCAGACTTCCAACTATAATTCAAGGGATTCGGTTTAGGAATTGCAGCCCTTTTATACAGTCTCTCATTTTCAGGCTCAAAAGTAATTGGGTTAACTAACAATTTTAAAGATAAGAACTGTATTTAATAACTGGATAAATGGTTTTTATTTATTTATTTTTTGGTGTTAGAGCATCGTCGGCAGACCCGACGATGTTTCCATGAACATGCTTTACAGCTTCTCTTTATTGACCACTTTTCACACACGGTTGCTGTACGCATACAGCCGGCTGTAGCTTTTCGGCTCACAGCCCGACACACACCAACACAACAGCATAGATAGAACAGACGTTAAGGCGGCGAGGCGTGATTGCGGGTGCAGCTCACGTGCGTCCGCCTCCCCTGCAGCAGCGCTGCAGACCACACCCCGCCACACACATTAACCAGGTAAAATACATATTTAGGCAGAATTTTGCAAATATCTATTTTTTCATTTTTTAGCAGCATAGTGCTTTTTTTCCATTTTTAAAAAAAAAAAAAAAATCTGGTCTAGGCTCCAAAAGCCCAAAGGCGATATGAGGGTGGCGGCTCACAACAGTTTTTGTTTGCTACAGGGATCATTTTAGTTCAGCTGGGTGTCTTTCCTTTTGTTATATTTCTTTAAGAGTTCAAAATGTGTTAATTACATAAATAAAATGTAATTTTCTCTGTAACACTTCATGGATTTCATAAGCAACACACCTTAGTTGTTCACACAAAGCATAAAGGTAAAAAACAATATATACAATGTTATCTTCATTTTAGATGTCAAAAAGTATTTGCGGCTCCCAGTGTTTTCTTTTGCGTGGAAACCGGGTCCAAATGGCTCTTTGGGTGTTAAAGGTTGCTGACCCCTGGGCTATGACTTTAACTTTATGTAACGTTTGTGTGTGTGAGTGTGCATATATGTGACAAAAATATATCCTCATTATATATATATATCACTGTGCTTCCCCATAGGCTGCAGTCAAGACTCTTTTCCAGTAGGTGGCGATGTTCATCTGCAAATCTGCACTACTAAATGTTTTGGAGCACTGTTGTATTCGGAAATACACGGTAAACAATATGGGGTCTCTCATGAGATTAATGATCTGATGAGGACTTGTGCATGGAAAATTAGCAGCTAACTGGCAGACTGGCATAATGCTTTACTTTCATACTAGGCTGACTAAGACTCAGGGAGCGCTAAAGTGAGTGTTTTAAATGGTCAATACAAGGCTTCAGTCTAACTTAATAAAATCAAATAAAGTTCTAAGGAAACGCACATGTGTAAGAGGCTGAAAGGCTGCATGGTGCATTGAGTGTTTTAATGATCCAAGGCTATATGTATAATGTATATAAGTGAATTTGTGCCTGATGCATTGTATGATTTGTTGCTTGTTCCACAGTAAAAGGTTTTGAGTAGATACTCGGCTCTACTTGCCAGCGCTACGTCATGTTTTACTAGCTGAACTACACCCTGGAATTATGTTCTTTGCCTTTCTTACCTCTGGTGAACAGGACAGTGTGGAGTTTGAGGCTGCCTCCATTCTGTAGCCGACTGGGGAGCTCATTGAAGTGACAGCTGTCCAGGTAAAGGGTGACCCTCAGGGCATGCCTGGTGCCCTCCACCTGGTAACACACTGGTGTGTCTGCAACACACATACAGAGGTGAGGGAGAAGTTAAAAAAACAAAAAACAAAAAAGGCGTAGGCGTGCCCTTCTTGAAAATGAAAACGTGCAAAGTGTGTTGCATTACATTTTAATACATTTAGATATTGTGCACTAAAATGTAATGCTGCATATGTCTACAAAACACATATTCAGAGTTCATTAATAGCTGGGTGTTAAATCAAAAGCTAAAAGAAAAACTTAGGACAGTAACCTCACTGAAGATTGAATTTATTGAATTATTTGATTTATTTTCAGGGTTTTTTCATTTGGTGACTGATTCCAAGTTCTCATGGCAGCTAGCTGCTAACACTGTCAACCTCTGGGCGACCACTTTTGATCACAAGGCAGCTGCACAGCGAGGTGGGAGGCAACGGGTCTCCGACCAGTTGCAGTCTGACTCACACTGGCTGCAATCACTTTCACACAGATGAGTGGAGGTTTGCAAATAACTGCATTCTAATTTATAAACACAGACAGACTGCCAGATCCATGTGCAGGACAAATAAACAGAGGCACCTGATTTCTCTAATTACCCTTTAAATTGCATCAATATCTGGCACATTTTTAAAAATTGTACGTTTGAAAAAAATTGTGATGAATCTATAAAAAAATATAAGATAAGTAATCATTTATAAATCTGAAGCTGACTTGTGCTCAATTCTCCTAACCTTTTCTAGCAGTGATACATGAGCACTTGTCAGAAAATGGAAAAAAAATTACCTTTGCTGCGTGACCTCTGGGGTCAATCCTTTTTTCTAGAGAACCTACCAAGCAATAACCTTGTGGAATTGGCTGTGATCCTTTCAAGGTCCTTCAGACTCTGTGGTGCTTAAACGTCTGTACCTTACATATACCTCTCATCCCTCTGAAAATGCTGTTAGCAAATCAATAGTGTCCAATGGACTCTGACGCCAAAAACCATCTACCTGCACTGCAGCAATCTGAGCTGATGTCAAGACTGGACCTGTAAAGTATATCTATCCCCACATACCTGCCATACGTAAGGAATACAATACTAATGACCGATAGCAATACGTTAGTGCGTGCACTGAGTGATGTTTTTGTGTAAAATATATGCAAATGTGCACAAAATATTTTCTCCAGCCAAGCATGAACACAGAATAGCAAATTCCTGCTTCATCCACAGATTTGCCTTTTAAAATGGGAAGTGCACGTTGCGCTTTTCCTTTGAGCAGCAATCTCTGCTGGCCACATTGGGGCTTTTGAAAAGAGGAGCGATTCACGATGCAGTCATCCTTTGTATCTTTGACTTTAAGGGTTTCCGGTAACCCAGAGCACCTTCAGTGAATGCAGATACCAAGCTTATTAAAGCCACAAATGCACCCAGTTATGTAAAGATGTCCACAAAGCCCACTCTGAACAACCTGGTTGCATCCTCAGCTGAAACTACAGCACTGCACTATAATAAATGCTTGGACCTTTTGGTGAATTGGCAGGAGAAAGCTTACTATTGTCATGCTTCAAAGAAATATTACTCCAATATACCGCATACTGCAATTTGTGTTCTTAAGTACTTAAATATTGTTTTTATATTATAGGGGTGCTTATGTGACATATGTCAAGTGTCTCTCAGCAGCATTAAAGATTAAAAGAGGCGACCTTGATATCTGAAATGCTCTGCCCTTGTTTAAGGTGATTTATGGAGTCACCACAGATCTGTCTGAGTTCCTTCTCAGCGGCTTTTCATGGAAAAGAAAATGAAATCTGCAGTGGCATAATGGCAATTTCACCCTAAGCAGCGACCACGCATCCACACAATAGAAGTTCATTCAGAATTGGTGAAACCATACAGCTGCTCATTAACGCCAGCGCGCTTTGAATGAGGCAAGTCAGTCTTTGTTGATGGGAGTCTCTTACTTGCTACTAGACACTCATCCTCCAGTTGCCTGAAGAACACAGTGACTTTGTCCAAATCCAACAGGGCCGCCTTGGTGTCCTCCAGCATAGTCCGCTCCTCTTTCTGCCCGAGGAGAGAAAGAAAGCTCAGAAGTTGCACCAGAGTAAGAGTTTGGGTAGTTGTGGTGACAGCTGTGCAGCTACAAAGTCATACAGACTTCAGAGTATTTGATTCAGAAAGACACACACACAATAAAAAAAAGCTGCAACAGGAAAGTTATTATTTAAAATTTACACCAAACTATGAACCTTGTTGCTTTTTTCCCCTAATAGGTAAATAAAGCTACTTTCGGCTGCTTCCTCATTCATGAGCACTCACCACAGCAGGAAGCGCTGCATATTTGATTTGGCAGATTTTTACATCAGATGCCCTCACTGAGGCAGTCCCCCAAGGGATTCGTGCCTCTTCCCAGGCTCGAATTGAGCATCTTTGGGTTTAGTAGGCAAATTTGCAAACTACAACGCTATGTAGCCAACTTTCTAAGAACCAAACAAAAATACAAAACTTGTCCTCACCAGGTGTGGAGCCAGCGTGGACTGGAAGTGCAGCAAAATACCAATGGCGGATATCTGCTCTAGCCACTTGCGGCTGGTTTCCTTGCCGTCTTCTTGGTACTCGCCGGCATTGTTGAAGCGAGAACGCAGTGCAGTCAGCACCTGTTCGGCTAGCGTGCACAGAGCAGCCGTCGCCGCCTGGCAGAAGATCACGTCCCTTCGCAGCTGCAGAGATGTGTCTGGTATTGGTAGGGGAGAAAGAAAGGAATGATAACGCCAGTGACACAGAGAGTTCAGGGGGCACGCGACTAGGGACTTATGAGGAGTTGAAGTGGGTGAAAAAAAAGCAATGAAACCAAAGAAGACAACATAAAACAACATCTGTAGCAGAAAAAGGAAGTTCACTGTGGAGGAGAGGGTAAGGTATCCCAGTCTTACTGTAACCTCTCTTATTACATATCCTGAACTTGCTCTAATGCTTACAGTTGATTCTATTGGCTTGAATACCATGAGAGGATATCTGCCATAAACTAATGCCATATGTCACTGGAGAAAGTTCAGACTGGAGTATGTTGTGCTCTGAAACCAATCTTCATTCCAGCACATAGTCACACATCTGATTATGACCTTTTTGACAAAAGTGATGCTAAAACTTTGATTTAATGATTTGTATGATTTGATTGCACTGGAAATGTGTTCATTACTTTCTAAATAAACCTACATAAATATACATGTGTGTGTATGGGATCCTTAAAATGAGGTTTTAAAGATTTGCAGAATTCCTGATGTGAATTTGGCTGTAAGTTCATATGATGGATGACCTCATATGCAAAGAGCTGTTAGAATAATTTTAAATGCTCCTGTTTTGAGACCTTTCTGGCTGCTTAAGACCTGAGTTCTGCTGGGCGACTGCACAGTCCACCTCTTCTGTTAATTTTATGGAAAATTAGAACTGGGTTGAACCTAGTCTGATTATCTGCTGCTGAGCTGATCTGAATATAAACTGATTTTCTCTTCTACCAGTGACACGCTGCTCTACCTGTGCACTTGAGCAGAGCCAGGAGGATCTGGTTCTTTCCATCTATAAAGAAAGAAGAAAAAACAAGATGGAGTGAGAGATTGTAACTGTATATGAACACGTGGCATGCATGCACGTATGCGTCTTCTACTAACCATCCACAAATCTCTGTAGGCTCTCCACCAGGGTTTTGATAGAGGTGGGCAGGTTCCAAGGGTCTTCCTGGATGTTCTTATGGATAACGTAACGACAGCGAACAGTCCAGTCTTCGGTTTGGCGAAACTCTGTTCATGTTAAACCAGAGAACTTGTAAGCCTGTGCGCCAGCTCTCTGACAGAACCGTAGTGACACCTTTCGACAGTGCTTACACACACAAACAAATCGGTACCTGGCTGGCTGTGGTCAGAATAAAAGTGCTTGGTCTCCTCGCAGGCCTTGGTCATGACGGGTCCTTTGAGCAGACTGTTGATTGAGTCAACCTGCGTGCAGGAATAAAAGCATGCACACACTCAGTTAATGAAGCCAGTTTTTCTTCTAGTTCACTGCCTCAGACTCCACGCACCTTTCATTCTTTTCTAACTACCGCTTTTATTTCTGCGCCGCTCAAGCGCAAACACACAAGCTCACACACAGAACTTTGCAGTAACTTCTGGCAAAGGTTTTCCACAATTAACAACAACAGGGCTTGTGTTAGCAGGCCCCCTGAGCTGCTGTTTACATGTGCAAAGAACTACTGCAGCCAAAGTAGCTGTGCCCCTATCACCCCCCAACTCCACCAGCAGGGAATCAAAGGACATCGAGAAGAGATGAAACGACGGACGCATGTCTTCAACTTAGTCCGTGCATCAGTGAAAGCTTGTGCGTGTTCAAGGAGACAGAGTGGAGAACAGAGAAAGAAAGGAAGTCATGAGATGAGAGAGAAAGCCAGAATCCCGAACAGAGGACAGCAAGCCGCATGAGGTAACTCAGCCCAGATGCCAACTGATTACCATCACAGTGATCTGTTCCAAATGGTTAATGCTGACATGTGTGTTCCCTGTTTCTTCATCTTTAACTTCTACATCTAGTGGCTGAGTTTAAAGTCTGTTTAAAAACTAGGGTTAGACTTAGGCCTGGGCTTAGGCAAAGCACTTTGGGGAAATACAGCAAAAAATTCCAAGTTAATCAGGAATTACTTACTTACTCCGAACTCAACGGTCGAACTAACCTGGTTGAAAAGGTGCTCGAGGCAGCCGTGCAGCTTGTCCTGTTTGTCAGAGGGAATCCTCATGTCGCACGGCAGCTCGTCCCCTAGTTGACAGTAAAAACAAATAGCTGATGAGAGGCAATAATCACACTTTCTACAACAAGTATTAATTTTTATTCAACCATCTGGGCTTATTAAAACACACTTCTCTCCATCTGTCACTGCAAAATCTGACCTGAGCATCATATTAGACTGAATGAAGGCTAATAAATTATTACAACGCAACATCTCAGCGTGAGCTGTTCATGACTTGACGCTGATAAAAAACAAAGCAATAAATAGCAGTGGACACATACTTGGCTCGCTGCACATTATTGTGGCTTTAAATGAAATGCAGCTTCTATAATATCCAGCCACAGTCACCTCCAAGCTATATCTAGAGGATTTCTGTGTCTTGGGAAAACACGAGGTAGCACAGAGTAAATCACGAGACGGCTCACACAGATTTATTCTTACGGAAATATCCTTTATTTCTTGTTTTTAAGCATCCAGAAGTGTATGTTTGCATAAGCCTAGCTTATATTATTTACATCCAATTAACTTTGGAACAGAGATGCTTCTTTTTTCCTTTGAGCTGGCTTTTCATTCCAACATCGGATCTGATCTGATCAGTGTGTCGTGTAAAATTCAATGTGGAGGAGAGCCAAAACATTAAATACACCTTGCTTATTTACACATGCACAGATCAACTTAAAGCCGTTTATTACCTGATCCCATCTCATCACTCCCCAGGTAAGAGCTGTTACTTCGCACACTGGTGTAGGACAGGACGGAGTCTCTGTTGCTGTTGCATTCACTGTAACAATGAGCACACACACACGCACACACACACACACAAGTAGCACCCAGTTAAAAAGCATTAGGGAAAAAAGGGCTCATTCCGTTCTTAAACCACAGAGAGGATTTGGAAAGCTGCATCTAGTAATTATGCTGCCAAATAATCCTTGTGATTGTAAATGCCTTTTCTGATTTACAGTATATGAAACCAAAGGCAATTAAACGCTTCTCACAACAACAACAACTGCTGCTGCCTTACACAGAGCTGCATTCAGTAAAACTGTAGCTATATCAGATTCCCAAATAAATCGGATATAATTCGCGCGTGCATAAAATGGAGCTCTCCACTTTACAAAGACACTTTTATGAACAACTTCTTTTCCTAGTTTTCACGTTTAGTTGGGACTGTATTCCTTTCTTCATTTGCTGGTGTGCGGAGACAATTTCAGCCTTAGCGGGGCTGGTATTTATAGTCATACATCGATGTGATTCACCATGATTACCGGGAGCAAGTGGAAGATTTATGTGGCTCAAATTATACATGGCTTTAAGTGAGCACGCTTGCAATCCCCCTCAGAGAAGTTCAGAATGATTCACAAGCTGAATTACCATGACAAATGGCCTACGAGCGACTACGACCTACAAAACACCATCACTGGCTTTGTGTTGCTTTACTATTATCTGGGCTGGCAGGGTGACAAAGTGGGGGGAGTGGAGCCTGGATATCACCTGCTGGGTTATTCTGTGGTGTCCAATGTATGTAAATTTGTGCTGTTGGGATGGTGGGGGTGGCTACCGTAGAGGTGCTACAATGATAACTTGGCTTGAATGCTCCGCTGGCTTCTCATAAATGTGTGCAAAAACAATATCACATACTTACAGTAAAATGATATATGTTCCTCTCTTTATACTGTATAATTCCCTTTTTCTATCTGATTCGTTAAAGGGAGCTGCATTTCCTCACTGAATTCAGAGGCATGCACACAAACTTGGCTTCTGCCTTTGTCTCACACACGGATAGAAAAGGTGACATCCAATTTAGCTTCACACATCTCCTGCCAACAGTGTGAGTACGACTGTGATAATTAACCTGTCCGCAGTAATGGAGCGCAAACACACCTCTGCACACAGCTCTCATGGTCTCACTTACATTAAATTATATACAAGATGATATCTTCTCAATTATTAATACAGGTGGGGTGATAGTGAACAACTCATTAGCAACTTCTGACATTCCTACTTAAACTGTAGCCATTTGTTATACGCTATTTATGTGCTATTCAATGCAATTTAAAAAAAAAGGTTTAAAATATGCTAATAATGTCAGCATATTTGCTGAAATAGCTTGAATGATTATATTCTTCCATAATCCAATAGACACTTAATATATTTTTAGCATATTTTCCTAGAAAAGATACATATCATAGGTGTTTTTAGGCTTATTTACATATTAGGCAAGCAAGGACAAGAAAAAAATGGTGATACAATCTACCTCTGAGCTACCTGGAAAAAGTAGACTGGAGAAATTTTAGATAGAAAAAATAAAATCTGGACTCAGACAGGGAAGGGATTCAGTGGTTTAGATGAGTATTTTGCTAGTATGTGTCTGGGTTCACTTCTCCCCATTAAAGAGAAGGTCTAGTGCAGATCAGTACACTTTATCCTGCGATCAAACATCCACTACTGATGGATGATGCTCTCATCCACACAGCGCTCACTGTGGATTAAAACATCTCAGTCTGCTCACCTACAGCTCTCTCCACCACCATCATCACATGTAAGCAACATGTAGCAGCACCTTACTACGAAGAAAGGTCCGAACAACACCACACACAGGCACACGCACACATGCACACACACACACACACACACACACACACACACACACACACACACACACACACACACACACACACACACACACACACACACTAGAGAAGCAGTGATTTATGGGAGACACAATATACCAGAGTTTGGAACAAACACTATTTTCCTCATGAATTTTTTCACACCAGTCCTCTTTGCATTTTTTTGTTGTTGACCCTGTGTGTGTGTGTGTGTGTGTGTGTGTGTGTGTGTGTGTAAAAGTCATTCTCTCCTGTCCTTCCTCTAGCATTGCGTCTGTCACAGGCTGCGCTTGGCCACTGACCTCCAGCTGTTGAGTTCTACTGTGGTCTGTCACCACCTCAGGCTTTACTGCCTGATTCTCTCAGCTGGACAAAAACTTTAAAAAAAAAAAAGCACCACCCACACGTGAAACACATAAGCACTTTTCATCACATGCAAAATTTTACAAGTGGGATGATTCATCCACATTCACTGGGCAGCTTTGTACAGCTACCTTGACCAGAGTTTTTTTTCCTACTTGGCCTCAAAAAACCCTGAGTAAACAGCTCTGTGTGCAAGTGTGAGTGCATGAGCGTGTGTTTATACCACACACAGAAGAGCCGACATTTTGCTATACATTTTATTACGATGAGGTAGCTGCATTTCACATGACGTGGCCAGGCTTTAATGACAGAGCGGGTGAGGAGGCCGCGCCCCAAACATTTCGCTTTATTATACACCAGCCCACCGCACTGACAACCAATAACTATATCTTAGTGGGTGGTGGAGGGTGGGGCTCAGTGGCTCTCTGTTCAGTGAACACACACACACTCCTTCTCAAAAAAAAAATCATCTGAATGAACTTGCAACAAGCAAATGACATAACCAGATTCAACCAGAGCATTTTGAAGTCATTTTTAGCCCTGCATCTCAGTTAAAATGGCAACATCTGGAATGAATTATAGCCTCCAAAGGGGGGAAATGAGAAGCATTATAGGTTTGTGGAGTAAAGTGGGAGTCTCAGAGCGCTGTTTTTGTTTTTAAGGAGTCGTTTTTTAACCTGTGATGCTGCTATAACAGATGAACGAATAAAGAAAGAATGAAATGAAAATATTACTTTAAATAATTAAGGTCAAAGTGTTTCAAGTTATATATTGGAGTTATATATAAGCTACTTAGGTCTCAAATTGTAGAAAATATAATTTGAGAGGTAAATACCTTGAAGGCCCCCAGAAAACCATGAGGTAAATACCACTTTAAATGATATCATGCCGACTTGCAATAGAAATATACAGAAAAGGTGAAAGTATGCTCTAATATGCCAGTTTGAAATCAAGAGCAAGATAAAAAGTTTTTAGAATATAGTCCAGTTGTGTTTTCCAATATGGAAGTAAATCCCATTTTCCCCAGCATCTTTGATAGACAGGGCAGTTTGCTCCCTAAGCATATCCAGCATATCCTGTTTCCATAGGCTAACAAGCCAGCAAGCCCTTCTTCTTCATCACCATCATCTTAGGCATTGTCCTGAACATTGGGAATTTCTGTCATTTTAAGATGATTTTGCTGAAGTGCCCCTAGTTACCAACCCCAGGCCAATGAAATTCACATTTTCATGGTTTTCCGGGGGTCTTCAACCTAAGCCTGTTTATTTGAAGCTTTAGCTAATGTGTCTTATCAGCACCTTGTTATTACCTTTTCAGGTGCTTTTTGAATAATGTGTGTTTAAGGCTTCCATGCCAGATTACACTGTAACCTGTAGCTGCATATTCAGTAAGCACTTACCTGTAGGAGTCCCTGTAGCTCATTGTGTCGTGGCCGGAGTCCTCCTGGTCCTCCTCGTTCACTTTGAAGCAGACTCGTTTAGTGCCGCCCTGCTCCACTTTGTCCTGGTCACATCCATCCTCACAGGGGACCAGGGCGGGCGGCTGATTTTCCTCATCGATTGGAGGCTCTCCGCCCTCTCCTTGGAGCTGTGTAGGCTCGGTGATGGATGACAACAGCCTAGAGAAAAAAATATAAACAAATATATCTGAAAACAACAAAATATAGATATTGCTCTTTACCTTGGAGACATTATCTACATATCTTTAGCATATGATACAGAGCATATATCATAATTTATATAACATATATGCCATCATTTTGTGTTATGTTTTTAGCATATTCAAAGCTTTTATAGAACTTGATCATTTATATTCAAATTAAAGTCTTCATGTCAAGACACTGTTATGCTTACATTTCTAATACAATACACAATGCATGGGCTCCCCCATAACTAAAACATACACATGTATTCATTCAAATTGTCACACCCCTTCCTCAGCACAGACACACAATATGTGTCTCTTTCTCTTGATGTTATCCTGGCCTCACTCCCTGTTCCTGTACTGGGCCTGGCCCATAAATATTTTGGGCCTGAAGAATGTTCCTTTTGTAAATCCTCAGCTTTAAACAAGGCAGAGGGAGGACAGACAAAGACAGGCTGCTGTGGGGATAACAGCGTTTCACGCAGAGATCTCTGAATGTCAGCGAGAAGGTTACGAAAATAGCCTACTCAAAAAAGTAGTGGAATGGAAATATCTGATAACAGCAGAAGGTCGGTAATGCTGGGACTAATTTCTGAATGGATGTGAGTAAAAGTTTTCTTTTTTCTAATATGTGGCACACGTGATTGAAGAAAACATTTGCAGAATAGGCATAACCTTCAAAAGATAAGAAAACATTTATGTGAAAATAAGGTTCAGTGCTGTTAAATGAAACGTGATGAATACGAGCTGTAATACTTACACATCTATTTGAGCAACATACTGCTTCATTTCCCTCACAGCAACGTCCAAACGACTGTACAAGTAAATGTAGGCGTCCTGTGTCTCGGTGTCTTCCTGTTTGAGCAGGAAACTCAAACCGCCTTCTCCGTGGCGACTATTATTCAAGCCCTCCCCTCCATCGACATTCACTTCCCCGCTGCCATCCGCTTCATCCCCATCCAAACCAGAGCAGCTCCAGGACGGAGCTCCCATGCTGGTCATGCAATGTTGAGTGTGGGACATGGGGTTCAGTTGTGCTAAAGGAGAGGAGAGATGTTACGGGTGATTGAATGAAAAAGACTTCACGCTCTGACAATTACATCTATGCCAGATGTTCAAAAGCTATGAAGTAATACTCTTATCTGTTCTTAATTTGGTGTTGACGAAAAACAAAGTCTTAAAAAGACCATCGTTCAGCTAATATACACGGTAAAAGGAAGCCTGTTTATCTGGGTTGAATGCCAAGCTAAGCTGTAATAACCTGACATATCCAAAAACTGAAAACAGATTTAATACTCGTGGTGATCTAAGACAGTTCAAACTCTAACGACAGCTTTCAAAAAAAGAGCCACAGCAACATCTCATCAGTACAAGTGCTTGACAGATGTCTGACCGGCAGCTGGTGTTCAGAGGAAAGATGGGGCCGAGCATCTTGGAACAATGCTGACTGTCTGCTGTCTAGACAGCTGTACTGCCTTTTCATCTTTGCTGAGAGTAGAAGTTCACATGTTAACCTCTAAAATTCCTATTGAAAACCAAATTTTAAAAGTATTTCCAAACTTTATTCTCTCCTTGAACATCTTCTACTTTCCATTTCAACTAAATCTCTCACTTTTTTTCCTCTGCTCTGTGACCTCTAACGCACCACAGAGTGAACACATTCCTACTCTGCACTGAGGTCTTTGCTTACATCATTCACTCACTTCTCATGTCAGTAACTTGAATATAATGGCCGAGGGCTAATGGAGTCTTAATAGCAACCTACTCATCTAATTTTACCACGAGAATCCTTGTTGGGCCTTTTTGGTTACACCGGGAGGCTGGGGTTGGTCCAGTCACAGCATGAAATGCATCAAAGCATCAAAATGACCACTGAGCTAGTGGTAAGCTATATTACCATGAGAGGGATAAATCCCTGCAACGCTTACTTTACACAGTGAAAATGTGACACTGTTGAGATTGTTCTAATCTTCTTGGTTGGAGGACTGTGCGCAGCTCCTACCTTGGTCGGGGTCCAGGCCAAAGATGGAGTTTTTACGACCAAAACGGATGCTGAAAGTCCTGCCGGCAGAGGTAGTGCTTTTGGGGTAGGAGACCTGCATCAAGTTGATGTGGCAGTTGGTGGGAACAAAGTCCATGCAGCCCAGTGGGTGAGGGCGAACCCCAGCCTGCCTGACAGAGGGCCACACCTTGTTCCTCAGTTCCAGAGCAAACTGTGTGAAAAAGAGAAACAAAATGGGAGAAGCCATGAAGAAGAAGGTAATGAATTTAGTGAATTAAAAAATGATATGACTACAACTGTTGCATCTTCATGATATCGTAAAGCTTCTGATAAGGGTTCTGGTATGTGAGCGACTGAGTTAATTAAAGTTTGCATTTAATTATTGTAGATATTAGCTTTCTTATCAGAATGAAGCTCCTGGATGTTTCTTAGATGCGATGCTATTTTTAATAATTCAATGGGTTTGGATTTTATATGATTTCTTTTACAGTCTGTGTAATATGTAAGGAAAAAATAAGACAAATATCAAAATGTGTTTACCAGGTAGTGGCATGTGGTCTACATGACAAACACAACTGTCTTGAAAAAGCATTTTGTGAGACTCTTAACACACTTTCACCAAGCTGCTCAAAACGCATTTAATGCAATAGGAGTAGTGTAAAAAAAAAAATAAAAAATTGCCATGTCTTTTTTGGGGGGAGCAAAAATGTGAATTTATTGCTATAGAAAAGGATGTTCCACTGAACCATTTAGTCACATGTCACAAAATAAACTGTGTTTGGTAAACTAATATGACTGAATACCGGAACATTCCTGTGTTCACATCTATGCTCAAGAGAAAACACAAGAATGTCTCAATACCTGCTGATAGCTGCTGATACGCCTCCTGATACTCTCCAGCTTGGTGTCGCAGATTTGTCTGAACTCGTACTGAGGCATGGTAACGACTCGGTCGTTCTGGTAGATGAGCTGGCTGCAGTTATGAACGAAGCGGCTGTCATCGCCAGAAAATGCCTCCAGGATCTGTAGAGACAAGAACAATTGCTGAGGATAGATCACCTTGACAATAACGGTTTAGGAACCCGATTTAGTCCATTTCAATCACTGGCAAATTAACAATTCTAGCTGTAGCAGCGAAATAAGGCAGCTGAGTTTTACCCCAGCTAAACTTTCTGCTTTCCAGTTCCAGTAAGTGAAACCAGAAGCAAAAACAAAATATTAAGCTGACTTTACTGTTTGAAACTTAAGCAATATTTAGCATAACTATCCACCAGTCTAACGATAAATGCATATGTAGGCTTTAGCTGAACAAACTTCTCATCTTGACAAAACTCACTTTCGCAGTGAGGCTGAAGCAGCCTTTGGGTTCCACTATCTTCTCCAGGACGTGGCTCTTGATGCCAGCAGTGCTCACATATTCATACACCACGCCATGCTCCAAGTGGACGTTATCAACTGTCAGACTGACCAGAGGCAGATCACACAGGGAGAGTCTGCCCAGCTTGCAGTCTGTGGATCACAGATTTCAATTAAATACTTGACATACATTCAAAAGTAAATAACCAACTAAAATACAATAACCGAAAAAATCAAACGATATGTGCATGTTTAAAAAAAAAACTCAAATCACTTCAAAATCATGAAAAAACAAAAATGTAGTGCGTATAAAAATCTCTGAGGGAAAAACACAATATCATTTTAAGTCATTTTAGTAATGACACATGTAAAGGTACACAGTGTGCTGCACATCTGTCAAGTGTGCTTACCCTGCCAGCACTGTGGGAAAATTGGCCACAAAGTGTACACTGAATATTACTTAATGGTGTCCTATGACTGTAGCGTGCGGAAGTGTCATTTTCAAACTGCGAATTTTCTATATCCAGAGCAAATTACCAACTGCTGAAGCCACTTTTACCGGCACGGTAAATATGACCCAAGTCAGAAGCCAAATGAAAAAAACAACAAAAAAAAAGCATTGTAGACAGAACATAATGTTTTGATGTAATGTTTTTGGCAGGGTCACATGTTTTTAGCATGAAGCCTGCAATCAATCTGGATTCACACACAAGGCAAAAAGCTGCCAAAGCAGCACTAATCTCGCTCAGATACATTTTGCTGACTGAAATGAAACTAGCTGACATGAGCGGAAAAACCGCAAAGGAATTGGGGATTGAAAGCTTCATACAGAAATTAAAGACACACTGCGACACTGATAAAACTTTAAATCCGAGCAAAACAAAAGACTGCAAACAATTTCACAGCACCACGTTTCACCTGTTCCATTGGTGCTTTTGTCCTCTTCGTGGTCAGAGCCATTCTCCACTGGGTAAGGCTTGAAAGGGCTGTCCTCCTCCTCATCTGCACCCCTCTCTCTTTGTAGCTCTTCCACATCCTCGAATGCTCGATACACCCAGTGACACTGTGGGAAGAAGATTAAAGCTCAAAAAAATCAGTCGCCGGGGCGCCTGCTGTCTGGGCCCCCTCTCTCTCACCAGTTCATCTAGACAGACCCATCCGATATTAGTTTTACCAGCCGTCAGCATGGCTGCAGTGTTTGGTAGACTATTTGTTGGAATTTTAATGTGGATGAGAACATGATGAAAAACAGAAACATCAACATCAAGCTGTGTAAATATGAGAGGGCTTTATACACGTATTTTAGAGGGAAGAAGCTAAAGTATGGATAGAGAAGCTTTTACCCTGGCAATGCAATAAAGACTGATTCCACCTAAATGAACAATGCAATGCACTCAACCACTGACAACAAACTGGTTAAATGATCAGCTAAATAAAATAAGACAAAACAAAACATCGTACGGAGGACACCTTGCTCTGCTCTGTCTGCAGCCTTTTGAAATACTGCCTGGAGACATGAGTTGCTTCTGCAGGAATGTCAAAACAACCAAAGAGGAGTTTGTAGTTTTGACATTGGCCATCTAGTATTCAGTATAAACACTTGTTATTTAGTCATGGCTCAGTTTGAAAAAAAAAACAACAACCCCAAAACAATTCACTAATGTTACTTTAATAAAGAATTTAACTCATGCAGTTTTGGCAGTGGGGCTGAATGAACACTGTGGATACTGTTTCACTCCAGGCAGGAGTGTATTTTGAGTTATATAACCTGTAGCGACATAGTGACAGCTTGTAATTCACTTTGGATCTCACTAAGAAACCTACCATTCCAGCCAAAAATGCAGATGAAATGAGCAAACAGTCAACTAATGCAAATGCTGTTTTTCTGAACCATCTCAGGAATGTCTGGCTGACCTCTATTCTTTGGGCTGTTAGCTTGTCAAATGTGGTTTTTATTGAGCTTTCCCCCATTAGTAAATGATCTGACATATTAACTTCCAAAACTACCACTGACACTATTCATGCTGTCTTGTGGCATTACTTGGTTTACTGTCTGCTAAATAAAGCGCTCAGGGATTTCCCTTACAGTTAGAGCCATAACAACACACAAGGACTGTAAAACCTCACAGAACACCATGCACCGTACTGAGCAGGATGATGTGGTTTTTTGGGATTTAACTTTCAATTATAATATGGGCTAAATAGAAGAGACTTAACGCTAGAAAACCTGCTCTAATGTTACAGAATAGTTTGTTTTTTGTTGGCCTGTGTTAGCTCACCGCTTGGAGAGGTTCCTGGTGAGTGCGCTGGGCTGTGAAATGCTCCAAGACCTCTTGGTAGTCGCTGTGATTGACACTGTTGCCATTGACTTTCAGGACGACCTGGCCCGGCTGAAGACCAGACGCTGCTGCCTCCCAGCCTGTAATATTTCCACACAGGATCATGAGTTCGCACAAAGGCAAAAACCATTTACAACACCACACATACACTGGGAAACATCTTCTTCAGGATGACTGAATTAAGCATAACATAGTGAACTCATTAAAAAAAATTAACTTTTGGATTCAATTCCCATAGTTCTCAACAAAACATTTCCCCTATTGTTTCTACAGGAAAATGGGAAATCACTCTGTGGAGTGCTATAACATGCTGTCTCAAGCTACTAATGGCTTTACAGCCTGGAAGTCCAATCAACACCTCGATTAACCTTCCTGCCCAATCTAAAAATACCAGCAATGGCATAATTTCCACCCAGGGTGCCAGCAGTAACCACATTAAGGAGACTACTTGACCCATGAATGAAAATCTCCCAGAGAAAGTCATTTAAAAACAATGGGGTAAAAAATACTAGCCACTGAATTCAAATGAAACATACGTCATACTGAGTCCTAAGTAATTGAGGATGTTAGGAAAGTGAGAAAAGGAACATGTAGGGAAGAAGGAGGTGGGTTTAAGAGGGAGAGAAAGTGGAGGAAAGACAATAAAACCAAGGGACCAAATTTCTTGGCTGTACCGGTCTTTTTTTATTAGGGTGCATGTGTGTATCCTCGCCTTAGTGCTGCTAGGTTACAAATTGGGATTCATCCCTCATTTAACTTCTAAACACACTGCTGATTTTTCTCTTTAGAGACCGACAAACAGGCTGTATAGTAAGGAGGCCTTAAAGAAAAGTAGGCGAAACGAAAAGGGGAAACAGAAGTAGCTGTCTTTTCAGTTACCCATTACAGTTTTAGCTCTGATCACAGAACATTGTGTGTGTTTGAAAAGTAGTTTGCTCTATTAAGGGTTTGAACCCTGACCGTGGGCTGTCTGGCTGACAGGTGGCCATAAAAACCTAATAGAGGCTCACTAAGAGCAGAATGTAACAGGTGGTTAGAGGCTAGAGTTACCTCATCTTTCCTTTGAATTCCCCCGGAATTATTTGTCTTTCTGACACCGTAAACACTTTTAATGCATTTACTGGCACTGGTGCAGAAATAACAAGGTCAACATCTTACAAATCTGTTCACGGATCTCCACTGTTGGCTCATAAGCAAAATATGGGTCACTTATAACTACATTCAAGAAATAATAATTTAACTACACTTCCCCGTGAGCTGTAAAGTGCTCAACTGATTATTCTTCCATTACACGTACAAAGCCATGGTCTTATTTTACCTTTAAATACAAAACTGCACACTATTTCTGCCATTTCGCCATGTGACAGAAACCAGATATTAACGATACAGCAACGCTGTTATAAATTACATTTTCGATCTGGGGTAATAAAAAAATTGTAGCCTACTTATTAAACTGTGGTACCATGCTTTCGTCCTATGTGTTATTCTCTGAGTGTTCATGAGAGAAGGAGTAATAATGAAATTCTTCTGCTATCTCTGAAAAAAATGCATATTTCTGCTGATTGTTGTGGCTACAGAAGTCAGTTACCTTTCCTCACAGCGTGGACATGAGGAGGAACAGAGCCACTCAGTCTGAAGGAGAGAGTGTCTGGGTTGTCAGGGATTTTTACGATCCTGGAAAAAAAGAAAAAGAAAATACCAATCAGACCAGTGCGGTCTATATGAGTGGACATTGTGTATTTCAGCATATATGCATGAGCCCTCACTCCTTGGCCTTGGTGCCAACCAGCAGCCGCAGGGAGCGTCGTATGCAGAAGGACTGGCTAATCATGGTTTCAACCTCCGAGAAAGGCCTGAGGAAAAGCAGGTCCTCGTTGATGGTGTAGATCTTCCTGCCCACCTGCAGGCCAGCCATCTGCACGGACAGACGGACAGACAGGAGACAGAATGTGGTTATTTATAGGTGGCAGCTTGCTTCAGCCTGAACCCCCTCCCAAAGGCAACATCCGCACAGTAAGAGTTTCAGGTCGGGGGACTGCAATTCAATTTAAAATTACGAGCAAGTACCGGAGTGAGACAGAGACTGTGTACAATTCCCCTGTCTAACGTGAATTACTCACAATCAAGTGCTGGTATATGATAATGTGCCTCCAAGGAGCAAAGAAGAAAACAAACAAACAAACAAGCGATAAGACGAAAAGCATTGTTTGCTGCTCCAAATTCCCACAGCCTGTTCTGTCTTGTCGTGTATTTTCCAGCATTTGACTGAAGTTGTATGCAGTGAGTGCGTATAAAGATTGGCCACTGGATATGATAAAAATGCATGATTGCTAGACCTGAGTGTCATGCCTGCTTTGTGTTAGATTTGCACGCACTTCCAGACTGAAGGGCGTCACGTTATAATTTTTTTCCTAATGTTGCCAGTTGCTCTGCCTGCGACCTCTGATGCTTTGTCGGATCTTCCCAGATTCCTTTAGCTAATATACAATCTCTTCAGTCACGGCGCGTTGCAGCTGCACAAACCAGTATACCTGCTCCCAAAGAAACAAACATTTTCAAGCTTTTCAGTCGGATTTCAGCTTCAGAAATCTCTTTACAAATGACAGACACACAGCAAATCAGCCTGCAGCATGCATTTAAATGCAGTCATCTTCAGTCACGTTGTGAGAAGAATACAGCCTCTGTGCACTCACTGTGTGAGTCCAGTGTCCTGGGCAAAGATCCGGTGGGATGGTCTTGGTTAAGCCAGGCCTCGACTCTGTTTGAAGGCCCAGCGTGGATGTAGGAACGACTGGGAGGAGCCAGAGCTATTTGAATGCAGAGGGGTGCATGTATATGTGTGTGTGATTACACAGCATGGGTGCCAGTCTGCACGTGACTTTCTATAATAGTATCATATAGTGAAAGAGCTCAGTGTGTGAGTGTGTGCCTCTCAGCCCTTTTCAGAGCCCCATTGGAATCAGCTGAGCTTCATTCACTGCGCTGGCACACGGGCTGTGTCACAACTAGCAATCCTCGCCCCACTGTGGGGAGTGGAGGGCACGGGGGAATAAATAATAGAGTGAGAGGGGGTTCAAAATTAAGGAAAAAAGGAGCAATAAGGAACAGAGAAGCAAAGGTTTAGTGTGGTAGATGGGCAGTGCATAAAAATGAAGATTATCGAGAGCTGCAGAGCAGCACAGGGGCACGGGAGAAATGAGGATACAAATGTGGAAATAGTGGGGAGCATGACAGTTATAGTCAGGCTGTGGAGGAAAAACAACCAGGGCACCATCATGTGTGTTCATGACAACATTGCAACGATTAACAGTATACAGGCTGGGCTGTCAGACGGACAGGCCAGAAGTAAAGTATGTCACCTGTCTAAGGCGAGTAAGAGGATATAAAAAGAGGATGAATGATCAATAAGACAGGAAAACATTGGCTCGTCCATCTTGTATTAGCACAGCCATTGAGCTGTCACTGTTATTCCCCTCCCCATCATCAGTGAAGGCTGACACAATGGCACGGACGGGACAAATACCAATATGGAAGCTGCTCCCTCCTAAACGTAAAAATATATCTGCAAATGGCTCTGCAGCCAATCAGAGCAGAGTTCTCGAAAAAGGGAGAGAGACAGAGTGACAGCAGCCGTCCGGAGAGTAGACAGCCATTACCTAGTGGAACTGACACCCCGAGGCTGGAAGAAGTGTGTGTGTGTTTACCTCAGCGTGTGAGCCCCTGGTGACAGATTTCACAACGATGGCCTTGTTCTTCTCCTCAATCTCAAAGCCGTAGCCTTCCTCCTCGGGGTGAATCTAGCACAGAGAAAATCGACTAATTACTTCCACATTTTCACCGCTGACTGTCAGGCTTAAAATGTCTCGAACTGATTTAGTATCACAAGTAAGAAAACAGGAAAATAATTTTAGATGCACACATATTCATCATCTTTCTGTCTCCTTTGGTTCTGCTGCTGTAATTCTGTGCAACTGTAGGCTCTGGCTATAAAACGGCAACTTGTCTTCATGGCAGTGACCTGGTTTGTCTGAGAAATCACTTAAGCTTTAAAGAAAAAAAAAAGGTGATTTACGGCACTTTTTCTGGGTGGTCTCACATGCAAACTATTCACACATAATCACAGTTTCATTAGCCATTTGTGACTTTCATTCCGTCTCAGGTGCCTTTGCCTGATGTTGCTCTCTGCTCTCCATATTGTATTCCCACTTGGGGTTGAGGCTTAAAGTTAAACGCTGTCGTCGCCAAACACATTAGCGGCTTCCATTAGTTAAGCTGCTGGGGCCATCTTCCTGCTGCACAGTCCTGATAAGATGGGGATCTCTGCTGGTATATCAGAGGAGATGACCGTGGAAAATAAAGAGTTCCTGCACTTCACTTCAATAATAGGCATTGGGGGGGATTAGTTCCGCTAATCAAGGAAAAGGGCCTTTTCCACTTCTTGTGGAAAGCCAGATGGCGTGCCTACTTCTCACTATGATATGAAAAGGGATGCTGATGATGCTTCTAGGTTTCCCTGAAGATAATGGACTCAAATAAACAGTTGACTTTCTGTGTGAGTTTGTGGAAACCCCCGAACACTTGACCCAGTGTTGTGCAGACTGACTTTTACTGTATGTGTAAAAAAATATTATATGCTTTTATTGTAGGATAATGATATTAACAGGAGTCACGCCACAGATGTGATTGGAAGTGAAAACTTAAGTGACCCAATATCTGGGCAGTTAGTGCACATACCATATTCCCCTAAGCAGCCCCTCCTCTTTCTACAAAGAATATTTAATAGTGTCAAACTGGACGCTCAGTTCTGGAGTGATTATGGACATGTTTGCTGCAAATTACACCTTATAAGAGTTAAAACTAAGTTACTGTTTATTTGAATCTTACCTTTTTCTGCTGCTAAAAAAAGAAATGGCTACACAATGTTGACTGACGCATCTTAAAAGGTCTTTAAAGCAGATCAAGCACTAAAGAAGGAAAAGGTCTTGTCCTGCTTTTAACTGCACTACAGTCATCAATCATCAGCTCACATTTTCAAATGTATTTCAAGAATATTCATCAGCTGCCGTTCGTTTCAGTCATCTCTCACAGTTATCTCTTGTATCAGCAGCAGCGCAACAGAGATTCATCTCGGCCAATACAGCTGATTACATTACAATTATATTCAGAGCAAAACACTCAGATGCATAGTGATCAGAGCGATTGCAAATGTGCTTGTTGTCATCAAAGCTACTCGGGCTGTGTATAGTGGTGTTAATAAAATTTAGATGTGGAGATCAGAAGAAGGCACACAGGTATATATGTATGCAGGGTTCTACAGTCAAAATGCATGTTTATGCCCGACAGCGTAACAGGATAACTTGAAAAACCTCAGTCTACAGTACAGTGGCTCATTGTTTCCTATCATGCTTTTGTTTTGTCTTTGGGGTGGTTAATGCTGTGCAAGGTAATCAAAACATCTTTGTGCCATGTTTGGAGCATCGGAATGATGTTCGCAAACCTTTTAATTATTAGCACGTTTTTCTCGTGGGAAAATGATGATGCTAGAAGTGTTTTTTTTTCCCAGATTCTGGCAATATCTGCGTATCCATGTATAGATGTGGGAGCATGTGAAAGTGTGTATATGAGTGTTGCTCACCACAAGGGATTTGACTAAGATGTTTTCAATGAGTTTGAAGTCATTTCGCTGGAGCTGCTTGCTCTTGGTGCCGGTCCCCTCGGTTTCCTCGTCAGCGTAGAAACGGAAGAACTGGGACTCGTCTTTAAACTCGCTCTTCTCCAAAACTGAAGTAAATGGTTTTTTTTAAAAACACAAAAATGTGGTAAATGTGTGCAGAATGCAGCCACAGGAGATAACAAAGAGAAATAGCAGAACGTCACAGTATCAGTCTTGCAAGATCAGTGAAAAAGTAAAAGAGCAGAAAGATTAAAAAAAGGCTTTTTTAAATATAGCTTTGACCCAACTTCCAAAAAAAAAAATCTAGAAAGATACATGTGTTTATAGAAGCTTTAATCTTTGGGAGTCTTCTACACAAACAAGCTAACAGTTAATTAGCTCATTAGCTGATGATTTTAGTGAGAGCATCTGGAGCAAGACCACATCTGGACTGCAGCCAACACAAGTCTTCCAAACCAAGGTTGGGAAGACTCTCAGGAGGACACGAGAAATTGTGTGTGTGTGTGTGTGTGTGTGTGTGTGTGTGTGTGTGTGTGTGTGTGTGTGTGTGTGTGTGTGTGTGTAAATCCCACTGATGTACTGTTGTTCACTTCGACACATGGGGCACTGCAAACAGGTGAGAACCATATTATGGTCGCTTTGTCCAATCACAGTAATTGTGAAGAAAAGACCCAACACTTTTCTTTTTCAATGTTTTGAAAGATCTCCCTTTATTTTTATTTTGTTACAGGCCTGAGGCAACAGAATTAAAGGGAGAGGCTAACTTATTCTGTCTCAATAATTATGCAGTACTAACAGCAGTTAAGTCATTAAGCTGAAGCCCAAGTGCACATCAGTAAGCACGGCTACAATTACAGGACACACACTATTGTACCGTACAGTATGTCTTTTAACTGCATTGCCTTGCCGCAGCTTTTTGAAGTTTGCACTGAAACGTCACAATGCGTTCTGTCACGTCTGTTTCCAGAGAAACAGACCAAAAAAAAAGTCCATCTGGTTTGCGTCTTAGGAGGATTTGGAATTTGTGACATGAGGCACAAACATTTCCCTGACACAAAAAATGCATCCGAGGATGTTACCTAATCTGCCGTGTCTGTGCAGATGCATGACTCTCTGAGGCCACAGTAAAATGAGGCTTGTACGGGCAACACCGAGGGCCAAAGGTACCCAGCTGCTCAGAGATTTGATGAGCAACAAAAGTGTTCACAAACTCATTACACACACACACACGCGGAGGTCACACCTACTCACACTGGCCTTGCACCAACTAAAACGAAGCACAAATGTGAGTTATTTCCTCTGACTCACATAGGCTGTGGCCATATAAGACTTTTACTCCTATTCAGCTGGTGGGGGAGTGCCGCTACGGAAACTGTCACACACATAATGCATGCACAGTTACTCACACACTGCTAAATCATCATTTAAACACCCTGAACTGCCAACATTATCTAACAATCAACATCAATTTTTTAAGGATCTTTGGAACAGAGTTTACAGAAATGTTAAAGAGTGTTAAAACGATTTTTAAAAACTGATTTTTGTGAATCTACAATGCACTGATGCAGGAATTTGGGAAAACATGTCATGATACATGATAAAGCACTTTCAGCACAGTATTCTTTTGCTTTATCTGGGTACAGCCGCACCTTTAAATGCAAAGCGTTGATATAAAGTGCAAAGCGCCAAAATGGATTTCCACAAGACAATTTGCTCTAGAGGCGATAAAGATAAATGATCAAACAATATTTTTCATGGCTTCAGTATTGATTTATGGATCTGTACTTGCTGCAGATTGAGTTGTGGTGAGAGGGAAACGTGTGGTCATGTAAATTATTATCGGCCTCTGTAAGTTACAATACTTGCAGGTGTCCATGACGGTGAGCTTAAAGACAAATAAAATTATATTAACTTTGCTACCCATTATCATCCCACGGATGAAGTGTTTTACAACCTCGTAACTCTGTTTGACGGTAAGTCAAACAGAGTTACTGAAGAATGAAGTTAATGAAGTTAATGAAGTTAATGAAGAAGGTGAGGATAGTGTAAAAGAATGGAGAGAGACAAAAAGAAGAGGAGTTCAAAAGGAAACGGGGTCAAGAGCAGCAGATGTGCTGACTAAGAACTAAAGCGAGTGACTTGTGAAGCGCGGTGGGCAGACAGGCTGAGAAGAGAGAGTTCCTCACCCCGAAGAAGGGCAGAGTAAAAGGAGAACAGGTGACAACTTCAAACAGATGGTAGTGAAAGCTGGTGCAAGCTAAGCAAGCAAAAAAACAAAAGTCACTCTATAGTCACTTTTTACAGATGGCAGATGCAGGACTGAAAAAAGTAATTTTATTTATGCACATTATAATGTACATATACTGCACATGAGACTCCAGAGATGTTGTTAAACTGTCTTAAAGAGACTTTGATAAGGATTCAAAACTTTAACATTTAAATTAATCTGCAGGTCTCCCCGATTAGAGTGCGTCCAAGTATTATAATCTTGCATACTTCTCTATATCCTTCAGGAAACCAGGAAGTGCTGTTAACTTGTCACTTCTTCGGCCTTTCCACACTACTTCTTTTAAGTGCTTCCCACTTTACCCAAAATACATGTGTCCGCTGACGACAGATTCAATTTTATGCATTAAACAGCGTTCACGGTTCAGTGGAGTGACCCAGACAGCCATGTAGCAAAGCCAAACAACTCTGGTTAGGCTACACTCCTAAAACTGTTTATGTTCAACATGCTGGGCTGGGACCATAGCAGTTCCAACTACAATGTGGTGAGTGAGGTTTTAAAAATTTAGACTGGGTATACAAGTTTAGGATGCCCCCTTTTTTAAGCCTATGATGGCATGCAAGAGAGAGTGGCCAATACAACATTTTTGTGGGGTTGAGAGAAGGGGAAAGATGATGTAATCGAAAAGCACAGAAAGACCGGGGAGAGAATAAGAACTGAAGAGAAAGTGCCACAAACACAACACTATTCAAATTTAAGCCAAAGCTGTGGGGAATCAAAACAATATGAATGATTAGAATCTGTCAAAAGTGCTTGAGAGTGAGTTTAACTGACCATGGTGCATGAAGCCACTGTTACAGAGCCCCACTCCCAGCGTCACGGCATCCTCTCGGTTCGAGCAGTCTCCCTGGGAAACCAAGTCAATGACGCACACAGGGTCATTCACAATGCCTGTTTACACCTGCTCATATGCAGCATGCTGCTTCACTTTGTGACATTAAAAACTGTACAATTTAATCAGCACAGATTAATATCTATGTGTCTAAGAACAAGTGAGAGGGAGAGATTAGGACACTACTGGGTTACTTGTCCCTCAGTTTCAGTAAAGACAGTAGAAAATGTTAAAACTGCATTCAAACCGTACCTATAATAAAAGGCAACTTTTTCAAAATTATAATGATAACTCTAAATTTCTGAATTCTAATGTTTCATTAAAAAGTGCTTTTAGCTAGAAAACACATGCTACATCATCCTGAAGGTCTGGACTGAGACAAGGGTGCACATTTACATTTTGGAGGAAACTCAGGATGGTAGCATTGACAGTACATGTTTATGTGACAGTCACAAAAGTCTAAAAAGTGAAAATCCACCTTTTACCCAAATGCAACCCTAAAATTAATACATTTTTGAGCCACTAGTTTCGTTTCACTGTTCAATTTCAATGCATTATGGTTGTTTTACACAACAACCACAATGCATTGTGGTTGTTTTACACAACAACCACAATGCACTGCAGCAATTCATTCATTTACAGTAATAAGAGACATCATTACTGAATGCACCCTTGGTGGCTTCTGTGGATTCACGTGAGCGTGCATCGGTGTAATATTTTCTTATTTTACCTGTGAGAGTAGCCAGTCCACCAGTTTGCTAGCAGGCACTACTGATTTAAAGGTTTTCAGATGGTGGTCTCTGTCCCTATAAGGAGCAACAAAAGATTGAATTAGATCAGCTTTATTGTTCAGTGCAAACTTTAATAAAAAAACAAAAAGAAACAGAGTTACAAGTGTAGCAAAACCTCTTTGTGGTTAGCTGCTTTAACACCTAGCTGTGCATGCTATCTCATTGATGTTTGGTGTTACTATTCAGATGCATCGCTTAGCTTATGCTGAACTCAGCTAGTGGTCAGTTATGCTGAAGTCATCCACATGAGATCCGGTCATTAACTTGGGAATTCATCTTTTGTCCTTCCTTTTTTTGACGTCAAGCTGATCAGTCCCTGGTTTCACAGTACAGACCGTGAGATAAGCACCGTGCACTTGCTGTCCCTTTAACTTCTCACTCTGTAAGCTTACGATTTGAGAACAACCACAGCTCGCTCAGCCACAATGCACCAGCCTGCTCGACATGTAAAACGTAAAACAGGAAATGCTACAGAGGATGTGTTTTTCGACGTGCAATTTCTTGGTTGTGCGAGTTGTATCACAGAAATAGACTGTGATACATATGCCACTAACAGCCATACTCAGTATACTATATTCAGAATAAACAAGCGTCGTATATATTAAATGATGATGTGGGCACAAATGACACTGCTGACAACGCAGTGAAACAACCGTGAAAGTGGATAACTTCCCAGTATCGTTTTATGATCAGCGACTTTCTGTTTTAACAACATAATATACCCATGACATCATCGATGTTAATTCTATTAGTTTTATGTGCATTTTATCATGTAGTTACTTTTTTCCAAGGCATTCCATCATTAGGAAATCATTGGAGGCTCTGTCACCAGACAAAGTTTAATAAAACAGTGGCACGGTTTTATGATTATTTATTATTCATAAATGCAACACATCCATCACTCAGACATTTTAATTAATGGTGTCTGCTTACAATTAAAAACAAATAAATAAATAAAAAAAATAAAAAGCAAGGCCATCTTACATAATAAGTGCCTGGCAGGCAGAAGGATTGCCTTTGTATGTTAATAGGATTTGTCCCCAGACCAAAGGCTCTTTGTTTGCACCAATGGCAACTCCGGCCACTTCAATCAGCGGGTGAGTGATGGAGGGAAAGATAGAGAGATGAGCAGGGAATAGTATGAAAGGAGGGACAGGAGCAGAGAGAGAATGTGTGTACAGTGTGTGTCCTTGAGGGCTTATCACACAGGAACATTGTGAGTTTCCCATGGTTCCTGTTTCTGTTTAAATTTAGATTTTTGTAAAGTGAGATAACTCTATGCCACCTTATGGGATTATTTTAGGATTAGTATGTAATTAGTAGGTAAACCATAATTTAAACGACCCTAGTTTAGCTACATATGTACATTAACATATAGTGAGGCTAACAAAGTGTGTGTTTATGTGTATGTATATACTACACTGTAGTAAATTAGTTTTCTAAGTAGGTGCACTCAGCAGTAAAGTGACTGTGTGAGCATTTGTGTATGAAATAGAGAGTTCACCATCATTTGAATATATAAGTCTAATTATTCACTAATATATATCCAGGTAACGCTCAATACTGTAAAGATAAAGAGACAAATGCTCACAGTAAGTGGCTCTCCTTAATCCTCTAAGAGCATGCTTATATAAGCCTCCAGCCATGAAAAACTGAATCCTGAAAGCATAAACCTACAGCAGCTCACGGCTGGCTCGGACTCCAGTTTGGAAGGGAAAAGGGTTTGAGGGTTGTCATTCCTGGCAGGGATACCATTTGTTCAGTCATCACAGAAAGGGTGACTCGGGGCGAATGTGAACCCTTCATGAATATGCATGTTTGCACCTGGAGAGCAGGGATGTTAAGAGCGGAGAATAAAGAATGAAGAAGGAGAAAGAAAAGAGGGAGAAGGGCAGGTACTTACTTGATGATAGGTGTGTGGAGGCTGTGAAGCCGGCAGTAAAGCCTGACGCCCTGTAACGATAGAAAAATGGAGCTGCTGACTCATAGATCATACACACCTTGGGTAAACAGGTATGAACATGGCTTCAGAACAACTGAAAAGAGCTACCCTAAGGCTATGAATTAAGGACAACAATTTTTTTGTTTTTTTCTATCAAACCCTGACAACAGTCAGGTCTGAGAACAAATGGAGACCAAAAAAAGGTTCATCGTTTTTGTCAAGTTGAGCTTCTGCCTCACTCGTCTATGGGAGATGTGAGATTGTATCTGGAGCGTATCTAAAACTGTAAAATGTCCAAATTATATTGTATAAAGTTTGTCAAAGGTGGACAGTTTTGGAGGAACAATATATTTTTTAATGGAACAACAGCCAACTGCATCATACGGCAGGATCCATCCACATGTGATGAGAGGATCGAGCTGTAATGATAGTAGATGAAAGCGGCAGAAAGAAAATAAAAGCTGATTTTTTTCTCAATTTCTGGAAGAAGATAGTGGGTCTGAATTGTATTTTTTAAGCTTTAGCATGACAGTGCAAGAATCATTTAGAGTTTTTATCAATCCGTCCATCCGTCTTCTTTTGCTTATCCAGTTCAGGGTCACAAGAAGCAAGGAACGCCCTGAACAGGTCGCCTGTGTGTCACAGGGGTGACACACAGAGACATACAACCATTCTTGCTCACATTCAGACCTACTGCCAATTCAGGACGACCAATTAACCTAACCCTTGCATGTTTTGGGACTGTGGGAAGAAGCTGAAATAGAGAAGGAGAACCCATGAAAACATGCAAAAGCATGTGAGGAAAGAAATGTTAGCTGACTTTTGCTGTGCTGTTGGGTATGAAAGTGAAGAAATCTGCAGAGGCAGACCCTTTAAACAAGCCAATGAATTCTTATTTTACCTCAAAGTTAATATAAAGCCATTGCAAACATTTACAGCTCATTCGTTACAACTGCTGTTATCCTGTTGCTCTTTGTTCTGTCGCACCAATGAAAAGATCCAGAAGCAGAACTCTCGTTACCTTCGACATGATGTCCTCCATCTCACTGCGGGCCTTGTAGGTTCCATCGTCATAACGAAAACGGTACATCACCTGCTCATTCTTGAACTGGTGTTTGTCTGACACTAAAACAAGAGCAAAGGAAGGAACCGTCACCTCAGCTCTGCTCCAGGCTGAATATCAGATGATTTAGAGTTTGTAACATAGATGTTTTTTGTGAAATGTGGAACATCAAAGCCAAAGAAAACTCTCTGCTTTACATATTCCCTTTGCGAATATCTACTCTTCAAAAATGGACTTAAGGTTATGGACATATATGCTACTGATTTTCAACTGTAACTGGATGACATATCTAATACAATGCCAGTGCTTAATATTGCTGTATTCACACATAATAGGCTGAAGAGGTTTGCCAGTTATGATGAGCTAGTGATGCACTGCGGCAACAAATTTACTGCAACACTGCTTTTTGACATTGGAATAGAGACCTTTAAGATTTTAATGTTGATGTGCCACTTTTTGATGCATCTGTTGATAGTATTGCTATAATTACAGAAAAAAGGTAAGAGGCAAGAACTATATTTCCTGGGGGCATTGGGTGGAGTGATATAAATGACGTTAACAGCAGACAAATACCAATCCCAAAAAAACATCCCAGCTTGCACTAATAAAAAAAGTTCCAGAATGACTTATTTAGAATGAATCCAATACGGAAAATGGAAAAATGACTGACACACACAGAAACAGACGATAGTCACAAAGCTAACCGTGAAATCTGCCAATGAGAGGCAGTTTGGTTCCACCACAACAAGCTGGCATTGAATCAAACAAGCTGCTGGTTTTCTCAGTCTAGACTTAAAATACCCTCATAAAACCAAAGGAATGCACCACCAAATCAGTCATTGTAAAGTGTTGTGGGATTCAAAGTACATAAAATGATGGCTGAATTATTGTGGAGGGAAAAAGAAGATCTCAAAATTGCTCAAATTCAGGTGTAAACTTGAGGATGGAAGTGCCTCAAACCAACCATGTACATCTAATTGGATAAGAACTGTAAAATACATGGATTTACTTTTACTCCTGTGGGTCTCCCAATCTGTTACATTACCTCTCTCTCTGATTTCTTTTCACTGGATAACTGTGACACCTACATTTTGTCTGCAGGGCTCAAACCTCTTCAATTTACCCACAAAGCCTCACAGCTGTTCCACAGAGCCCAGCATGTCATCATTGTGTCTCTCTATGGTTTTATGGTAAATGTGAGGGAGGATTTCTTGGGATTTTTCACAGGTATTAAAGAATATGAACACAAGGTCTCAGCAGATTTCTCCTGAGAGTGTGGCATGTAGAAATACTGACAGTGGCCTGCACTTACGTACAAGAGCCCTGTCAGCAACAGCAGCAGTTGTGTTCATACACACTCTCTATAATAGTGTCTGTCCAAGTGAGTGTGAGAATTTTGTTTCATTTCTAAATGTATAATTCATGTAAGTAAACCTATGAGTGTCCCTCGGGCAAGAAACAATACCAGACAATAATTTCAGATCGTTGTGGGACAACCATAAAACACAGAGGATTTGTGAGTTATATGAATGAGTCAACCAATTACAGAAAGAGAGTGAGAATCAGAGAAAAGGAGCCATTAGAAACAGGCCTGAAGACAGAGAAGGACCAAACAGGGGAAAAAATGACGAGGAGAGCTACAGAGCTCTAAAATGCAAACGTTATAGAGGATTAGAAGATGACAGAGGAGTAAAGAGTGGGGAGTTGGAGAAATAACTACATTAATTCGTCTCACCATGATGGATGATGCCATTTTCAAGTAAGGCTTGTCCCAGGTTGACTCCTTCTTCAGGTTTACTGATCTCTCCGCTCTCTATGAGCCATGACACGAATTCACTGAGGACACAAGACAAAAATGGAGAGATATCTATGACTGCTCTTCATAGCTAAAGTACTTAAACAACCATGTCAGTTAAGAAACTCTGAAAAGCATTGGCTGATTTGGTCATAATGGTGCCAAAACTTTTAAATATTTAACTTAAAAGGCAGATTTCATTACAGTTCGGTCTGCAGTGAAAAGTGGCATTTTTGGTTTGATAAAATTTATTTTGAATGTGAATGTATGGAGCGCTATTGAATGACTACACAGATCAATACTGAGTTAATGCAACAACCTGAAGTTTAGTTACTGACATCATTAGTCATGTCAAATCCTACAAAGAGGTTAGGTCGTGTCTGAGGAAGTGATTTTTCAAACTAATATTGCGTCTGTATGTAAGCAAGCACTGCCTTATATTGCAGATTGTGGCTCTAACTGCTAAATGTGGCTAATGTACATGCTAATCATTGCTAGTTAGCAGAGCTAATACAGCATTCTACCTTTAAATAATTTTTAAACCCTATTTAACTGCAAGAAAAGCAGTTTATAATGTTTGTTTTTCTGCACTCTATTCCACTGATATAAGTATTGTTGTTAGGCCATGTGTCTTATACCAGAGCCATCTTTTTTTCTAGTATGCTCACACCATACAGCTAGCGAAATATATCCTAGCTACAGAACAGCTTCACTGTCATATGGCACTCTTATGCAATCTAGTATGTTCATACTATGGTAAGGCTTTTTAAGGATAAAATGTATTGCAGTTTGTTTTGGGGTTTTTTTGTTGGTTTTTGTTTGGGGGGGGGTCCTTTAAACTAGAGCAAAGTTATAAATGGCACAAATTCCACAAAAATGAATAGTTTATCCTTTCCTCCAGATATCCCTCACAGCTGCACAAGCATTAACCATTCAAATGTAAGCACTTCTAAGCTCTGCTCACTTGTCTTCACACCCAGTGTGCGCAGAACAAATGTTTGAAGGAGAAAATTACGTTCTCCCCTTCTTTGCCTTTCATGCTGCTGAGTGAAATCGCTTGCCCAGATAATGACGAACCGTGAACTGGAGAGAGCTGGTGCATGTTTGTGTGCGTGCATGTTCATTCATTCTGGGATTGAGCACGCCAGCATGGTAATAATTCTGAAAGCTGTATGTGAGAAATCTGTCCCTATGTGTGGATTTGCTTCCAGGCAGTCATGCAATAGATTTATTAGCCTAGTGTATGAGAAGAATGTGTAAATGTCAAGCGCATAATGTGTGCATGTGTATGTATGAAGTCAACACATAACCATATGCTCACATTGTATGCATGATTATATAGAAATCTTTGAAGAGAAAAGAGCATCCCAAGTGAGTGCTCTAACATGTAGAGCTGTATATGTGCATGAGCAAGTCCCGAGTTTCCTTTTCTCCCTCAAACTGAGAATAAAACATGATTTCATGATTGTAATATTTGTGAGTGTGTGTTCATTGTCTCCATTTATGTTCTTTGGCTGTTAAGTGACAATGACAGGGGACTCAAGTGAATGGGACACTAGGTATGGGTATGTGGGTGTTATGTAAGAGTCAGGTTAATTTTGGGACACAGAGCTGTTATGGGAATGAACACAATGAGCAGAAATGCAAAAGAGAGAGCCTCATTGGGTTAGATGAAAGACAGTAATGGAGTTGTGGGAATATCAACAGATGATTTGTTGAGCAGAAACCATTTATCTGAGTTATTAGTTAGCAACAGATATAAAAGTGAGCCCCTCTCTGCGCTCAAACTCCATGTAGAGAATATGTACTTTATACTAATATAAAGATATACAGAGTAATACAGTAAAATTTAAGAAACCAACAGATTTTACTTCTAAATGCACACTAACAACACCTCATCAAGATTTTAAAAAATGTCATTTTCCAAACTTTTGTGTTTTGTTTTGTTTGAGACTTTTTTCCTGAAAACATCATTCATAATCTATTCCATTTGCATGACACTGTGGGTCAGAACCTTTGACCTTTTACTTGAGTTTAAAATTTTGTGGCTTTTATGACGCCACATGCTTAATTAAATCTTGCCTAGAGTTAACATGCATTGTAAAAATGACACGCGGGTTAGTTTTACACCCAACAGAAGCAGAGGCAAAGAACCATAAAAGCCTGTAAATTCTATGAGACATAAATAGAAAGACATAAAAAGGCAGCTGGATTTTCTGTGTTTTTGTGCATTGCAGTAGTACAGAGTGTATAATATAAAGTATACTGCACCAGCGCCTGAAAATATATTTTACCACATAAATGTCCATTACAGATGTAGTGTTTTACACCTTAAAAATGTATTGTTATGGAGCTACTATTAGCAAATCTTCTATCAATAAATATTGTTTCAAAATCATATAGTTATGATTACAAATATACATTGGACAACCTTGTTAAGCCCGTTTGGCCGCATCTCTTTAAACTTAAATTTGGGTGTTTTCAGTTTCATCCACAGATGCGTTTAATCAAGCACCTACTGATGCAGTCTGTCTTCACCAACACTTGTTTTTTTTAAAGAGTCGTTTTAAAAAGCTCACTGAATCTGAGCGTGGTCTGATTTGAGTGCCTACAACTTCCAAACATGCAAAAAGAAGTCTTATTGAATAAAAGTCTCCTCTTGTTTACTTAATCTATGAACTCAGTAAATAGTTTCCTAATAAGTATATGATCTCAACTGCTAATTTCAGATCTGATCATTATGCCCATCCATTCATTACCTTCCACTTCATTTTCATCATTTCATCATCATTTTCAGAGTGACAGAGGAGCAGGGCCAATACCAGCTACGATAGGGGGAGAAGTAGGGTACACCTGGACAGTTCAGCAGTGTGTCGCAGGGCTAACAAAAAGAGACAGACGACCATTCACACCTATGGGCAATTAGAATTGCCAATTAACCTAACCCCACTAACTGCATGTCTTTGGACTGTGTGAAGAATCCACAGTACCCGGACAGAACCCATATAAACACGGGGAGACCATGCAAACCACATAGAAAGGCTCTAGCCAGATGGTGGATTCAAACCCAGGACCTTCTTGCTGTGAAGCAATGTGTCCATGTGTCGTCCATTAGGACTGAAAATTACGGTTTCATCAGAGTCAATAAGGCAGTATATAAGACATGTCTTCCACATAATTTAGTAAATTGTTTTGCTGGTTTCAAAACAGCACAATGGCTAAAACTTTACATATAGCCAGTGGTGCCATCCCAACCCCCCTTTAACCATGCCCTTGCACAAAGACTAGTGGAGCAGAAGCAGATTGGAATGGAGCTGAACACTTGAGGTGCTCTTCCTAGCCAGAGGTCTTATAATGGAAAGATGGGCACAACCAAAATTAAGCTAGTAAGGGGAAAAAAAAATGTGTTAACACCGGCAATTTTCCACAACAGTGACTTGATGGAATTAGGCTATCAACACAACAGAGTCCTATCAAACCGGAGTCAGCATCTCCGTTTAATGCAATAAGCACTAAATCTATGACCGTTGCTAATTTCATCAGAAAAATAAATGCAAAGATGATCTGATATCGTCATGTTGGTGTGGTTCCCAGATCATCATGAAAATGTTGTTCCAGGATCAACATTGCAAGTGACCAATCACATTGTTCTGATCTTATTCTTTTGCGCGCCAAGCCATTGTGCATTTATGAAATTCCAATGTTGCAAGGACAATATCAGTTCTGCTTATCGTTTATTAAAGGGTTACGGTTAGGGTTAGGGTCAGGGTCAGGGTCAGGGTCCGTTGATCGGCGGACAGAAGCGGTTTCTCGCAGCTTAAGTACAGTTTTTTGTTTTACGGCGGTTTTTCCCGAAGTCGCAAAAGTATGACATCACAACATTCTGATTGGTCACTTGCAATGTTGATCCTGGAACAACATTTAGTATGATGATCTGGGAACAACAATATCAGATCATGCGGTTGCACTTACTGGCAGGAAATGAACGAGTGATAAAGTGAGGAAAGGGGGAGATGGTAGAATGGTGTGATTCCTCTGTTATCGTCCACTACATTTACTAATGCATAAAAAATACATTTTTAAAAACACTTTTGCGTGAGGTACGCATTTTATAATCTCTGATATACTGAGAGGCCGCTTTGGCAGTGTTGCAGACGTTAATGCTTGCTCCCTGATTTCTCTTTACAAGAGAGGCCATCAGTCTCCATCGTAAGCGTTGCCTAGTTTTTATGTTTTGTTTCCCCGAGATGGTGCCAGAAAGAATTTTAATTGCTGCTCAGGATCTCACAAAAACTGATGTGCATGCAGAGGAAACGAGGGAAGTAGAAGCAAGTCTCTCATTTTCTTCTCACTGCACGGAGACATCAAGGGGACATAAAGTGGAATGGCCTGTTGAAGCAGCTAAAGGCCCTCTGCTAATGAAAGTCTCTGTGTCAGTGTGTGCTCAATGATATGGCGTGGGGGGGGGGGGGGGGTAGGCAGCAACGTGGCCCTTTCTATAACCCATGAGAGCAGACTGTGAGGGGGGCTCATTACAGTCAAGGGGATGCAGGGATAAAGCAGTTTAGGCATTTTGCCAGGACTTGGGGAGACTGGATACCAGCGCCTTTGAAAGCCTGCTGATCTTACGTAAGAACAATTTGTAAAGACCCTCATGTGAACAGCGTGGCACTGCAGTCACATTCTTGAAACCTACAGAGACCCCCATACTCAGGAAGCCAAGAAACTCACTTTCCCATGAAGCACTTGGGCACAATGCTGAGCTTCTTTCTCCTGTCCTTAATCAGGTGTCGACTCTTGGTCATCATCATGTGGTAGAGCTTCTCGCCCTTTTCTGCAATCATCACATAGGCATCCCGCTCCATTCCCAGTTTGAGACCTAAAAACAACAAAAAACAAACATGAAGCAAGTTAGAGCTGCGAGGATTCACTGTATTTAATACAAGGACCTTCGACAGAGTAAGACTCTGAAAAAATGTGGGAAGGGAAATCAATGAACAAACAAGATTTCAGCCAAGAAAAATATAGCCGAACCACTACAGGACAGACTTGCACTGCACGGCTATCTACATAAAAGCAAAAAGGCAAAAACACGTCACGGTGCTGCTAGCCTGGACTGCGTGTTTGCAGTCTGTTGTTGTACAGATGGAATGAAGCCATGCCGGCTTGGGTCTGCCACAAACCCAGATGTTAATCTCCCCTAGACGAGCTGTTTTAGAGTAAGTCAAGTTCAAGAGGTCAGCGTGATCTTGATCTCATTCCTGTGTCCGTTTGTTAAACATTATTCCTTTATTATAAAGCGGAATAAAGCATTGTTAGGCCTGCCACTCCAGTCTTCAGTGAGTATACCGTTTGTGCTGCTTAAAGTTGTTCAGGGCTTTGATGAACTTCTGGACTGCAAAGTGAGACTTTTGGACTCAAGCAACTCGACTCTGCTCCAACTGTGACTCCCTAATCTGCTGGACTCTACGGAGAGGCGCATCAGGCTCCCAAACTCAACTGCAAAGTGCTATATTTCAAAAGTGACACACATGGGGCACCACTACAGTTCACTGGGTAAAATGCATTGATCAACATTTTACCTTTTTCCTATATCTTTTGCTATTTTAAAACGTTTTCCAGCAGCTTTTGTACTAAAATATTACCAAGTGTATCAGCAATTAATTTTTTCTGCTAATTCTCTCAAATAATTCGTTTTATTACCTCAGCCAAGAGGGTTATGTTTGCGTTGTGTCATTCATCAAAATCAATTCAGATCAAACTTTGTAAGGGTGTAGAGCGGGATCATGTTTACAATCCGTTCAAATTTAGCTTACACCCATCAAGGTCTTCAAGGTCAACTTAATGATTTATTGGTCGAATATTGCCTTTTAAAAGTCTTATAACTTAAAAACTATGATTCTCACATGTGTCGTGTGTATTATCAACATATAGAAAGTACCATATAGATGTTTAAAATATGTGTCACATTTGAGACCTCACCTCTTCTTCAAGGTCAATAGTTTGATCTGCTAATGTGCTAGTAATGCTATATAGATATAAAACTATGCATTTTCTGACTGCAATTATTTGCATTGACAACCCATAGTCATATAGGGAGTGATTCTTTTTTTCGTGTTACTTTTTACTTGTTTTCAAGGTCTAATGAGGTCACACTTTCATAAAATGTCCTTTCTTTATAACTGTGCTTAAAATATCACTAACTTTGTTTATACTGGCAACATTTAGGAAATGATACTGGTATGTGGGGATTCAAAATATCGTGTCACATTTGACCTCTGACCTCACTTTTGTTTTTCCCTTTTTTTTTATGCCTTGTGCCCAAGTATTCTTTATATTTATATATTATATACTTTATAGATGTCTGTGGTGTTCGGGATAAACTATGCAATGATGCTGAAAACCTATACCATTTAAAATGCATTATTCAAGTCAAACCATCTAAAAAGGCAGGAACTTGAGTGATGGTGTAGGATTGTGACCCACTGAAAAGAGGGGAGGTGGGGCGAACAATGCGAAAAGTTGCACGGCTTATTCTAGAATCCAATTTTCTCCTTTGATTTTTCGGAGATCTCCACTGGCTGTGATGGAGGTGGGGTTATATTACATTTGGCAGCAGCTGGAGTAGACTTAAACAATGAGCGTCATTGAACAACAGACGGGACCTGTCCAGCGGAGATGCCCCCCCCCCCAGCTTCTGCTCCAGCTGTCAGAGCTTGTCTTGTACTACTCCTCATCTTCCCATGCTCACTGGCACGAGATAAAACCCTATCACGGTATCCGACGTCCGTTTTCTCTTAAACTTCCACAAAAACACTGATACGAGAACACCGCTTCCAGCTGGCAGTTGTTGAACAAAGAAAGTCCTTTTGGGGGATTGGGGGGCTTTAAAGGGAGACATATGTCTAACACGGTAAAGGACTGGAGCAAAAAAGGAGAAAAAAAAGCTACAACAAGTAAGCCATGTCAAGAAAACTAATAATGCATGCAGGGAGAGATGTGAAAAGGATCGCTGCCAGGATTTATTACAGTAAAACATGCTGCTGTCTAGACGGGTAAAGAGCTTGGAAGAAAGGTAAGCACAGTGAAAGCAGAGTGTACGGCAGTGAGGGTAACAGAAGGGGAGAGAGTAGGGAAAATTGGGAACTGTGACTGATCTGGCATCTGTTAGCCTCAGGTCGATTTCCGCTGGGTTGAAACTCAACACCACAGGCTGCAGCACACTCCTTCATACTCGTTCCTTTTCTGAAACCCTTTCATCACAGAATTAGATGCCGATAACGTCAAACTCAGCTCCAAATCCTCCAATGGGGTCCGATATTGCAGATGTAATTTTAAAAAACGACTAAGGTTAAATCAAGTAATTGTCCTCCCTTAAACAGCAGACACAGCTAAATCTTCATTCATTTGGATTCAGCCAAATCGTGTTCCGACTGCTTTTGGGTTTTAGCCATCAACGTTATCAGGTGGCCTGTTTTGTGCCCCAGCAAAACCAGTCAAAGTCTTTTACACCGTCTAATTCGGCGAACATAACAAAGACAGATGGCTGGTGCTGAACAGGTGGGGACACATTTGGAGGCAAAAGAGTCAGAAGTTGAAAGGAAACAAGATGATCGCTTTTCATTGCTAATTACAAAATGAGTGGAAGTGGTGCTGGGGTTTCTATTTTCTATTAATGAATGAACACTAAGTGCATTTGACTCTCTGCACATTAATGCAAATATGTGCCACGATCACTTCCTCGTGACACTTCAAGAGGTGCCAAAAATGCATATCAAAAGTTTTACTACAGTAAAAATAGATGCAGATTCATTAAAACACACTTGTTTCACAGAACTGTTTCACTTTCTTTGAAAAGTGAAAGCTTTTCTATTTTAAGCATTTGACCAGGATGCCTTTTTTATCCTCTTTGTCAATGAAGATGTTTTTGTTGACAGTAAATGCTCTGATTTGCCAAATGTGCCACTGTCACTAATTTCTCTTTCTTCCTCTCGCAGCTTCTACCACAAGGGTCAACCAGGTAACCTCCCAAATGTCATGTCACCTAAGCCTCTGTTTTACAAACAAAGGCAGGCAGCTCATTCAAGGTGGGACATGGCTGCAGGATGTGAACATCGTATCCAGGTCAGAAGCACATCCACAGTCATTAGTGGGTGCCAGCTGAGGTGCTTTGATAGTTTGGGTATATAGCGTGACGCCGACATGTAGGGCAGCTTACCAGCCAGCAGCAGAAGCTGCCAAACAGGATGGTTACAGCTAAAAATCAGGAAAAGCAAAAGCCAAAACAAGCTCCCACACAGAGACTTCAAAGTATCGGGCATGCTATTGAACTGACAAACGATTCCTAGAACATTCAGAAAAACCACGTGTCTAACAAAAGTGATAACTGCATTCCACTAAAAACAGCCATGGTACTGGACAAGCTGAATCTTTGATCCCGCATACCGGAATGTATTAAGTAACATTAACTCCACCTGTGTTTTTCCAATTCACATCTATTCTTGGAAAGAAAGTAAAGAATGCGGCATGAAAGATAACGATTAAAAGAAAAACGGAACCTTGCAGATCAAGAAAAGCAAGACTTTCAGCTTGTCACTGAGAGCAGCAGGCAATACATACAAACACAGTGAAACACGCCAACAAAGGGAAAACAGAGTCGCTCTCATACGCAGACTTTCTTGCAAAAGCACGATTACAAAATAAAAGGATTCTGGTTTGTCGCCATCTGCCCCACAAACTACACAGTAGAAATGGCCTTTTAGAAAAATGCCACTTACTCTCTCTTTGCTCCCGTTCCCTCAAGATGGCATCCAGCCACTTCTGCTTGTCCTCGGCGTTTTTGGCCATGCAGACAAACCACTTGTTTTTTGCTGTGTTGTGGATCTTCCAGCCATTGGTCACTGTGTAGTTGTTGCTGTGATAGTCCGCTGGGAAGCAAAAAGATGGAAGACTGTTAGGCTAAGGTGACCTTGCAGTTTTCTTTAAGGCTCAAAAACAATTCAAATGTTTACCTGTAACAGGAACCTCAAAGGTAAGTAAAGAAAGTAGTTACTGCAATCAAGTCACATGTGTAAAGTTAGCATTAAAGCTATCTTTACAGAGGATTTACAACCTCACGGGATGATTTACAAGCCAATTAAGAAGACACAGGATGCACACTAAGAGTAGTGAAAGGACCGTTTTTTTCACCGACTCGACAAAAATCGCTCCTCGTACCCCTTTCTAATTTTATCATCCATTTAGCTGCAGGTGAACAGCTACTGAATAATGAATGGCCGCTGGTAATGGAGTGCATTAGCTTCGCGCTCAAAGGTCATAAAAATAGATCAGATACTACAGATCACAGGGAGCAGAGCCTGCTGTTCCATGGGAGTTCGGGTGTTGAAACACACTCCCATACTGTGCCGAGACCCTTTTCAGCCACTCAGATGGAAAAGAGGGATTCTAGGAAAAATGATTTAAGTATATGCAGTAGACCTCATGGGACAGCTACAGATTGCAAATGAAGCGTTTCTTTTATCTCTTAATTTTTTGCAAATGTGAAGACTTTTGCCCTAATTTTACAACAAATTACCTAAATGAATCAAATTTAAGTCAACTTTATATAACTGTGTGGCTAAAGGTTTCAGGTCACTTGATGCTGGTTATTTCCACTCCATCAAAGCTGTCAGCATTAGATAATCAGATAATCTGTGTTCTGAGACTTCACACATGTATGCATTTCCAATGAGGTAGCCCTAAGTTCTACGAATAAGGCCTGTTTTTCTTTGTGGTTTCCCTCTCAGCTATCTAAATGTGACAGCTAACATGCAGAAAAAGGTCATGTGAGCTTGCAAAATAAATTGCCAGCATAGAAGAGAGAGACGGAAAAAAAAGAGGAAACGTGAGCGGAAGGACCGAGCATTTCTTCATCAGGGGACAGCGAGTACCAACCCAGCATGGTGCCTCGCAACTAAACCACAAGAGCAAAGCACAGGGGTGACCGTATCACTCCAAGACTGCAGATGAGTCGCGCATCTCTGGTATGATATCTCACCCTGAATGAGAGCACAATAATTTTATCACCTAGCTCAGGATTGGTTTTTTGCACTTGAGATTTTTATCGACACCTAAACCTAATCCTGCGTTGTTGACATCAAAAAGGTGGTATATGAGTTTGTGAGCTACATCCTGTTTGAAACTAGGCGCACACATATGATACTCCACCCTAACTGTCAACAAAGTACCTGATTCATTTCCAATCGAGTTTTTAAAAGGCACGGCTTTATGAACAAAGACCTGAAATCAAAAGCGAGCAGTGTATGCAAATAGCACCTCTACCGTTGTTGCACATTGAAATTTTCTACACTGGCTTGATTATTTACAACAAAAGAAAAGAAAAAGGGAACAGATAGAGAGACTGAGTTGCCTCATAAATAACAAGAACCTCGTGAGAAATGGTTCAATAAATACTCTGGAAGACTTAAATGATTAGACTTAAATGATTGACAGTATATAGACGGTCTCGCAAGGTGATGCTGCTGGGCAAACACAAACCTGTTCCATCCTCCACATTTTCCACCTCCATCACCTCTGTGTTAATTCGGCCCCTGAAAACATAGAGAGGCCCGTTGATAGATTTGGTCCTCTTGGTGGACTTCTTTCCAGAAACCCTGGGAAAAGGGACAAACACCGTGGTTACAGTCGGCAGGGAAAACATCTGCTAATGCCAGTGCCGTGTGTCTGGAGGACATTCATATTCATAAAGTTGCAGCTATTGGAGCCAGCAGACACACGTAGGTGTTTTTGTTTTGCTTGCATGCTAAAGATGCGTCTACATTAGCAAGAATGTGGGCATTTGTTCTAATTTTCCACGTCTGGCTTCCTTACGCTGGTCTGCTAATAAAAATAAAAAAGGTCTGAATGTTTTCTTGTTCTCACTCCTCTTGGCCCACGGCTTTGAAGGCCTCCCTTACCTGGACTTCCTTTTGCAGTAAACCAAAAGGTTATCGAACAGGAAGAAGACACGTTCCTGGATGTTGCCTGCTGAAATTTTCAGAAGATTTCCATGAAGTAGGAGCTCTGTGCAGATATCTGTCAAGTTGGTTCCCTGAAGAAGAAAGAAGAAGAAGAAAGAAGAAGAAGAAGAAGGAAGAAGAAGAAGAAGAAACACAAGATTAAAAGGGAAGATTGGTCATGTGCTTCAGTGGCTGAATATTTTATTAGAGGAGAGCATGGACACTTTTAGTACTCCCAGTACAGCAAAACTGACAGCTGCAAAGAAAACACCTCTGCCTGCATCAAAACTTAAAGAGTTCAAAACCTCATTGAAACAATATAAAATTCAACTTTCACACTCTGACCAGTTTGTTTTCATTCCTTCCTCAATAATAGGAAAGACTGAACACAGCTGCCCCACCCCCCTCCGCTCATCTTCATTTTGACATTTCTGCAGTTCAAAAATATGAAAATATGAACTGTGTGCTGCTCCAAGCTGGGACAATTAGCCTCGCGCTGGTTAGTCACTGAACTTGTGATGGGGGGGAAAAAACAAAACAAATTTTAATAATTTATTCTCCTTTCAGGATGCAAATGTTTGCACACAAACAGCTAAAAATACATCCCTACATATAAAAACACACCTATATAGATATAGGTAGATAATATATGGATAGAAGGGAATTTGTGCAGGGAATCTGGCACAAATCTGTGTACGGCAATCATGCCGAGCGAGGTTTAAAAACCGTTTTTAGCCCAGCCCATCACAATGCACTTAAACAATAAGATGTAATGTGTTACTCTACCGCCAACCACTTTCACAGGATGTGATCAGCTCTTACATAAAAAGCCGTTTCTCGTCAGCTATCAAATGGACCACAGCGCATTAAGACTGAAACGACTGTTTCTCTTAAAACAGTGACACAAACGTTGTGCACTGAACCGACAATCTGTGTGTTAAACAGGCCAATCCCAAAAAGATTTTAGATTACACTTGTGTGTGTGTGTGTGTGTGTGCGTGTTTACGAGGCTGTTGACATTAATCTGGATCTGCTGGATAAAATGCTTTGTGACTGACCGCAGCATGGTGTCTAATTAACATTTTGACAGATTGGCTGAACTTGAGGGCCAGTTGCTAATATTGTCTCGGCCTGTTTATTTTTAGAAAATCATTTTCCTTCTTTTCACATTTTCAGCTAAAAAACAGAATCTATACGTGCACGAGAAACCATGCGCTCGCATGTTCCTGCACAAGACACGAATGACCAAATGTGAAACATTAAATGATTGAACTTAGCCTGGATAACGTTCTATAGAGAAGGCCTGAGGTCACACACAGCTCGCTAACGCTGTCAAAACAAGGCTACCAAGTAATATAATAATAACTCTAAAAGACAACTCATTATTCAGTGTTCAACAGATCATTCCACTCCAAATCATCTGGAACTAAACACACCCATGTGTGGACACCTTACTCCCTTTAGCCTGCAGGATACCCATCACCCTCTGTCACGTCAGCCAACAGATCTGGGCTTTAGTGTCATCTTTGAAGTTTCTAACTCCAGTCTACCAGAGACTTGTGGAAACCCCCACAGTGGGCCACACCAACTCTTAAGCATTCATAATTGATTCTCATGATTACATATCTGTAATAGATGTGCATATCTCCAAAGTTCATAGAGAGAAAAATGATTTTTTTTGAGCTTTTCTTATGACTGGGCTTGGGGGAGGAGATCATGTTTCACGCTCAAGTTAAACTGCACCAGTCTGGGGTTTGCTGGGAATAGGTGCAGAGAAAGGCTGGACCTGTGTTTACGGCCACATGATGCATGACTCAGTATGCAAAGGGTACACATGCGTGCACGTGCGTAGTGAATCCAAGCAGTAATGCGTTGCTACAACCAGCGGCCTCCACCATTAGGGCTGGAGGTGATTAGCCTTTGAGAGTGGCTGGAGAGAGGAAAGAAGAGCGAGACTAATGCTGTTAGGTTGAAGGCTCTACAGGGGGCAAGGTCAGAGTAAAGTGGCTTTCCATGACTCCTTTTTGTGTTTAGAGGAGAAGAAAAAATTTAAATCAGAACAATCTAACACAGGGGACAATTATTATATTTAGGAATTAAACTAGAAATCATTTACATTATCCATTATCCTACATCGATAATGTAAAAAATAGTGAAAATGTTTCTTGCATGTTTCAATAGCAGACTGACTTGTTTAACCAACGGCACAAAACTGAAAGTTGTATCGTTTAAAATATTTTAAACCTTAATGCAAACTACTTCTGTACATTTGAGAGTTCACGAAACTCACTGAATAATTTCTCAGCATCTTCTGCCATCCTGATTGGCTAACTACATCAGCACCACTTCCTGAGGTCTATAAAGGACGTGGGACATTAGAGTGGTTAAAGCTTAACAGTGAAAAACATAACTGATAAGCTGAAAAACCATTTGTTGTTTTTATTTCTATTTTTCCAGAGGCACAGCTATCATATCAGAGTCAAACTGCAACTTCTTTCAGAGGGAATGGCAGGTTTTGGCAAGCAGATAGTGGGATGTCCCAGTGGGGCCCCTTCTCTGGTTCCATCCCTCAGTTTTGTCTTTTCTCTCCTCCAAAAGGTCCTACCACATCACCATCCCAGTACATGTGAGACTGAAGCCCTGCTGCTTAGGTCTCTTCTGATTGGGCAGCAAGCCCTCTGGCATCCCCCTCGGCACCCTGTGTGGGTGGATTGTCCCAGTGGTGCCCGCTAAGACAAGGCCTCTGTTGTGGTGGGTGAGGGAGGCGTGAAAAATTCACTGGACCCTTCACACGGCTCTCAAGCCCTGTCTGTGGCCCCTGTGCTTAAAGCAGTGATTTGGCTGCAGCGGAGTTTAACTGTTAAGATAGATGAGGATAGCAGAGGTTGAGGTCTTTCTCAAACAGGTCGAACTGTTTTTGTTGCGGTTGTTATATCACATGACACTTTTCCCCCCTCGATTGCTGAATCTGTGAGCAAAATCATGTCTGCGTTGCATTTTAGGATGCACTCATCAAGACTTACTCTCTCTCCTACAATTTCTACTCTCTAAAATGTCACAGCACCAAACCTCTTCTCACTGTTGTTCGCTCCTCTCCTTACCTCCCAGCCTTCAATGTGGGACTGCAGCTGTTCCAGGGCCTCCAGTTTCTCCATCTGCCTTTTAGTCTCATTGATGTTGGAGCAGACGGCCTTCATGGCCTGCAGAGCCTCCTCCACCGCCGGATAATCTGCATGCTTCTTGGGAGTCCTCTTTAGCAGCTCCTAAGACGAGGAAGATGGAGGTTTTAAAAATAAGAGAAGGTGGTCTCATCACAGACCTGTTTCTGGCTATTATTATTTGATGTCAGGGTCAAGTTTCTTATTGTAGCAGGTGCACAGTACCTTCAGCAGCAGGGGGTACTTGCAAATCCTCTGAATGGGAGTGAGGAGGTAGCCCTCCAGGGGAATATCTGTGCTTTTCTTCCCTCCGAGCAACATACAGTGCTTAAGAAGAAAGGGAAATAAAGATTATTAATAACCTCCCCCACCAAAAACACAATACATGTTAATGCACATTGTTGTATAAATGATTATGTGTCTAAACATCAAGTTGAACAATCTTGCGTGTAAAGCAAAAACAAAACATGCTTCTCTTCATTTTTTCTATTTTAAACTTATGTTTTGTTTTTTTGGGGGGTGGTTTTGTGCAAAGTTAAACATCCGTCTGGTTTTGCTTCACTCAGAGGAAAACAAGGTTAAATGTTGCTACATTTCTTCTGCTTCACTAGTGGAAACACCCTCAAAAAAATCCCCTCTTTTCACCAAGGATCACTTTGAAACCTCCGTAACGTCACCTCATTCCACAGAATATTTGGGCTTTGAAAAAAAGACCCCCTAAGCAGCTGAATATAGGTGTTTTTTTAAGAGTAAAAGGGGAAAAAAGCAGTTACAGTTACAGTCATGGTTTCTCTATGCTTGATATTTTTTTGCTAGAGTGCATCCTGTCAGGATGGGGAGAGAGATCAAAAGCAGCCATGCCGATAAACCACTAGTGTTTATCAGTGGGTAGAAATGTAAGAGATCAGTTTAGAGCTAAATAATCTCCTCGTAATACCCTTCTAGCAGGAGAAGTCGGTGCGGAGGGTTAGGCTTTTTCCAGTAGCATTTTTGATGGGAAAATGTGCAACTTTGGAATTCCACAAATTCCTAATGTGTTAAACACTTGCCCCTCGCCACTTCTCGCCCACACCGCCGCTCCTATACAGACTTTCTCATGCTTTCATTCCCTCTTATCTTTTGCTTATTTGTAATCTGCCTGCTTAAAAGCCAGAATTCCCTCTGCTCTTCATTCTGACCTCCTTCTTGCTTTCACTTCGCTTTTCTCTGTAGTCTTCCAATGCAATTAGCACTTGCAGTTTCTGGGTACAATTTCAGAAGCTCCCTCAGTTGTGTGATTAAATTTGGATGGAAACTGTGTAATCCAGAAAAAAAAATCCAATGGGATTAAACATAGCTGGGGGGAAAAGCTAATGGTAATACATATTATACTGCCTTTAAATTACCATGAAAATGATTTGGAGCAGTTAACAAACTAACAAACTGACAAATGTAGATGCAAAACTTGAGTCTCTTCTAAATATAATTTTAAAAGCTTCCCATATTTTCTACGTTGGTACCTCACGCACGTTCAAATCTCAGTGACTCCGTGTCGTTTCTGTTTTGCTGGTTGTTGCTACACCAAACATCTGAGCTCATCCGACAATTTGAGATGACAAAGCAGGTCTGACAACCACGTTAATACAAAAGCAGATGTTGTGCAGTGATTTTATTTTGGATTCGTTATTGTGGCGCTAGACCCAACCAATCAATTGTAGCATGACACGGCCTGGAGGAGGATGTGGGGGGCAGTGGCGTGGGGGTGGGGGGTGCAGCGCAGCACAGCAACAGTGATCCTACTTTTTCCCACTCCTGTGGCTCAGAATAAAACCATGGAAGCAAACCATCAGGCAGTGACAAACGTGGGGCTTCAGATCTCTTGGCCAATCCCAGAAAGGCTGCCAACTCTCCACAGCTGGCTGGCCCAGGATCTGCACATGATTTCAGTGGCTGGACCCCAGCTCAAAGGCCTTCCCCCCTTTTCCCCATTCTAAAGTTGATTGTGCAGGGCCCAAAGGTTTGAGTGTCAAAACACGGAAACAGCTGGCAGTGGAAACACTACGAGACCAACAATGCATTAAAGTGACCTTGATGCTGGTCGCATCCTGTCCGCACAGGAGGAAACATTTGACCTCATTTCGGTTTCTGCCCTTTATTCAAGTGTTAACATGGAAGTGGAGGTGATATGAATGAAGGAGAAAAAAAAGGAGGCGGATGATGAAGAAATAAGCAAGATGAGGCTCTTGGGAGGAAAGAAATGTAGGGCAACGGAAGAAGGCAGGGAAATATACCAGCAAGAAAATAGGATGTATTATGGGACCAAAAAAGGATGCATGAAACTCATGAGGCATACAATAATGGAAACTTTTTTTTGAAGATTTTTTTTATTATTAACAATTATGAGGAGAGAAGTTAGAGTCATAACGAGAAAGGGAAGGAAGGCAATTAAATTTTAGAAGCAAGGCAGATTTGATGACTCGAGGAGCGTGCAAGGACAGGACAAGTCAGGGGAGAGGAGCACTGGTGTCTTACCAGTAGGAAGGTCCTTATGTCGGGGATCTTGTTCAGCTCCATGAGAAGCCTCAACGCCTTTTCATGGTTACTGCAGTACTCGCCGTATACTGAGAAACTGTCCCTCTGCAAAAAAAATAAAATAAAAAAAAAAACAGGTTCAGGGTTGTATGCCAGGGACTTTTAGCCAATCTGACTAACTACTGTACCCATGATCAATCTACCAAGACAAAGACACTTGACAGCAGAAACTGGGCCTTCAGTTGATGCTGTAGTAGTGATGTGTCAACACACTGTTTATATCACATCAGTAACTGAAGCTACACAACAAGGAAATTTAGCAGAGCATTTGCCCCTCACTGCTCTTTCCTCCAGGCTTTCAAACAGGGCTAGTATTTAGGCAGACAACAATGCCGAGGGCACGCAGCTCAGCTGTCAGTACATCATCGAGTCATGCTGAGAACTCTCAGAAAGCAGCATGAGGTTTTGTTGTGATAAAACCAATTAGTTTAATAGCGCGTGCACACATACAGAGAACAACATGCTTTAGAACCACTTTTTTCTGTTGTAATGTAAATATTGGAGCTAATGGTGTGTGTCTCTGCAGCCATAAGGGCCTTTGTGTCGTTACCCTGATGAAAAGTGAAGAGTAAACAATGCATATGAAAAATGTTTAATTATTATTATTACAGGAGAATGACTCTGCATTTAAAAATCAACTTATTTTTTATTTACAAATATATTCGATTTCAATGACATGGATTGCAAAGGGACCAAACGACTACTGCAGAAATACTTTCAGAACTATTTCACTCGTGAAGCAAAAGCATTCATCGACATCCTTTGTCACACTTCTCTTTTCAAAAGTAGCATGCGTCATAGGGGAAATTAATAAATAAACTACATACAAGATATAACAGTTCCTCTTTTTTTTTTTAAGATTATAGCATCACTGTGTAGCAATGTAAACACACACCCTAATGCAGAAGCTTCTGTCGGGTTGCCATGTTCTTTTCTTTACAATACGTAATTCAACACTTGGGCTGGTGGATACACAGTGTCCTGTGAACTGCATTATTTATGCAACACACTGTAGACAGCAGCATACACACTGCATCACAGCTGAAGTCAACCTTACACCCTGTAGCTTATAAACATCTCATGTATTCTTGGGAGTTTTGTAGTAATTGGGATGTGAAACTTTGTGCACGGTGGGGCCTGATGTTGAGGTCTAGTGAGTGAAACCGTCACTTGAAACAGTCTTGTAAGTGAAATCCAAAACTGCAGGTGTGTGGACGCCACTTTCAGCCTTAACTGACGTGCAATTGCCTGAAGGTGTTCGCATTCACATCTGGCCAGGCTACAATGCTGCAAAAGAATAAACAATACTCAGTCACTGATGGCACCTTTCAGATGACAAAGGCCTGCAAAACCAACTTCCTGTAGATGCGGATGTGCAATACAACCATGCACGTGGTTTTGCTCCCACACACATACACAGCTCGCCACTCAGTGTGCATGTGCCTGTTTTTACACGCCCCACCCCCCCCAAAAAAACAAAAAAAACCCCAAAACCACTGGCGGTGACAGACAGCACCAGCCAAACAAAGCTAACAGCTCTTTTTATAGAACCCCTCTCTACTCCATCTTATTCCTTTTGACCAGGGAGCTGAAACTCTTTTGTAGATGTTTACCACAAGTAGGCTGCACAGTGTAAACGGTGGGGATCTTTTAACCACACAGGGAGGACCACAAACACACCCAAAGCCACTTTTGGCAGGGGAGCACTGAACTACTGGGAGCAGCAGCTGGGTTGGCATATGGTGTGAAACCCCAGATTCTGTCAAACTGACTTAATACAGCACGCAGCTCAAGAAATCCTTTTGGTGTGCTTGTTCACACATACTGTAGTCAACAGTGGCACAGTAACAAGGGCTATTACTATTGCTACTAACTCTACTACACATGCCAAGAGTTCTAATCATGACAGGATAGAATTAAAATCAACTGGGTTGTACAAAAAGCCCACGGGGAAAGCAATGCCTAGAGTTAATTAACTGAATTAACACATTACTGAAACAGCACATCAGTAATGATAAACACTCACACACCACAGAGCAGTGACTGAATTTACTCCTGCTTTTGGCCTTCTCAATGTTTTTTTTTCCTTTAGTTACTCAGATAACGCGATGTGTTCTAGATTGCTATAAAGCAGTGATCAGAGCATCGTGGAGTCACTGCATCTTGTGGATAATGTACAGTTATAGCTTCTGAGCTGCTTGGGCTGTCCATCCTAACTCCAACCTCTATGCAAATTCAATTCAATGTTATTTATACAGAGCCAGATCATTATAAAAGTCTCCTCAAGGTGCTTTAATACAGAGAAGTAATCAATAATAGAGAGAAAACACCAATCAGACAACCCCCCGCCTTTTAAACAGGAAGCAGCTGTGGCATTAAAACAGTATCAAAGTCCGAACTCACATCATCATAAAACTATAAGACTGTGCCCATTTGCTTGCAGAGCCTGCCCCCCCACAACAACTACACTCTGTCAAATCTGAGCATATGAGCATCGTCCCTCCCATCCTCACTGTCACATGAATTTCTTCACAATGTGATGATTTTTGTTGAATCAAAATCGAATCGCTTTGCGCAGCACAATGGGAGTTCGTGATTCTGTTTGCTTTGCGGCTTACTATTTGGCAAATCTTGCTTGCCTTGTAGATTTATCAGTTATCTGATACACTGACTTTCAGTTGGGCTGTGCTGAAGCGGCCTTTCATGTTCTGTGCTTGGGCATTAAGTCCAACAAGATCAACTGAACTGTTCCTTAGCTCGCTTTTTCAAGCCCACAACGGTCAAACAAACTGGATTTGGGGGATTAAACATGCTGTGTGAGTACATCCTAAAACTAACTCAGCATTGTTAAAAATGTTCAACAATGTTTTGTCCTCCAAAAATATACATACTTCGTGTTAGGCTTCATAAATCGTTCGATTGAAACGTGAACAGCATAAAATTTAAGAGTTTAAGCATAGGAAAAGTAGCAGCATGACCCTAACCATCAACTTAAAACATCCCAAGGCTTTCCTTCAATACCTGTAACATGAGCAGAATATGAATTCTGCTGGTCTGCTGCCAGGTAAAGAATATAGAACAGAATAATTAGCAATCTGAAGGTGGTGTTAGGGAAATATATAACTATTTTTGCTCTCATTGGTATGTGCAATGAACCCCTTCTGCATGCCTCTGTGCAACTCCAACTATGTTTCTAACTGAGGCAAACTCTCAGGTATTTCCTTTCCTCAGATGACAACAACATAGTCGATTCAGGTACCTGTAAAGTAGCTTATAAGCCTAAACCGGCGCCAAAATGTGACGCTTTAATTTCTACTCCAAAAGACTGTTGCCCAGAATAGCGCAAAGATTTTGGGTGTTCCTTTGATAAACATAAGTCTTTATTTGAATTCTTCATCCCTGAAATGTTATTCTGGAGACTAAATGAGAGAGTAGCATCACACACACTGAGGAATCACATTAAGTCAAAGCAGAATGGGTGTAGTTCAGCGAGGTCAGAGCATGCATAATGACATGACTGTTGCTTCTTGCACAGCACTCGCATATACATTCCCTGAAATAGAGCAAATATTGACGTCTCTGATTTCTCCTCTGACATGAGTCACTTTTTCACCTCTGCACAGTTTAAATAATTCTCAGAATACAGTGATCTTTAAACAAGGGATTAACAAGTGTGTGTGTGTGTGTGTGTGTGTGTGTGTGTGTGTGTGTGTGTGTGTGTGTGTGTGTGTGTGTGTGTGTGTGTGTGTGTGTGTGGTCAAAAGAGGAAAGAGTCGCATTCATGTTAGCCTCTAGTTAGTAAGATAAATAATAGTTGGTCAGAACTGCACAATGTTTTATTTCATTCACAATTTTATGACATCAGTGTTTCGGTTAAAGAGATTTATTTTTTATTTAATTCGACATCAAAGAGTATTCTTTTTCTTTCTTTTAAAGCCTTCCAAACCATCTTGGCAACATCTGACTTTGAAAAGCAATGAATCTTCCAGTTTTTCATCCCTAGCTGTGAGTGGCAGACCTCCTTGTGGAACAATGCAGGGGGGTTAATAAAATCCCAGTCATGGTGTTGACCTCTGATCGAGGTCAAGGGCCACGGCTGGAGGGTGCCAGACGGGGCCAGCCGATTGGCTGAGAGGTGTGAGTGCTGAAGGAGACAAAGGTCGTGGCTTGGTGAGGGAGGTGTAATGGATATGCAGCAGGAAAAGGTGGAGTGTGGGTGGCTCAATGCTTCAAGAGAAACGCACACACAAAGACTGGCAAATACTATCACGCACGAATACATGCAGAGAGATCAAATAAAGACGAACGGGAACAACAGCAAGAAAACGCAAAGCATTAGTAAGGCATTAGTAATTCAGTACTCCTCAGTATGTCATTTATAAATCCAGATATCTGCTATTGTTGCACCATGTACAGATATCACTGCTATATATGGTATAACTATGTACAGCTACTAGTTCACTGACAGTAATAATCATAACATCTGTATTTATAAGCAGCATACTTAGGAGGAGTAATGCTGTATAAATTATGAATAAGGCATTTGCTAATACCTTAGTAATGCTCAAAACATATTGCTTTGGGGCAAATCTTTGTTTTGTAATCATTTGGCTTTAGTCTTTGTGGATTTCATTAGCAATCAAGAAAATGCATGGAGTTATACGTCTTTGAAGCGAACACTCTCTGGTTTTCACTAAGTGCATTTTCTAGCTATTCATACCTGTTTCATTTGTATAATTTATAATGTTATAATCTTACACTATAAATGAGCAGAACAGGTAGCCGTTTCAAAATGTGAGTTTTTTCCCCCCAGTATTTATAGATTAACTGTCTAATCTCTTCATTGAACACGAATTATCCACTCGCCTCCACCGACTAGTATAGCTGCAGCTCCCATCTGTCCAAATCTTTACAGACAATTAGCACAACTTCCAGACGGGCAAAAATTCCCTTTGCTATCAAATATGAAATATGGTTACAGTCCCCCCTGTGTTGAAAATGTCCAGAAAAGTGTTACCGCAAAACATCGTGATGTGCCGGCAAAGTTGTCCTCTCCTGTGCTTCAGTCCGAGGGAGCTAAAAAAAGTCTCTGCATATACATCAGTCTGACCATGGAGAAATTAAAAAAGAACAATAAGCTCCTTTAATCAATTTCCCACACTCACGCTCCGTCTGACAAACCAAATGACTGTCACAGCTCGCACATGTGTGAGAACATATTCTGATAAGCCACTTCAGCAGCTTCCTGCAGAAGTTATTAAATGTCATCCACACTGCAAGCAGGTGGCAGATCAATTGCAACTGATTATAATTAATTATTATCAGGTTGTGGTTAAACTCAGTGAAAAGCCTCCAGTTGATCCAAAATGCTGGAGTGAGAGTACTGACAGAGAGCATATTTCTCCCATACTGACGTCTCTTCATTGGCTCCCTGTTAAATCCAGAATCAAATTTAAAATCGTTCTCCTCCCTCTTATAGAATATCAGATAATCAGATCTCAAAGACCTCAGAGTACCCCCAATCACCCCAATAGAGCACTTTGTGTTGAACTTTGAACTGATCTGATTGTGAGATGATTTCACCAAAAACAGTTGGTGTGTTGTATGGACAGAGACTGGAGTCTAAATACAGTTATCAGCCACAAAATCTGCTGCGAAGACAGGATTTATTAATTGTTGGGTTTACTCTTTGGAAAGTCACCAAATACTGGCTGCAGCTGGATGGAAAAAATGTCACTCTGCTTCTGGCGATACTGTCGTGTAGGCTGGTGGAGCAGAGCCCTGATAGAATACCTAGGTGATGTATTTAGTGCCTCAGTGAAAGTAAAGTCAAGATAGTTTATCAGAGAGACACAAACAGAGACCCAGAGAAGAAGCCTGAGATTGAGTGCTACCAGCAGAAGCATTGTCCCCTCTCTGAGTGACACACCATCTCTTCCTCCCCGGACACAGACCCTTCTTTGTTTGTTTCCTCAGGCCAAACGAGTTCAAACTGAGTGGAGCGGGGTGGGTGGGGTGCAGGATTGTGTACTGGGGTTGCAGAGTTGAGAAGAATATGGAGGGATGGATTCGTAAAAAGTAGGAGATGTTAGCAAAGACTGGTGTAGAGAAACTGAAGGAAGACAGACTGTTTTTGCCTGACAGGATGCAGGTCAGTTCTGTGAAGGCGGAAAACGCAACGGGTTGGGTGGGGGTAGAGAATGTGTATTTGTGAATAGGGAGTCCGGGAGATGGGAGGGGTGCTTCATGTGAGAAAGAGAGCATTAAAGGGTATTTCCACACAAGGCTTTGCACGCTTTCCCTGCATCTGTGGTTACGGGCAGTCCATGAAAAGAGCTTATGTGTGTGTATCTGCATGGAAGAGGCATTCAGGCATCCAGCTTCTCCTATATGCATGCCTACGAGCTTGTGCCTGTAACAGTGTGCAGTTTTACGAGAATCTTTTTGTGTGTCCTGCACTTACAAACTGGAGGAACACATGTCCCAGTGCATGGTGAGGCTGAGGTTCAGGCAACAGACTGTATTCCACTGCAGACAACACCCCCTGGTGCAGCTTAAGGATGTCCTCGATATTTGAAAACAGAATCTATAAAATGAGAGGATGATGTAAAGGGAGGGGATATAGCGAAGAAGGGAAGGAACAGAGCAAAGAGGAGACCACAGAGGAGCACAGAGATGAGGGAAAAGTAAAGACATTAGTGACCAATTAGCATTTTCACATGGACGATTTCTGACATTTTGATATTTGCAATAAAAAACTGGCCATACCTTGACATGTTCAGGTGAGAGACACTGTTGGTCATCTGGAGTTTGTCTGATTCTGTGCAGAAATGCCTGAGGAGGAGACGAACACAAAACGGGTTTAAAAACAATGCGCCACACTTTACTGTCAATAAGGCAGACGGCTAAAGCATGTTTATCAGACATGTCAAAATTATTTTACATCGTTGATCTTAAGTGGGTCAGACCAGGGTAGCTATTAAAAAACGTTCTTTACTAAGAAAAACTAAGAAAAGTTCTTTATCAACAGGAAAAGTTGCAAAACTTAAATTAAACACTCCTTTACATTTTCCAAAGCTGTCCAGTTCAACAGCTTACAGTCTTTGTCAGACAGATTCTGCCCTCCTGGCCTTATGTTTGATACCCCGATTGTACATCTATGAATATATATAAAAATGGAAGAGAATATCTGGAAATCGTTAGTCTCTTTAGGTTTTGGTAATCATGCACCATCACTTATGCATGCAAAAAGTGGTCTGGAAGTGGAAGTCCAGCTTCCCTCTTGGGACTGTTTTAAATTTAGGATATAGGTGATCTTAGCTTTGAGGAAACAGATACAGTGCAGACAGATTCATTGCATTAACATAACCACACGAGCCTTTGAACAGAAAACCACATTTACTCTTACGTGCTTCGTGAAAATGTCTTTTCAGGTACCAAACAGACATTTTGGGGCTGTTTCATTGTCCCTTGGGTCTAATAAGACAAGACGTGTTTTCCTTTTACACTTAAAGCCTCGCTGTATGGATCCTAAAGCGCCTGAGCATTCAACTGTAAGACATCCTCCAAAATGAACTGTTTCATTGTTACAGTGTCTACACACAGCACTACACCAACATGGCTCATAATAAGGCTCGTGTCAAGTTGAGCTTTGCTTGCGTGTGCAGCTCAGTTTTTGTGTGTGTTAGTGCCTGCCAATCAGATCCTGACTTGGGGGGAAAAAAGAAAAAAAAATGGTGAATAGAAGGGAAGTGAATCTGCAAACAGTTTCTTTTATTCTCTCTTCCCCATTTCTCTGTCTATTGCCCTGTGTCTGACAGGCTTAACCTGCCTCAGTCTGACTGCCCTTCAGACGCCAATACTGGGATATCAGAAAGGAGATATGCATCCCCGAACCGACGAATAAAACTCTATCCCGAAGCCTACTTCATCAACCCAGCCCCTGCTGTTGTGTCTGCCTGCATTTCATTGCCTCAGATTTAGAAATTGATAGCTTTCCAAGTGAATCAAGGGCGTTACAAAGAAGTCCTGGGCTAAGTGAGACTACTGCTCTAAACAAGAAGCCTTCGCCCGATACTTTTGGTACAAAAGTATGACACCATGATCCTTATGCATGCCAACAATGTCATGTTAAAAGGTGCCGCTTCTACGTGTTTGCTTTATGGTTCAAGTTGTGAGATCCAGTGTCAACCCCAACACGAGCACAATGGATCAATAAATAATGCATGATTCTAGTAAAAAAAGGTTATAGGACATTATCACTAACAGTGCCAAATGACAATGCAATAAATGTTTCATTGCAGGTTGCAAAGCAATACTTTCTTCCATCCAAAGTTATGGTTGAAGATAGACAGCAAACACAGATAGAGAGGAGGAAAACACAGCATCTCTGGCTTTTGCAGGGATTAAACTGAGGATTGGTTGCTAAATGCATTTTAGCTTATCTGGTATAGAATTGTATAACACTTTGCTTTAATATCACCCCCTTAGCAAAATATGTCTACGATCTAAATGCATAATCAAGGGAAAAAAAGATTTTAGCTACAGCAAAATATCAACTAAAGACACAAACATTTTCCCTATAAAATCTCTAATAACCTGACCACCAGCACTGAATATGAGCTGCTTTTGATGCTCAGTACTCAAAATGCATTAAACATTCAGCATTAGGTACAATCCGACGCTAGAGTTGTCAGGTTGAACATGCTCCACTAAAGAAAATAGTCCCTATGAAACCTAATGACACCTTTGTAACACAAACTGCCTAAATAACTACATATGTTAAGTAACAGGATCAGTTTTTGTAATTTAGGTGAAGTGTGTCATTTATAGAAAACCTTTTCACGCTCCCTGCAGTTCCACATAGCACCAGTTACAGAAAGTCACTTCCCATAATTAAAGACTGACACTCCTAATCAGACGTTCGCTCTAAAGACAGAACCCAGCCAACCAAGCAGTCAGGCAGCAATTTTATAATTTCCTCTGCCTTTTTTTCTGTTTCTGCCTCCCTTTACTAGCTTTTACGTAAGTCGTACCAAAAATAGAAAGCACGGCTCCTCAGCAGTGAGCTGTGACCTCGCTAATTAAGACCAGTATTAAAGGGAAGCGGTAGTTGTCATGTTCTCAACTGTTTTTTTGTTTTGTTTTTTGGGAGGGAGCTGATTGTGCTTGAGGCATACACTAATTAAATCTCCCATATGGCAGCTTGTACCGTGTCCACACTGTAGGAGTCACTCAAGTGAGAGATTGCTCCCCAGCAGAGGATACGAGACAGGCAGGAAACAGAGCTTTTCCTCAGTCGCTTTCAGACAGGGTTAGCACTGAGTGAGGGTGTGGCGGGTGAAGAAAAAAGCCAAGGAGGCAAAGGGTGAAAACAGAACAAACAACAACGAGCAAGGGGACAATGGTGGAGGAGACGGTGAGGTGTAAAGTATCTGTTATTCATGTATTCCTCTGTGACAGCTACCATCCAGGCAGGAATCACTCCTTTAACAAATGTGCCACACAGATGTGGTGAGACAGGAATCAGCAGGGAGGATGGTAGGAAGAAGGAACAAAGAATTCCTTTCAGTCAAAGTCTAACCCCAACAAGGACAGTCTCCCCCAGAGTTGTATTGGCTGTCTTCATTGTTCCATCACAAAAGAAGACAGGTTTATTTGGAGAGAAAATTGGCTCTCTCCGTCCACCATCATGACTAAGGCAGGCTACAGGGAAGCCAGAATACAGGACAGTGCAGAGCATAAACTGAGCATGCACCCCAAGCATGTCCAAGTTTACTCAAACTGAGACTTTTACGCAGTTTGTACAGTAATTTTTTTCAGCGCGTGATTGAAATCAGAAACAGGAAATTGCCCCAGAGAAAGGTACTATGGGTGTGTTGACATCTGATGGACAGCAGTTCATTGTGCACAAACAGCCAAGTATCATAATTGGACAAACCGCAGTCTGGGCTTATTTTCATATTTGACTATTTATTGGGCCTTTCCACTAATGACCACCAGAGACTGTAACTTCCTGCCAGTCACGCTCAAGCAGAAGTTAGAGATACTCTGACATCATTTGTTTCAACTTCCTCTGCAATCGAAATAACTTGATATATGACAAGTTATGAATGTTATTGGCTTTGTCACTGTGAAAGCTCCAATATTTCTCCTTCTATTGCGCTACCGTAAAATAAGCAGATGTGACTGCACTTTAAGAAGACCCTCGGCATATTACAAATCATGCACGATTTGCATAGAGAGGACAATATCTCAGAGCATTACGCACATGCACACAAACTGGAAATACGATACGTATATTGACGAGACCCGCTCTTCCCACAGCACGCAGTTAAGCCAGTTGTTTACGAACACTGTAATTCTACTCTACACCACTGTGTGCAGTTGTTGTGCTCATTACTGCTTAATTACCACACTCAGAGACGGCAAGATGCGTCTGATGGTCCTTGTTTACTTTCATATCGCCATCTCCATCTCAGGTGACCTTATCTGTCTCTTCTCTGACATCAGCACGTCATCATCAGCAAGGCGAGGCATGTGTGTGTCTGTGTAATCCTGTTTAGTGGAGGATCAGACATTGATGAATAATATTTGCTTGACTGATGAACAACAACAATAACCCTGCCTGCACTGGCTCGGGCTGACAAGTCTGTGTTTAGATGTCTGAAATCTGAGTCAGTTCACTATGAATTTGATGAAGATGGAAAAGGGCATGACGGTGTTTCAAAAGCTCGCCAACAAATCAAAAACAGTAGGGGGATGAAAAGAGGGAGTGCAGTGTAGCCTCTCCCGCACTGGTTTTCCTGTATAGATTGCATTAGATGGTGCACCTTCTTACGCTTCCATACCTAAAAATAGCAACGATATCAATCAGTGTGTTAATAATAGTTGGTCATATGGGACACAGACTCAGTTTTGTGATACTTCTGGACTCATAACAATGAGTCAGACTGGCTCGGAGGAGGGCTCAGCTGCAGCACAGAGCACAGCGAGGATATTGCACATGATGCCACAGGGGTGAACGGCAGTAAGGGAAAGCTGCTCGTGATGCAATCCCACAGGAGACAAGTAACACAACCAGAAGCTCCTTGTCAAACCACAAAGTAGCTGCCAAGCACACTGATGCAGCATTGTACCCACTGACATTTCATTATGATATATACTGGAAACTCCAACATCCTCCATACAGGAAGTAGTTGAAAGTCATTCTCAAAGTGTATCATCACACTGTGAACACATCTTTGTTTATTTGATTTTTTTTTTTACATATATATGAAATTCTTGGCAGTTAGACATTTAAAAATCCACACTGCTGTTATGCAAACTTTGCAGCGTCTCTTATTATTTTGCTCAAGTTTTCTTTACTATTGCTCCATCATAATTAAAAACTCTTTTTGGGTTTTTTTCTCCCTATTGGGCCTCAAAAGCCCACACTGCTTCTGAAAGTACTTAGAGAAACTCACTGGGGTTGAAACTCACAATGATGAGAGCAATACACAGGAAAATGTCAGCTATTATTAAAATTTCTTAGCTGTGACTCTTTACAGGGATTGAAAAGAGCCGCTGTAGTTCAAGCATGACAGTTATGTTTATTGCTTTTGAATTTAAATGGTGAGAGTCAAACTAAAGCTTTTTTAATTAGCTGTACAATGAGAGAAACCAAATACAGTCGTGTGATAAAGTTTTCACATCGCTCTTCGCAACTTTGTGAAAAACCCAAGTACATCCTTGCTGCTTTCATAGGAAGTAAGAGAGTATGTAGCTGCCAGGTGCTGCTAAACAAACGCACTTCTTTCAGGTATGTGCTAACACAATACCACAATGTGGTAGGAATGGACATCCCAACAAATTCACCTCAAGGTCAGACTGTGCACTGCTCAGAGAAACCGGAAAAAAATAAAACAAGAGACTCTAAAGGCCTCAGTTAGCACATTAAATGTGAAAGTTGATGACAGTACAATTAGAAAACAGCTAAACAAGTATGGCATGCTTGGAGAAAGTCACTTCTCTGTAAAAAGAACATAGCAGCATGGCTTAGGTTTACAAATAAACAAACAAACCACAAAACTTCTGGAACAATGTCTTTCGGACAAATGAGGGCAAAGTGGATGTGTTAAGTCATAATGCACAGCAATGAAATCCAAACAAAGCATATCAACCGTCGAGCACGGTGGTGGAGGGGTGAGGATTTTGCAGCCACAGGACATAAGGACATTGCAGTTGACTATATACAACTGAAATTGTGTGGCAGGACCCTATGAGAGCTGTGTATAAATTAATGCCATCAAACCTCAATCAAGTGAAGCAATCTTGTACAGAAAAGCAGGGCAGATTGCTTGTTATTGCAAGTTATTGCTGCTAAAGGCACATCTACAAGCTATCAAATCATGGGTTACATTTAGTTTTTTAAAGGACTGCACAGAGGCCTGTTAAAACTTTATTTTTCACATGTAGAAAAAGACCTTAAAAGCAAGCTTTAAATATAACAATGACAAGAGTCTTTTTTCCCCTAGAAATATGTCTGCTAGCTTAAAAAATTGCAAACCAGCTTTTTGTTAGCATTTTCCCAACCCCACACCCACACCTCTGAATTCGCTTATCTGGTGTAGATGATATAAGCAAGATTTTCAGTCAAATGCTGTGCGTGAAACCTCTTGTCACTCAGAAAATTGCCCTCATGTCCACTGAAAATATGAAAATTAGTGTGCAAGTCAGTGCAAATTTAAATACACTTCTAGACACAGCAGTAGTGGGTACTTTAGTGTGGATGGCAGTGATGGCACTGGAAAGTGCAACTTCATAGTGACTGTCTATATCACTCCAATATCACTCAAAAAAATATGATGGTGCCAGACAGTTTATGTACAGTTCATGGATATACATGCATCACTTTCTCCCACAAATTGCATGAATGCTGTCAAATGTGCCACTTGTTCAAGCAGCGCGTGAGCAGGTTGAAGTTTGGGGGATCCCACCAAACTGAGTCACTCGTTTCTTTCTGTTTTTCTGTTTATTGGGAAAAAAAAGTGTGTGCAAGAAAAACTGAAGACAAGTTAAAAAATCCCAAACTGCAACAGAAGAAGTGCACACGCATGCCTCTGCGCAAATGTGTGACATGCAAACAGGAAGTGAAAACAGAGCAATGGCACAGAACAAAGGCCAGTGCTTTTCTTTGTCTTTTTTTTGACGCTCAAATTCGACGACAAGAATTTCGTTTTCTTCTCGAGAACATAGGCGGCTCAAGTCAGGCGAGAAAGGAAAACAAACACGTCGGCAGAATGAAGCAGCTCCTCTCGACACAAAAGCAGCAGATGCCATTTCTGGACAGGAAGTGTGGCTTTTGTGAAAAGGAAGTATACGACATGTTTGTAGGCCACTAACTCAGCTGTTCTAAGTAAAGTCTGACAACTTTGTGCTAGCGTGCAACCAAGTTGTAACAAAGAAATAAATCACACCGTGCTCTCAAGACTAAGGAATTGCAGATTTTTTTTATTTATTTTTTTTTAGCTATGCTGCAAAGGCGAATGGAAGTTAATGTTATTTATTGGTGTGGATAAAAATGAATGGACTGAAATGGAAAACTATAAGCTTTAGGTCATTTTCATTTTTAACGGACACCCACTGCAGAAGCTTCAGGTTTACAGCTTGTCATCGCCTTAAACCCAAAATAGTGCAATCATACCAAAGGCAGCATTTATTGTGACTGACAGCCAAAGTGTCATAGTGGGTTTGATTGGGCGGTGGGTGTTGCTAGATGCTGAGGTTTATCAGAGCGAAGAAGGGCCAGACAGTAAGGTGTGAAGATGCAGATGGACCATATGTTGGTGAAGGCTATGTTTTCGCTCCAGTGGACAGTTAGTAAGATGCCTGCTGCCTTCACGTCTGCTTTGTCTGCTTCTCAACGCAGCTTTCTACCTGCTGCTAAGGCAAACTATGAAACATGACTCATCTCCTATTTATCTGTTTTTAGGTGAAAGCCTTCTTGTTGGCAAAGAATCCTACATATTAAAAAAAACGAATAAAACACGCCACTGATATAAAAAAAAAAAAGCTACAATATTTTATTTACCCTTTCACATTTCCTTTCACCAATGAATGTATGAAGCCAACATGAAAATATCAAGAAGTAATGTAACAAGTGTCAAACTAGGTCATGTTGCAACACAGGAGGCGACCACGCATACGGAGTCGAAGTTAGCAGCCACGAGCACAGGATGTTAAGGGTCACTCAGTGTGCGGCTGAGGTTGTTTTCAAGCTCGACACTTAGCAGCGGCCAATTGTTATCTGTAATAACCAAGGACCGTAGTACGGCAAACTTGTGCGCGTAGATCTCAGCTACCATATTAGAAGCTGAGGTGAAAGTTTATACAGAAAAGAAAAGAAAAGTAAAGCGCTGTCAGTCAAACGAATTCTCGTCAAGGCTGGATAAATACTTTAGGTCGTTTTCTGTAGTTAAACAAAACCCAGTGAGCACACATGCTTAGCTTGGACCTGTTAGACAATGACATTAATGCGTTAACAGGTTTCATAATAAACAGCAATATGTGTGAGAAGTGACGAGGGATATTAGCATTTGTTTTGCTGCCATCACCATGTATGCATCCCATTTCTCATAACAGCAAGTGCAAATATGAATGTATAGGAAATCAATAACAACGTGGTATAATGGTTACATAATGTACATGTCAAATGTTTCCTTAGCCATTTGTCTGGATTAAATCCTTTCAACAAGCAGAGTTTGGAGTGTGTTAGACTTGCTATTAGAAATCCAATCAGACTGTGCTGTCCTAAGCACATTGTTGCTTTACTGTAAATATCAAACTTGATTATCTTCTTTGAGAGTACATTTTTTTCCTTATTTCTCTCCATGATGAAAGGGCCAATAGTGTTAATGGGAACAGAACTAGGGCATTTTTTCTGCCTACCCACGGCTACATCAGCATTCAGCAACAATGCTGGGCCATCTCACTCAATTCAGATATCTCACAAGAGACCCCGTATATCAAGAACAAGCTTGAACACTTGTCAAGGTTTTTCTAGCAGGCCCTCGGAGCCTCTTTTCAATTCGCTGTGGTTCCCACACCTACTGAAGCAAACCTCAAACAGAACCACAGATCCACAGATTCAGGCGTTTTCTAAGCGAGTTCTCAGGTCACCAGCCTCAAGCTTTCTACCCCTTCTCATCCAAGAGAAAACAACAACAAGCTTAAAACAATGCACCCATTAAGGATCTCTCTTTTTTGGAAAGAGGATTGGAGTGGCTAGTCACAAAGGGAGACGGGGCATTTTGGAGAGGGAATGGGGCCATTTAGGGGTCGACATGGCATGAAATTGAATAAATAAATGAAGAAATCCCCTCTTTGTGGCCCGGGTGCAGCAGAGCCAGAGAATGGCCCGTGGCGTTGCCATAATGAGGGACCCCAGCAAACCTTAGGAGAATTCTTTTTCTCTCAGGCCGTAATTCACATCTTTCCCCAACCCTCCAAAAACTCCCTCAGCTCCCCTTCACCCACCAACCAGTGCCTTGCTGTCTTCCAAGAGAAAGCCTTTTTGGCAGCGCCAATCATCAAAACACAAAGTCTTCTTTGAGCCTCGTCCAGTTTTTTTCCCCCCCTCCCCATCTCGCTCACTTCCGCTTTCAAGGACTTTAAACTTCAGGGCTCTTTGAGCTGTTCACATGGGCGGAAACTAAACACGACAGGGGGATGACACAGTGCCTCCGCGACAGAGGACAGGCAGAAAGCGCTGGACCGAATACTTCCTGTCTAAGACTGGGTATTCATCACAACCCTGCTGTACAAATGAATGGATGACACACGATGAATATGTGGACTACGTATTTTGATGAGATGACAAATTGTTGAGACTGTCTCAGTAAGCATGTTAGGCTTTCAAAACGATACTTTCAAACGGTTCCACAGTTGCTAGAATTCTACAATTTACATTTCTGAGCTTGCTGACATTTCTGTCCAGTTTTGCACAAAGTTGCTTTGCCCTTTTTGTTGTACAAGCTGCTCCCAACTACAAAAGAGAAAACTTCCAAGAGGAGACCTGTGGTCCTAATAATCATTCCTAAATGAAACCAGCAAATGTTTGACTCCTTTTGTATTCGTTTTATGTATCTGCTGCAAAGTGGACTAAAAAAACTGCAATGTGTGCAGTTCTTTATGCGTTAGGCAGCATCGGACACAGTTTTCAAGCTTAATATCAATTCTACCACTCTCACTACAGTATATTCTTATATACTTGGACAACATGCTGGAAATGGAAACATCTGTGTATTTGTTTCACTGAATGTTACAGCCATCTCAAAACCTATTACAAATGTCTCTACCTGTAGCCTACATGGCTCAAATTGCATTCTGTCTTTAAAGGGAACATCCACAACAATTTTTTTCTAAGTTGCTTTCCTGTAGAGGGGTGACATGTGTTGATCAGTAGATAACATCATGGACCAGATTGGAGAGGCCATCTGGACATTTGTACACTTGGTTGGTTTTTTTGTTTTTTTGGGGGGTGGGGGGGTCGACAGACACGGGTATCACAGACTGGACCAGAGTGTGGCAAGTATGAAGCTGAGTGAGCCATCAGTGACCTGTGACGCTGCCGGCTAACCAATTGATGTAGCACAGGTGATCACTCAAGCTAAACTCCATGATATTCATACGTGTGTATCCAAGAGAACATTGCAGCTTGCCTTCATGTACACATCCAAGCTAAACCAAAGTACGATTGCCACACCTAACATGCAGCTGAGCAGACATAAACAAGGTTACAGGGACAGAGAGGGAGGAAATTGAATGGTGGCAAAGACACAAATTAGTGGCTTACATTACACCATAATGGCTCTTTGGCAAAGCAAGGGGGAAGATCACAGAGACTGTTCGCTGATTCTGACTTAAACAGCATTTACCAGCCTGATAGAGGACGCCATTAAACAGGCAGACAGCAGCTAGGCAAAGCCCTGCCTGTCTGAAAAAAAAGTACTTCTCAGTCTCTGAAAGCACAAACCTACATCCTATCTCACTTCTCGTTTTGGCAGCCACAAATGCAGCAAACGCCGAGGTAAGTTTCCACTTCTAGAAGTGATATTTGCAGGTCGATTTTGATTCACCATATTCAGCCGCAGAGCAAGTTAAATAGTGAGCCACATTTAATTTTGTGATAAAGAGACAATAGGTCTGGTGAATAAAAAAAAAGAAGAAAATAAATAAAAACCACTATCTATCCTGCAAAAGCTCTTGGAAGCTGAAGAGTCCCTGCAGGATGGATAGAAAATTGAAAACTTAACATGTTAATGTGCCATATCAAAACGTTTTTCTTAAAAGGTTTCCTGTCAGCACATGGGAACAAAAACTTTACGGTACCCGCATGTATGACTCAAGCCTTTTATAAAGCCACGTGAGTTGGCAAAAATGTCACCACAACTCGCAAATGCCAAAATAAAAGCCCTTCAGCTACAATGCCCAAGATTTTGTCAGCAGCTGTCATGAACAGTTACCACAACATTGTCAGAGCTTCTTTGACTAGCGGGGGAGTTGAAAACAGAAAACGCCAAAGAGCCTTACCAGTTGGCTGGTTGGTAAATTGTTTTTCTCGAAGCTCATTAATTAAGTGAGTCGTGTCAAAAACAATTTTAAGATAACAGCGAAAATGTTCTTTGTTTTTAGCTGTGGCATTTAGCTGGAAAAGAAAATCTTGTGATGTTCTGGGTGTTCACTCCAACACTCAGGCCATCACATACAGCTGACATGCTCAATCTGTACTGTCTGCCGCTTTATATGAAAGCAGGAGTGCAGTGTCTAAGCTTCTGGTTTAAAATGATCATTATGAAATAAGTCCTGGTTGTACAACATAGCAGCTACATAACAATGACACCATATGCATTACGAGCTGTCTATAAGCCTCTCTTGTATGATGCATATCTGTCTCTAACAAGTATGAAACAGACTTAAAATTAAGTAGTGACTGCACAACCAAGAAGATAATGCTGCTGTTTTCAGTAGCTTATGGAAACTTTCCCCAGGTAGGTGAAATGGCGTGAGGTTGAAATAACTGTGTAAACTCTATTTGGCCAATCAAAAAGAACCTTGTTGTTAATGGAGAGTTAAAAACGATTCAAAGTTAAAAGGGAATAACCCTTAGATGGGGATTCACCAGGTGGACAGAGCAATATTCAGTTTGCCAGATCACAACATTTCTAGTTGATCAGAAAGTAATAAAAAATGAAAAAGGCAGAGATTTGTGTACTGTGACTCTAAAGCCCTGTGAGGCAAAATGGCAGTTTGTTATATTAGTCTGTATAATTAAAACTAACTGGCTTGGTAAGCTTGTCCATGATTTACCAAATATCTTTGCCACAGTCAGTACCCTTAATAAGGTTTGTGTGAAGATGTACTAGTCCAGCATTTTTCTATCAGGCAAATGACCTTTAACCCCCTCCTGAAAGAAGACCCACATCTGGTAGTATTTAAAAAAGCAAACAAACATTGTAATCCTGCTGCCTCGCTCTGTAAACCAAACCCTCAAGGGAGAGCTTGTGCGAAGTCATTCTGCAGACATCCGTCCATCCTGCTACCTTTTCACCACGCTGCACAGTCACTGCACCCAGTGTCTCCCCTAAGAGAGTACATGCGCCAACTTCATCCAGACTACGATGTGATCTCGAAGAACATTGGAGGTGTCACATTGCCTTGCTTTTACTATTCAGCCCATGTCATCTGCTGTATCTTATATCAGCCTGTTAAAAAGCACAGTGCCCCAGATACACGGTTTTACCATTTCCAGCCGGTACAAAGCAGTGAATGTCCAAGTTCTCACCAGACATTACATGATCTGATATCGGACACATTGATATGCAAACTGATGAAATGCTACTGACCTCTGTAGATCACAGATTTGAAAGGACACACTCCTGAATAGCTCCACTTCTTAAAATGCTACTACTAAGAGAGAAAATTCTTGGATACAGTAAAAAAGGGATTTCTTCTGATAATCTGCAAGCATCTCTCGGAAAGAGAAGGAAGCTTTTCTTTGCTTTTGCATCATGCCTCTGGGTGTTACAGTGGTTTAGACTTGTTAACTTGAATACTTTAAATTCCTGCTGCAGTCTTATGCTTCAAGGAAATAGCTTATCAAAACACATGACTAAAAAAAGCACAGAGATTAAGTGGGAAACTGACATTTACCACCCCGACATTGCAATAATTTCGTCTGGCACAGTACCCGCACTGCAAGGTACCAATTGTCCAGACTGTGATTGATGGGTGCACAGCAGCAGCAGCTTGAAACCTTATTTATATGAAAATTTGCAGCTTATGTAACTGAAGTACAGTTAGCACAAAAGCCAAAGCGTGTACCGATTATTCAGCTGCATTCAGAGGCACGGACTATTTACAGGTTTGATTAACCTACAAGTTACATGCTGTATGAGAAGACTCTAAGAAGACTGTCTACACTCCCAAGTTTGTCCAGCAGGGCTTTTAAAGCCCAACAATATTAAAAACCCTCAAAAAGTCCCAGCAGTCTGCCACAGTAACTGTTCTACCTGCTGTTCAGTCTCCACAGGCTGCCCCCCAATGCCCTCACTCATATATGTGGAGTGTGTGTGACTTCAGCTAAAGGCTGCAGTGAACTGAAACCACCAGCGTTGTGGCTACGACGAGAGCTAGAATCTTAAGCTATTTATACGCCCAAGCCCAGAGAAATCCGATGCTGGTCTTTACAACTAAGGAGGGACAGCGAACGAGAGGGAGAAAGATGGACCAGACAAAAAAAGGTGGGGAATAGGAATATGAATGGACATTATATAGGAAAGTAGGAAAAAGGTAGACACAGGCTTGTGCTTGCAGGGGAGAAACTTGGAGCTGTCTATCTGCATGTTTACCTTTGTGAGCACTAAGATGTGTATACCCGTGTCATCCTGTTTGCTCAGCTACAGCCAAAGAGGTGTTAAAAAAAAAAAAGTCTAGTATCAAAACACAATTTCACTTCTTCATGGCAGCGCAGGTTAGCATCGGATGAGTACTCTCACTTGTGTGTGGCCCAAAGTAAAGGTCACAGTCCTTCCAGATGTTTCCTATTATCCCGCAGCACTGACAGGACCTCTGCGGTCACTCGACTCTTTTCCATCACTCACTTTTCAGAATTACGAAGGAAGGTCACAAGCCAAGAAAAAAAACTATCGGCCACTCATTTCCAGGATTCACCGAGACATGGGTCAGCCTGGTCAAAAAAGAAAAACAGTCCTAAATGACAACCAATCATATTCATGGCATTCAAGGAAAATCCCTCACATCTAGCAGGTATGACGCCACCGACCACATTCCTATCACAGATAGCCTAGTATTTTGGTGCATCACGGCTGGGAAAATCCAGCTGCGCAGATTAAACCATACCCTGAAGAAAATTCCCATAAATCTATCGAGCTAGGATGTGATTATTTCACACAAACAAACAAGGGAACGCATCGCGACAAAAGCTTGAAGAGCACGGCAATCTTCGTAAAAAGGAAGCAGCTTGTTAAATGTGACAGCTTCCGATCTGCTCAAAGAGTTAATAGATTTAGAGATTTGCTGCGATAACAGTGAGGGGGAAAAAATGAATCCTCTAATCCCTCTTTTCACACACCCCCAACCCCCTTCTCACCTCTTGTCCTCACCACTATCCCCACACGCTTCCCTACAGCACATTGGATGAGCTTGTTGGCGCTGGTAATTGCCAAGGGATGAGTGACATGCAGAATGGCTGAGGTGCCAAAGCCGGATAACCATCTCTTTTTGTGTGTGTGTGTCATTGCAATCATTGCAGCTGAGAAGCTGCTCTGCTAAGGGCTTTTTTTTTTTCCACTGGGTTTTTAAAGTGCATAAAGGGAGGTGGAAAATAAATCAATGATAAGGCAATGCAGATGATGAAGATGGTCAACAGCTACTGTACTATCAAACCCTCAACAAGAGCAGAAAACAATATCATAGCACGAGTGGTTACAGATAAGAGAGAAGCTGACATGCATAAAAAGAATCAGTACACTGAAAAATTAAGTAAGTCATAACTGATGATGAGAAGTAATCCAAACGCTACATTCAGAGGGGAACCTTATTTCTAGGAGAATAAGGTTAAGGGGTGGGGGGTAGATAGACTTCACAGGGTTAAGATTATTCGCATCTTAGTGTGAGTTTCACACAATCAAAACTAAATAAAGTGGCAATTACATTCAATACATGTGGTGTGACAATAGCATGCCTGGACTTGAAAGCTGTTCAAGCGTAAACTGTGCTGTGTTCTAGTCACAGGCAAAATTCACTTTTCATTACACAGCAAAATGCATTAGTATTCAATGCACTGTGAATGAGCTGCATTCTGGGAAATGTGGGAGTTATCTAAGCAATGAGGAAGGGTGAGAAAAAGCTGAGAAGCTGAACAAAAACCCTACTTATTACCATTTTATTTAAATAGGCTGCCCATCTCGGCCTTTTTTTTTTTTTTTTACACTATGGGGCTTACGCATCCCCAAACTATCTGCCCACACCTTTACTGAACCTATCTGTATCTTTACTGGAAACATATGTTCTGAGCTCCCACAGCCAGACTTTTCCTTATCAACACCACAGTGAGCTGCATGGTGACATAGCCTTGGCTCCCAGCAAGAGTTCTCACTGAGGGTTTTCTGCCGAGCTGGACCCTGGACAGAAAACACTGGGTGGTGGAGGGGGGGATTGGCAAAGGATTGGCCATGGAGGAGGTGGTGGAGAGCGAGGCTTCTTTTCTCATTTTGTTCTGGATCCTCATGTTTGCCTTTAGCAGTGTAAGCACCTCATCACCCGTCCACCCCCCCCCAGGTGAAAATTCAGTGGACAGTGTCACATGTAGGTTAATGGGGAGCAGTGTGTTTTGCCATCAGGCCTCTTTAGTGCACACGTGAAGATGACTGTTAACGAAGGCATTCACAGACATGCATTCCGATCCAAAGAAACACTTGTTAACAAGATGATACAAATAACCAACCTGTCAGTTTCTGCAGCACAGAACATCGCTGGATATGATTGGCATTTAAAAAATGTTTTTTTAAAAAGATGCTGGATTGTATTGAGTAGTTGCCAAATGGTAGTATTTACTTTTAAAACAAAATCTCATTGGCTCATGAAATGGGCATAGAGACTATTCTATGAAAAGACCCTGGCGATAACATTACATCACACAAGCCAGACCATATCACTTGCCTCAGGCTAAACACCATGTGGCTTAAATCAAAAGACTCCCAGCTCACGTGATGATAGGCCGGGGTATGGCGAAGAGCACGAAGCACTGACAGTTTTCAGATGTTCAGACTTCCCTGATAAACCTTTGAGACTTCATCATTACCATTGTGCGTGGTGAGAGTGGAGTTGCCACCTTGCAACAGAAGATAAGCCTCAATTGAGTCCACTGTTGAGCTGGATACAGAACAGTTAAGTTATATTACGTAGGTATAACTCTGAAAATGCCATGCACCACGAATGGCATGACACGGCGGTGCGGTGAGCCTTCTGCACCGGTCACCTCAAGAACTTTGAGGAAGTTCAACACGTGACAGCAGAGAGGAAAGAGGGAACCGTGACATTGTTTAGCAAAAATGCGTCATATGTTGAAATGTTGGAAAAAAAAAAAAAAAACACACCAGGAAACGCAATATCACCATAAACTGTTTTTAAAGGCAAAGTGAAAATGATGAGAATCAAAGTCTGCCATCGAGTCGGCAGGGTGCAAAAGAAAGATAGACGTAGTTGTCCTGACCTTTATGTGGAAGGGGCAACGACAGTGGGAATTTCCCTGAAGCAGACAAATACGCCATTGTATATAAAAGAAAAATAAGTAAGGTCACATTATAGTCATCACATTAAATGCAGCGAGGTGGAGTTAACCACGCTGTGGTTTTGAGTCTCAGCTGGAGGCAGGAGCCACCTGCACTGTACAATTACCAGAGATGACAAGGCGGGGATGAGGGGAGGAAAGACCAACGGAAAATGACAAGGGGAAGTAACAAATTGAATAGTCCCCCTGCAGGTGGGTGCCATCTATACTCGCGCTGTGCTCGGCGGCTGAATGGAGCATGCAAAATTACCAGGACGTTCATTCATGAGGTAGCTGATGTACAAAGAGCGAATAAGCAAATGGTTTCTTATCGCTGTCTGAAAAAAGGAGGCGTGGCAGGGTGTGATGTTCCTGAATACCTATTTATTTGTATTAAAAAAAAAATGCATGTGCGAACTGGGCTCTGCTTTCCTTTGTTTGTTTCAAGCTTTAGCTTTAACACACAATGGAAAGGTGAGAATAACACCACCACCCTCCTCAAAACACTAAATATGTATGAGTCCCCGCAGACGTCCCAAGAAACACGGTTTAACATCTCAAAAGTTTTCATTGATAACAGTAGCCTCAGATGCACGCAGGTCTTTTACAAAGCTGTCAGCGGCAGTCTGCGTCGCAATTAAAAGCCCCGCAAACAGCAGCAAACGGCAACTGCGCGTCCCAAGCCCGTTCCTACAGAAGAAGCGTTCACAGACAGCGCTGAAGTAATGGTTCAAGCAGCCCGCGTGGACACAGAATCACGCCAAACTGAATGCAAATTTATTGTGGTTTAATCTGACAGGTTAGATCAGATTAGATCTTTGGGGTGGGTTGCTTTTTTGCTTTTGTTTTTTCCTTGCAAAGGCTGCTTCTTAATCTTCTCTGTGTATGCCGATTTAAAAAGAGTAGCCCGGGGATTGGAAAAACATCTAGAACAACACACGAGATGAGCGTGCATTCGGAAATAAATAAAAAACATCCGCTAATATACAGATTTGTAACTGGAGTTTGGCATCATGTTCTGCCAGTGTACGGGAGACACACTTGCGAGAGGATGTCAAACTTACCGACTGGAGGAAAAGCAACGTCCGAACATAATCCCTCTCGGTGTTCAGTATTTCATTTAAAACACACAGCCTCAGCCGCTGCTGTCGGTCCGAGTCCTTGGCTGCGGGGATACAGTTCTCCTGATGCCCGTCGTCCTCTTCCATGACGGTAACTCAACCCTCAGAAAGGTCGCTCTCTACAGAAATGCTCTCCTTTTTTTCTCCCCCTAAGTATCCGCACTTTGTCGGGTCGTTGCTTCAGTCCATTTTTGCATTAGGAAGTTTTTCCCGAAAACCTCGCAGAGCACTGTTGAGAAACACTGGAAGAAAAGTTCACCAAAAGTACCAAACAACAAGCAGGGAGCCCGGCGGAGTGAACGCAGTCGCAGCAGCAGCAGCAGCTGAGAGCGAGCGAGGCAGCAAAGCGGAGAGAGGGGAGGAGGAGGAGGGGGAGGAGGAGGGGGAGGGGGAGGGACCCGCTGCCTGCCAGACACATAGAGAGAGCTCAGTACTGCTCTGGACACCGAGAGCTACAGACACAGTAGCTTTAAATGCGTACACGCTACAGTCTGATACTATTAAGTAAACTCCCCGAGTATCCCATTTCCCATGGTACTAAAGGGGCCCCAAAGGCAACAAACTATAAATAACCTAAACGCAGCTCGCCTAAAACAATAAATACTAAACTTTAAGCTGCCTTTGTAGAAGACGGTTAACAGGTACAAGTCATACAGGTATTCTTAATTTTGCTGGCGTTTCTCCTTCTTAGTCAAATACGATACTAGTGAGCTAAACACATACAACTTGTGAGAAACCATGCGAAATATGACAGTAATCCTAAAACCTTAATTAAAGGTCTTGACTTTCATTGATGTCAAATATTTACCATAACAATGCTCATTTAGGCCCCCTGCCTGTCACAGGAGCTATCCCCACGCGGGGTCTCAGTGAGCGTTAATAAGAGAAACGCGCCCTCAAGTGGTTGCAGGCAAAAATACAACTTTCAAGTCCGGGATGGGCAGGGGGACTTCAGGAACGGTCTACAAGCTCTGATACAAGAAAATTAACTTTTTAAATCATTGCTGGGGATGATTTCCCTAACGTTTGCCTTTTTTTTTTAACACGTGGTCACGAAAGGTGTGTATTTTGATGCAATACAAATTCAAATGGTAATCCTCCATTCACCTTGCTGGCAATTAAAGGTCAAACCTGTGCCAAAAAGGCCTAGACTATGAAGAGAAGCTGTTTTTCATAATCTGGATTTATCAATATTGTTAACCAAATCCTTTTTTTTGTTTTTTTCAGTTGCAGAACATAAATATTTTAATATAGCTTCAGGGCATACAGGCTTATTGGCTGTCACTATCTCAGCCTTGGGTTACAGATAATATCCCTCAAGTATCTTTGGAGTCAGACTGACCCAGTCCATGCCAGAGGGCAGGTTCACTCTGCAGGCAGTGCAAATATTCACAGTTAATATTCCAATTCATCTGACAGGTTCTAAACACATCTGCTTTCAGAAAGAAACTCACTGAATAGAATATAAAAAAATATTAAGAGGAAAAAGATTTCAACCTGTGAAGAAAAAGTCAAATATTATGAATGGAAGGAAATTAAAATGTCAATAATAGTTTTAATTGATGCATGTTACATTCAATACCCATTGCGTTCCTCCCACACACAAAAAAAACGCATACATACATATCTTTTTCTGCCATCTCAGATGAGGAATGCAACAACTTGTAAATGCCTTGCTCTATCACATATTTACATATTATCCTCTGCTTCTGTACATGGCAAATCCTTAAATATGCTCAAACCTCAGAGGACTTACAATGAGTCACACGTTGTATCCTGTATGTAGTTTCTTTGTCTTTCATTGTATGTACTTTCCTCCCGAAAAAGGCATGTGCATACAGCACTGTCATAAAAAGTGAGTCACAATTAGACACGACAGGTTTAAAAACTCCACAACGCGTCCTCTTCATTCATATTTCACAAGATAAAACTCTTCCTTCAGCAGGGTTTTTCTTCCAAAAATGCACAAAAGTACAAAAGAGGACATGTAAGGTAACCAAAGAGAATAGAAAATAAACATAAAATGAACATAAAAATGTGCTCAGTGCATTAAGACTTTCCAATATAACAAAAGAAACTAGAGGTGTTTGCCCTGCTCCATCTCTGTGATAAATAAATTCACATTGTTACAGGCAGACAGTGAGAGGGCTTGAATTAAAACCAAAAGTACAGTGAGAAAAATAAGAGTGAAATTGTATTTTTTTTTTTTTTTTTAAATTATCATAACATTTGTGAAGGCAAAAGTGCACATTTCTGCAATCCAAACTGAAGATAACTGACATGTTAAATATTATCTCTTCCTGGGTTTACATTTCCAAAGAAAAGAAAAGGAGAAAAAGAAAGAAAATACAGCTTTGATCAGCCAAAATAAAGTCACATAATCCTGTTAGCTACATCAAGTATTTTGGCCTCTGAATCTATCACATAGATTTTGTTTGGAGGAGCGAGACACATAAAAACTGTGCTCTGGTTCTGCTTCGTAATGAGATACTTGCAACCTTAAAAATATGGTGATTTCAAATTAGGCCTGAAAACATCAAGCGCAAACTCCAGGAGCTCTGTAGCCGCTCTCACTATCAGTAAACTCTTGTGTTTCCGAGCATTAAGAGTAAACCAAAATCTAACGTCGCGATTGACGTATGTCGTGGCATTTTCAAAACTGTATATCTTAAAGTGACAGGATTCAACCTTAAATGCAACGTGTTGGGCTTTTAGGGGTCTCGGACTCCTTGTAGTGTCAAGTGACTGGCTGGACAAGCAAGCGTGGCTGTGTACACACACACACACACTCTCACTCACACATGCACACACAAAATGTAGTGGTAGCTGCGCAATGGGATGGCCTGGCACAGAGCACAAGTGTCAAAAATGACGTCTACATACAGTAAAAGCCAGAAGAAAACGATACAAAACTATAAACGTCTCATGTGCTTAGTCAGCTGCTGCGGTGGCCAAGTGTGCGTTCACACTAGGAAGACTAAAGCAGGGTGTGTGTCTGCATGTGTGTGTATGTGTGTGAACGTCGAGGAAGTCTGTCGTCAGATCCAATGACGGGTCAACTTTTAAGTTACCTGCATTGAAGCTATATATACACACATATATATATGTGTTTACGACATTTTAAGGTGGACACAAGATGTTTATCTCCTTGGCAAAAAAAAATGATAATAATAATAATCCAACCATAAATCTGTTAGAAACAAAAACAGATGAGCAGATCTGGATTTTGGACACAACTCTGTATTACCAAACCTCTTGAAGTTCATTCATATTACAAGGTTCGACGGACAAACTTTTTACAAGTTCAGAAAGGCCAACAGTGTAACTACTGTATTGCGGTTAAAGACAAGCAGAAATTGTTTTGCCACAAAGCGTGAACCTAAAAACGAGGAGCAAAGTTCACTGTTGAACTTCAGCCGTTCAGATCTTCAGTGAGTAGCCGCAACACAGAAATGTCGTTTGTTTTTTCCCACCTTGGCATGGTTTTTGACACTTTGATCTAAGAGTCAAAGGCAAACAGTGTTGATATATGTATTCATATAAATAACAAAATTATACAGTATAAATATAAAGATTCTGTGTGTGCATGTGTGTGTGTCTGTGTGTGTACAAGCACAGTTGTAGGTGGTTTATGAGTACAGAATAACGGGGGGGTGTGCGTGCATGTGTGTATTGTTGTGTGCGCTTGTGTGCCAGTGTTAGGACAGGACACGGGGGAGAGGGGGGGAGGGTTAGAGGTGAGGCTTTCCCTCCCCCACCTCATGGAAGAGCGAGGTGTAAAACTCGGGCTCCAGTTGTTTGTTGCGGTAACGCTGCACAATTTCGGTTATTTTCTGCTTCCGCCTCACGTGAGGAGGGTTGTACAAGTCGCTCTCCAGACGCTTCCGTCGGCATACGTTGATGACCGTTTGGCGCACGAGGAACCCTGAGAGGCAGACACACAAACAGAAGCTCATCAGTACTCACGCGCAACACAGCCAATGTGAGTTACGTGGATTTAGATTATTATGTGTGAAAGTGTAGAGCCACAGATAAAACCAAAACACTTAACTGTGCCATCTGCTGGCCAAGAGTTCCAACACATTCAACAGAGTAAGACTTTTTTTTATTTCCCCCCAAAGTTAAACTTATTCATCAACACAGGAAAGTTAAATAAATGCCTTAAATGGGTTCTTTCAAAGCCTGGTGATGCAACTTGACGACACAGATGAGCAATACTTTTACATTAGAAACCAGAACTTCTGAGGGAAACACCACACACTTTCTAAATGGGAGTTTATTTCCTGTGCATTTCCAAGTAAAAACATCCATTGTGCAATACTCATGCGTGCACATTAATAGTGAGAAAATGATTCCTTGTGATGCATGAAAAAAGCTGAAGTGTGGTAAGGTAAGGATGGACAAGTTAAGTAAGTGGAAGATAAATGAGCAATTACCAAGAGCTCTGCGGCTGACCACCATGCCATCCACCAGAGGAATCACCATGCCAAATTTACCCACAGCACCATGCAAGCGGATCCTGAAGAGTCCCGTCTTCAGAGGGTGGATGAAGATCAAAGGAACGTCTTTTTCTAGTAAGCCCGACCTGCAACATTACGAATAAAGCGAAAAGGGAGGCAAAGATAGGATAAGAAGATAGCTACATTTCAAATGCATGTACTCTGTCTATTTAAATAACTGTGTAATTCTGCTGATGGTGAACAAAGGAGCAATGTTTACAAAAATGCTTTTAATTCATAATTCATTTTTCTTTCAAGGCACTTGACAACTGCTGTCACTGCTCTGCCACAGTTCCTCTTTTCAGCCCGCTGCATAGCACTTCCTGTTTTGCACATTGGGTTTTGCAGCATTGTTTTTTTTTTTTCGTTCTTCCTTTTTGCACCTGACCAAAACCAATTCAGAAACCACATGTTTTTTTATACTGGCAGGCAAGTGCATTAAGCATAAACTTGTGAATACCTGCAGGAAGTGCTGTTGCTCATGCTAGCTTCCAAGCCCGTGCTGGTTTCCGCTAAAAGGTCGGTCAAAGGGAAGTTCTCTAAAAAAAAAAAAACAAAAAAAAAAACAAAAAAAAACAGAGAAATTGAGACTTTTATGCACATTGATAATTTGGCAAACACCTTCTTACAGACAACATCTAACAGTGCAGAGATTAAGTATTTTATACTGAAATATTTTGTGAGGATAAACCTGCTGGCTGACTATAATCTATGAAGGGGGCTAGTCTTAAATTACAGTATGAGAGGAGGGGTGGTGGGCCAAATAGAGACTTTATACCTACCAATATCATCAAAGCGCTCCACCCAGACCACAAACGCCTTTGTTTCAGGCCCCAGTTGGGGGAAGGATTTTCCAGTCGATGACCTCTTTGCCTTCACTAAAGGACTCAGCTAGATAAAACAGGTAAATTCATTTTGATCAAGCATTACATCAAACATTACAGGCCACATATACTCACAGAAGCTGAAATCTACCTTTTTAGCGGACTCCATGCTTTCAGAATGGTTGGGGAACAGTTCCAGTGTGAGATTGGGTTGTTTGAGCATACCGGGCATGAGTTCTGAGTTGGTGTCTGCCTCCACTGTGGAGTCACTGTGCACTGAAGACTCCTCTGCCAAATGAGAGCAAATTGCAACTCCAATCCAGCACAGAGGCTTTCAGTATCTTTGAATTCATATTGAAGATCGTGAATACTGACCTGAGTGTTCTGTTAGAGAAGGAACCACAAAGGCGATTTCTGTCAGAGCATCAGCATAGTACAAAACTTTCTTCTCTCCGTTGAACACCGAACCACCAGTGTCCTCCGGTGTACCCGCTTCCTCTGGAAAAACAAACAAAGATTCATTGAGTTACTAATAACATATAAACAGATAAATAACAATTGCGATGACCATCTTAGTGTCTTACCTGCTTGTACATCATTGCTATCAGAGCAGTAATTCACAGACCAGCTGGTGTCCAAGTGTCCTGTCCAGCCTGGGTGGCGTCCCACGTCCACAGGCCAGCCCAAAGATAACAGGAACTCCAAGAAGTGGGGCTGGACGCTGGCCGAAGACTCTACATTCCTTAGGATCTGATCAACAACAACAAGAACAAGATAATGAAAGAGTTTCTTCTTCCTGTTCCTCTTTATGTGTGTAAATAAATAAGTAACTGGAAGAAGTAACTAAGTTAAAATCAGTACATTGTAAAGGTAAACAATAATCAATCGATCTGTATTCCCTTACCTCATGACTGCTTTTCTGTCCAGGTTTCACATAGAAAATAAAGACCGTGTCAAAAGGTCGGCAGGGAAGCAGGTCCAGGTAGCTGATGTCATCAAAAAATCCTGGCAAGGATGACTCCAGGGCAATCAGGTGAGGAGGTAGACGACTGTTGTTGGGTTCCTATGAAGGGTTATGTAAACATTATTCTAACAAATACATTTTATTTCACAGATTTAAGTATTTTTTGTCAGGATCAGATAGGCAACATTTTTAATATGACCTTTTTTCAAATTAAAGAGCTTTTAGACGTCCATCTTTCTTTCATGTACAGCAGTTTAGCACATTCTTGCAAACATGTTCATATTAGCTCAGCAACTCAAGATCCATACTATCCATTAATGCGATAACATACACTCAAACTTGTCCCGTATTTAAAGTGATACATAAATGTTACAAGAAGAGAAATATTAAGATCTCCATCACGACTTTTACGGAATAGTAGAAAGAACAAAAAGAACCAACCCATCGTTTATCTGAAAAAGGCTTTAAATAGAAAGACAATGGAAACCTACCAATTAGCATGTATATTTAATACCGATCAATCAAAGAGTTTGTAATCTGACATTAAAAAGTAACTGACCTTAAGTGCCTCCAGAGACAAGAAGCCAAAGTGGGAGAGGAAGAGACGTGCTGTCTGGAACTCCTGTGAGGGTGGAGGGGGTTTGCAGTCTGTCTGTGGGTCAGGAAAAGGAGTGGACTTCCAGATTTCCTCACTGTGTCGCTCCAAGGCGTTCTCATACTCTATCTGCTTGGTCATCAGATTACGAAGCTTGTCGTGCTGAACTTCCAGCTGAAAAGATGGGGACGGGACATCTTTAAAACAGGGTAGGGTGGGCCTCGTGAACAGTCGTCGACTGCATGAGCTCAACATGAATTGAAGCAGAACCCTCACAGTCCAAACAGATACTGACCCCCAAAGGTGAGAGGAAACGTTATGACAGTGTCATCTGTACTTTATAACCATGGGAAACATTTAATAATGGATCACCAATATCATCAAATGCAATCCAGTACAACAGCCCTTTAGTTTATTAAAGGGCTGTTGTACTGGATTGCATTCTCCAGCCCTTATAAAAGTTTGTTGAGACAGTGTTAGAGAAGCACCAGTAGTTTCACAGAGAAACTGCAAAGGATTGAGAAACCACACAAAATGATCACCACTAAACCAGATGATTTGACCTATTTAACACAACACCCAATGAGCCCTCCTGTTTCCAACAACTCACACGAGGGCAAATTCTGTTCAGTGAATCTGAAGCTCTCGAATCTTCCTCCCAGCCCATACAAGACACCTAAGTTTGTGCAATAACAAACAATACTCTTTAAGATATAACAAATCATGGTTTACCCGATACCTGTAAGAGAATAACTTAATTTTTGTGTTATCAGACATAATGTGGATAGAAGCTTAATTATAGGGTTCGACGGGAAGCTGATCTCTCACCTCCTTACTAACAATGTCATCCAGGTCAGGGATACTGACATCAGCTTTGACAAGAGGGATCTTATCCACCTCCTCAGGGAAGGGCCTCTGTTTCACATTGTACTTAATCCCCACATCATTGTTGGGTGTTGGACGGCCTTCAGGAACAAACACCTGCTGCGGGAGGGGAGAAGAAAACAGATATATAACAGAGATGTGTTATCAGATGTGGTGCTACAAGTTTGACAAAATGGTGCAACTTTAAAATATGTTTTAGCTAAGTTAGCTTAAAATGTGTTAACTTTAATTAGTATTAATCTAGAGTGCGATCTCACCCTCTGATTAGCCCTGGCCCCTCTCGGTTGATGGAAGAGCTGCATGGTCCAGGCATGTCGACCAGCCGTTCCCCGGATCAAAACTGTCACAGAAGGACTGGGGTCTGTGAGGACAAAAACGGACCCATATTAAAAGCATACCAGACACTTTGTTTTCTCCCAGCATTCAAATTTATTAACTAAAAATATCAAAAGCGAGACAATAAGCTACTGACTTTGCTCATTGCCAAGAGGTTGCTCCAGCATTGCAAGGATGACAGAGTTTTCCAGGACAAAGTAACGGAAGTTACTGGCTCCTGTGGCACTGAGTCTGGCATAGCGAATCAAAGTATCTTCATTCAGCAGGCTGCAAGTAGACGCAGGCCCACTGGGAGACGGGAAGGCCCCCAACACCTGCATGATACTAGGGAGCACCAGGGAAACACAAATATAAGAAAGAACATAAATACAAGCAAACTGGGTCAATGAATGCAACATATTTCACTATCCAAGAGTCATGTGTATGAAGGTTCAGCAGAAAAAGTGGGCCAGCTACGGTACTGAGGAAGCAGAAAAATAAACAACAGAAGCAACAACACTTCAGCACAGTCATAAAAGATTTTGAAGAAAAACCCTACTTGGTAAATAAGAATCAGTCACAATCCACTTCAGTGTTATCACCAAGACTAATGACGGAAAAGTCATCAGCATCACTATGGGGGTGAATTTCGCTGGCTGACTGGCCAAGTCGCAACCCACGGCTATGCTGAGTGGGGAGTTTCCCCTCACAGCCGAGAGGTTTGCTGGATGAATATCTGGGGTAAAATAGTGCGATTTTATTTACACTTTGTTATAAACTGTTCAGTAAACTCCATTTTTGGACCCAGTTCTGATAGATCTTTATAAACAGGAAGAGTTTAGTCATTGTGCAGCTGTTTTTGTGTGCAGCTGAGATTCTCGGTCTGTGGCTGTGGCTGACTTTGTGGCTGTGCTTTGTCACAGGTAGCTAAATTTAAGTTATATACAAATTTATTGTGTGATTGACTGCCACTGGAGGTGATATCAATCTGTCTAGCATATCTAGCAAACAAAGGACAATTTACAGTAGACATACTTTTACTAGCTTATCAAGAAGCCAAGGTGCAATACAAGTGTTTAAGTTTAAAGATAAGGAGATCCCACAGTAGGAAATCTGGTGTTTGCTGCAGACTGCTGGTCACATCACAAGACTTATACAGGTGATGAAATGGTAACGTAACCATTTTACAATGAAAAGTGTTTGAACGGCCAATGGAGCTTAAGCCTTTTTTCCATTAGTACCTAGTCTGATCTTGACCGAACTCCCATTCCATTACAATCCACTACCACCTAATGTGCCTGGTTGTGGTTATAGCAATGCAGCCGAGCGTCCCGTGGCGTAATTAGTATGTGACATGAATGCTACAACAAAGCTGGGCGTTGAGGCAATGATATACCTGGTGCTCGGTCTGTGGCTTTTTTGTCAGACTTGGGGACCACAGCGTTGTGTTTTTGTAGCCGTTCCCCTCATTGCTTGGTTTGGATTTTCCTGAATGAGACACTCTCATGACTCATCAAGTGATGCCACTGACTGGTGGCATGCAGTCTGTTGATGTCACATTTTTGGATACGATCGCTTGGAAGCACGGCGGAGTAGGTGCTAAATAAAGTACCTGGCACCAGGTACTATGACCAAATGGAAAACCCTGAAAAGCATGGCAAGCTGACCGGAGTAGGTACTAATGAAAAAAGGGGCTTTAGTCTCACCAGGACAAAGTTGCCTCAGCAGCATCCTTCACTCTCATGGAAGCCGGGTTGTGCTCCTTCTCCCCTTTATGTCGAACCTCTTGCTCCTGACGGGACTTACTGCCTGAGATTCCCAACTCCACAATTTCCAAAACCTCAACCAAACAGTCCTGGAGCAAAAGAAAATACAAAACAATATATAGATTTTCTCTTACCTACCGACATACATGAAAGAGAGAGGGAAAAAGGTCTTTAGACTTACTTTCTCATCCAACATGTCAGGGTGTTCTGTGAGCCACACACACAGAAACTGGAAGGCAGCTACAATCATGGAGTGGAGGTCTCTGGATTGAAGAGGAGCTGGACGGCTACACTGGAACACAATGTAACCACATATCGAGCTGACAGCACGTTTACGGTCTGCAGAGTCGACCCCCACCTTCACCTGATTAAGACATACACAAAGACACAGGAAAAAAATCTTCTATATTAGATACATTTTAAAAGTGGTTTGTTTTATGCAACTGTGAAAAAATTTGGTTTAAAAATGTTGCCCTTTTTTTTCAAAATGACAACATATTTGATTATGAGTAGAAAAGTATGTAAAGGAACAGTCAAGTCAAGTTGCTTTATTGTAATTTCAACCATGTGCAGTGGTACATTACACAGTGAAGCGAGACAACGTTCCTCCAAGACCGTGGTGCTACATATAACAGGTGATCAACACATGACTAAATAAAGTGCAAGTGTGCAAAAATGGCAAAAGTTGCAAAAATAAAAGACAAAACAAAGCAAAAACAGTGCAACACCAGACAGAACAGAATGATACAAGCACAAGGCAGTGCAGACACAACAGTGCAACAAAAAAAGTGCAACAATGAAAGTGGGTTGTGCCAAAAGACAAGAATATTGTGTTTTCTATACTCGGAATTCTGTATCAAGTAGAATATTAACATATTAATTGCTCCTGCATTTTGGCAGTGTGATTGCAAACACAAACTCCACAGTCATTACAAGTTAGAGAAACTCTCTTTACAGTAATCTGTGGTACAATGTGAGGGCAACTCCCTTATTCTGAGCTAGGAAATTAACTGACTGAAGGTGGCAAAAAACACCCAAATCACAAGTCCTCTGTGAAGCTGCACTGTGTCATTTGGGAATGGGGCGTAATAACTATCGGTATAAGTTAGCACGCCCTACACGCAGCTGGTTTCGCTTGCCCCCATAATAGGCCCAGACATTTTATTAAGGGTGTTCCTGGAATAGAGCTCTTTCAAAAACTCTTTTTTTTTTTTTTTTTTTTTAAAAAAGACTACAGTAACTAAAGCTGTTGAGGCCTGAGTAACATTGGTGTACTGGAACACGACAGTTTTATCTTAGCTAGTCCAGCTAGTAATGACTGCACATTCTTACACTGAGCTTCTATGGTGTTCAAGTTACCTTGGCCAGTCCAGCCAGCAGTTCCAGGGCAGCGAGTGAAATGCTCATGTCTTGCCTCCACTGGGAGTTGAGCCTCTGAGTGACCAGGTGGATGCTGCGCACCAGCAGGCCTGCCGCAGTATCTGGAAGAGCTAGATCATATAACACCCCAAAATACCAAACACTGCAAAGAATAGAGCAATGCAGGATTAAGGCACCAAAGCTAGAAAGTCACACAGAAAGACATTTCTGAATGCTCAGGTGTTAGCAGATATTGCTTTATATTAACATACAACATGCATTAGAGGTGAAAGAATACAGCAAAGCACACAATCCTGAGCAAAATACAGGCAGAGTAAAGAAGAGACAGCATTAAACAAGCTGCTGAGGAACAGAACTGAGTGATGTTAGCATTTTTACATCAAAATAGCATTTTCAAATTTTATTTTAACAAATAATTAGGAGATTTTTTTAAAAACAGAGGAACACTGACATTTTTAAGAATTACTTAACATTTATCACCCAATTACATTAAATATATGTAAGTGGAAGGAAAATTCCAGTTCATCTGACAAAAGACTTTCCTAGTTTGAGCTACTATTTACAGGGGCTAAAAACTTTGAAAACAAAGAGTCCTAAGACTGACTTTCAACAACAATGTGAAGTCCACTATCTGGACACCTTTGTCCCAGAAAAGAAATTTTACAAGTGGAAGCAACACAACCTTGTGTGAGGTATGTGACACAACAACAATCTTCTTTATTTCCCTTTTTTACTACAACCTCTGTTACAAAGAACACTGTGAAGTGTTTTTTTAAGAGATAATGTTAAGAAATTAAATGAGCGGACCAAAACAGAAACTGACTAGAAAACCCAAATAACACTGAAATGGCTGCAGCATTTATAACAACAGATGACCCACTCTAAAGCATTGCTTTTCCTGTACTAAGCCTCACAACACAATGCTATAGTCCTACAGATGTGTCTCACAGGAACCAAGCAATCCCTTCCCCCAGTTTCCTGCTGGAAAACGACTGCCTATGTGAAGCACTGTTCACTGAAAACAGACATAAATTTGTGCAAAAAAGAAAACAATCAAATGAAAACAAAACATCACTCAGCCCTGCACAGTAAATACTAAATTTGAAATCCATTTGATTAGGCAACATTGTTGCAACCAATCATTAAGAGAAAAAAAAATGCAAATCAAAGCAGAAACTCCACCCACCCCAATCCCAAATTCTTCTTAAACAACATCACAGCAAACACTTTACATCACCTACAAAGATATTTTACCCAACGCTTCTTAACTCTGCATACCACTTTAACCACGTTAGCTATAAAAAAAACACAAACGAGTCAACAGGAGCTGGAAGCTAATGAGAAATCAGCCAGGGATCATTAAAAATAAACTTTCAGCAAACCTGCTACCTGACCAAATAAAGTATTATTGTGTTAATTCATTAAGCACAAAAATATTAGTGTATGTTCAGGAGCGGCATGTCCTACCATAGTCACGGAGAAGCGCCTGTGCAGGGCGTTCAGAGTCTGGGCTGGTGGCCTCTGTGCTGCCTCCACTGTTGAAGCTGATGCCACTGTTGGTACGGCTGTGACCCTGACTCCTCAGGGTTGAGTGGCTGCCATCTATGCTCCCCTGCCACCGAAAAACACAAATCTTAATGCCCAGCTTGTAGCACCGTAAACATTAACTAATTAGCAGAAAACAAGCTTACTGTTTCAGTCTGGGCGCCTATGGACTCTAATAAAGCTGAGTCTTGAACAATATTTAGCATTGCACCTGAATAAAGGGATAAAAATAATAATTAAACAAAAAAAACAAAAAAAAAACACAATTTTACACAATCATAAAGTACAAACAATATACAGAGTTAAAATAACTGCAATCAAATATATGAAGCTATCAGCAAATACCCAGTATGAGCTGTGTGTTGGTGGGGTCAGTCTCTGTCTGCAGAGCTCCTATGAGGACATTGACAAGACGCAGCCTTAGTGAAAGGAAAGACACAGGCTGGTCATGAGGCCAGCCATCTTCCTCGTTGAATTTTCCCTCCAACAGAACCTAAAGAACACAGAGTCAGTGTGGTTAGCAACCTTGATTAACTTTAAACTCTGCAACAAGAAAAGGTTTCAGGGCTTGTTTTATGGTTACGTAATCATCAACAGGTTTTAAAGAGTTTAATATTTGAAGAAAGAGCCACCAATGTGTGTACAATACACAGGAAATCAGTGGTATCACAGCAGTAAGCAAGACTGTTACTATCAGCTTAAAGATAAACATCGCCAAAGTCATTACCTCTGATTTGATGTTGCCAAAGTGATGTGGCAGTGGGAGCATAGCAAGCAGGATGTTGATGGAGGCTCTCCTCAGATCAGTAGGATTTACATACATCTTAAATTTGGACAGTTCCCTAACAAAAATAATGGAGACATGCTTTAAGTAATATAATTGATTTCTAACATAACACATTTACACGACTGAGTAAAAACAAATAAGGGTCTCAAATGAAAGTAAACTACCAGTCTAACCTGTCTGGCACAATGGTCTCCAGCGCAGCTATGAAGTAGGGCACCACCACATTGATGCCCTTTAGGTCAGTACAGAAGAGAGAGGAAGAGTTGAGAATGATAGAAGCCAAAACTGGTCTACAGATGAAATCAGAAATCTGCAGACCCTGAATCAGGACCATGTAGAACCTACAGAAAAGGAAATAAGAAAACCATATCATTTTCTTTCCTACTGTTAAGAAGATGGCAACAAGACCAGTTTAATTTGGCAAAAAAAAAGTATATACCTCGACAGGTAAACTGGTAGAATCTCCTCTCCAGTTTTTTTGCTACAGAAGATGCGACACAGAGTCCCACAGGCCTCAGCCCGTCCTGCTTCATAGCTCTCTGGGAACTCATTGGCATCAAACATTGGGTTATTCACCATGGAGTCAGTGGACATTTGGGAACCCTTCCTCCTCAGCTCCAAGGACACTTGAGTGGCTATCGCTGTACAAAGTGTGAAAAAAAAGAATGAAAGAACCCTGAATTGCATTGCAGTCCTCAGTTTTCATGCATGTATGACAAAACAGGCAAAAGCAGACAAAAATATACTATATGCACACTAGAACGAAAAGTTAACAGTAAAAATTCAAAAACATAAAAGCAACAAAAAGCAGATATTAACTCACTATCACAACAAGAGAAAGGAAGGGCTTTATTAACTGCAAACACACACTCACATCCTTTAATAAAAGCATTCAATAAAGGGAACTCTGACACAAAGAGTTTGCCATAGAAGTTCCGCCTATCATTGGCACAAAGCGTGAATAAGTTGTAGTGTGCTCGTACTAAAAACGTGTCAGGCGTTCACTGTTGCAGGAACATAAAGCAAAATCCCTGTGTCAGCATCCCTCAATGCTGCAATCATATGACTGTCACATTCACTTCATGCATTGAGGCACTAAACCAATAAAAAAAATATATAATTCAAAACTGAAGTGAACTGACAACATCAAAAAGAAAATACAAGAAACAATGCTAAACTCGAGGGGAGTCTGAAACACAATAGTACGGATTAGCGTGACTCAAAGGAAAAAGAAAATGGCAACTTAAATGGGGTGGTACTGTCACAAACTGGCAACGTTAATGTCGAGACAAGTGGTCAGTTTGGTGAAACCCATTCCATCAACCTCTGGAGAAACGCTGAAAGAATGCTGGTGAACTTTTATATATGGCGAGGAGTTGGAACAGAAAACGATGGTGATGATGACGATGACCATGAGGAACTCAACTCAAAAGCAAGAAGATTTTGTCAAGAAACGCAAATCAAGTGAGGGGGAAAAAAAGCTGCCATTCCTACTTACAAGATTTATAAGAAAGGAGAATTTGGATAAAAGAGGCTGCAAGATAACAGAAATAGTGGAGAGAGGAAAAAAAATCAAAGCAGATCCAATATTTTGGGATCAATTCATATCAGGCATGAATTGTGTGGTTTTTCTTTTTTGCTCATGACTTCTGACCATTACAAATTTCTTACATTAATCAGACATGATAGACACGTGCAGGACACTACACCAAAAAGAGAAATGTGAGAAGAGCCAAAGAGGGCCAATTGCAAACGCTAAAAAGTGTATGTGCTGTCATTAACTCTTAGCTCCGCTGCCAGTAATGATTGTACCAATTAAATGACTGTATGAATTCCTTAGGATAGGGTTAAAGCCTATATGTAGTTTGAGCCAGGTCTAAATTGTTGGTCGATGCAAATGGATTAGAGTCAGATGGAAATCTCATACGAGGCCACTTCTAACCAAGCCCTCCACACACAGAAAGGCCCAACAGAGTTTCAGAGAAAATGGTGAAAAAACAAAAAAGATATCCCAACAACAGAGTACAAATTTTTCAAAAAATTAAATAAAAAAATAAATAAAATAAAGACCAAAAAACACATAACTCCATATGAACACATACTTATGAACACCGACTTGCCCATGCATAATTTTAAACAGCGTGAGACGTCGCTTCACTTCTTACCCGTCATGCTGGGGTCTCGGCTGAGGCCGCTGTGGAGCTTACAGTGGACGAGAGCAGCGTCGAAAAGCCACTGGCCAAACAGGTTGAGGATGCTGTTGACCTTCGGTCGTGCTGGGGCTGGCAGGGGCCGAGACTCCCAACTGCTCTGGTTGGGGCTGGAAAGAAGGGTCGGGGAGGACGAAGTCTGCTGCTGCTGTTGCTGTTGCTGCTGCGATGTTTTGTTTGGCTGACCACCACTGCCCTACAGGGTGCGGTGGGAATAGAAGAAGATATCTAAATAGGCTGAAAACAGCTTGACTAGTTCAACTAAAAGATCACAAGATTTGGACAAGTGTACTGAAATACTGCCTACAAATTCTAGATAGTGCAGCTTCAGCATGGAAAGAATAATGTGCCAAGTTCAAGTATTTAACTCTTTTCTGTCTGCAGACCAACAGAAAGCTAAGATCTAAACATCTAACAGTTACACTTATTGTTCTGCATCTCTGTAGCAGTTACAGAACTTACAGCTGAGCTCTTGCTTGTAGTTTTGGTGACCACCGTGTGGCGCTGCTTGCGGCTATGAGGAGGCGTGGTGTTGGTGATTGAGGGCGGCGGCGACATGCTAATTCTGTTGACTGGAGTGGGCGGGGCACTGTCAGCCCTGGGACGTGATATGCCTGGTGACAGAAAAGTAAAATGAGTCGGGGTATAATAGTCCAATTTTCCTCAGATATCTGGGGGTGGGGCGGTGTCATCTGAATAGCCTGGCAGCGAAAAAATAAAAAAAATAAATCAGCAACCATTGTTTTCCCCCCCAGGGAACAGACCATGTTTTGGGTAAATATAATCATTTTGAAGCCGTTTTCCATTTACAGTATTATTTATTGAGTTGATCATAGACAGCATTGATTCACAGACATGCAAGACAATGGTTAGATACAAATCACCAATCACTGATTTTCATTTTGATTTTCCATTTTCATGCCTGCAGGAGTCCCCCTGATGATCTTGTAGTTTAGTCTGAATATCTGACATATATCACTTGTGAGTCTGAGTATCATCACCAACAGTGAATGGACCAATCCACTAACATGCCCAGAGCAAAACATTATATCATGTATCAGCTGATGTCTGTACCATGAGAGAGCAGCACTGGACAAAAAGTGAACACCCTCTCCCGTACAGCTTTCTTTTCAACAGAGACACCTACAGTGTAAAGAGAAAAATACAACACGGGTATGTTTCTATTGAAATCTTTAAACAGGTATTACTGACTGACATCCTCCATCTTGAGATTACTCAGAGGTAGTAAGAGAACAACACTGGCAAAAAAATACATTTTAAATCTTTTTCTCTCTATAAATCACAAATAACACAAATTTTCATCTACGCTATAAAACCCATCAGAAGTGTTTGGCTTTACTGTTTGTTAAAGACAAGATTCTACAAATTACGATTACAGGATGAAATTGAATTTAGAGCGACTTAAACTTTTTGCCAAAACAGATCACAATAAAAACCAGCTGCTTACACTTCTGTCAAAGTAACGCTTTCTTTTGCAGCAGTTTCTCAAATCATTTCTGGCAACAATAATATGTGGGGATAAATTCCTAAAGCAGGTAACTGCCACAAAAGCAGGAACAACATATTTCTTAAACATAATCCATTACATCATGGATTGCAAAAATGGTCTCCAAGCTGAAGTTGCTTTATCATTCATCCCTTAAGTATATCCTCTGCTTCATTTTGAATATCTTAAATATCACTCAACTGAGCTTTTCATCTTAACTCAGGATTCCTCTTACCCAAGAAGGCATCCACCAAGCAGCTGACACCCCTCATGGCCCTGAAGAAGATCTGGGGTAGTTGTTTCAAACATGGATGCAACACCACTTCATGGGGTATGCCGCTCGAATTGAGAAACTGTTCCTGAAACTTTGGAGTGGTGCTTACTACTGCGGGGTTGCTCAGGTCCACTGGGTTGCTGGAAACAAAAAGGAAAGCAAACGTAATAATGGATTAAGCCAAATGTTTAAAAGTGTTGCTAAATCTTTCTCGAATAAATGTGACATAAGGTTGGGTAGACAAAGGAAGTAAAAGGAAATAAAGGAGGGAATGACAAATGAAATAACATTAAAAAAAGCCAGACATGAAAGTTTGGATGCAGTTAAATAGACTTGAACTAGAGCAGATAGGCAACTTCAACTTCCCCTTAAATAAAACAAACAAACAAACACCATGTATGTCGTTTAGAAAGAGGAGTGAACATGTATTTTTCAAGCAAAGGCATTTTTATACAGTTGAGGCAATAAGCACCTGAGCATGTGTAGAAAGCGGTACCACGTCTGGGCCACGCAATCATTGTCCATCTCTAAAGGAATCAAATTGGCATCCTCATCGGGAACTTTAAAAGGTGGGAAGGATGGTCCATGAGTAAACCGCAGGAGTCTGAAACGAAGAAATGAGACAGGAATACACAGACTGCATTAACAGAGACCTCGAAAAACCAAACCACATTTCATCCCTTGAGATGTTCTACTGGGCTTTTAATGCAGCCACTTTCAGTTGCTGCTTGTTTGTGAATTTCTTTGCCTTCAGTAACTGCAAAGCATGCTCTATTGGTCTGAGATGGAGAGACTGCCTTCTACATTGAAGAAGGCAGTCTCTCCAAAAACTGTCACTGTCCAACAACCTGCGGACCTAACTACATATAGATATCATAATTCTAACAAAATCTTTTACCACTGAAAACACAAAAGGTTGAATTGAATCCAATCTAACCTGGAGGTCAAAGCACAGGCTACTCTGCTCCACTGCTCTACAACAGGAGGATGATGTCTCCAATTGGCCAGCATCTCCCTTGCTGTCTTCCAATATGGCGGCGTGGGAAAGCAGCGGGCACACGCCAGCAGCCACACCTCAAACAACACTGCCATCAGTTTCTCTGCCAGCTTCTCAGCTACCCCCACTGAAAAAGGGAAAAACAGGGGGGTATTACCAAGTATAACCAAGTAGATAACGAAGGAAGAGTTTAGGAGAGCAAGGGTTGTTTACCTCCAACTGTGGGCGGTGCGAGCAAGGTGTCATTGATGCGAAGAAGGAAGAGCAGCAGCACCTCCCAGGTCTCTCTCACCATGGAAACGGACTCTCGTGCCAGCTTCTGGACTGCAGTCAGAACCTGCTGGCAAAGCCTGATGTGGTTCAGACTATGCTGCTCAGGCCTGGAGGGAGAAACAGCTTGTTTGAAATGAGGGAACATGAAAGCAATATAAGCAGTACAAGATTTCAGTGAAAATGCATTCATCCTTAAATTCAAGCTAATGGGAAATAAAGTTTTTAGACATACCTTGGTACAAAGACGTTGTAGAGATGCTTTAGAATAGTCTGGACATACATGTTGGGCTCCTTCACCACAGGCTGAGGCATCGAGTCCCTAGGCGACACCAGGGCCATCATCCAGTCTGTGTACACGTCCACACACAGCTTGACAGTGTCCCCCTCTAAGGGGAGGGTCAGGCCATAACAGAGCACCTCCATAGTCCATTTCACCTGGGAACCAAACCATTGTTAGATATTTTATTATAAGTAATTATCTTATATTTGCAGAGAAGCTACATCACCCAATCCTAATGAAAGAGGAAGAATGGCAACAGTGTTAAAGTTTAGAAAAGCTCCTTGTATCCTACATATACAATCAAAATATGCCCCGCCCCCACCCAACATAAACCTGCATACTTAGCAACTAAAAAGAGCCTAGATTACAAGACAACTTAGGTGCTCTCAGTTTCCAGTGATATTTTGCATAATTTCCCACAATGGTTTTGTGTAAGAATCCTGCAGAGGTCAGTATGGCTAAGTATTCCTATCCATGCTCTACCCTCAGCAAGAAGCGGCATTCAAAGCAACAGCAGCACTTCAGATGCATGGTGCACCTGAGTAATGCCGATGTATTTTTAACCCAACGCAGCTCCACTCGCATCACTTCCTGACACACGCTGTCACATCATTAATTGAAGCAGCTGCTTTACTGTGAGCTCTGCCATTAACTTGCTCACAGTGGTGTGTGTCAGCAGACGTTCCAGTATTTATGGGGATCATGCAAAGAAAAAGATCAGAGCTGTATCTGGTTTACATTTATAGCTAACTGTTTAAATTGGCCCGTGTCAAGTTGTGTCTAGAGCCTACACAAAAGCTTAAGGTGTCACGAATACTGTACATTACAGGATTAATTGTGTGTGCTTTGGTGGTTTGTCATATAAAAACTATTATTTGCAGAGTACTTTCTCCTCATTTCTTGCATAATGTGCACTTAATGTGTTCAAAAACATCAACCATTTAATAGAAGCAACAGATAGAGTGTTACTTAGATGGTTTCTTCTATCAGTCAGGCCTGCATATGCAAGAGTAGCTACAAAACAGATAGTCCTGACACCCTTACTGAGCACTGTGCAGCAACATCAGCAACAGAATGATAGTGGAAGATGAAGAAAACAAAAAGAGGGAGTCCAGATTCTGATAATGATATAAAAATGTATTTAGAACCTTTATTTTAAATATGGTGACCCAAACCCCATAATTACTTTATTATCATGTACTACACTTTTCATCACCTATGAATGTAGTTGGTGCTACATATTTAAGTGGATGATCTTAGACCAGTTTTTCCCACGCTCTCCTAAAGAGCCACACATACAAAAATATATGGACCACAGTATGTTCTAATTTCTATTTTTCTACATAAATAATCATCAGCAAAAAAAAAAAACCCAGCACACTGATACCACTAAAAGTACTCATGTGTTTACTTAGCTCTGGTAACTGGAGTTAAAATGTCACGGTGATAGAGATGTAGGCCGGCAGACTACCAAAGCATTAAAATGACATGCTCGTAGTTGACCCTTTTCTTACCTCTTTGTCTGTTTTGAGGATGTTCTCTGTGGCAACTGGGCTTACAGCTGTGCCCAGAGGTTTGACCACAGCATTTGCCACCTCTGTGCCCACACTTGGGGGATAGGAGTGCAAAACACTTAGGTGGCCCTGGTCACTCTGCACCACCAACTGCAACGAGCGCCACTCGGAGTACATGCTGCTGATGTCTACTGCACTCTACTCACACCTCCTGCCTCCACCTGCAGACACACAAATCCAGAGGGCAGCTTAATATGGAAAGTTAGGCACACTACCAATCGGTTACTTGTCCAAACTATAATACCAGCGTGGATACAGTCGTGCTACTTGTGAACTGCTGTTACATTGCAGACAGAGAAATGGTCACACCTCTTTCACTGTTTAGGTCTCGACCACCACAGCAGTTTTTCAGCTTTAACTTGTTTGACTGGTTTGTCAAACAAGTTGACCAACCAATGAAAATGCGTAGTTCACACATTTTGGAATTTGTAATTAAATGTTTTGTTAGCTACAACAAAACACAACAAAATACTATTAGCGAAAGTAAAATGAGTGTGGACTAACTGCGGGTTAGTTCTTTAAAAATAATAAAAAAAAGGAGTCTGTTGTCGTACTTCTTGATATGTGCCGTGACAGGAAAAAAGATCCAAACAGCCTAGATATGTCATGTTTTGGCTAATGTTACGTTCTCTCCGGTAAGAGAAAACAAAAAGTATTGCGGTCAGCATTGCAAAGGTTGGATGCGGGTTTTGTTTTGCACTGAAGCCTTAAACTAACAACAGGAACGAAACATTTGTGCCCTACACTTCGGCTCGGTAATAACAAGCCGAGGAATAACCAGGAAACGGTTCTGAAAACGAGCAGATTGCTAACGATGGCTAGCATTGACACCAAAACATCTTCCTCATATTGTAGATGACATTATATGAAATTAACGACTGGGTTGTCTCTATGAACAAGTCAAGAGACTAACGGTAATAAAAAACCGCTTGCGATAACTTATCGATTATCCCAAACTACACGGCAGTAGATCCGATGTTGCTTGCTAGCTAGCTCAGCTAATGCTCACTACGCTAGCCTATTCGTTGACATTAGCTAGATTAGCTGGCTGTCATTTGTGCTAGCTAACTATCCAACTTTGCAAGGACGCTAATGTTTACTAAGCGGATAGCTCAGGTACTTTTTTCCATTTACCTTGACCAGCTGGAAATGATGTCATAACAGAGCTCTGAAACTCGCAGTTTGTGCTTTCTGTATATCCTGGTCTAAACTATAACAGCCTCCATCTTTGCAATGTCAAGGCTTGGTTATTGCAGCTTTACGGGCTAACGGGAAGCAAGATCCGTAGGTTGACGCCCTCTACTGTTTGGTACAGTCTATCGGACCTGATGCAGCCCTCAGTTCATTCAGTTAATAACACAATGTTTTTGTTTCTTTGTTGTTGTTGTTGTTTTTCGGGGGGGGGGGGGGGCAGATACTATTTGTGAATGTAGTTATTTTGTTTCACTATGCTCCGATTAACTATAACTAAAACCTCTATTTGAGAGTTTTGCGTGATGCATTAGTATTTTCTAAGGAAGTAAAGGCATGGGAGTAGGCGAGGCATGCTTTGGTTTTGCTAGTAAAATGTGAAATAGGTGCAGCAGTTTATTGACACAAATACAATGCAAACGTCAATGTAAATACAGCGTTGACAGCAAAAATGTAATTTGTACAATCCCAATTCGCTTGGTATGAGAGTCTTTATTCTTCACTTCAGTCTGAACTCTTCTATGCCAGCTTTCTTGACCTTTTTTTAAGTAGCACTCCGGGTTTGTTAAAGGAGATGCATGGAGGGCTGACATCCAAGAGGAGATACAGGAGGCGGACTGAGACACTGCATGTTTAAAAGCCCAAAGACAATCAATGAATACAACGATGAAACTCCTCCAATATAAGTGGTTGATAAGAAGTTACATAACCCCAGTCAAACTGAATCGCTGGTCGCCTGTCATCCCAGATAGCTGCAGTAAAAACTGGAAATCAATCACACAAACTCTATCAAAGATTGTTAGAGTAAATATACCTGTTGAAGCAAAAATGTGTGTGTTGGGTATATATCCAAAGAACTGTGATTTTAGCTCCAGACAGCTAAAATTAATTGACTTGGTGCTGAGTTTTTTTGTTTGTTTGTTTTTTGTTGTTTCTCTTCTTGCTTTGTTTGTTTTACCCATGCTGTGCATTGGTTTTATTTTATTTTATTTTTTTATTATTATTTTTTTTAAATCTATATTTGTTTATTTTGGGGACTATGATGTTTAATATAAATCTTATGTTAACTGTACTATTATTCTTTGCTTGTTCTGTAATCTGTCTGTAGCAGTTAGAACAAGACAATGTTATTGACCAGCCCTCATAACACAGGCTATACCCAGGGGAAGCTACATCAAGTATGGTTCACCGAAGATATATAAACAATGTGTACCTTTAAGACCAATTGTCTGTATGATCAACTCGGTCACCTATAACATCTCAAAGTTTCTGGCTTTTGATCCTTTTGATTGACTTTTGATCCTCAACCCATTGGTAGGCAGCTCTAAACACCACATCCAGAACATCATTATGGAGGTAGGTGAAACAATGGTCTCGTATGATGTAACATTTCTCTTCACCTGTGTTTGAGTCACTGAAGTGGAGGTAGCTCATGAGGGATAACAGGACCTCTCTCAGCACCTACCAAGCGTGTTTTACTCTTAGAACTGTGTCTTCATTCCACATATTTCACATACAAAGGTCAGTGCTACAGGCAGAAACATGGGTGTGCCGTGGCCTCCCCAGTTTCACCCATTTTGGCTAACTTGGGGAAAGTGGAAGAAGTGGGAAAGAGGGCTCTGTTATCCTACCCTGGAACACCACCAAGTCATTGGTTCAGGTATGTGGATGACACCTGGATGAAAATCAGATCTCAGGACTTACCACAATTCAAGGATCATATTAACTTGGTGGACCGACACATTAAGATATTTAAAAGCTACAGCTTTTATCTTTAATAAAACAGCTTACAGCTGTACCTTTAACCCACGCATAGGATCAGTATTAAGTTTTGACTCTCATCATCCACTGGAGCATCCACTGGGTGTCATCAGGACGCTACAACACAGAGCAAACACCATCCCCACAGACAGAGCAGCCAGGGAAACAGAAGGGAAACACAAGAACTTTTTGAGTTCTTGTGTTTTTATATTATGGTTTATGTTTTGAGTCCTTTGTTGTACTGTGTTTGTTATTTCCCTAGGTTTCAGTTATGGTTATCATGGGATATTTCTTAGGTTTTGTAATATGGCTTCCCTATGTTCCATGTTGTGTCTACTGTGCCTTTCTGTACCATGTTTCAGGTTCCTATGTTCTGTCTCCCCAGTTGCTGTTAAGTTTACATATCTAGAGTTCAGTCAGTGTGTTTCCTGTTTTACTTTGAAGGTCCGTGTCTCATGTCAGTGTTTCTAGTTTTGCTTCCCTTGTCTCGTCCAGCCTGATTACTCCCAGCTGCGCTCTCCTTCTGTGTCTCATTCCCTCGTTATCCCTCAGTATATATAAGCCCTGTGTTTCTCTTTGTCAGTGTTGTAGTCTCCCTCATGGCTGTGTTTCCTTGTGTGTTAGTTAGCCATGTCCCAGTTTAGTTTTGTTATATTTATATATAACAAATAGTTATATATAACATAGTTTATCAATTTTTTTGAGTTTTATAATCTCCAATGATGTGATGAAAAAAGAAGTAACTGAAAACAACAACAAAAGCTTGAAGGGCTGCTAATGTTACTGAAGTGTCCTTCCCCATGACACTGAACCATTTGTTTATGATGCCATGTACCTATAGAAAATCAAACGTGTCCCAAAGAATGACAGCAAATCTGTCACACACACCTGCTTTTCATCTAAAATTTAAATGAGCCTCAACAGAGGTGTGATCCTTTTTCCTCAGTGTTGTGATAGACTAAATCAGCTGCCTCGATAAAAAAATCATGTAATAAAATAATAAACCAAAATGAAAAAAAGTTGTCTAAATTTATTTCAAAAGATCAATTCTAGAGCTTTGTTGTTTGGAGAAGACCCTGCACAGATTAGAGTGGCTTCGAGAGCAGGCGGAGTCTGGGTGTTCAAAATCAGTCACCTGGACTTTTAACACCTCCAGCTCAAAAAGCATCAGCAGTAGTGTTTTTTTCCTGAGGTCCACCTCACAGACTAAAGCCACCAGAGGAGACTACCAGCAGACCAGCTGCAGTTTTAGTTTTAATTTAACATTTTTAATGTTTGTTCTTTTTTATCGCTGTTAAAATAAATTTAATGCGATACCCATCAGACTTGGCTGTTTTTCCAGTCAGTAGTATTGTTATATGCTAAAATTTAAAATAAACAACCAAATATGTAAACAAAATTACAAAATTACTTTATTGAAAGCTGGTATTAAATTCCAAAGGCAGTCAGCATAAAATACATGTTTTCAGTATACAGTAAAAGAGAAGCCTGTAATCCTTTCAGTAGGGGGCAGCAGAGACTAGCTATAAAAGAACGTCTTAAAACGTAAAGAGCATGTCCGTGAAGAAGTTATAGATTCTTATATTTGCATGATTTTCAGATTAATAAATATTACTGGATGTGCAAGACATCGGTAGAAGGCTACTCTCAGTTACACAGATCTGCACATCATATACAGCATGCCTCTACTTTCAGCACGTGGTTGGTGTTTTTATAATATCTTGAAAGGTCAAAGCAATCGTAACTGAATCTGCCCAAAGCTTTAATCTTTTGAATACTGTCAACTGAAGCAGAATTCATTGCATTCATCAAAAATGTAAATCAGATGTTTTCTGTGCGTTACGTGGATTTGGGGGAGGGAGCAGATTTGAACACATGGCCCGCATATGGTGGAAACCCATTTTTCAAAACAAGCCACATAAAACCTCAACATTCCCATCACACCCTTCTCCGTAGCTGCGAAACACACCTACAAATTATGTTTCTTTAATGCACGTCCTTAATGTGAAGCATCATTTAGTACAGGGGCAAACCAGATGAGAAGATATAAACAGGAAAGTAGTTATTCCTTTGTGTCGCAGATTGCAGCAGTCAGCATGTGGCTGTTTCCCCCCCCCCCCGACTACTCTTAAGTGTCCATGGCTTCCACATGAGAGTTCGGTAAGCCAACCCACACGTCACTCCTGGAGGATTTCCACAGAGGGGAAAGGCAGGGAAAAGAATTATGGATGAAAGTCAGCATTCTTCTCGCCTTCGTCCCTCCATGTTTGGTAAGGTACAGTTGCAGTCTCAGGGTGCTATGATTGGTAGCCATACACTAATGCATCTAAAGGAAAAGAAGGAAAGAAGCAGCTGAGATATTAGTATTTATACATTTTAAGCTCTCAAACTTACATACAAAGTGCACACATGGGGCATTTATTAAGGAATTAAAATAACTTCTAAACACCACACCACCAGTGATAAACAATCACTGTGATTTCTGCTTCCACTCCCAATACAGAGCAACTTTCACTTGCAGAGCTTGCCGCAGTGCAAAATTACATTTAAATAAGTAATTTTAAAGACTATTAATATTTAGTAGCTGTTGCTGGTGAGGCCTGTGGGTTACCCACCTAAACCAGGAAAAGGATCCCAGAGAAAGATGTTTTTTTTTCAATGGTCTGATCTCAATAAACAAGACTTATGTGATCTCCGCTCTACTGGGGTACTAATTGAAATCTACTATATGCATGGTTTGATACTGTACCAAAACAGTTTTTGCATTGCAGAAAAATATTTTTGCCTGAGTGTTTTGTAGAAAAACTTCAAACTAGTCCTCACTCACCTGAGTGAAACTGTGCCGTGCAACACAGTCCCTCTCCCCGTGCTGTCCGGTAAATGGGTGACACGCACACTCTAGCCGAAGGGGGCAGGTGCGTGAGCCGTGTTGAGAGGGAGTCGGGTGGCAAGTAGAGGGAGGAGCGCTGACCAGGGGCAGAGCTTTGCTGTCCCTCCCAGGTAAGCCAGTAGCCCCTCAAGCCAGATGTGCCACCGTTCCATTCAACCTCTACTGAGTCACTACCCACTGTAGTCAACTGGAGGTCTGCCAGCGCTGGAGTCACTAGAGACAGAGACCATTCAAAAGTTAGGTTATATTTCAAAAGGAAAGAGAACTATAAGGCAGTGAAGCAAAAAAACAAAACAGCAGGAGAACTGACCATTTCAGAACTGAACGGAACTGCAATTATCTGGAATTTAGGATGCAGAATGCATAAGACAATGAAGGAGTGGGATTATGACCTAATTTGACCTCACCTTCTTGAGTGCACACTTTGACAGACATGGCTTTCTCCTTTCCTGAGGCGTGCCTGGCGGTAACAGTGACCAAGTAAGTGGTATCTGGTTGGAGGTTTCTGAGCAGAGTAGAGTTCTGACTTCGACTCAGTTGGACATAGTGCACTTTACCCGTGGGCAGGGCTGAATACTCAACAGAGTAACTCTCAACCATCCCTGGTTGGAGAGGACCCCAGCTGACCCGAACACTGCTTTGTCCAGGCTCGGAAACTGTTACCACAGCTGGGCTCAGCACCTCTGGTGTGTAAGAGAGACGAGAACAATTGCTGAGGCAGCAGAAAAAATATGAGGAGAATATGATGATTTTCACTTTGAATTTTTTCTTCTTCACCGACCCACAAAATAAAATCTTTTACACAAGCTTTTTAATTGCAGTGAATTTAGCTTTTATTTTCTTATCGTGGGCCTATAACAAAGACATTTCTTTCAGAATCTCAACAAAATTGACAGTGTTGCATGCAGAACAGATAAAAAGAGCAACTTCCTAAATTTGAGAGACTGCAAAAGCAAATTAGAACTTTGACTTTTTATATTTATAGCAAACCACTGAAAAGGTTTTGTGCAACTTGCAAAGCAAGCGTATATATAGAGAGAACTCAACCTGGTCTAGTTCTGAAGGTGACATGGAGCTCGTTAAAGGCTTGTTCGTTGGACTCTGGTCTCAGTATGGCGATATAGTTGGTGTCAGGCTTCAGGCCAGTTAACCTGGCATTGCTGGAATCCGCAGTCTGGGTAAGTCTCTGGTACGGAGGTCCTCCAGTGAATACATCAGGCCTACTGGTCTCAACCCCACCGACTCCTCTCCGAAGTTCTTTGAAGAGGATCTCATAGTGGCCCGTCAACCCGGACAGAACGGGTCGCCACTGCAGCATGGCGGAGCTGGTGGAGACGTCTCGAACGTGAATTCGTTCAGCTCGGATGATCTCTGTTGGAGACGGCAGGATCTCGTGTTAGCGCGTGCACACGTTGTTGGGGTTGAGTTATCATTTTTCATTTTCAAAAAGGAGGAGAAATGATGGTGACAGGACAGAAGGAGCACTAAAAATGCCTTGGCTTCAGTCAGCTACTCACAGACTCCCAGACTTTGAAACCTAAATGCATTCACAGCGACAGCACTGAGACAACCTGAAATAGCCAACCCAGTGAGGCCCTGCAACAAAATAACAAATTTCCCAGATGCACTGATATCTGTGATTAAATCCTTATGGACCCAGCAAGGACTGATGCATTCCACCTTGTTCTACACAAGCCCTATTTTCTATTATGCATCATATCTTACAGCTGTTGTATAAATGCTGTAGTGACCCTTGTGAGTGTTATGGCAGTTACCTAATCCATCCAGAGAAATGGCTCATCTTCCAGGTCTCTATATATAAATATATATGTGTGTGTGTCATGTTGGGCATAGTGTTGGATGGAGCAGAAAGAGATGGTGAATCATTAATCCATTAATAGATTGGCCTATCTCATTACAGGGACTCATACACATGCACGCAGAGTGTCCCAGCTAGTTGGTCTCCTTGTCTTCAAGAGCATGTGTGGAATTAGGGAGAAGCACAGAGAGACATGTAATACATCACTGAGGCAGGATATAAGTGTTATTGTAGCTGTTTGAATGGAAGGGGGGTTTCCCAAAGCTACTGAAGCGTATGAGCAATCCAGCTTTAATTGGTCAGGATCAATCTTAAATAATATTTTTCCCAGTCTCTGTAGTACAGGCATGTGCAGATACACATTTTTTATTGAGCAGAATGTGTGTTGTGTTCAGTCCAACGACAAATTCTAATTATCTGTTCATTCTTTAAATCTTTTATTTGCAACACATAAAGACACTACCCATGCTGTACTCACCAATAATGGCATCCCGGAATTCCTTTGTGATGATGCTCATATCGTCAATGTCCACAAAGTGCAAGTGGTCCTCCACAGGTGGGCTCACCACCTGCCTCAACACCTGGTAGTTGCCATGGCCAGTGGACACGACCAGCACGGCCACACCATCATCCCGAAGCTGGGCCATCGGTCCAATCACATCCCCTGGTTTTACCCCATCAGTCAGCCACACTAGCACCCTCGGGAGATTTTCCCGGGCGCCACCAGCCTTTCCAGGTCGCAGGACCCACTCCTTCACCATTTTCAGTGCCTCAACTGTGTTGGTGTCCCCCCTGAGAGGCTTGATGGTTTTCAAAGCGGCCTGAAGGCCGCTTTGGGTGCTGTATTTATCAAAGCCGAACTCGAGACGTGGTTTGGTGCCCACCTGCAGAAGTCCTACCCTTACCTGGTCCTCTCCCAGCGAAAAGGGGGAGATGAGCTCGGACAGGAAGGCTAGCATTCGGGAGTGCTCGTAGGATGACACACTCCCCGAGGAATCCACCAAGAAGAGGACGTCCCCCTCACAGCAGTTCAGCACTGTGGAGTAGCAACAAACATCAATACAGTCATTAATATGCATATCAGGCGGGCAGGATCAGTTGCTGACTTGCGCCAACAACTCTCTCTATGATTCTGTTTTTCCACAGGTCTCTTTTCGTGCTTCCCCCTACACGCATTTCCATCCTGTTTTTATGAGAGAAAAAAACAGTGTCACAGTGAACAAATCTTATAGAGAAAATTGTTTGTTTTACATGAAAGCAGAAGAAAGTTAAAAGCAAAAACCCCCCAAAATAGGCTGTGGTTTTGGAGATAAGAAGACTGTAAAACAAACAGAGGAAGTACAAAACTGATGCGGGCATCATGATACTGTAACTTCAAAAGTTGGATAACGGATTAAAGGCATCCAAGCACAAAGCTACGGGTGGATTTTTTTTTTTTTCCACTCCCTAATTTTGCATATCTTATAACAGAAGCAACAATGCCCAAAGTAGAGGAACAGGCATGACAGTAGCTGTGCTGGGTACTGGTGGGAGAGAGGGAGGGAGTGGAGAAAGGAGGAGGGACGAGGGAAATAAAAGGCGTTAAAAGGAGAGGAATGAAGCTGGGGGGTACTGCCAGTTTCATGTGAGGGATGAAGAGGAATGCTGGATGACCATATACAGAGCAGGAAACAGCAGCACAACAAGCAGAACTTAGCTTCAGATCTACAGATTGTGCACAGATCCAAAAGAAATCCTGCCTACTGTTAAAATCGTCACTCGAGAAATCAGAAACTTTTAAGATGAAGACTTTGGACTACATATATATGACTCTGCAGAAAATACAGTTATATAGGCGTGTAATTCAGTGTCTCATTTTTTAAATATGTCAACGTCCAACGCTTGACATTAGGTGTGGACTAGGCTTCAAGGTGTTGAAAGCTGAGCTGCGAAGCATGTATACACACAAATCAAGCGTGTGTGCACACATGCCAGCCTGCATGCTTGCTGCCTTTTTTCCCCTCTATCAACCTAAAGAATTCCTTACATCACTCTTGTTTGGAGCAAGAGTGCTGTTGCGTATAGGAGCCCCTTACCTCTGCGTTTGTGCAGGTACGCCTTTATCTTCAGACCTACTGCTGGAGAGAGCCATTTTATCGTTCTTTATTGCCGTGGTTGAATGCTGTCTCGGGTTATCGCATGCACTACAGATCTTAGCTAATGATGTGATGGAGAAAAATGAAGCGTGAGTAAAACAGCAAGCAGATCAGGCTGAGCACCTTACAAAAACATATGAGTATGTTATGAGGGTTTTTTTTGGCTAAAAACACAGTGAAGATTTAAATAGGTTGTATGTTGGGATGAGAACGATATGAAAAAGATAAAGCTTGAGCAAGAGTAGAAAAGCACTATAGAAGTTTAAATGAATAAAATTGAGTGGTATTCCTGTCTAATTTTGCACATTTTCTTTAAATGACCTTGTTTTTGTACCGTTACATTCGCAGTGTAGTGGTGTCGCTGGTTTGACTGCAGCTCGTAATGCAAAAATCCCCCCTTGGGGTTTTGTCATGAGAAGCATGAAACTCTGCAAAATAAAAACATGCAGAGCTACCCACACTGGTGACGCTTTGTAACATGGGAACAACCAGAAGCAGCCAAAAAATATAAGGCACAGAATTGCTACCAGTGGTTGATGACTGGTCTCTGGAAGGTACAAGGCACTGCCTCAGTATAATACAATACAATAAGCTACTTCATTTTCAGACAGTCTAAGGTCTAAAGCAGGGGTGCCAAACATAGAGCCCAGGGGGCCCGAATCGGGCAGTAAACTGGGCAGCTTTGGAAAATGGGAAGGAGAGCGTTAATTCAGGATTTGTTAAAATGTAAGTTTTACAGCTTTTTCCTTCTGATAAAGATCTCTATACCACACTAATATAATCTACCTACTACATAAGTTTCTTGGGGTTTTTTGTTTTGTTTTTTACTATCGGCACGCAGTCAGAAAACAGATTTTCTGTTTACAGGACAGTCTGGATAATGAACTACTAGAACTTTGTTACACATTTATTTGTTAGTGCTGCAAGAATTCTCTCATGTGCTACACCACAGCAACATTTCTCTTGAAATTGCGCTTCTTTTTCTATTAAGACATGGGGTGGGGTTGAAACATAGACTTAAATGTCTTTACACAGGTCTGGCCCACTCACATCAAAGTAAACATAAAATAAGTTTGACATCCTGGGTTTAGAGCATAGTATAACTTTAGTTTTTGAGCCTTTATTAGACATATGGTTAATTATTAGTGATTTATAACTGTTGTTAAAGGTTACAGACATAAGACCTTTATTTAACTAGAGTAAAAACAGCAAGTACATTTATATAAAGCCCAATTACCGTAGACCAAGTTATCTCATCGTATCCCTATAAATGGAACAGCAAAGCATCAGCATATCCCTAACTACAGGCACTCATAAATATCCACTCTCACTAAGAAACCTGCCGGTGCCATCACCACCTGGGGAAATCTCTGTCACTTTGCGGTCATGAGCTTTGCCAGAATGGCACAAAGGCACTGCTATGATAAGAGCAGATAAGATTGGTTTAGATTTGGAGTCTGCAAATCAGCAGTTACTGATCAGAATTAAAAACAGCTTATAAAGAGGAGCATCTTATTGTGCATGTTTAGAAAAAAAAAACATAAGATGCATCAAATCTGTCATTCTTTGCACTCTTGTGTTCTACTAACATTAACCATAATTATCTTTTAAAAACAAGAAACCTTTTCCCGCAGACCTGGAGGTTATTTGGTCTTCCCCTTATTAGAAGTCTGTTGTAAAGCCCTGAGATGTCATCAACTGACAATAACCTGAGAATTCCCGGGAGCACCTGAAGCCATCCTCAGCATGCCTGGGTGGTCGCTCAGAGTGCCCCCACCCATGCCCCTAGCCCTACTGTATGAAGTCGCTACTCCTGGCTGTAAGATTTCATCAACAGATAATTCAATACCTGGAGTCATGCCACTTTACTGAGAACACTGGTGTAATGTCAACCCCACCCTAATCCGCCCCGAGCCCAGCTGTATTCCTTTTATTATGTGGCACCAACGCTTTAAGTCGCTTTATTTACAAAAATTACAGATCATTGTGGCTCACAATGTTTTATTTGTAAACTTCTTCTTTTAAAAAAATGTTATTCTGCTAGTCGCTATCGCCCCCCTGTTATGCAATGCAAATAATTATAATTAGACTGGTTTCCACTGAATCAACGGCGCTTACCTCCTTCAGGTGGGCTGTTCTGTGCGGTCGAGGGCCGCAGGAGCAAACACATCAGCATCCACGCAAACAACATGTGGCCCTCCATCAGAACTCTCACGAGTTAGCTCCACGGAAGCAAATATATATGTGGGACAAATGTTAGGACTTCTTCAGTCAACCATACATCCAGCCTGAGGAGCGCCCTCCGGGTCAGTAAATCACAGGCAGAGGCATAATTCAGCCTGTATGAGTCACATTCAGCCCGGCTTTTTTTATTTTGCTTCTTATCTTTCTTCTTCTCTGACCATGACCACGCTGTCTGTAACCGGAGTCACTGGGAGTTAAACTTAAACTGGAGCGAAAACTTCCAGACTGCGTGCGTAAGATTTGGACGCTCCTGATTAACCCAAACGCGCTTCGCCCGCGCTCGGGACACGAAGCGAAACCAAAAATTCCGGGAACACTTTCAAAATAAGATGTCTTACTGCGAAGCAAAGCAGAATGGATTTTTGCCGTAACAAAATAATACTATTAAGGGAAACAAACCCAGGCCCTTTTATTTTTATAACTGTCAAAATAATTTTATTTTACATTTTACAAATGTAAAAATAAATCATGTTCAGCGCTTCATTTTTTTTTTAATTTAAAACAGACATTAAACAAAACCTAAAAACAGTTCATTCAGAAGGTTTCCTTTCAGACTATCACTATTCCTCAAGAGTCAACCTTGTAATTTCTTTAAGTAGTCTTCAGGAATATTTCTCCAGAAGTCTTGAAGGACATTCAAAGCTCCTCTTTGGATGTTGGCTGCCTTTTGTTCTGCTCTCTGTCGAGGTGATCACACTGCTTCAATAATGTTGAGCTCCAGGCTCTGTGGAGACCAGTCCACTGTGTGTTTCTATCTAGTTATGCCTTTACTGGTTTGGCAGAGTGTTTTCTATCATTGTCATGGTGTCATAAAGCTGCTACTACTCAGATTCTTTCTGCCTTGTATTGCATAGTGGATCCAAATCTGATGGTACCTTTCTGCATTCATAATTGCATCAGTTTTGACAAGATCTCCAACACCACTGACTGAAATGTAGCTCCAAACCATGACTGAGCCTCCACTGAGTTTTACAAATGGCTCCAGATTCCTCCTGACCTCTTCAGTGTGGAGTAGCAAAACTTAAACCAAAAAAATTAAAATCACTCCGTCACTGGAGTAATTGGAACTCTCCAGAAAATAATTTAAAAATCTAGTCTTTTAAGGCTTCAAAAACCCAATTTTCTCAATTAGTATCATGTTATATGGGGCAATGGGGTTCTAAATGAAGCAGAACTAAGGTTTCACATACTTCACAAACAAGAGCAGGGTTCATGTGGGAGAAAAAGATCATATCAACTTGGATTCAAGCATATGTATCAGTGCTTGAACCCAGTCATGAAAACATTAGTAAGTTTGTTTGGATGTGTAGCTAGCCACTTTCATGATTCTAATGCTTTGCTAGAAAAGTCAATTATGAACTTTTTTGAAACTGGAAAACAAAGTTTGCATGTGTGGTGTGGTTGCATGATTCCCAATATTTCCCAGAACATTTAAGCTGCCTATAAACTTGTTTCTGCACAGCGTGGAAAAGCAATCAAATCAGTCAACACTGCCGAAGCACGTGAGCAACTGATCCGTTTATTTTGAAGGTAGGACTCCTTGAACTTCCTCGTGGTTACTGTTACTTGACACAACTCGCTCTTTAGCTTTTCACTCCTCCTTCTCTCTCCTGTCTCCCCTGTAACTCAGAATAGTAAATAGGCTCCACTATCCAGGCGTCAACATCTTGAATCTGATCCAGGACAAGAGTTAAGTCTTCAAATTACCCCATTAACAGAGTCTGGAAATAGAGAACCCACCAAAAAAGTCACTTAACAGTTTTTTGCTCACAAGTCATTAAAAGGACTCGCCAAAGGGAAGAACCGTCTAATACAGGGTTTGTAACAATTGGAAAATTCAGAAATACGAATAGAAACAAAGGATTTGTACAAATATAACTCTTTTTTTATTATATATTGTCTTGTGACATACTTGTAGATTTTGTCTTCAAAGAGTGCGAGTAATATTTAGACTTTTGCATTTATCTTATTTACTATAACAGTAAGACTACCAAGTATTCCAGCTATCCGAAAGATTAAGGAAACCTCTGGTTTACCAAGAGCAACCACAAATACTTTCAGCATTCAAACCACTGGGAGTGAATCTGTGAAATTACACGGCACACAGTCTTGAGAGTGGAAAAAAGGTAAACAGCTCTCCATGCAGACTATTCTCTGTGTTCAACCATTGTGCCTTTTTAAAAACTAAAGTAAGATTTACATGTAGTAAAGTGGACAATTACGCACAGGCATACATGAAGTCACCTACTGTATGATTCAACATGGAAACTATTAATATTGTATGTGTGTGAGAGACACAAACAAGGAGGAAAACGGACTGTAGGAGGGAATAAATGGATGGAAGAGGATGTTAGAATTCAAGTGGGACCAAACAAAGCTCTGAATTCTTCTGTGACGCATCGTGTTCAAATACTTGTATTCTTCCACTAAGACACTGACAGTAGGCACGCCCATCCCAATACACACACCTAGAAACTAAACAACCCCACTACAGTGCAGTCAGTGATTCAGAAGCATTATGAGAGCTCAAATTAACTATATTTCTTTATAATCATCTGTATTGGAAACATTGTGTAATTGTAAATGGCGAGTGCAAACATTGAATCATGCTTGTATTGTGTCATGATTTAAGAAAGAGTCGGACGTCCCCGACAAATTATGTTTGTGATGAGTTGGACATATTTATTTATTTTAATGCAGCCTTGCTAAAACCGGGCCCAAAGCTCCCTGTCACATCACGATCCATTTACACTCTGCTGCTTCTGCTCAACAGACATGCAACATTAATTTCTCTGTGGTTTTTTTGTGGACCTCCCCCTCCAGGGCTGAACAAGTTCTCGCAAGCACAGTTGCGGTCCCCATGGTCATTGACACTGTGCCGGATGATTTTTACAGTCTCGTCAGTGAGCTGTAAATCACTTACATTCTTACAGTATACCCCCACTCACAGTGACGCTGGTGTGTGTATGTGCATGCGAGCAGTAAATAGCCTAATATGTATGTGCGCGCACACACACACAGCAACACATTTCTCTCCATATTTCACACCGTCAAACATTGCATCAGTTGTGCAGTGCGTGACCAACTTGTGCCGAGGACACGAACTGTGTTAGTGTTTGATATTGCACTGAAATCCACAGAAATGGCCAGCTGTTTCCACCCAGCACAGCCTCATGTCAACACACTTTCTACACCTGGCTTGATTACATTGTCAGTTTATGCGACCTTGACACAGACTTGTTTATGCTCATTTGTGCGTACCTTCATATCCTTGCAGGGGTAACGAATACAAATCTTTTAAGAGGGACAACAACAGCGGAATAAACTTGAACTTTTAGCTGAGGAAAAATAGCTGCAGAGGGAATGGGTGGGACGGGAGGAGAGGCGAATACAGTAAGATGTCATCGAGGCAATGGAAGAGTTTACAACATTTTGTTCATCACAACACTCAAAGCGGGATAACAGGAAGCCTGAAAACAATTTTTAAGCAGCTCCAGCTACTGCTCCTTTAATAGTCTCTTGTAAATTTGGCCTACAGTGATTGTGGCTACCTCTTAAAAATTTGTCAGCAGAGGATTTGGCTGCTTATAGGAATGCCACTTTTTGATGGTTAAGTAGAATTCCACAGAGTTATATTTGCCAGTGTTTTTCTCTGCCTTCTTGTCAGTCTATGGTATTTAAGGTTTGGTTCACAGCAAACTATGGCTCTTATGCAGATTTCTGGAAGACGAGCAGGAATGTTGCCTTCTTCTCAGTGAAAAAAAGACTGCAAGAAAAGCCCCCGTGAAACACTGATTTTGGAGAGGAATATGCGTGATGTAGTTACAGTGATGGATAAGAGGGACAAATAAAATGGATTCCAAAAGCAGAAAAATCTCGCCAGCTTGGGACTTTTCAGGCGAATGGAAACCGATTTTGTTCCCTATAGCCCAGAAGCCTCTTTGCCTCCTGCGCAGTGGATTTTGAGAAGATAAACAAATAATAAACCCATTAAACTAAAAATATAGACAGGAAAGTCTAAGGGATTTCCCATCAGTGGGATGTGCAGATGAGTACCCACTGCCTTCCTGAGCAACACAACCCCATCCCGTTCTGCGTCAGAACTTCTTTCCTGCCCCCACCAAACATTATCCTGTATATGTCCATAGTGGCTCGTATTTTGAGCTAAGCAAAGGCCTATCCTAAAGTCTCAACTTTTACATCAAAAAGTGTCAGTTAGTGTAAAAGTGAGCCAATACTGGTTTTATAGGATCCCTCTTCTAGAAAACCTTTGCTCTTTGCAAAGTGTTCCAAGAAGCTAAGATTTAACTGTATCCAGGGAAATGCTCAATCATCTCTTTTCCCCAAACAAATACGACAAGTTACATTAAACACAAGCGACTGTCCAATTCTTTGCGTGATTTCAGCAGAATAAATCAGACTGTGTATTTAAGTTTGGACAGAAGCACCTGTGCCTGCTTACTATCTTTGAGCAAAACTGTATGCAGCCAGAGCCATCTCACTAGTTAGAACATCTGTTTTGCAGTAATCAACAGCCAGCGAGTCTCCACGCTAGTGAGGCCAACACCCACTGCATGTTTCCACACTAAAATTTCACATACGGCCTTCGGCTGTGCCAAGTTGGGTCACTGGAGTTTTGCCCTTTTACCAGGCCCAGCTCCTTTAGAGGTCGGCTCAGACAATGGTCTTACTGTGCTGAGGATTGCCAGACAGAGTTTATTTACAGATGGAAGATAAATCCACTCATTGTTTTGGCCCAGTGTTAATACAAAGTCATCACAGCGAGTTGGTTAAACTTAAGAGAGCTGGCTGACAGTGTAGAGTCAAATTTTCAATTGCACCTACCAGCTGAGGTAAAAAAACAAACAAAAACCCTATTATTTATGAAGAAGCTGACAGAAAGAACATTTAAAGGGTAAATTTAACAGCACAGCAGCATGTAAGAAGCCCTTAATGAGCCTGAGGTCCTTTGGAAGGGGTCTACGTGATCGCGTCCAAGAAATCCTCAATAGAGGAACCCAGACCACAAGAGTTCTGCTTTGTTGTTATAGTTCAACCAATTTTTTTTTTAAAAAGTCATTCCATTCACAGCTCTCTCATTCTGCATAACATAAAGGTCTTCATCCAACAGAACAGAGTACTCAAAGAACCTTTAATGCTTACCAAAAGCAGAGAAATACTAAAGTCCCACTTATTCAGAAACCACATGAGAAAGGTCATTGGCGGTGACTCATCGATGTCAGAGTTCTCCGAGCGCTGGCTGCACTCGTGCGGCCTGTGGGAAGGAGGATGGTAGGCTACAGTTGGCTGAATGTAACAGCATTTTCTCACATTCACAGGCAAACACAGCCCAGTACTGTGCTGAACTGTGTGTTTGAGCCTGTATTCACGGAATAAGTAAATCCTGTGGTTTCTTTCCTGCCTCGTCTTCTTATATCTTTCTTTCATTCTTTCTTTTTCATTCTTCCCCAGAATATCCCTCTCCCCAACTGCTTTTAATATTGCATGCCTATCATTGTCCTTTCTCTTTTTCACAATCCTTCTTTCAGTTTGCTCTTTTGGCCACGGCAGACAGCAGCTGGATTCTCCATTCTCTCCTCCCTTTTCAGTTCCTCACCCTTTTATTGCTCCTCATCCCGCGCACTTTCTCGTCAACAGACTCACATGCCTTCTACCATTAGTAACACGTTTGTATACTATACAAATGCACAAGTACACTGACAGAGATCTACACATATGTACGTACACGCACAAGATGTGGCTGAAGTCACTTTTGTGGTATGTCTGAGGGTTTAAAAGAAGAAGGGATGTGTTGTAATTACAAGTGCGTCCAGAGTGGAATCTGTTAGGGCAGGTTGAGTTGGGGGAGGACCTGGCAACCTATCAAAGGTATCAGTGAGGCAAACCAACCCCCTCCCTTACATCTCTGTTCTCTAAAGGAGTGCTCACATGAAAAGATGATGCACACAAAGGTTTATGTAATGTTCCGAAGGACATTTCGTGCTGCAGATGCTTTAAATCAAAAGCGACTGCGAGGTTGACATCTTGAAGAGCAAACGCCTCACCAGGTCGGACAAACAATCTGCAGCCCTTTAAGAACAGAAACAGGGCAGCTGTGCCATCCAGCCCATCCCGCCTGTCCCTGCAATCACCTGTCATCCACATCCGCTGCCTCCCATGTTAAGCCTGGGCCTTTCACTACTTGGCACATACAACACATGCTCAGTTTATTTCTCTCTCTGTTATCAAATTCTTACTTCCTGCTCTTTCTTCTCAAAGTACATACACACCCAACACAATGCCCCACAGGTCATAAACTCCACTCTGTCTTGGTTTCATTCAACTCCCCTCGCGTGGAGCGTTGAGGTGACAGAAAGAAGAAGCCTGACATTGTCTGTTAGCGAAAACGCTGCGAAGAGGGGAGACAGGAGAGGTGTTTTGTTTGAACTTGTCTGGCTTGAGTTTTGCCTGTCTGCTTGTGTGTTTTCCAATGAGTAATCCATTGTAAGACTGAACACACATATGTACACACATGGCTCTAGTACAAGACGGAAGAGAGGTTTTAGTTCAGGTGTGATCGATTGGCGAGATACGAAGGCTGGGTTAAAGACTTTGTCTTCTTCGTGTGCAAAAAATACCTAAAGTTCCAAGGTTGGAAAAAAAGTGTCGATATTGGTTGCTAGGCAATAATGTAAACATTAAAACTGTCAGACAAGTGTTTTGACTGGTCCTCTCTTAAGTCCAGACCACAATATATCAACAGCTACAGGATGGACGGGCATTAAATATTCACTGTACCCAGAAGATGATTCTTCTGTGATCCCCTAATGTTTCTTGCATTTACCGCTAACTGCAGATTGTTGCTTTTGAGTAAAAATACTAGCATTGGTATAAATTTCATGGGCAGATTGAATGGTGGCAACCTTAAGTTTCTATGTAAGATCAAAAATAATATATTTTCCACAACAGTCTGGGATGAATTACCAGAAAGACAAACCCCCTTTAGCCTCAGGCACACTTTTTGTTCTTACCACACATTTGAAAATGGTAGCAGGCTAACACACAAAACCACAGGTAAGACTATGTGCATGCTCAGTAGCATGTTCTTCTAAGAATCTAAGTAACTTAAAAAGATGTCAAAAAAGTTGACATGTGAAATATTTCAAATAGGTTACAGCAGTGTATTTGGAAACCACAACTGTTAAAGACAAAATAAGTAGATCAAAAATATAACGCAGGGATTTGAAAATGCTCCTTTCCTTACAGCACTTGTGTGGAGACACAGGCAGATGGCAGATTTGTGAACTGTGTAAAAGCACTCTGTGTGGAATATGTAGGCAGTTGCAAAAAATTAATATTTGCACATCAAGGGACTTGCCTTTGCAAGCATGACTGAGACCACAAATTTGATAGATCAGAGTTAAGCCTGCCCAGCGGTAAAACAGTTTATTTTAATCCCAGCAGTGCTATAAAAAGTAGCACCGGTGCGCTGGTAACAGCAGAAATGTGTTTGCCAGGGACACTGAGGGCAGGTGTGCAAATACATAGCCTGAATTTTATGCAAGACGGCGCAGTGGTTCACCTCGTATTATCTTTTCTATCACTGCTTTTCAGCACTCAAGGTTTTTCAAACTCGTATCCTGGGCTTTTATTTTTCCCTGATTACAAGTTGAGACAAGCTGAAAAGGTTATGTCTGTAAGGCTGATAAGTCATGGGGGTCCTATTTAGCAACTCTTTACAGTGCCTCTAATCTGTATATTGTCTGTGATTAGCGGTGCTGTACTTGCTGTGTTTAATGTATGAATCATTATTCAAACTATTCAAGAAAGAAATTAAATAAATAAAGACATGCCACTGTATATATCATCACATCATACATAGGCTTGTGTATGATACTCTTGGGGCTGTATAAACAGGATGGCTCTGAGGGTCAGACAAATACGGCTCACATAGGTTTGGAGATTCCTCTGTGACAAGGCCCGGATATTATTATGACAAAGTACCCACACTGTACTGGCTGTTCTTTCACACAAAGACCTGGTGGGAGTGTAATCCACCTTTGCTCACATATCCTGTGTTTGCATTAGTCTTTGTTTTTTTTTTGTTTTGTTTTTTGGGGTGTGTGTGTGTGGGGGGGGGGTATACAGTAAAAGTGGAGGAGCTGATGACACAGACGGGAAAGGAGTGAGAAGGCAAACACGCAAACACAAGATATACGAGAGAACATCAGCCATAACACAGACCACAGAGTGCATATACAAGGTCTGGGTAAAATACATGTGTAATAAACATTTTGGGACGAGGTCAGAGAGACCTCTTAGAAGAGTATTTCAAAAGCGGATCCACTAAACCGAGCTATTTCAGCTTTGTATTCAGAGGAACATAGTTATAAAAACAGAAATAAAAAGTAACAAAGTAACAAAAAATGAAAAAGAATGAGGGGAAAACAAAGCTCGTGAACCAAATGTTGCACATTAGACAAATGTTCCCAGGCCTTCCACGAGGAAGAATAAGATATACACTGAAAGACAAACAACGGTTGTTTGAAAAGGTTCAGGGACCTTTTTCTGAACCTTGTAGAAGATGTGCATTCATCAGGAGGTCACTTAACAGCTGTTTCTAGGGAAGCATGCAGTTTTTGTTTTGTATAAATTGACTGGAGGCTATGTTATGCTGTGTTAATCTGAACATTTTACTTTAATACTTCATTTATCATGTGCCTTGGCCTTCCTTTCCCCCAAAAGACTTGCGTTTGAAGTATATATATATGTATATTTACATATGAGCCTATCCATACAAGCAGGGTCACCAGTCTGTTGAATAGAGATCTGCTGAATAGCCAGAGAGAAGCACACAGACACAGGGGGAGCATGCAACTCACAGCCAGATGGTGGATTCAAACTCAGGACCTGCTCTCTCTACTTCTCTGAGGCATCAGCGTTAACCACCATGCTGCCATCCCTCCCCTTTTTTAAACTAAAATTTGTAATATTATATATATATAATGCACAATATAGTAATTAAAATTTTATCTATAATCATTTATTTACTAAACTACATTATACTGTAATGAACTAATCTATCATCCTATACTACATTCACTATATACTTAAGCATACTGCTGTGAAAGGGTCTGTTCTTTTCTCTTTATGCTTTTAACACTGATCAAATCCATTTACTTACAACACTGCACTGAATAATGTAATTCTCTGTTTCACATCTGGCCATGGGCCACATCTGATCAAGTGATTACAATGCGCTTCTTTGACAATGTCCTTGGCAGACAGCCCTCTTTCTCATACACTGTCAGTCTACATCTGAGGATAAGCATCACTGGAGGCAGTCAAACTGTCATAAATGGACCTTGGATCATGTCGGTACATATATGTGAACAACATGCTCTTCAAATTTTGAAAAACTTCACAATGATCAATTTGAAGAAAAAAAAACAAAACAAACATTAGCAGGGTTATGAACCAGAAAAAGGTTGTGTTAGAAAATAAATGCTACACTCACACCTACTGGTCAGAATTATATAACACCAGTGTGTCACAAGCAGGGCTTTATCAGTATTTCTCCTCTCCTTGTATGGAGCAGGAGTTTTTGTAAAACGAGCGCACTTAACTGCTCAGTCCTGATCCAAACTTTAGAAAAAAAAATTATATTTAATCAGTGTCTCGAAAATCACTTCCAAACGAATACAACAGGGGAACATACCACGGACCTTCCTCAGAGTACGTGGAAGTTACGTCACTTAAAAGTTGAAAAACAAATGATACCTTCACTTACCGTCGTACATGTTAAAGTTGGACTTTTGACAGCCACGGGTGCGACTCAAAAACAGTTTTTATAGTAATACAGAAAATTGAATTTTAGAAGCGGTTCTATTATTTGATTGTTATAACGACATACATACTTGGTTTTATCAAGTAAGTTGACCACATTTTAGACCGCGTTTGTCTCGCGCATTTCACATCATACACGTCAATGCAACAAAAGTTCAGTCTGCGGAGTTGTGATATCAATAACCATGGAGGAAAAACAGAGCAGTACGGAAGCCAACATTGCACCAGGTACCGCATAAAATGAGTTTGCTATATTCGCTGGTGCCATAGTAGTAATTATAAATAGTAAGTAATAGGAGTGGTAATGTTATGAAAAGTTCCCAGTAAACCGTTAGCTAGTTGACCGGAGAAGAAGCCACTAACAGCCAGCTGTTTAGCAGCTAAATTTTTGTGTTGCTAAAATTTATTGGTTTAACTTACATAAATATTATATATGGTAAAAGCGAGAGTAAAGTGTTGAAAAAAATAAATAAGTGGATCACATTTGAATAGCCCCAGTACGCTGAATTCGGGTCAGTTCATCAGAGAGCTAGTGAGAGGCACAAAGTTAGACATGTACCTAGTTCAGCATGGCACATGGAACAAACTGCATTCAAAACTCGGACAGTCTACGACTGATTTTTTTCTTATGTCATTAAAGTTATCCCGTAAAAGGTTACATTAGCCTACATTTAAACTACTGAGGTCTTGTGGTAAATTCGGCATGTAGGTAAATGCACCATACAGCATTTATAATAAACTAACGTCTACATTATTATGGCATTATTACAGCTTGTCACTTGACCCACATGTACGAATACATTACTGCAAGTTTAGTGATTCCTAGTGTGACACGTGTATTTGGCTTCTAGTTGAATCTGACTAAATTCAATTCTTGAATTATAGTTAATCATTAAGCTTTGACCATATCATCTCAGACCCAGGGGGAGCAGGAACAACACGAGATGGCCCATGTGACCAAAGCCCTGAGAGAACAATCGGCAGACAGTTTTCTGAACAGAGCCGGTTTGCTTATGCTGCTCTTTGTGGTGTCTCCTTGGGCCAGTTGTTTCCTGGATCTGAAAATAGGTAACCATGAAAGGATGAGCCATGAAATTCCCTCATGGCAATATCAGTGTTGGCCTTGTGCTGAGTAGCGCCTGCTTCTTCTATTTTTCAGCGTATTTAGGGAGCAGTACCTACAGGCCTTAGTCCACTGGTTGGATCTGGATGAGTCGGTGATGCCAGTTATGGGAGCCTTCCTGTCAGGTTTAGGCTTCGAGGGCTCTGACACCTTCCTCTCCACCCTGCAGGGCGAACCTCTGCTGGCAGCAGGGACCACCCCCATCACGCAGGTGTTTGTCACTCTTACAGAGGATAAATGACCCTGAACTACAAATCTCCTTGTAGTTCGGTGATACTGGGATCACAACAGTGCACAGCAATGGATCTTTTTGCTTGTTTTTGATAGCTGAAAATATATTGCATTGTATTTATCTTTGCAAACCCTCTTATCCCTAACCAGCTTTGGTTTTCTGTTACAGGATCTGGTGTCTTTTTCTGTCAAAGATGGTAAGAGGCGTTTAAGAATAAACCAGGGATTTTCATACTTTAAGGCTAATCACTCCAAATTAAAAGAAAACATCATTATACATATGTGTATACATACATATATATTAAAAGGCCTGTTGTCATCAAGAAACAGCCAGATGAAAACTTTTAACAGTTGTTGTAAATTCAATTTTAACAATTTTAACATTTTTTGGTACTCAGGCGAGTATGATGCCAGGGCAAGGGTTCTCATCCGTCACATCAGCTGTCTGCTGCGAGTCTCTCCACAGGAGCTGGAGGAGTTTGAAGAAACACTAGGAGAGAGGCTGAGGGAAGGGGGAGAGGAGAGCGAGTAGGTTATGGCTTGGATGGTGGGATGAAAGGATGAATGATGCATTTACGTGTCTGAGTTCACCGTTTAGAGTACAAATGATAAGGCATTTCATTCTGTTATAAACCTATTTAATGTTAGTTCATTTTAGATACTTCATGATAAAATGTTTTTGCTTTGCTCATTTGGCCAACTGTCTTGTGTGCCAGACTGTTAAAAATCACACAACGGCTGCACATGGCAGTCACACTTGTAGTCAGAATGACAGCATGAAGATAAACAATCAGCTAATTGTGTTCAAGATGTCAACTTAAATGGGCCAGAAGAGGCATGTGACGTTATTTGTTTTTACAGCAAGTAGATGTTTCACCACATAAGGATGATCTGTCCTTTTCAATTAGAGAGGAGTCCTCACGGCGGCGGAAAAAAGAAAGAGGGCGAAAGCTACGGCGTTACCTCCTGATTGGACTTGCCACTGTGGGTGGAGGAACAGTGATCGGTGATTATTCTTGCTTCAGAATTTCAAAGTCTCCTGAATCAAATGATAATCAGCTGATAATTAAATCAACAAAAACAAAAGAGAAATCATCAGAATTCTCGAGCTGACAGATAGTGGCTTTGACTCGCTTTTGTATTCTGTACTGACTGATTTATTTTTTTTTTTGCCTTTGCCAGGTGTGACAGGTGGGCTGGCAGCCCCTCTGGTGGCAGCAGGTGCAGGTGCTGTGCTGGGGGCTGGAGGTGCTGCTGCTCTGGGCTCGGTCACTGGCATTGCAATTATGGCCTCTCTGTTCGGAGCAGCAGGGGCTGGACTGACAGGTAAGAGCACTGATGACTGTGCTGATACTAATTATTAGTTATTAGAATTTGAACGTAATTTGATAAGACCTGCTTTTTTTTAATTGTCCAAAAGGCAACAGAATTGTATCACATTTTAAAGGATTAATCCATTTTCTCTCCAGGCTATAAGATGAAGAAGTGTGTTGGGGCGATAGAAGAATTTGAATTCCTGCCATTGAATTCTGGGAAGCATCTTCATGTGACCATTGCAGTGACAGGCTGGCTCTGTAGTGGTAAATACAGTAAGTATTGCTTCTGCTGTCTCGCCACAACCGCCTCCAGTTTCCAGTAATTAGGTGTGGGCAGTTGAAAAATCTATCCATGCATCCATCCAGTTAATTAACCGTTCACCCAGTTTGGGCTGAACCCTGTCCTAGCTGTCATGGGGCAAAATGCATGGGTCTGCCCTGGATTGTGATTGGAGTACAGTCTCTGTGCTCACCACCATAGTTTTCCAGTCCCGAAGCACCGTACGGGATCTCCATACAACATTTTATAGCCCAGTCAACCAAGACAGTCCCACAAAATCCAGAGCTTTAATGAACTCAGGGTGGATCTCATGCATCCTCATACATTAAGGACTTGTTTACCTCAATGACCCATTGATGGATTTGTCATCTTCAAAGTCTGCTTCCTCTATGGAAGACATGACAGTGGGATTGAGGGGATCCACAAAGTATCCCTTTTATTGCCCGACTGTGTCATCAGTTGATGTCAGCAGGACTCTATCCCCACTTTACACAGTGTTAGTAGAGCACTGCTCTCCACTCCTGAGTCATACAGTGACAGTTTGCCAGATTCACCTCAAGGCTGACCATTAGTTTTGTTCCATATCCTCGCTGTGAACTTTTTTCCATAAAATTTTAAATATGTAGATACGAACATAATTGAATGCATTTTTTGTGTTAACCTTTATACGTGATAAACAATGTACACATAATTTGTTCTATAACTGAAGCAAATGCTGTAATTTGACTGTGGTGTGACCTTTGAACAGTTAATCCTGCATAGTTTGTTTTCAGAGCGCTGCATAAATTTAGTAGAATCAGTGCCAGGGCCAAATGCACAGAGGGGTAAAGAAACAGATTAACAAGCACGTTAGTCAAAGACATTCGCTATGGTCTTTTTGCTAATAAACAAGCGGATGTGGTCAACCCTAGTAAAGTTCTCCACATAATGTTCTGAATCTACTCTAGCAGAGATTATACAAACAAGCCACTTATGATGTGCTTTTACATAAAACAATGCAGCTGTATTCCTGCAGCTCCATTCCATCACTAATACGTACGCTCTTTTACTCAATTTAGAACCACCTACACATAAAATGCTACTTTCGCTTGCTCCCTTATTCACAAGGGGTCGCCACAGCGGCGAGGTCTGCATGTTTGATTTGGCTGATTTTTTTTTTTTTACACCACATGGCCTCCCTGACGCAACCCCAAAGGAATTTGTGAACCACCTACACGTAAAAAACAGCTAACGAAAATAAAAGAACAAATTTAAAAAACACTTCAAATACAAGTGCAGCTTAGTTGATCACCCACAATAAACACGACTGCTGTGTTCCAGGTTCGTTCCAGGCCCCGTGGTGCAGTTTGGGCGAGTGTGGGGAACAGTACTGCCTAGTGTGGGAGTCACGCTTCCTCAGGGATCTGGGCTCAGCCATGACGTCTCTCTTGGATGGGCTGGTCAGCATGGTGGCTCAGGAAGCCCTAAAGTACACTGTGCTGTCAGGTAGGACCACTGTGCAAGAAGCTCTTGTTGGTGTTATCTGATGTGAGCTGATGGGATGTGAGTAACCTTTGGAACCAGTAGTCATCCTTTACAGTTTCGACTGCTTTCTAACAATTCCCATCAGGGATTGTGACGGCGTTGACGTGGCCTGCGTCTTTGCTGGCAGCAGCCAGCGTCATCGACAACCCCTGGTGTGTTTGTCTGAACCGTTCCGCCGAGGTGGGGAAACACCTGGCACAGGTTTTGAGAAGCCGACAGCAGGTAGCCTTTTATTTGGTATCTTTGTTAATACAATCTTATCGCCACATCACTTCTCACCTTTCATCTGCTTGATGCAGTAGAATTTCAAAGCCTTAGAAGAAAGAAGGCTGTATGGCATGCAGCAACATGTGTGCGCTTCACCTGTGGTGCCTGTGTACACACTCTTCACTGGATTACATTAACCAGGATGACTCTGTTATTCGCTGCATTCATTGCTTCTCTAAATTGTTTTTCTTTACTATGAATATGCCTGTGTTCACTAAACAGCAGGAAAATTAAAGCTACTCACCGTTCCTTTCATGTGTTTGAAGGGGAAGCGGCCCGTCAGCCTCATAGGTTTCAGTCTTGGAGCTCGAGTTATCTATTACTGCCTGCAGGAGCTCGCCAGTGACCAAGGTGCAATTAGAGGATGATGATGGATACATTTCTACTTTGTATCCCGCATTTTTCAGACTCTAAAAATTCATCTGTGTTGTTTTTGAATCCTCAGGTAGTGAAGGAGTAGTGGAGGATGTGGTCCTCCTGGGGGCCCCAGTAGATGGATCTGAGAAGGCCTGGGAGAGAATGGCAAGAGTAGTAGCTGGAAAAATAGTAAACGGATACTCCAGGTAAGGAAGAGCTCGTTCCTGATTTAAAAATCCAGAAATGAAACCTTTTTTTTAACAGTAAATGCTTGCAGATGCTTTATGCTTTTGTTGTAGTAATCATTTAGCCAGTAGGTGAGCTGAGTCCATTTATGTTCCTCATGCAACTTTGCAAACAACTGTCACAGCAGCAAGATGTGTTTTGCAATGACTGCATGAATAAAGGACTCTCTGATCTATATACCTATCAGAGGGGACTGGCTCCTGGGATTCTTGTACAGAAGTTCAGCTGCACAGCTGTCTGTTGCTGGCCTGCACCCAATCAACATCCAGGATCAGCGCATAATCAATGTGGATCTTTCCTCGGTGGTGAGTCAGAGCCTGTGTTTGAAATCTGATGAAGTACACCTTGGTAAATTAAAGCACGGCTGAAGGTAAAGGAACTGGAATTTTAAAGTGTTCAAAGAGTAAGAAAAACCACATGCAGTGCATCGTCTCAAATTTGGTCTGTTAGGGGGTCAATTTATGTTTTTGAAATAATAGAAGCAGCACCTGAATAATTCATGAGAGGGAAATGAAGTAGCTCATTCCTACATGAGAAGAAATTCAGACAAAAGATCTGTAGCTACTCTTCCATATTCATGTATGACATTTCAAAAGGAACATTGACTTTTGATTTCATACCACATAACCATCACATCAGGTAGCTGTGCGTTTCCAGATTTGCTTTTGCACAGCCCTAATCCACAGCTTATATAAGCTTTGTCACATCAAACACAACACTGACATATTTTCACCCTGTAAAGTTGTTATACAAAACACTTGCTATTTACACATCAAGCAGATACAGAGTGAGCGTGAGTGTCGTCTCCTTTGACTCCTGAGGGAACCATCTGGATGTTTAAGCGCAAAGCAAATACATCGCAGCGATCACCTGGGGACTGTTCAGGAAAACAGGTTCACTGGAAACTCTGGGTTTCCTGCTCCTGAACCAAGGCTAAATTTAACTCCATGTGTGCTCCTGGGGTTTGAAGCTTTGACACACACAGGATACTGATCAATAGATCAAACTTCAGTAAACGTAGTCTTTAAATTTAAAAACAACATCTAAACATTCACGTCAAATGCAGACATCTCTTCCACTACTAATAACCAAATTGATTATTCCTGGGTCTGACTCTGTCGTATCTTTTTGATTTCCATCTTGAGCTGCTGTTATCAGAGTAACAGCTGAATGATTATGTTTAAAACTTCATAATTTCAAGTCTGATAAATGATGGCTTAGTGGATGACATGCTTTTTTTTAAATTTTAAATAAATGTCATGGTCTGCACTGGCATACAATTGTATTTCTAGCCCTACTGGATTAACGTGGAGGCTCTGCTTTTTATTTACCAGTTGCCATGGTGACTCTTGCTCGCTGAGGTCCATTGTTGATCAGGGTGAACACGGTCAGATTTAATTGAAAAGTTTCCCCTCTCAGATATAATGACCTCAGTGTTCAGGGTTAGAGTCAGGAGTTTTCAGCCTGTTAAACCTGCTATACACCCCAGCTAGTCGCTAACTGTCTTCTGCTGTTACCCTGCTGTTGGAGTACTAGTACCATTAAGGGTACTTTGGAGTACAGCAGAAGGTAAGGTTTCTTCATTGTCAATATAAAAATATGCATCAGTAATGGATCATTTCTAAAATAACTGGACTTAGCAACTGTTGTAAGCTCTCAGCTTAAGTATCCAGTGACATCACGAATCAGGATTTTTGTTCAAAACATGGCAGCAGTGTTTCTGCAAACACAAAGAAAGCAGAGATCCTTGTGTGACCCCTTTACTCTGTAATAACTGATCTGAGGAAGGTAAGGGAAATGCTGTGCCTCATTTTATCACTGCAATTTAAAAAAACATTTTTACTAGATTTAAAAGCTCATGGTGTCGTGGTTTACACAACTGACTAACAAGCAAAAGATCTCCAGTTTAATCCCAGGAGGGACACAAATCCTGTTGGGGTTGCATCAGGAAAAGCACCTGGTGTTAAAAAGTCTGCCAAATCCAGATCATGTGGAGTTAACCACTGTGGCTTGTCAGTTAGTACTTGGCTGAAAACAATAAATAAAGAGCTTACAGTAGTGGAAAAGAAACCTGAGAACCAGTGTGCACTATGTATGACTGAGCTATTGGGTCTGAAACCAAAATAATAAGTTAAAAGGGGTCTTTTAGGAGTAGGGATTAAAGGAATAAACAGAGCAAAACTGTTACACACAGGTATTCCAGACGATGGATCACTGCAACTTTACATCTTACTTTTGGAAGAAACATTTATTTAATACTTAATACAAAAATTGAAGGTTTTCCAATAAGATTTGGGTTTCTGTAAGTGAGGCAGCAATATTAAATACTATTTTATTAGCAGATTAAAAGAAAGTTGTTTTGTTTAAATATAGCTGAAATTTATGAAAAACAAGGCCCCCGCTGGTCTGTTTCACATCACAGCAATGATTTTCTACTAACATTCAAGTCAACACAACTACTCATCATCTGTAGTAGCTCCAAGTAAAGCATTAGAGGTTTCACATGTTACTCGAGTAAAGGTTTAAACCACAGCAGTAAAAAGATACCTGACATGTCTGAAGCACCATACAGCACATACCCGGTCATGTAATGAGGAGAACAGGATAAATGAATCGTACAAAATACCACATTTGTGCCTAAATGTTTCTTTAAAAGAACAAAAAATAGGTAGTATACGAACGAGGTTTTAATCATGGATAATAGCACTGTATTCCTGCCTCCTAGGTTAAAGGTCACTTGGACTACATGCGTCAGATGGACACCATCTTGGTAGCAGTAGGAGTTCCCACTAAAGAAGTGCCGGGAGCCTCTTTTGCAATTCCTCAATATGTAACAGTGGCAAAGGGGACGGTGGACATCGCTGGCCAAACCACCAATGAGCGACAACCGGCCGAGACACAAAACCACACTGAGAAGCCTGAGACGCAACAAAGCAGAGATGCCAAAGAGTTGGCAGAGACGGAGGAGACTGCTGACGGTTGGGATATCCCTGATATTTCAGATCTGCTGGACTCATTAAACGATACAGAATCAGACAGCAAAATGTCACCGCAGAACAATTCACCTCATATTTCAGATGAGAAGGCTCCTAATAACATGACAGCCACTGATGTGAATGCCCGGTGTGATGGTGTAGACAAGGACGACCGGGATAATGAACACATATCATGGAGCTGGGATGACACACACTGGACTACAGAGAACTCGCACAAGTGAAAGCGGCCAAACTTGTAAAGAGCATGTTACTGGACCGGCTGCTTCCTTGTAAACTCTTCTCAAGTTTGTTTGTTTGGATTTTTTTTTTTGTTATTGGAGAAAATATTCATTCCATTCTCAACAAAGTGACATGCCAGAGACTGCACAAGAACCGACACACACATACGGCAGCTTCTAGTGAAAATCCCCCGAATTAAGTGTTTTGTTTGACTGCTTAAACACGGGTTTAGATGTATTGATTGAATGATAATTTTGGTTATTGTATTGTTTTTATAAAAATGTAAATATGGTCATAATTTATTTTACAAATGTGCTATGAGCATTAAAAACCAGTCATGTTTTGTGTGTTTCCGGTTGAAGTAGATTTCTGTTGGCTTGGTTTCAGGATATTATATATAGTGTGATTCCATATAGATAGCAGTGATTCCACAAATATGTCTTCTTTATGAGGCTTTTTTCCTGTTCTGTTCTATAAGACTCTCACAGTAGTGATTCACACCTTACTATAGAATTGCATTCTCCACTGGCACTGACAATTGGAAATATTGTTGACCCTGACAATGGCTGAGAGCGAGTAGACCTAACAGAATGTGAGCATAAAATAAATAGATTCTTTTTCAATGTCTCTTCAGCCCAAGCCTCACAGTGAATAAGTCAGATTGTTACCAGCTGTCAGCACTTTTCCACTGTAAACCCTGATATACCCTATAAGCTATCTTTAAGTACTATTCAGTCCAAAGTGTCAACCTGGTTGGGGAGAAGGAGAGGCAACTCAAGCCCAGCGTGCTCGGCATCCAGCAGATTGACAGCATCAGTGGCGGTGGCGGGCGGGTGCGTGGGGTCAGAAGCCAGAGGTGAGGGTGGGCTGCTGGCAATGTTGGGCTCTCCCGAGTTACGCAGAGAGAGCGAGAGCACCGGTGAGGGTCTTCGGGGCGACCGCGAAGAACAGCAGGGCAACAGCTTCCCCAGAGCTCGCTTGAAGTCTCTCATGAACAGCGGGTAGATGATGGGGTTGATCGTACTGTTGCAGTAGCCCAGCCAGGTTATGGCGTCAAAGAGCGCAAGGGGGACGCACTCACACACTGCCTGGATGAGGATGGTGACAAGGCAATCCAGGCGTTAGGGTTTAACAACTTAATGTAAGAGAAAAAGTTCAATACAAAAACACATAAAACATAAATGGAGAAAATGAATAACAGCTATTAGATGACACAAATATGCACTACCACATGCTGCAACTGGTGCAAAATTGTACTCATAAAAGATTGATTTATTTGTTAAATGCACCAGTACTGCCAGATTGTACCTAAATATAAGAAAGAATTAGTAAAACATTAGGAAAAATCTAATCTCTTCAAGTAAAGGTAATCTTAATGTGTTTTCATATCATGCACAGATGTGTGCACAGACACAGATGATAATGCATCAACAAACATTACAATGTAACACAACGCCAAGGAAGTAGAAGACTGTAAACAACAGCCAGTGAATGAAAGAACATGCTTGTGTATTAGCTTTATTACATTATAACATCTATTGAATGTTTATTAGTTTAATAAGCACATTTTTTTGCCAAGTTGTATATTTTTATTGACCTAATTTACAGCCCACATTTATTTGTTTATTATGAAATTGTTGAAATAAAATGAATTAAAATTACATTTACATAGAAAATTAATAATACATACGCACACATACACAGGTGTATTGCACATACATTTTTCAATAGATGTAATTAATTCAATTAATTGACATTTTTAAAATCGACTCAACGTCATGCGTTTTACCCTAAAAACACTCTATATGTGTGCAGCCCTAGATGTATGATTTTTGAGAAGTCGGTACATAGATGCATCGTTTTTTTTTCTCTGTCTGGCTGTTAAGAAAACTGATCTTGAAAATAACCAGTAGGTTTGGGGAGCGACAGTAAAGAAGGGGACAGCTGTTAGAGGAGAGCTTCCAATACTATCAAGATGAGGCAGGGAGGCGGTGGGAATGGGACAGAAATGGGGGGAGTTCGTTTCACACACCACATTGAGTGCGAAAAAGAAAGGAGAGCGCAGGCACAGTCAAGTCTCTGTGCTCTGTGTTATGCAGGGGAGAAGTGAGAGGGCACAGATGGGAAATCAAAATGACTGGATCACTGAAAGCTTGAAAAAAACAGGACAAGTGTCATTACCAATTTATATTAAGCTGTTTTCTGACATTCGTTTACTCTCGGCGAGGTTTTTCGGGGTCCTCCTTGTTTGTTTGCTGAGTAATAAGTGTGTATATTCATTCAGTCTAATCAGATCGAAATCACTTTGAAAAGAGTACCAATTATAAATGGTACTTTTGTAGGCTGTTTTCGAGGCTTTAGGAATGAGTCAGCCACACAAAGCTGAAATGCCAATCTATTTCCTCGTTAGATTGCCTGGCAAGGCTGTGACGCCAAGGCTGGCCAACACAAAAATAGATCAGTATCCAAGTGGTTTTCTCTCTCTTTTTTTCTTCTTTTTTTCATGTATTTCACACTCTTTTCGTGCCCACCATGTTTATAAATTTGTGAGAGTACCTCTGAATCACTGAGATAGATGCACTGAGTCTTAATAAAGACTAAGATGCTCAGGGATGTTGTATATATGTGAAGCCAACGTGGATTGAATGAAATTATTTTTCTTTTCTAGCTCATCTGATCACAAACTATTTAATAATTCCTTTACATATGTTTATGTAGCAGCTGCATTTTTTTCCTCTATGACATCTCTGTGTCATTAGTGTTGGAGACAGCCTCCGGTACTCCTACTGACCTCTGCCATGTTGGTGATGAAGAAAGGCAGCCAAGCACTGAAGAAGAGTCCCAAGAGGACTCCCAGAGTCAGACTGGCCTTGAGTGCCCTCCGACCCTGCCTGTGAGCCAGGCGACGCTCGCTGTTCACTGACGGCTGTGGACAGGTGGGTATAATACAGATCCTTAATCTCAACAAGCACTGATATCATGTAAATCCTCTTTGGCATTAGTTATTCAAATCCATTTTGACTCCCTTTGCAGTTTGTCCAAAAGTCTTGAGCCACATCTCATATTTAAAAATACTTTTGCATAAAAACTGTCAATATGTGCTCCAATTTATTGAAAAGTGCAAACATGCAAGAAAATAATTTAAAAGGCAAATTTCTGATTACTTTGAAAGTCAGTATTTGGCATGACCATCTTTATTCTTCAACACAGCTGAGCTTTCTAAGCCAAGTTTTCTCCAGGCTTCTTGAAGGACAATCGAAGTTCTACTTTAGATGTTGCTGTCCTTTCTCTCTAGATCATCCCACACTGCTGCAGTAATGTTGAGGTCCGGGCTCTGGGGAGACCAATCCATGACTGGTAGTGTTCCATTGTGTGTTTTTCTATCCAGGCATGCTTTTACTGCATTGGTAGTGTGTTTGGGATCATTGTCATGCTGAAACAAAATCTGACAACACTTTTCTATGTTCATTATTCCATCCGTGTTGACAAAGTATCCCAAACCAAGTATAAAATGCAGTCCAAACCATGACAGAGCCTCCAGCTTTCTCTGGACTCATCACTCCATTACATCTGTTGCTACTGATGCAAGTCGCTTAACAAACAAAATTACATTCCTAAAAATGGTAAGGCACAAAAAATGGACTGTAAATGAGCGAAAAAGGAAGCAATGAGAAAAACTTTGAAAGTCCTTCAGAAAGGCTAAAGAAAGTCTGGCTCCTTGGAAGCAAATTATAAAGAAATGAGTGCTGGCTCAAGACTTTTGCACACCATTGTATTTGTTTGATTAGTGGTTTTGCTTGAGTTCTTCCTTTTTGTCAAATCAAAATAATTTTCAGAGTTTGCGGAAACATATTTATTCACTTCATCTTAAGAATACTGTATACTGTACTGTCATTTCAGTCATTATAAACTGAGACTGTGTAGTTAAATATCACCGAGCTCCTCAGAGGTTTGCATCCAAGAGCTGGAACAAGCTGATACATGATATGGAGGATACAGTGAAGATGCTGATTTTAAAGCCGTCCAGTTTCCCCTTTTAATATTTAAATTGGGAAATTTAAATTCATGCAGAACTGAGTGTTTGGGTGGGTCGTGTGTATATGCTTGGTTTTACTGTAGGAAAATGAGACAGACTATGTGGCTGTGATCCTTGCAGCACATCTGACACACAGTCTGTACTTTAATCGCCAACGTTATTTCTGGGCTTTTACACCTTGCTTGCCTACACCAGGCTTGATGCCTTGCTCCTTTCACCTGAGTCGCTAAAGAGCAAACTTGTTTTCAGTTCATTTACTATCTGCAGAATTATTTTTAACACTGTGTACTTCCTCTCTGCTTTTTCACAGTTTTAGTTTCATAAAAGACATAGCCAGTAAAAATCGAATAAAATAAGGACACGTTTGAGCTGCATTCCTACCATTGATTTGAATCCTGCTCTTTAAATGTTCACATTCAAGGACACTTTCTACCTCTTAGCAACAGCCTTTAACATCACCACAATGTCCTTACTATGCCGAGAGAGTTTCATGTCAATAGATTCATTGGTAAGGCTTTAGGCTTATCCTTTTCATCCACTCATCCTTTTCTGTGCTTTTTGTTATTATTTGGTCGGCAGTAATACACTGACAGCCTTCGCTCTGTTACATTTAACTGTTTGGTGTCTCTTTTTCTTACCGGCATGTTTTGTGACACAGGAGGCTCCAAATGGCTGCAGTCATCTCCGTCCTGCTGAGCTTGCCCTGCTGCAATGCCCGGCGAAGGAGGCCGGGAGGGTTCTCCGAGAGAAGGGTGCGGGTGAGGCGGGTGGCTCAGCGCCGCCACCCTCTTCGCCTGCCTGCGTGCCACTAGAAGGATCCGGCAGTAGGTGAAACAAATGGCACTGGAGGGCAGAAAGAAGGTGAGCACAGATGCCACCAGAGCAAAGGGCAGGGTCACCCGCAGACGACACTGGAAGGAAAGGCCACCTGAAGGTGACAGCTGAAAGTAGGATTCTGGGTACAGTTTGTCAGAGTAGGAGCTGATGTTGCCAGTGCTGACCCCAAGAACAGATGAGTGTCCGCTCCTGTGGCCCAAGCTGTGCCATTTCATCTGAATGGGCAGGAAGGAAGCCAACGCTGCCAGCCCCCAAGCAGCCCCTACAAGGATTAACGCCCGAGGCGGGGTCATCCTCTGCTTATAGCGCAGGGGCGAGATGATGAAGAGGTAGCGGTCCAGGCTGATCAAGCACAGGTTCAGGATGGACGCGCTGCAGCACATCACATCAAAGCAAAGCCAAACCGGGCAAAACGCAGGCCACAGCACCCAGGCCCCGCACAGAACGTTGAGCATAGCTGGGGGCATGACCACCAATGCCACCATTAGATCGGAGAAGAACAGAGACACCAGGAAGCAGTTTGAGGTGCAGCGCAGAGAGCGATGGGCAAACACCAACGCAATGAGCAACATGTTGCCACAGACGGTCATTAGGATGATGATGGTCAGCATAAAAGCTAACAACCAAGGGCCGCTGCCGGTGATGTTCCAGGCGCTGGTGCTGGTGGAGCTGCCGTTGTAGCTCCCTAAGGTCCCAGACAAGTGAGAGTCAGCCATGGCACCTGCTGGCAGAAGTCAGTGAACGAGCTCTTCAGGCAGCACTAGATGTTACAGACCTTAACCAGTTCTCCTTTGCAGCAAAAGCTCACATTTCAGGGACATCGTTGAATGGAAAGCCACTGAGGTCTTGTGCTGAGAAATCAGGGTTAACTGAACTGTTCTCCATGGATAAAAATCTCCATCCAGAAATACATCCAGGTGTCCTGGACTTACTTCCACACCCACCAATATAGTGATCCAAATCCCCAGCACAGTTTCACTCATCTCTCCATCCTGGCCAGTGTGTCCCTGTCTCATCCACAGCTAAGAGCCAGAATGAGCCGTTCGATAGCTGACAAGAGGGTTTCGAAGCAGCATGTCACAATGATGACAGGCTCCGGAGGAGGGCACAAAAACAGAAAAGCCTTGAATCGGCATATGAGAGCAGGCTCACTGAAGATGAAGAGAACAAGGATCAGTGCTCAAAATTATACCTCACCTCACAGAAGTGGATCTGTCTCTCGCAAGTCCTTTGCTGTGCCTTGCTGAGCTCTGCTGCCTTACACAAGTCCGTTTTATTCTGGGAAACACAGCAAGGCAGCAAAAAGCAACAGAAAATTGTGCAGCAGTCATTTGTAAGCACCGCTCTGTTCACGAGTGCTCTACAGGTATCACAGCCATGTAACGCTCGGTCCTGTTAATCCCTGTGTCGGCCACTCCAGCGTGCCTCCCAGCCTGAGCGCACAGCTACTGAGAAGGAGCGTGTCAGAGCATTGAGCTGTTAATGCATAACCATGCACAATCACAGCCAAGATATGCTAATTCTAAATCATAGGAACTAGTGTGGGTGTTTTGTTTAGATTTTTTTCTCCCTTGTTTGGACATGGTGTTTTTAACTACTCTGGAATAACAATTTTAAAAATGTCCGTCACGCCTTGATTTTCTTTTCTCATATGCACTATATACATATATTTTGACACTACTCCACCACCACAGCCACCACCAAAGTGTTTAATTATCAGCCTTAGTTACAAGTTACTTTGCAGTGATTGTGATTGATCCATCATTTATAGGGAGATGACTGTTTAAAACCAATACTACGTAAAACATGGATCAGCTGTATTTGAATGATAACACTGATTGCATTTTAATTTGCCAGTTTCTCAGTAATGCATTGTAATATTTCAGCATATTTTTGTTTGTTTTGGGTGACTCACACATTATACCATTAGTGAAGAAATTCCCTATTATATAACAATAACTACTTTACGTCATCTTGTTATTCTCAATGCACAGAGATGATGAGACAACCCCAGAATCCTTCATTTCCTAACAGGAACATTTGAATAGCCTTATAGGACTGCTTTTACATCCCTGCCTCAGCCTTCTTCTCTGACAGTTTTCAGAAAAATTACTTCAAGCACCTTTTTCAAAACTGCATTAACACTTGACTCCTAACCCCCTACCCCTCCTCAAGTGTCATTATTACTCCTCAGAGTGTATGAAGTATAATCTAGCTGATGTAACGTATTACACAATCCTCATCTTTGTACCACTTGGTTAAACATGATTTGTACACAATTACATACCTTACAAAGCATGTATGGAACAGCTTATTATTAACCCACAACTCTTTTTTTTAATAATTATTTTATTAAATAAACACAGACCGTCCTTATAGGGCATATACAAATCATGCAGTCATACAAGGAAGGATGTCAACAGGGAGACAAGAGTCTGACTGTAGAACAGTGCAAATGGTGACGCACCCATAATCAAAACAAAAACAAACACTTTGGAAAAAAAAGAGACAGTCCCTTGGTGACGTGCAGTTATTGCTCCTGTTGAAGAAAACAGAGACAGGTTTCATGAATTTTCATTTACATAACCAGTGATACAGGGTTGTTATTGAGAGTTAGAAGTGGGGAATCAATTCCTTAAATGATTTAGTTTTAGTGGTCTTATCTCTTTCTCTAGAAAAAATAGAAATAAATTCAGTATTTATTTATATATATATATATATATATATATATATATATATATATATATATATATATATATATATATATATATATATATATATATATATATATATATATATATAGTCAGAGACTGAAATTATGCCAGCATTATACGCATTTCAGACTTTATGAAATCTACTGGTATTTATAACAATTTATCAATTTTTTCCATGGACAAACCAACCTTATCGCCTCTGTGCAGTATATAATGTGACCTCAGGTTATTCTGACAATTGGCATACGCCATGCCGAGCCCTGCTCCCGAGCCAAGTGAAATTGGCCATGTGTGCCCTATAATTGAGAAAGATACTTTAGATTCTTTTCAAACACTCAAGCACTTCACAGCATGATTAAAAACAGATCAGAGATGATGTGCTACAGCCTTTCACCCCGTAGCCTTTTCCCCCCCATCGTAATTACCTCAATTTTTAACATGCTTCTTTAAAAGCTTTTTGGGCCTTTTGCTGTCCCCGTAACAAAGGCACATCATTTACCTACATCTAAAATCTGAAATGACTATTGTCTGTGGACAAAAAAAATACATCTCATCTATTCGCAGTAAAAGACAGCCATATGTATGTGTTACTGCAGCCATGCTTTTTTTTTTCCTCAAGGACTTTTGAGCAAAAGGAGCTGATCGAGATTCAGTAAAGCAATTAAACTACTTACGTTTGAAGAACAGAACAGAAAACACAATGCCTAATCCCAGACCGGTGCCTGAGAGACACAGAAAAAAAAAACAGCTGTTAAAGTAGACCTGTAACTGTATTATTTATACAGCTACTTTGTAATGCTTATTTGGTGTATATGATGTCGTCTGCTGCCTTTGGTTAATGTACTTTTAATCATGTGTTCAACATTTTTCACGCAGCCATACTACAGTCTTTTTATTGCTTTATTATGAAGTACTTCATATGATTATTTGATCTATGCTGTATGATTAGTTTAAGAGCAATATTTTCCCCCACTTTTTTCTACAAGATGGTTAAAAAAAAAGACATTTCATGTTATCTTGCCACAGCATATAAGAAGAATTTTACCGTCTTAATACACAGTCTCTTTAAAATAAAGTAGGCCTGCTTGGCGTAAACCTACCTATTCTTCACCGCACCTAACTCCACTCAAATATGCATCAATTTATGGATCTTTGCTTCTTAACAGTAAGTGCATGGCCCTGTTACGTTAGGCACCCCCTGGCCAGGACAATCTCCTTAGATCAAAACTTATTTTACTAGATTATCCTACTTTGCCCCTACTATCTGACGCCGTTTCTTGTTTACTCTTTAAGTTCTGGAAAAACGAAAAGAGTTAGCGAAACCGCAGAATAGCTCAAATGTGAATAACCTAAACTATTGGTTCTGTTTTATATATATATGCTGAATTAAGAGGGGGACAGAAATATCTTGTAAAATTCTTTAAGTTGCGTACTAGAAGACGTGTCAGTATTAATCAGCGATTAAGAATTAGGTTGACATTTTCTTAGAAGCGTTTGCACTGGGCTAAGTGAAACGCATAAAAAATGAGCGAGAACATCAAAGGCCACATATCTTGAGATTTTAATAAAATGACAGCGTATACCCAATCGTAACTGTATGTATTTAAAATAAACAAAGCATGAAAAAATGACTGGTCATTCAGTTGTCCTTTACAAGCCCTTATGGCTAGCTAGTTAGCCTCTCGCCCAGTCAATGACAGCTGTGGACTTCAATATAAACTGCTTCTTAAGTGGCTCTAGTTTTGGTACAGGACAATATCGTTACGATTGAGAAACTGAAGCATATTTACCTAATTTAATGGCACCGTCTGCTAAGCATCGGTCCCACTTTTTCCCCAGCTCCTTCTCAGACATACTGAACATTAGCTTGTGGCAGGCTAGAAGTAGCAAATGCACCTCTGCGTGATGCTTTCACGTGTTGTCGGAAATATATCCCTAGGGTTACGATTTAAACGCAGAAGAATAAAAGACAACACTGAAAATTTTATGATTTTATAAGTGATTAGTCTAAACATTCACCCTTTACCGCCATGGTGTTATTGACAGAACTTATGTTAAGGAGGAAACATTTAAAAAACTAAAGAAAACCAACTAACGTCTTTTCTTTGAAAGCAGCATTGAAACTCTTGCAAACCTCGCGATGGGTTATACCCCAAAAACTGAATGGCGCCAGCTTGCGGTAAAGAAAGGATTATCCCAAACAAGTCACTTTGGTCCATACAATATCCAGCAAGCTGTACAGTAAAAAAGTTTGGAAAAAAGAAAACAAAACCAGGCACGCTGTTATGTATAGCAAACTTTCTGAGTTTAATTTGACACAAATCAGTACACTGTCGTGAAGTCATCTAACGTGATTTCCTAAGACGACAAAATACAGTTTCTGACAACATACAGCGTACAAACATGGTATCCATTACACAAAAAAACACCTTGGCATGTTTGAAAGTGTTCTCACTAACAAAGATGTGCCATTAGCTGGTATGCAATACTCTGAATCTGCAAACTGTACAACTTGTGTCTAACACACAGAATTAAGGTACCAAAACATGAAAACCATGTTATATATTGAGACTTTATCAAACATATCAAACCCAAAACATCACAACAAAGGTTCCACTGTTACTCCTCAGCAGGCAAAGTGTAAAACAGCCAAAAGTTCTCTTATTGGCAGCAAGCACAGCTTCTTATATGGTGTGGACTACAAGTTGGCTTCTTAATAGATTTCAAGTGAACTCAAAGGTTGGGCTGGTTTTGGGTGCTTTACTCACTGTGAAAGTTTGTGTGTGTGAACAGCAAAGAGGTAGAAACTGTATCCTTGGAGAATAAAAGTGTCTTTGGCTAAAAACTAAAGAAATCCCCTTTGCTTTTACTGCCTTTGCTGCAGTACATGTGTATCGTGGGTGATAACCTCATGCTGGACTGCATTTCATCACATGTAAAAAAATAAAATTAAAATAACAATATCTATAATGTGGTGGTGAACACAGGTGAAGACACAATCAGCCCCCTCTCCTGGTCCTGTGGAACCTCATCCCAGCTGTACTTCAGGTCACTCGGTGGACCCTGGCAGAGGAGATTCTTCTCCTTCTTCTGCTGCTAGTGACTGGCTAGTTGTCTTCACAGAGCTCTTGCTGATTTCCAGGAGATCGCGCAGCTCCTTGTTCTCAATCTGAAGGTAGAAATTTTTTTTTTCAAACATAACTTTTGAAGTTAAATATCTCTTCCTTATAACATGCATGTGCTTCCCCATGCAAGCAGGTTTTGAATGAAAATTGTGATGGATGCATCGCATCTTCTCTTTTAAATAGTGTTACTGTTTATTTGTGATAGAATTTTTTGCACTTTGGCAGTGTTGGGGGAAGCAGATAACCAAAGCAAATACAGACAAATTAAAAAGAAAGTACATCGTCTTTTATTTCTCAGGTTTTATCAATAAGACCTAATAAGAAAAAAAAAATCATGAGTTCCTTAGCAGGTACTAAAATTATTTAAATACAGCCCCAGATGAACAATAAGTCATGTCATTATTTATTTAATAAAAAGAAGCATCGTGTAAAAACTTGTGTACGGCTTTATCCATCCATCATTATGGAGGAAGTCTGGTCATTACAATGTTGCTTCAGCACACTGAAGATCACGATTATACGTTACGGTCCCACCAGAGTGTTCCAGCTGAGTTGAGGTTTGGACCTTGACTGAAATATTACAAAGCTGTGATTTCCTTTTTGTCAGCCATTGTGCTGCAGATTTGCTGCTGTGCTTGGGATCATTGTCCTGCTTTATGAGTCAGTTTCAGCCAAGCTTTAGCCATCAGACAAGACTTCCCTCATTTGACTCTAGAATACTTTGGTACGCAGAGGGATTTTCGGATGATTCAGAGTTCACGGTGCTCAGGTGCAAAACAAGCCCTAAATTATCGCAGCTCCACCAGTGTGTTTGACAGTTTTCACTGAATGAGCTGCTGTGTATTACAGCCAAACATTTCCACACTGGTCTGGTCTGTCCAAAGGACAAACTTTATGCCGTGCAGTTATGCAAAACTAACAATGCTGCCTTGTTTTTTTTTTTAAAGGAAAGAGGATTTTTTTTCTCCCTTTCATTTAACATGCTAACATAGCCCTGTAGAGTCTAAGCTGTAGCTCTTGGATTTTTAGCCATTTCCATGAGCATTACACAGTCTGTGGCTAAATTTGCTAGAACAGCCACTCCTGGGAAGATAGCTATTGTTCTGAATGCTTTTATTCATTTATATTCTTAAATACACGTTTGTTACTGTTTGGGAAAATGTACCTTTTCAACAAACTTTACAGTTGTAGCATATTTAGAAAACTCACAAAAGGTTATCGCAAAGATGGCACAGTAAGAAATCTAACCGACTGGTTTAAAAGGCCTAATAAACCCCCAAACAAAACAACATGCTCCTTGACCTGATGCGCTAAACCGAGCCATCCCACTAAAAACTGACAACTCAGCTCTCATTTGCATTTATGATCCTCTATTATCGTTGCATCATTTTGACACAGAAGCTGATGTCTGTGGTAAAATCACATATTTTTCCACAGACCTCAAGAGGAAAGGTGTCATTGTGTCCATGCATAACTGCATTTCTCACCTCTAGCTGAGCAAGCCTCTCTCGAACACAGCAATAGTGCTTATCATCCACCTGCACTGCTCTTCTCATCACCTGGCCCATCTCGCATATCCGTTCCACTTGGCTCTGCACTTCCTGGAGAAGAGTCAGAAATCAAGTTTGTTGTTTTTATTTTAAATTTGTGTGTCTATGTATTTGGAATCATAGCCCATTAAACGTGTGAGCAAATTAAAGAAATGCAGAGTTGATGTACTTTGGCATGGTCCTCATGGAGGCTGAGCACAGGTTTGGTGTCCAGCTCCTTCTTTGCCATCATCAGCTGGAGCACATGCTTGCGATACCGACACATGATCAACTCGAGCGCGTACTGGTGTTCTTCAAGAGACACCCATAGTTCTACAAAGACATAAAGAGTGTTAATACTGGTATATAAAACCAGCCAGTCAGCAGAACCTTCTTTTTTTTTTACCTTTATTCTCCCGCTGCAGTTCCTTGATTTGAGTGTTTTCCTGAGTCAGAAGGACATGAGGTTTGTATTTCGTGAGCTCCTGTATCTCTGAACTGTCATCTGTGTGCTGAGAAAAGAGCAGAGAAGAAACAGATAAAGAAGACTTTAGCGAACGCATATCACGAAAGCATATCCTAGATACGAGGGAAACTCGCTTTGTAGTACAGGTCACTGTTTAACTAGTTCAATGTGTACACCAAGCAGTAGTGCAGCTTTTCATAAACGTGAGCTATCTGCTCGAGTTTACCTTGTCTGGCAGAGCATTTCCCACCTCTCTCATGCCCTGCACTCTCTGATTTAGGGCCTCGGACTGCTCTATCAGTCCCTCGGCGGCTGTGTCGTGCTCTTTTAGCCTCTCGAGAAGGGTCCGAGTATCGGCCAGCACTTTTTCTAAAGTGCAGGCCATTTACTGGAAAGCGACAGCTCTTTTTACGCTACGTAGAAAAGCTACTACAAAACTAGCTAGTCGAATGAAAACAACTCGCAGCCGTTGCTTACCTGGGCTATATAACCTTAGCCGAGGCAGCTCGGTGCCATTATAGAAGCATAAATATCCTTACTGTTTCGCTATTTAACCAATGTTGTGTCGGCAGACAGGGCAAGTACCAGACACCCAGATCAAAATAATACTAATATTTACATTACTAGAATATTACTGCTTCAGAAACTGACGTTTCCGTGTAGAACTAAACTGTTAGCGACGCTTCCTACTTCTTCTTCTTCTTCTCCTCCTCCTACTTTCGGTGAACTGTCAAACCAACGTTGAGTCGCCACCTACTGGGGTGGAGTGCGGTGTAGACGTTTGGCACACAACCAAAAGCGGGGTAAATGGCTAAACCTATCTAGCCTGTTTGTCTTTAAAATATCTTTACATAACGTAACAGCGTCTCATCTAAAAAAAAAAAAAAAAAGGAAAAGAAAAAATGATATTGTTTCTCCACTGTTCAACAGTTGTATGTTACACAAAATGAACAACAACAACAACATAATTTTAAAAATTATCAACATTTCAAGTAAAAATGTAACGTAAAACACTTAGTGTTGAAAAAAATATTAGTATCGGGTAATGTCAAAGTGAGTGAAGGGCTGAGTTGAGTTGATGCATTATGTTACATTTTCCTATGTTGGGTTTTTGTGCAACGTGTAGTCTCAGAAACTCTCCTGTATGGGGAGAAAACTTAGTTATGGCGACACCTATTCAGTTTAGTTATCTAATAAATGGCATGATAGTTATTATTTACTCATTAATCAAATAATTAATGGGTTTATTATTTATTGATCTTGACTGGATAACTCTTACATATCTGTTTTCCAGTCTAGACAGCGAGGTAGATAAAATGTTAACGTTACTATAACGCAAATGCCTCCCATGTTCCTTTGCGGCACATAGGCGGTTTCTTATCAGCGCCTTGCGTAGCCACTCTTCGCTTTAGGATCTTTGGTCTACCTAGTATCGTCAAATATCGCGGTAGTCGCCTCCCTATCTCTACGCAATGTGCCGTGCTGCTTCTAGCGGCGCTGGTGACAGTGCTGAAAGCTGTTGGGGTGAGTTTTTAATATTTTATCCCTTTTAGCAGAAGAATTTAGGCGTGTACTGGTAATATATCAATAATAGTTTTCTTTTTTGGTCAGTGAGTACTTAGAGGTGAATTGGTGAGTCAGCGCTTAGTCGTACGCACAGTTCGGGCCTGGGTGGGGGCTGCCTTGTTACAGCTCCACATAAATCACGCAAGGGCCGAGGAGTACAACGGCATGCTAGCTAACCGTAGTCGCTACTAGCTACTTAGCATTGCCAATGGCCTAGTTATGCTGTCGAAGGTATAAATAAACAGGCGCGTGATGTTTTTTCTAAGACGTATTAGAGTCTGGCAAAGAAACAGCACGTGTGTAAAATGAATGTGGTTTACTTTAGAGACAAAGATGGCATTTAAATAGAATTAAGCACGAGGCTTATATCTAGCTTCTTTGTTGTTCCGTCCTCGTGCCGTTAACGCCGATAATGTTATTATTGCGTTATCGACGTAAAGAAATGAATAAACTGAGTGTTTATATTTAACGTTGTTCTTGACTGGCAAGAAATTAAAATGTAAATAATTATAAGTACTTTTTAAAGAACTGTCCTGATGTCAGCAGTCACTTTTGGCACTGTCTGTTCTTAACTCTATTGTCCGTTTAGCCTAAATAGCCCGTGTTGCAGGTTGGCGTGTGATACGATCCAGTTCTAAAAAACGTCTCCATTAAAATATGATTTCCAGTTTAAAAAAAAATTCTTTATAATCAGTCCCAGCTAAATTAATACATAGAAATTCTATATATTTTGACTGATGGCCGAAACCACATTAAACATTAATGTGAAAGAAGTCGAAATGCTATCTCTATGTACAGTGTACAACGTTGAACCATTGCTTAATTACCAGCAAACTTTATGTTCAAGGACTCCAAGCTGCACAGGAGTTAAGTCATCAGGTAATTACAAAAGAACTGAATGCGTTTTAGTTAAAGAAATTCTTCATCGTTAACTTAAGTGTTGCTAAAGACAGTGGAGTAGTAGCTGTTTACGACGATTAGCATCGGCGAATGTTAATCTGTCAGGTTCTGTTTGTCCACACAAGGTCAGTAAGACATCCTTAAATGTGATTGTGCGGGTTACTTTGCCTAATGAGCAAAAAGAACTAAAGGAACGAAGTTTTAACGAACTATATTTTAGTTTATTGTGTGTTTTGAAATCGACTGGTTAGACGTAACGTTCGCGATGGCGTTGCATACCGAAACGTGTTGGATCAGGCCATGTTGGCTGTTCCAGCTGAGGATAGCGGATTGCTGAGAAGTCACATGGTGATTCCTGTCGGGGCGGTTGTTTTGTTTGCCCAGAGAAAAGACTGTCGTTTAATAAATGTCCAATCATAAGAGGTATCTTTCCCACTCGTGTTATTAAATAACAAATAGACCTGAACTGTAGTTTGGTCCCAATTTAAATAATAAATAAACAAAACAAAAAAAAACATGGTTAAAACGGCCGATCGCTGCTAGTTGTGTCGTGAGTTGATTTTTTTTTCTCGTTTCCTGCGAAATAAAAAGCAGAAAAATCGTAGATGCCACAGAAGCTGTCTTGGTTCCTGGCTCATAACCTTTAATACACTTATGCAGTCAACCTTGTAGCAATCACATTTGAGCCTTTTAACAACGTCATATTCTAACCTAGTGGGATGTAAGAAGGGAGACATTGCAACATAGTCACAGCAGAATAGATATCATGTGTCCTTGGTTGGCTCAGCTAGCTTGTTTTCAGAGCAGGGTATTTAGGTCAACAACATCCTGCTCTGGTGTGCTGTATGTTACTTGGAGTTTCTGGAAAAAATGTTTTTTTGGGGGGGGGGATCATACACATGTTACAATGCTTTGTTTGATTGCCAGATTAGCCCCTCTGAAAATGTTTACAGTGGTGTGCATGCAGAACAACTGGGGGGCTGAATGATGAAACAGAGGGCCTTGGTCTGAAATGTTGCCATAAATAACATGGCCTGAACTGAAGGTATGCACAAGGACTTGTTGATCCAAAGTACTTGTCAGCTGCCTAGCATTGTATCTAGAGGCATTTGAGGAAAGCTTATTTTTGTACTTGAGCTGCGGCTAAAGAATCAAATGTTCCCAAAAAACCTCAGGCTGCTGGTGCTTGGGGTTTTTACTTGTTTTCATGTGACAGAATAGTCATATTAGCTGACAGTGTAATTACATTTTTCTCTCTCACTACAGACTCATGGAGCCCTTGGGCCATTTTGTATTTAACCTAAATTTAGATCAGTGGAGTTGGTGATAAGTTTTCATCTAACCAGATCTTCTTTTTTTCTTCATCCCCCTTCAAACAGTATGAAGTGAAACCGAACTGAATTTTTGTACCATCCGCAACTGCTTCAAGTTCAGATCAAATCAAAGAAACTGAAGACAAACCTCCCAAAACAAAGTCAACACTGAAGAAGCGTGGGTGAAAAAGGATCACTTCAAGGATTTAAACGCAAGAAGTAACCAAATCCTGAAACGACCAAAGAATACGCACATCATCCCAACTGCGAAGTGGAAGAGAAGCAAACTTGCGCCCAAGCATATTCTGAGAAGACCAGAGTTGATCTGAAACCAGAAGTTTGTGCCTACTCAACAGCTTTGACAAAGCACACGTCCCAACGCTGCTCCTAGCCCTCCTCATCCTCACTACACCGCCGACTCACCACCGGGGTGTGGAGTGGGCTGCTATCTGCTAGTTGTTGTTGTTGTTGTTGGTTTTTTGTTTTGTTTTTTCCTTTTCCCCACTCCCATAGCTCCCTTCCCCAACTTACCCCTTTTTTTCTCCTTTTTCCCGAGCAGTGTTTTTTGCACCTGCCTTTGCCTTTTTGTTTTATTTTTGCTCTAAATTTCCACCCCCCTTCTTTTTTTTTTTTTTTTACTTTATGCAACATCTAGAACTTGTGCCAGAAACTGTAACAAGTGTGCGTGTTCAACTGTGTGCGTGAAGAGGTCCACAAAAACTGCTAGTTCATCAAAATCCTGAGAGATACAAGACACAAGGCGACCAATAAAGGTAGGTCTCGAGTCAGTTAAAGCCCTTCATAGCGTGTTTTTGATGGCTGTAAATGTACTTCTGGTTATGTCACACGTTTTGCTCATCATTACCTCTCTGTATTATTAGGTTTATTAGTGGCCTCTTTTGGATTTTAATATTCTTATAAAACTGGTATCTGATTCAGAATCTGCATTTGTTAGATGCACTACATGATTCACACATGCTTTAAAAACAGATTGTATAACACTTACCATTGCACTGTTTTGGGGCAGTATACCAAGGATGTTGTTTATTCATATTTCTTTTTTTTCCCCTCAGTCACTAAAAACCAATGCATTCTGATCTTTGTCAAAGTTATGCAAACTAAATTTTTTTTTTTTTTTTTTTTTTGGACCTCATTTAAATTTCTCTTTGTAGGACAATATTTTAAGCTGTTGTTTGCAGCAGCCAATTCCAAGCTACCGCAGTGCTTGGTTAGACTTGAATCTTGCGTACTTATTGCTTTCTCCATGTGACATCACATCCTTTTGGTGGAGTGAGTGCAGGAAGTGATACTTGGTGTAAAATTTTGATTTGATCTTAGTGACCTCTACATTGTCCTTTTGTTAAAGATAACTATTCTGAAAATGTGAAAGAAGCCAGCACCACTGAGCCACCACCACCTCCAAATACTTGAAGTAGTCATTCAGTTTTGTTGGAAAATGATTTACTTGCCTTCCCTTACCTGATCCACACTCTTCCTATTTTGTCGTTCTCAGGCCATACCCCCCCCCCCCCCCCCTCCTTTTTTTTGCCTTCTTTCCCCCCCTTTTGTATCCTCTCTGGGGATTAAAGCCTGCAGCTATTTTCCTTTTTGTTTGTGACACTTGGCACACTGGCTGACCTGCCTTACCTATTATGTTTGTTCCTCTCTTCACCCTTGCAGACATCCAGCGGTGTATCATTGGGTGGTTGCATAAGAATAGTATTTAACACTCAAGCAAAAAAATCCAACAAAAAACAAAAACCTATATCAAAGTTCAGCAAGTGCTCAAGCAAGTTTTGTTCAAGTTTATGGGAAAATATGGGCAGCCCCTGGAAAGGCTTTGTTGAGTTTACCTTGCCTGCGTCGCCACCCACCGCGTTTGTTAGCGCTGACCTGAGCAGCACCTCCCCTGTCGGACTCAGCCTGTCGCCATATGGCCGATCCGTAAGTTTCACCTTCCCACCTTTCTACGTGCCCCACCCCATCGAGCACCCATCCACCCACCTTGCCCCGCATCTTTGCTGTGAATGGCATAACTTCTTTCATCTTTTCAGGCTCCCAAGACTAGCCTCTACTCAGTTATTTTCTTGCAGGGTGAGGGGTGTTCTGCCAACTAGACGACCGAAATTTGATGTAAACGAGCACTTTTAGTTTTTGTTTTAAATTGTTTTTATTATTTTTATTTTTTTTACATTGTACCCTCCCCAATTAATATTCAGACTGGTAAAAGGGAGGGCAGTGACTCAAGATGGACAATATTAACACTTCGACGCAACTACCCACAAAATCCAGGACCACAGATGCATATGAAAGGTGGATACTTGTTGGTTCTCAGGAAAACTGAAAATTGATCTTAAGTAGATGGTATTTACAGTACTCATCCATCAGCACTGGACCAAAGCCCTTAATTCTCTTTGGGGATTCATGTACGTTTGCGTTGTGTCATAAGGAGTCGTGATAGTTGCAGGACAGGGGCTAGCAAGAGGCTGCTCTGGGATCCCCTCCCTCTTCCCCCATTACTCATAATCCATCACCAACTTCCTGTCTACTGTAGATGCACCGCTCTTTGACCTGTCATTTGCATTTTCTGATTCTCCATCTTTTACTTTTTTATTTTATTTTTTTTATAAATTGCAGCACTGTATTTAAATCATTCCCATGACCGTCTGTGCCAATGTATTTTAGATATCTTTTTAGTGTTGCTTCCTCTGTAGATCCGTTCCTGTTTGAGTGCGCTCTAGTACTACCAGGGACTTGGTAGCGCTCTAAATATCGCTCCCTTCAACATGAGATTTTCAGGGTTGAGTGATCTGATGGTTTTACTGCCTGCTATTGTTCCTGGTTTAAGTATTGGTGGTGGTTGTGATGACTATTATCTAGTCCATTGCTTTTTGTAGAACACGTCAGAATGTGGTGGGCCTAAAGAACTCTATAATACCTCAAAAGTTGAGTTATAAGTTCAGCAGGTTTTGTCTGAGATGATGGGAAACTGTAGGCAGAGTAAAAGCCAAACGTTCCATTTCTCTGCAGCATATCCCAGTCCTGTCCCCAGTGTCAGAAATGGAAAGAGGCTCCTCTGAACCTCCAGTGGCTCGCAACACTGGCTCTACCCCATCTGCTTCTACTGGTCCCGTACCTATCCCCCGTTCCTCCTCCGTCTCTTGCCATCCCCACCCAGGCAGTAAAAAACACAAGCGGACACCTTTGTATCAGAGATCAGTAAGGAGGCATATCTGATGGTGCCCACACTGACCTAACCACTCTGAGCTGCTGGTGTGTTGTGACTTTTGCTAACAGCATGGATGAAAACAAATGCCCCAAAGATTAACTAGGGTGCTGTGAAAGAGTTTTGACAAGTTTCTGGTGATATTGCCATGTAATCAGTAGTTGGTTAATGGATGGAAACACATTGAATGTTTGTCTAACCAGAACTGTGTGAAATTCTGCCACACTGCTGTAAATGGAGTGAGTCAAGTTCAGCTTCAGGTGCATGAGTGAAAAGGAAACCCTACTGTGTTATGTTCGTGGTCTAAGTTTGAAATCAGTGCGTCTTAGCCCCCAAAGATTCTCGTGTGGCTTTACTTGCTCACCCTGCCCCCTCCACACTTTCCCTGAAAGTGCTATACTTGCATGTTTGATTTTTCATTTCCTTTTTATTTATTTTGTTTTAGGTTGGCATCCAACACAGCTGCTGCATCCTAATTGTTAAACTACATGTTTATGTACTGCTGGTAGCTTTCTTTTTAACACTTGCTTCTCTTCTTCTCTAGATGAGTTTTGACCCAGGCATGCTCCACAACAATGGGCACACCGCATATGCCAATGGCTCAGGTCCTGGCATTAGAGAGACTGGTGTGGTGGAGAAGCTCTTGACGTCCTATGGGTTTATCCAGTGCTCTGAACGTCAGGCTCGTCTCTTCTTCCACTGCTCCCAGTACAATGGCAACCTGCAGGAGCTTAAAATAGGAGGTGAGGGCGACTTACTGAAAAGAAACCTACTTGATTTCCTGCTGACTTTATTGAAACTTAGGTTGTATTTGTCATTTGAAGTTTGCTCATTTTCTTTTCTATTTGTTGTCCCTTTCTCTGTAGATGATGTAGAGTTTGAAGTTTCCTCTGACAGGCGCACTGGCAAGCCCATAGCAGTGAAGCTGCTTAAGATAAAGCCAGAAGTGCTGCCAGAGGAGCGCATTTCGGGCCAGGTGGGGCCAGACCTGCACGCCTATCCCTTTACTGTGCTGCATGGTTATATTCATCCAGTTAAGGAATACCATTTTATTTTTGGTTATGTCCTTGTCTGTCAGCTTAGCTTTTTTTATTTTCTTTTTTGGGGCAAGCAGTGTCATTCTTATAATTGTCAAGCTTGTCTCTCATCCTGATTTACAGTTTAAATGTGAACTAAAAACTGGCATGAGTGTCTGCTTGAGATGATGAATGTCTGAACAAATGTGTACGAATGAGATAATTTCTCACGTGACAACTCGGTTCTGTATTTTATACAACAGCCAGTTTCCCAAACACTTGGTATCATTGGTGATAAACATAACTACATGATGCCACTAACCTTGTTATTTGATGTAAACAAATTACTCAAATCTTCATTTAGAGCATTCGTGCACCTGCATTCGTACAATTTGAGATTCAGGCATTTTATTCATCTCATTTCCATAATTTTTTTTTATTTGGCTTTGTAGCTGTCTATTCAGCCCAATGAAACAGTGATTTAATGGCTTCTACCTGTAATTTCCCCCCCCTTACTGCAGGTTGTGTCATCAATCCCGTTGCATTTGGATGGAAAGTCTGCTCCTGGACAGGTGCCCACTGGCAGTGTCTGCTATGAAAGAAATGGGGTAAGATGGGTGGCATGGATTACACTTTGAGTCAGCAAGCTGCAGGGTGTTAATGTAATGGAGTGGGTTTCTTCTTTAAATTCATCTCCTGTCCTCTGTAGTAGACTTTGTACAGAGGCAATTGGTTAACTTCTTGCATCTTTTGTTTGACTTTGCTAAATGCTTATTTGATCAATCTAACATGATTACTAATGAAAAAGTGCAGAAGCCAGTGTTTGTAGGTGTTGCTTTTAGTCAAATTAGGTGGCACTGAGTCAATGTAAAGCCTTCAGCCTCCACAGCACATGGCAGTCTTTTCTTCACTCAGTTTCATTGTTGGTAGTTTTGAATATTACATAGTTCGAGTTATTAAGTGTTTTTTAAATCGGTGGTGTCTTTTCACAGGAAGTATTTTACCTTACATATACTCCTGATGACGTGGAGGGAAATATCCATTTGGACACGGGGGACAAAGTCAGCTTCTATATGGAGACCAATAAGCAGTAAGTGTGCAGCACTTGTAGCATAAATGCCATAAGCAGCTGTCACTGGGTGTTTAATGTTCATTCCTTTGTGGTTTTTCAGTACTGGTGCAGTCAGCGCTCGTAATATTCAGCTTGTGAAGAAAAAACAGATGAGGTGCCAGGGTGTAGTGTGTGCTACAAAGGTAAGATCCAATCAAAACAACTTTTTTTTTTAAAATTTCTTCTCCTCTTTCTCTCTAGTGGAATATCTTTGAAATTTGACAAAACAAATTGCCTAGAATAGTTGAGGAGTATTGGGTGAACTTTACGGTTTGTAAAGTTTGCTTGGATATCTAAAGCCCGTGTGGGGGGGGCTAGGGGTGTGCGATATGACCAAAATCTCATATCCCGATATTAAGACATCTATCGTCCCGATAACGATATAAATCACAAAAATGTGTAACAAAATCTGTAAATTCTGTGAATCTCGGGCAGCTCGACTTGGGGGAAGTGTTTCCAGCTGCGCGTCATGTAGCTGGAGTAGAGTGTTTTAATCGATGCATGAAACTATACATTTTTAGACATAAGTTGTAACGGCCGCCATTTTCTTTGAGTATTTATTACACGGCGTGGTGTGGAGAAAAGCCTGTTCTAAAGTTTGAGTCTAAGGTTGTGTTTTGTTTTTTGTTTTTTGTTTGTTTTTTAGCACCTGGTGGCTCTTTTTACTTCTCATCCGTAAATAATCTGCTCTTTCACGTGATTCAGTTTATTTTGAAAAGTTTCAACAGGATCTTGAGCTTTATTGTGAAAGGTTTATGTGGAACATAAACAAGCGGACACGCGATGCTGTTACCGTCGTTGTTGCTAACCGCAACGCATAAAAACAGGCGCTTGTCTGTCAGTAGTGTGGTTATATAAAATATAAGAGAAAGAACTTTAAGAAATGAATATAGCCACTACAGTGACCATCAAAATGGTGAAAAAATATTGCCATAAAGTTTATTTTGCGACTCCACGAAACAAACGATAGCGTAAAATGAAACGATAGACGTTTTTATATCGTCATCCAATATATCGTTATATTGAACAGGTGTGTGTGTGTGAGTGTGAGAGACAGACAATGCTGTCTAGTCACATACATGATTTGTCATGTTGTAGAATATAACAGTGGTTACAACAACAACTTAATTTTGCCCATGGCAGGCTTTTTTCCCCTCATTCGTTCCCAAGCTTTATTACAATTGCTCAACTATTGAAACGGGACCAACCTGTTATGCTGAACCTTGTTTTCAATTTCAGGAGGCCTTTGGATTCATTGAAAGAGCAGATGTGGTGAAGGAAATCTTCTTTCACTACAGCGAGTTCAAAGGTGATCTAGAGGCTCTTCAGGCTGGAGATGATGTGGAGTTCACCATCAAAGATAGAAATGTGAGTGCTACCTTTTAGGAATTTCAGTAGAACGTTTTGAAAATGTATCACTCAGCTTTAGCTCTACTTTTGACTGTCTTTGTGTAACTCTTAAAGGACTTTGATTAATTTGTAACCTTCAATAGGGTAAAGAAGTAGCAACAGACGTGAGGCTCCTCCCTCAAGGAACCGTCATCTTTGAGGATATCAGCATTGAGCAGTTTGAAGGCACCGTTGTAAAGGTCATTCCCAAAGTCCCCACCAAGAACCAGGCAAGGAGATTCTGATAAACTTTATTTAGTAGAAGACAGGTTGTTGTTGTTGTTGTTGTTGTTAAAGGGAGCATGGACTACAACCCAAGAATTTAAAACAATTTTAACAGATATGTAAACTTTGTTTCCACAGAATGACCCTCTGCCCGGTCGTGTCAGTGTAAGGATGGGTTTCAATGACAAGGAACTGCCGTTTGGCGAGAAGGACACAAAGACCAAGGTGACTCTTTTGGAAGGAGACCACATACAATTCAACATCTCTACTGATCGCCGAGACAAGCTTGAGCGGGCTACCAACATCGAAATCTTGCCAGACACTTTCAAGTTCACCAAGGAGAATCGTGAAATGGTAGCTTGCAGAACAGCAGCTATAAATGGTTTTAATTATAGTACATTCATCACAGATGTTGATTATGGTGCATCATCATGTATTCTTTTAGGGGGTTATTGCAGCTATACGCGATGGCTTTGGATTCATTAAGTGTGTGGATCGGGATGCCAGGATGTTCTTTCACTTCAGTGAAGTCCTAGAGGAGGGCCAGCTTCATATCTCAGATGAAGTGGAGTTCACTGTTGTGCCTGTAGGTCCTGTTTATAAGCTTTTCAAAAAAGTATGTATTTTCTATTACCTAAGCAGGCACATTCAAGTTACTTTTAAGTAAAAATACTAATATAAATGTCATCCCTGCCAGGATATGCTGTCAGCTCAGAGAAACCATGCAGTGCGCATTAAGAAGCTTCCGAAAGGCACAGTGTCTTTCCATATCCAGTCTGAGCAACGTTTTGTGGGTGTAGTGGAAAAGGAAGTTGTTGGAAACACCGCCAAGAACATCAGTCCCACCAAGGGCAAGGAGAAGGTAACACAGCTTATAACTTAAATCATCCCCATTTATGACACTACCCTCGAAGCCCATTTCCCCTCATCTATCCCTATTTTCACACTGTTTTAGTTCTAATGTTCCTCTTTGCTTTCCTCCTTCAATGACTTCCTGTTCATGCTCCTTGTTGGTTAGAAAAAAGATAAGGTAGGACTGAGACCTTCTGCATGAAGCTACATGAAAGTGCATCACAATTAAAGACACTCCAGTTGTACAAACTATCAGTGTCGCAATTTGTTTTACTAACACATAATCTAAAGAAGCTTTTTGTCACGTAAAGTCTAGAAATCCAAATGATCAAGTGAAGTGTTGTGGTGCCGAGACTTGCTGTCTGATAAATCTTTCTCTTGCTTTTAAAGGGTAAAGTTGTAGAAAAGGTTAGTCTTTATTAACCTCTGACCCTCTGGTGTCCTTCACCTCATTAATTTACAGTGTGAGGTTTGATCATCATTTAACCCATGGAATCTGGAATTGAGGCTTCACTTTGTTGTAGGGCTGCACAAAAGTAATCAGAATGCTAGTGTTGTGAATGCTAGGGTTTTTTTGGGGGGGGGTGTCTCCTCCTTTTAGTGGTTGTCAGCCTGTTGTATTTAAAATGTGTGTGGTGTTCACGAACACAGTATCCTATTAAAACAGCGAGTTTTTGGTTCTTCCTAATAATTGTAAACTGTGCCCAGATTTTTGATTTTGTGTTTTAACAGTTCAATTAAGCGCTAATGGTTTTGCATTCAAAACGATATACAGTAACTGAAATGGCAAACGATGGATTAAGAGCCATTTTCAGTCAAGTAACAGTGTTTAGTTTTTTATTATTATTAAATATCTTGCATTATAAAGCCAGTAAAGTTAATGCTGTGATTGGTTCACGCAGTCACTGCTCTCAATAGTTGAAACTAGAGCAGTGAATAATTATGCAGCCCTAAATTGTAGGGTAAAGCTCAACACTGCTTGTAGTGGATTACTACTACTAACTAGGCTGCTACAGCATGATGCATTGCACACATTTGTCTTTAATGCTTATGTAGGCTGTGTGCACAGAATTTTCTAATACACTAGTCATAAATGATTTGTTCTCTTTTAAATTGGAGACATTGCCAGCTTATGCTCATTTTGTTCAACTGTAGCATTGCAGAGACATTTGGCCAACACTGCTTGTCTTAATTGGAAAGATGATCCAAGTTTGATTTGTTGCTTTTATTGTAGGAGTCTGAGGAGGGAGTGATTGCATATGAAGACTGTGGAGTGAAGCTCACTGTGCCATACCATGCCAAGGACCTAGAGGGAGGAAGTCACCCACAGGTTGGGGACAAGGTAGTAACACTTGTTTATTTTTGCTTGAGCGCAAATGTGGTTTCCACTTTGTAATTAGCCTAAATAGTCCAGTTGAAAAAAAGTCCTTTTGGAGGCATCTTTCCATAGCAAACAGTTGATGCTACAATTCATCTTTTGAAGGTTTGAAGTTTAGTTGTTGAAAGCTTGAAGCTTTTTTCTTTTTCCCCGTGAAACTTGTGTGTTTGTCCTCTAGGTGGAGTTCTCAATCAATGAAGTGAAGCGAACTGGCCAACAGAGTGCCGTCTCCATCCGGGTCCTCAACCGTAATGCCTCTGGTGCCAAGAGACTGCATGGATTTGTTGCTGCACTGAAAGATAACTTTGGTTTCATTGAGACAGCAAATCATGACCAGGAAGTGTTCTTTCACTACAGGTAATGATTTAAGTTTGAACACACCTCTGGGTTGGGGTATTCATTTATTAATGCCGTGCAGATAACTCGCTTTAGTATCAAATTCTCAGACTTATGCTTTTGTTTTTAGTGAAATGTGCGGAGACTTGGATAACTTGGATCTGGGAGACACAGTGGAATACAATCTCTCAAAGGGAAAAGGAAACAAAGTCAGTGCTGAAAAGGTCACCAAGGTTGCTGCAGGTATCAGTGACTCACTTCCAGATGTTTTTGGTACATTTGTTTGTAATGTTTGGCATTTTGTAGGTAGGAATGATTGCAAATAAAATCCACTGCTTTCCCGTCATAGTGAATGGAATTGGTGAAGATGTTGGTGGGACAGTGATGACAGGGAAAGTTATCCGTCCTATACGCAGTGTTGACCCCTCCCAGACTGAATACCAAGGACTTGTTGAGTTCTCAGAGGAAGGTTGGTGTCACATTATGACTACACACTTAAACAGTTTATATGTAGAAAGTAAAATTGATTCCTTCCCCTTTAATTTTCAGGAGGATCAAAAGTGCAGAATTATCCATTTGGAATCATGAGTATGGCAAACAAGTCTGATTGTTTGCAAAAAGGAGAACAGGTGAAGTTCCAGGTTTGCACAATAACCCAGACTGGACAGAAGATGGCCTGTAATGTGGTTCCGCAGCGTAGAGCCATGGTGGAGTGTGTTAAAGACCAGGTAGTGTTCAGTTTTTGTTTTTTTTCCTCTCCTCAATTGCATGATTTAAAAAAACAACAACAAAAAACACACTGGGTAGTAGGTGGACGTCATACTTTAAAACTCAAAATTGTGATTAATTCCCCCCCCCCTCCAGTTTGGCTTTATCACATACGAAGTTGGTGATAGCAAGAAGTTATTCTTCCATGTAAAAGAAGTGCAAGATGGTCTGGAGCTTCAGACTGGGGATGAAGTGGAGTTCTCAGTTGTCCTCAATCAACGCACAGGAAAATGTAGTGCCTGCAATGTACGCAGAGTCAGGTAAGAACTTGATCTTTAAATTTAGAACTGGACTGTGGCTGGTATGTTTAATGCAGTGGGCCTTCACATTGTTTGTTCATTGTGTTCCTCTTGCAGTGAGGGGCCTAAACCAGTGGCGACTCCACGTCCTGACCGCCTGGTGAACAGACTGAAGAGTATCACGCTTGATGATGCCAGTGCTCCTCGCCTGGTCATTGTAAGGCAGCCTCGTGGTCCTGACAATTCAAAGGTATGATGAGATTATCAGATGGTGCCACATTTGAATTGTGCTAACCTGTAAGTTTGCATAGCCTTTTAGAAATGACTTTGGCTAAAATGAATTTGGAGCCATCCATGTTACTGATCAGAATGAAGTATAATGAAATAATTTGCTACAGTGACTAAAAAAGACACTTGGCGAGCATTTCAGGGGTTTAACAGTTTCCTTCCTGAAAATTTTTACAACTTTTTTTTTTTTTTTTCTTTCCTTTGTTTTAATCATAATTAAACTTATTCTGTCTTTACAGGGCTTCAATGTGGAGCGGAAGACTCGCCAGCCTGGTGTCATTGACTGAGCAATACAGGGCCTACCCCCATTTGGTGTTGGAGGGACGCTGTCGCCGAGAGCAGCAGCAGGGGATAAGGGAATTTAATTTGACACATGCTTGTACACAAACTCATCCGCAAAACATACGCACACATACAGTAATTGGCATGTGTAATCTTTGTCCCCAGTCTGCAGTGGAACTTTTCTTATTCCACAGTTCCCTGCCTCCCATGTATGATGTACTTGATACAGAGTTCCACGCTGCAGTGTACATGGGGACCTCTGAGTGTGTGCGTATGATGTATCCTAGAATTGATTAGTGTGTAATGGAGGTATTTGTTTCTAAGGGGCTTGTTCCCTCCAAGTCAGAGTGGTGACTGTGTGGCTGTCTACGTCCTGATTTTGTTCTTTGTCTGGAATTCTGCACCTGTAATCTGTCCGCTAGTTTGACTGGGCGAGTGACTGTTGGCATGTGTTTGAACCTCAGCTCCATATTCGTTCTTACTTTTTGCTTCCTTACCGATGGAAACGTAATAACTTCGCTATCAGGTTTCCACTCCTGTATGCTTTCCTACAAAACGCATAAAGCAAAGCTCCCTCCATAAGGAGGATCATATTTCTCATATGTGCAAGCTTAAACCGAGGATTCTTCTCTGCTCGTTTTTTTTGAGCAGTTTTTAATGCTTTATTGAAGTGGAAGCATGGCGCGTGTGTGATATATGTGAATGTCAAAGTAGTTAATCTAATGGGATTTACTTCCACCAGTCTGGAGTTTTGATGCCTTTTTGGTATTCACATGCTCCACTTCAGCATTCTTTTTCTTCCTCTTTTCCCTCTCACCTCCCAGGTGCAGAATTCCTTGTGGCATCTTATATCTGCAGTTCTTTTATACTTTTTTTTTTTTTTTTTTTCCTCATTTTGTTTGTTTGTTTCTTGCACATAATTTTCTTTTTTTCTTTTCTTTTTTTTCTTTTTTTTTTTTCTCCATCGAAACTTAATCTGCTAATATTAAGAATAAGGTGCCTAAAAACTGAAAGCAAAACGAAATAAACAAAAACAAAAAAAAAATATTTAGATGTGTCCTCTGATCCCAGCCAACCGCCAAAATATTCAGAACAATCTTAGGGTGGCTTTCTCTTAAAGTAGGAAAAATACTGATATGCATCCCAAACCTGTGGGTTGACGTATACTATACGTAATGTGTGCTGCTTATTTTTTTTCTTTCTTTTTTTTTTTTTTTTTTTTTTATTTTTTTTTTAAAGTGGAATTTGGAAACTTCAAATATAACAAAACCAATGTAACTTAAAGGAAAAGGGGTGAAGTATTAGAAATTCAGTTTTTAAGAAAAACTGCATTAGAAATCAGGAGATCAGCTTGTGCACTCTGGAGATGAGCTGTTGTGCCTCTGCACGTTAAGTTACAGTCAAAATTAATTTCTCTGGAGATCACCGGGTTTCAGTTGAACCGCGTACAGAGGTTCTCATGTACTTTTGTTAATGTTCTTGAATGAGACAATTGAATTAAAATTTTATGAAATTCACGAGCTGTTCTGTTTTCTTTTCAGAGGAAGCCTGTAGGTGTTCTTTGAGACTGAATAAAACAACTTGAAAGCAAAATAAATGCTTGTGAAGTTCATTTTATTATATAGAGCAGTTTGTCTGACATTGGCTAGTTGTGAGAGAGAAAGACATGCATAAGTAATCAGTTAATAAAACTACATTTGATAAAACATGTTTTATATTCAGTGTTGTCTTTGATTCCACTATCAGCTGTTGTAGCCTGGTGATGTCTGTAAAATCTCAAAATGGTTGCATTTGATGAAGAGGGAAGTCAGGTTTAAATGTGAGGGGAAAAAATGGTCAAGATGTCACACCAACACAGCTACAAATGAGGGAGGAATAAGACATCGATGTATTTGTGGTGATACGTTCCCTGTAGTGAGTGGAAAATAATTTGATCACTGCAATTTTCCATATCTGCCAGTAAGAATGACCAAAGATCCACAAAGCCATGTTTTTCACCAAATTTAAATCTGTAAATGTTGTGTCTATAGATTTTAAGATGCTGGTAGGACAGTCCAACTACAATATTAAGACTGTCTTGAGGGCAAGAAGCAACAAGGTATGTGCATTCTGGTGTTAAACAGCAGTTGCAACAAAAGCAGCATTGTCATGCAGTGTGGGTACACTGACAGCTGATGGTGAGGATAAATTCATAGAGAAAGCTGTCAGTCTAGTCCTACACGTCAAATCAGTCTTCAGTTTGGCTTGCTTGAATATTATGACCAAGTCAGTATAATTATTCATTGGTGCACCAGAGCAGGTTTAAGTATGAAAAACACTTCAGATGTGCTAAAATACAGAGGAAGTCAAATGTGAAATAAAACTAAACTGGTCTCTTCCTTTTTAATTTCAGCTCCTCCTTTCTCTTACAATAGTTTTTAATGATCTGTTTAATTATTTTGGACCCACTGAAGGTAAATAAACTGAGGAACAATTAAAGTTCAATATTTGCTGAAGGGCTTTATCCCAGCCCAGAACATGCAGTAAGCACTGGTAATAAATTTGGAATGGAAAGTGTGAAGGATCATTGTCTTTTAACGCCAGGACATTGATTCTAAACCTTGGTGCTGCTCAAATATATAGTGAGCTCAGAGCGGTGAATCACCTTCTGAGTCTGCGATTGTGATCTATGGGCTTCTGACCAGCGTGTCCACCACTCCCTTAGCTCAGTGGGTCCAGTGGGCCGTCGCTCCTTTATTTGGTTTGGATGAACTAGAACGTGAGGATGGCTGGTGTCTTCTCTGGGCAAGAACTTCCTGTTGACATTTACACTCCCATCTGCACTGGATTGCTCCAGATTGTCATCCTGGGCCGAGACGGCGTGAATTTCACTGGCACAATTTGAGTTGAGTTTTGAAGCCGTCTCAGAATCTTCTTGAGCGGCACCTCTGAAAAAATCAAGCCGCTGCATTTTGCACTTGTACTCCTCCAGTTTAGTCTTGCACTCCACGGCCTTCGCTCTCATCTCGAGGAACTGATACTGCAAACCCTTCTCGTAACCTTCCTCTGATTGTAACTCGTTTTCCCAAAACCTGATCTGCTCCATCTCTTCTTCCACTATCCTCTCTTGTGCTTCCTGTTCAGCGATTCTGGCCCTTTGACATTCCTCAAGGTCAAAAATCTGCCTGTCTATACGTGTTATCTGGGCCTGTAGGTCCTGCAAGGACTTGAGCTGACATATTATGGTTTCTCTGAGAGTATTTTTCTCCTCCTCGGTCCTGGCAGCAGTTGAACCACACAGGTTGGATTTTGCCTCATTTGTTTTTTTTGAGTGTTTGCTTTCTTTACCCCTTGTCTGATTTCCTATGCAACAGGAGGTTTGATGGTCCAGTTCTGACTTCAAAGCTTTTTGACCTTTCCCTTTGCCTCTGCTAATGCTACCAGAGTTATCTTTTTCCACACTGAGTGAGAAATCCAAAGAGATGCGGTTCCTTTTATCCGACTTACTGCTTTCCTTATCATGGGCAGTGCTATAGACCTTTCCTTTCCCCAGACTTTCCAGCCAGTCCCAGGCCTCCTCCATGAGTGTCAGAGACTTTCTTTTTGGCCTTTTCAGGTCTTCTTGCTTCTTCTCACCTTCTTCCCTTAAGCAGGATAACATTGGCAAGCTTTGGCGATGCAGGCTCAGGGAGCCACTACTCCTCCTCATTCTGGAACCTACATCTTTCTTCCTTAATGGCGGACAGGGTTGATATCGTCCTACTTTTGCTTTGCCCATTTCATCCAAAACAGATGCTCCTCTGTGGAATAGACTGAGCTGGACCTCCTTGGACTGCTCACCGTACCTCTCCAGGGTCTCCAGAAGACGTTCCTCGGGTGTCATGCACCGTTCAAAGTCTTTAAATTTCTCCCGTAACGTGTAGCGCCCGGGTTGACCTAAAGAACAAGCAAAGAATGAGGATTCGTCAGCATATCAAGATAACCTTTATCACCAAGTAGAAAATTTCCAGCATGCTGTGTACGCACCCAATGCTTGAGCCAGCACTAGGACCACTTCTTGGCATGTCGTTTCCCTTGTTACTCCACATACCACCCGTGGGATACCATCCACAAAAACCTTCACTTCCATTCTGTCCAGTCTTTGATCTGCCCACCCAAAAAAAGAGAAGAGATTAAAAGCGTGTGGCACACTGACCAGAGTATCCTGTTGTCTGTGTTAGGGGAAGTGGTGGAGACAGCTAAATAACCCTCATTAACATTCACTGTAATCTGTCTGCCAATCATGTGTAAGTCAAGCCTCAGGGCTTTGGAGAACGTGACAAAATAGCAGAGTTATGCACCACGGTGAATAAAATGGCAAACAGTGTAGATACCTTTCTTTTATGCCTTTTCTTTCAGGATAGCAGAAAGAGTAAAATAAGAAAGATGATGGGGGCGAGGGGTGCGGAATAGCACATGGATCAGTATTAGCACATTCCCACAATGTCAGTTGTTTCAGTGCTATTTAGAATCCCAAACCAAAACACAGGGCCACAAACCCCAAAACATGTACGTTACACCTGTATCTATGCACACTTATCTGGCTGATGATCAGGCAGAAAAGCACTCAGACTTTATCCAGTGGCCCAAACAACTCAATCTCTGCTGTCATGGTCTACTCGCTGGCGGTCATTCAGAAATAGCTGATCAACATTTGCTACTAAGGATGGAATCCATCAAAGCACCCTTTGATATTTCAGATTTTTCTTTTCCTTTCTATCTTAAAAAAAAAAGGACTTCAGATATCCAGGAAGAGGATTCTCATTACAGGAAAAGGCTTCTGCGTGCAGTTATGGAGTTGAAGGCATTTACACTGGTATGTCAGGCTCTGGTCAGTCACAGATGTCTCTATGGAGAGATGGTGGGGCTCAAATCTGTATTATATCAGAAACTGCCTTGGGAATATGAGTCCCAGAAAGTTAATTCGGGGTAGTAGCAAAACGTGTCTCTTATTGCATGTATGTTAGAGTCTATAACATTTTGAAGTAGGCTGCATGCAGTGAGTTATACTGATTAAGAATAAACCCAGTGCACAGGGGTGGGCTACTAAAGTTTCAGCTTAAGTGATTAATTTATTGGTAGTAGAAGGTCATGGGGTAGAAGTCATTAGTTTAGTAGAGTCAGCTGGCATGGACTTTATAAAATCTTGCTGGGATTTGGAGGGCTTAGAAGGTCATGTAATAGGAAACATCTTAAAAATGATAAGAATTATTATTATATAGACTAAATGTGGTGTCAAAACAAGCAACTGATCCATCTAAGCAAGTCTTTCGAGACCCTTTCTAACTAAGATCATCTGCATAACTGGAATATTCTGGTAATTAAATAAGTAAATAAATAATAACAGAGAAGGGGCACTTGCTACAGAAAATCCATGGCAAAATCTTGTAGAGACTTACCTCTTTGTCCTGTCTGCAGCACAGATGCTCGCACACGTTTGTTCTGGGGAAGTGAATGTTCTGGTGGGGAGGAATAGTACAGCAATTAAGACCAATTAAAATTCCTGAACACATCACTGGGGGAAATTTTCTGATCCCACCCTTCTTGCATCTTTCCACTAAAAAAGAAAAACACAGAAAAACCAGATCTATATTACTAAATGTTTAGCGATATAATCCTTGACACGTTGCCCCGGGCAACATGCTCGTAGTAACATTAAAATGAAATGAAACACATATTTCTAGACTTCGCGTCTCGAGTGTATGCTGTGTTGTATTGTGCATGCATTCAGTATTGGCATTTGCTTTTATTGTTTATTATTTTAAATTGATCTTGTGTATTCATAATTACAGACTAGATGAAAGTCTCACCATGTTTTAGGACAAATCCAAACATGAATCCAGATGTGTGTTTTCACCAGCGGTAGATGTTAGCTCTGGGTGTTCCTCTTTATCTTTCAAGCAGGAAGTGTGATTACAATCCAAACACAACATACTGCAGCCCTCCACCAGCACATGTGAGCAAAGAGCAGAACTTTTTTTTTAGAAGAACAAGTTTAATCTTGTTCTTGGTACATTTAGACTCAGAGGCCTTTATTTATGCAGAAGTCTCCCTGCAGCTTTCAGAGGAGCAGATGAACATCCTGTAGAGGCTGGGAAGACTTTATTCATTTAGAGGAACTATAGGTAGAACAGTGTTAACATTGCACTTAGGAATGTTCAATCCCAAACATCATGTAATACCAATTTGGACAATTTATCCATAGGAATCACTTGGTTGTTTGTGTGCTACATTTACAGTTTACACTCGTGCTTTGGTGTTTCTTAAAATCTCCTACAATATATCCCCAAAACTAAGGGGAAATGTGGAACTCACAGGAAACTGCTGCATGGCCAGATCCAAAGAACGCCTGTAGAGCAGGAGCCGGACACTGGGACACCTGTTGTTATTTGGTAGTGTCTGACAGTTTGGATGATGATGATAGGAGTAATATGAGATGGACAAACTTGGACACTCTGCTCCCTCCTGCCTGTCTAAATCACATTTAGGCTACAGCCGCCAATAACCTCTCAGGTTCATATTGAGGAGCGTAGATCTCTCTGGAAAGAAGAAATTCTTGAATCAGCCATTTTAGCTGTTTATCCTTGAAGTTCACTCTCACGTGGCAGATCGATACACTCTGTTCCTTGTGGCATTTGAGCAGGAAGCACTGATTTTTCCTACTGAGGCATGTAGCTGTAACACTTTGGTTAGCATTTTTGTGCAAATTGGGCACACCAGCTAAAGTTTGAGAGGATTAAACAGATCTCTTCTGTTTAAGTTAATAGTAGAAGAAACCTGTCGTTACAATTACAAGGAAATGTAAAACAAGATTGTGAAGTTTAAATATTTGAAAGGTATTTTTGTGAAATTTGTGCCCTATTTTAAATGATTTTTAAAAAATCCTTAATTCACCTTTAATAATTTAAACATTCCCATTCTGGCATTTTAATTCCCAAAGTCTGAACTGACTGACTGCCCACGTCTAACTTAATCTCTTTAACTAGTAAGAGGAACCTTGACATTTAGAATCACATTCTCTAAAAATAGATGGCTTGTTGGTTTGTGTCTTCCAGCTGCACAGACATCGGGAAATGGGAGCGTGTGCAACACAAATCAACTTCATATATTTCCATAATATATCCTGCTATTCTGCAGTATTTAGCCCTCCAGATAGATTCATTTTTATTTTGTCTGATTATGTCAAAAGCTTTAGAGTTAAATGGAATTTAATTTTGATAAAGCAGTAAAACTACATTAGAAAACTTCAACAGCAATGACAACTGAAAGAATTTATCCCAAGGAAGCACTGGAATATTTTCATTTCATGAATTACAATGAGACCCCAGGCTTTTCTCCCAGTTAAACTTTTTTTGTTATTTTATTTTGACTTTTTTAATCCACAGTAAGCTGCATAAACCCAGTGCCTCCTAGCAAATCTTAACCGTTACCTGCTGTGCCTGTTTTTCATGTGTTTCCTGCTCAAAGCACGTTCCTTTGAAAGCCAAAAGCAACTGGAAGCTGCACACCCAAATCTGTATGAGTTTTAGCTCAGAAAATAGGCTTGGTTGTATATGATTACTTAAACGCATATTATTGTGCACAGGTTAAAACATGTATATGCAGTCCTGTGAAAAATAAGTACACCCGTAAGGTATGCCTAAAAGGTGATACCATGCAATACTCTGTCCAAGTACAGGCTTCAATCTGATCAAAATGCTGGGGCAGGACCTTAAGATAGCGATGCGTTACCTCAAGTTATTGCTGCTAAAGGTGGTAATCATTCAGTGAGGTTAGCTTGTTCTCTTTCACGTGACTCTAAGGTAATTTTGCTGAGAAATATTTGAATAGTTGAATTGGACGTGAAGTGTTGTGTTTCTTTAAGCAATGTCACATTTTCTCATTTAAAAAGCATTTCAGTAATACTGGTCTGGCCCTTATAGCTTTAAAAGCTTCAAAATGTTGCTTGTGTAAAGTACTTTTGAAATCAAATGAGGAAAATTTTGTGGGTAAGACCAAATGCTAGGTTGTATTAGGGTTTCAGCATCTCTGAATGGAGGGGGAGGCTTCAGATAGCTATGTCCCTCAGAGTCTGCCAACTGGTGAGCAGAATGAACACCTGCCCAGCAGTGACTGGGGATCGAAGATTATGGGAAGGGATTTAGAAGTGATGGAAATCAGAGAAGTACTGAGGGGCAGGAGTGTGAAGGGACTTGTGCTAGGAAACACCTTGTTGTGAAGTTGAATGTTATTGTCTCTACCACAATGATGGAACACTAACAGTGCAGACAGGGCAATGTGGGTGTGAGCTTCCTTCTAATTTCCTTCTTCTACTTCCTCGCTAATTATAATTTATGCCAAGAAGTGGTTTATAAGTCAGCCCATCTTATGTACCACCTACCATGTTCACAGTAACTCATGCAGCTATCATGGTGTTTCATAAGATGAGTCCCCATGTATGCAAATACCTGTCAGTTTGTCAAAACACTATGCCAGCCGGGGGGGTCCTGTATGCACACAGATGACTTAAAATAGATCTAGACACATATGAGTTCCACATTACATCAAGGCATGTTTCATGTGGCCACAGCGGGTTCTGGTTACAGTTGAGCAGAGGGTGCTTAATATTGCCCAGAGCAAGCGCGGGGCTCCACACTTCCCAACTACAGTGGTGCCTGACCACCCGCTACCAGTCCTCAGGATAGTTTAACTGAAGACCATCACCATGCCGAAAGTTTTGGTTCCAGGTCAGTTTGGGCAAAATGAAACAGGGACTTCATATATACTACACTAACAGAGGGGAGGTTTGGACATTTTTTAAAGAAATGAACAAAGTCTTCACCAGTGGTGCTATCATTTCATGGAATTTCTTAACCAGTAGAAGACAGTAGGCTGCCCGACTGAGATGAAGTGATGTGCTGATTTTATATTACACTGGTCACACTTTTCTGTGCAGCATGTAGTATAAACAACTGTTTAGGCAATAAATCCACATTTGTTTAGCAGTGCCATTCCAGTGGTATCTTCCTTATGGGTGGCAGTGACAGCTTTAATGGCAGCTTCACTGGGGTTAAAAATGCACATACGTCCAGCGTGAGATAGTGATCTGTGTCTGCATAACACTAGCTAACTAGTGTTAATATGCACAATTCATTTAATACAATTCTATATCTATAAGATCTATTTTAAGCATGCGGTATATAGTTATTGGTATTGTACTACAGGGGTGTGTAATGCACTTTTGGTAATGCACCTGTGGTTTACTATCAACAGTGAAAATAGCAGGAAAGGAAATACGATGAATGCTATTTGTCATCATGTTCACAGAGATTGTGTTTGCCATCCAGATAATTTTTCTAGGTTTGTACTTTCATTGTGATCCTTCTTGTAGTACGTGCCCACCACAGAAAATCTCTGTCATTAATACTATTTTGAATGCTGCAGTAATAGTTGCTAATTTTAGGCCTGCCTTCACCAGGCACAGGGCAACCGGCCAATTACATTATGCAAGAGTCTTTCAAAAGGTGAAAAGATGAAATGCTGAAGCCTGACCACCTGCAGACAGGTTTGACTTCACAGCTAATAGAATTAAGTTGTATTAATCAGTACAACTTTTCAATTAAAAATACTTGTTGCAAATTATTTTGCAACAATTAATGCGGTAAAATATGACTGATTTTAAGACCTATTGATCAGCCACAGACAAAGTTGAGTGACAAATAATGTGGAAATGATCGAACCAATTAATTCAGTTTACTAAAGGTGATATTTAGCTATGGCGATAGGAGTATTATGCAGTTTTCCAGGAGACCTCACCTGCTCCACGAGCCACTATGGATGATTTTTTTTCATCAATTGTTTAACACACTTATTTCATTGTTATTGTTGTTCTGAGATATAACCAGGCATGTTTTGTTTCCCCTTTAACCCTTTTTTTTGCTTTTTCACCAGAGGGAGGAAGTAAGTATCTAGATGGGAAATGAATTAGGGAATTTGAAATACAGGTTCAAGTATTTCAAAATGCATGGTTTACTGCCTAGTTGTGAGGCAGTCACATCACCAAACCTGCATTTTTTATTTGAAAGCAACCTTTTCTGATGTTTTTTTTTTTTTTTTTGCGAATGAACACAAAAAAGGAAATAATGGGATAAAGTGCAAATTGACAGCATTTATTAATAAACTGTTCACATTCAATATCAGTTCTCCACAAACAGCTTGATCCATGAGGACTGAACTGAAAGTGAACATTTGCATTAATAAATGACTTTTTGCCACCACGGAAAGCTTAACATACAGCAATGCACATATCAAGAACTTTAGGTGACAATCAAACCGTTTGGCACAGACAGCATATCCCAGGGCCACACAGTTAGTGCATCCTTATATGCATGACCATACTGCACATTTTAGTTGAAACATGTTGCTCCACTGGGAGCAGAGACACAATGAAACAATCTCTGCGTGTATTTTGAAGATATGGTCAGCAGTTTTTTGTCCAGCTCCTGCATTTCATTCAGTTGCAACACTTAATCAATTTTAACAGCCATGTGTCCAATCCATACACATCCTCACACTGTGCCTTACATTAATGTCACTTACCCATTTATCACAAGTGGTTCAACATTTAATTTCATTATTCATGTGTGCAAGGTTTGCTACTGCATGCCTTTTCTAATCTATGTTGTTTTATATATATATATATATATATATATATATATATATAGGCTTTTATATTACACAACTTGATATCAACGTACTGTGGATAACAATAAAGTGTTTGGGGTTTATTCATGTATAACCTTCTGCATAATATTTTCTAACCAATGCTTTTCCTAACACTTTCTTTTCTGGGTTTTATTCCCCATGATGCATCTCTCTCTGTTGCTGGGTATATCAGGTCAACAAAGTAAGTATGGAGGATGGCGAATGGAAGCCAAAGTCACTTCAGTATCAAACTCTATGCTAGAGATGTCACCTTAGAGGAGAATGTGTTGGCTCTTGCAAGTGCACGTAAAAAAGTAGAGTTGGTCTAGAGAGTATTTTTGTACACAGTGGGTTGTTAAATAGAGCTACAAAGGCTTTGCATTGTCACTGTCTCATTTTTGTGTGTGTTTGCATTAGTCTTTGCGTGTGCGTATATATTTTTTAGCATATTTTCATCAAAAACAAGAATAAAGAGCCACTTACACTGTGGCGGATTAGGTGCAATTACGCAATTATAAAGAGAAGTGGACCTGGAGTGCTTCATCAGTGTAGTCCCTCAATATGCATGATTTTTGCAGACTATACTGGAGGTCAGAGTTTCCCAGTTGTAGTGACTGAGTCAGTCTGTTGCCATGTATGCTTGTGCTGGAGCCTGTACACATCATTGAGGAATATGCTGTGAATGCAATGCAATGCAGTACACCATGTCCAAGATTTTCCTTTTTTCATTTTGTAATATAGATCATAGCAGGCAATCCTGAATGTGGCCCGCCTAGTTTAGTTCGATGTTGCATGGTGTTATATGAACGGAATGCATTTCTGTTACTTAAACTTTCTGTGCGCATCACAGAGACCGATGACAAGATGAGGGCCTTCGCAGAGCAGGTCTTTGCTTCTGAGACCAAAGACGAAACGGTCCGCGATGAAATCTCCATGTTTGATGTGGCTGAGGACTGTCCCATCATCCATCATGAGATGGCCCACCATCTGCACACTGATGATGATGAGCAGAAACGGTGAGATGGAAGATTTTGAATAGTGATGCTACAAAATCATGATTTGCTTCCTGAAAGAACCACAACGACAAAAAATCATTACATAACTTTATTATTTAATGGGGGGAAATTGCTTAGTCGTAACAACAAATATTTTATCAATTTTGACAGAAAAATTAAGCCAGACTTCACTATCTCATCTTCCACAGCAAGAAGCGCTCCCGTACCATGGCCGTGCCCACGGGTGCTTCCCAGGCAGCTGCTACTGTAGTGTCAGTGGAAGTGGACACGCCCACCTATCTGGAAGTGCCTGACTTCCAGAGAGTGGCCGTCATTGGAGACTATGCTGCTGGGGTACTGTTTATTTTCGCATACTTAAAAAACATTAAACTTCTTATGTTACACTTTGAGGTCAACCATGAATAACACCTTCGTCCAGTGGTGTAACTTCACAGTGTATTAGCACGTTGTGATGTCACTTGGAGGGGTGGTTCTGGGTGCGACAAGGTAAAAGTCTTTAAAGCTTATAAAAGTTGTAGCATGAACTGAATTTTAAAAGAAAGTAGTTTACTAAGCACTATGTCACAAATGCTTGGTAAGACTGACATGCATTTCAATCAGACTGGCTTTTCAATTGCAGCGACTCCTGAATTGGGTTTGAATTGGTATTGATAGCTTTAAAATTGAAACTACCTGTAGCACATTCAAACTGGGTCAAGCAGACATGAATGTGACATGTCTTACCACTTGTCAAAGTGGTGAGTATAAATTTCACTGACTATATTTTGTTAGTGCGTGAGTGTCCTCACAGGCTACCTCCCACTATGAAAGGCCATGAGTGGAGCTCATGTGAGAGTACGCTAAAGTTTCAGGTTTCACCACCGTTGGTTTGACATTTACGGTAGAGCGAGAGAAAACTTTGGAGGAAGTGACTTCGCTTTAACTTACTTTGGGCCTCACATTTGTTAAGATAAAGGTTTGTTCACTGCATATGTAACATGTTGTGTTAACATTGCACAGAGCAAATGACTGATTGTGTAATATATACTCTTTTAAAAAAAATTGCCATTGAGATGAGATTGGAGCAAATAAAAAGTTCTAGTAGTTAAATTTGTTTTAACAGTATAGTATCCATCTGCTTCATCCATCCATCCAGTTTATCCAGTTTAGGGTCGCAGAGGTGCTGGAGCTCATCCCAGCTGTTATAGGCCAACCTGGACAGGAAGCCAGTCTGAATCAGGGCTAATGTGTTTCATCAATTCCACATTGTTTAACAGTTAACTGTTATCTCTCGTATGTGCTATTCAGGTGACCATGGATGACTTTGAGCTGGCATGCAGGGGTCTGTACCGTGCTTTAACCATCAGGGAGAAGTACATGCGACTGGCCTTCCAGCGCTTCCCAAGAACAGCCTCCCAGTACCTGCGTCAGACTGAAGGAGAATCTTTCAGACCGGAAGAACAATTGGAGCCAGGTGATAATAAAAGGAAATCAGGGTTAGCATGACTTGAAATGATCTTATGTAGAAGATGTGTACTTAATTATATGTCGCATCTATCCTCAGTCTTCACAAGTCCTCCAAAAGAAGGGGAAGACCCCTTTGATGTCAAGAACCTGCCAAAGAATCTGGGCTATGTTGCTCGTATGAAGGATGGTGTGATTTATGTGTACAATGACGCTGCAGCTGCTGACAAACATCAGCCAAAGGACATGCCCTACCCAGACCTCAATACCTTTATCGATGACATGAACTTCCTCATCGCTCTTATTGCACAGGGCCCAACGTGAGTCCTTTAAAAGTGCTCATTACTCTGTTTTTAGATTTTAGAACTGAAATTCATCTGATTTCAAAAAGTGCCAACACAATTTCTCCTCATTTTTGTAATGTAGCTGTAATTCTTCCTAGGTGAAAGTGCTATCAAAGCACAATTATTTCCACTTTATTTTGCAGAAAGACTTACACTCACCGCCGTCTTAAGTTTCTCATGTCCAAGTTTAATGTGCATGAGATGCTGAATGAGATGGAGGAGATGAAAGAGGTGAAGAAGAACCCTCACAGGGACTTCTACAATTGCAGAAAGGTAGTTGCTTTAAACCTTCTGTCAATTTAATGTGAAGTGGCATAAAATAAAATACCAGTGTGATTAGCACAGTTGCAGGATTTTCAGAAATCTGTGACTATCAACAGCTTTGTGCTGATTTTAACTGGAATGTGTAGTAGAGTTTATTTGTTGTGCATGATCATTTCGCACATTTTCTATCATCTTCCTTACTTCCAGCTGCAGTGCAGCTCGTGGTGTCTTTAGCTCCCTCTTGTGACCGATCACATGTATTACATTGCACAAACAAAAACCTCACTGATCACCCTGCCATCTCTATTCCTTTCCAGGTGGACACTCACATCCATGCTGCTGCCTGCATGAACCAGAAGCACCTGCTGCGCTTCATCAAAAAGTCTTACCGTGTGGACGCTGAACGTGTAGTGCACAACCTCAAAGGGAAGGAGGTCACCATGAAGGAGCTCTTTCAGTCCCTTAACCTGCATCCATACGACCTCACTGTGGACTCACTGGATGTGCACGCTGTGGGTTTTTTTTTTTTTTTTTTAGTAATCTAACAATTAATAACAGACTTTTATTATAGTAAAGTAACAAGGCACACATACTGACAGGATACATTTCCATGAAAGCCATTAAGTGTTCAAGATAAGAATAAAAATATGTAATAGTCAGATAATAACAAAAAAAACCCCAAACATTATAATTGAAAGATAAACCATCAGTTTTATATTATCTTTAAAGGATTGTACACATAGAACATAAAGATTATAGTGCTGCCAAATTTACCATTTACCAGGACTTGTACCATGATGACCAATGCGCAGGAAAAACTGCTGCTGGAAACTGGATCAGATTCAGTAAAAGGATTAGATGTTACAATCCCTTACAATGCATTGCTTTAAATGGAGAAAATCTTGGAGGATGGCTGTTATGAGGAAAAGCAGCCCAGAAACGTTACCAGCCGCACACATCGTTGTGTACCTCAACCTTCGTTCTTTTACCCAAGCTAATCTGCCATTTTTCCTTGATTAGGTTTAGGGATTAGAGATCTGATCTAAATTATCATATTAAAATTTGGGGCACATCGTCAGTAGTGGACCTTGGATTCATCAAGTGTTTCGGCTATAGGATAAACTTCTTTTCTAATTCTTGAGGAAATGTTTAAATATCAAAAGTTTGTATTCTATAAAAGCAAACACTTTTATTAAAACCAAATGTGTCGTGTTGCCTGTTCAGTTTTATAACTTCTTTGGTCTAAATTATCATCTTGTATCTTTCTCTGAAGGGTAGACAAACCTTCCAGCGTTTCGATAAGTTCAACGCCAAGTACAACCCAGTAGGAGCCAGTGAGCTGCGTGACCTGTACCTGAAGACAGAGAATCACATCAATGGAGAGTACTTTGCCACTATCATCAAGGTTAGTTTCAAACGACTTCTCTGTAAAACTGTATAACTGTCACTGTGGCAGCTGAAGATCAAGGTTGTTATAACTACTTTATTAATATTCAGTTTTATACACTGAACTGGTGATTTGAGCTTGATTTGATCTTTGGGAAAACCAGGAAGTAGCCAATGATCTCGAGGAAGCCAGGTACCAGTATGCTGAGCCCCGTCTGTCCATTTATGGCTGCAACGCCAACGAGTGGAACAAGCTCTCAAACTGGTTCGTCAGGCACAGGGTTTACTCCCCAAACCTCAAATGGATGATTCAAATACCTAGGATCTAGTAAGTTTTCAGTCTTCTCTTTCTTCTGTATAAACACACCAAACTGTCAGAGAGATGGAAAACTCTTACATTTATACATTTCATGCTTTTTCTTTTTGTTTGCCTGCATTAAAGAATATGCATTCAAATACTAAAGCTACCTCTACTGCTACCAAGAATGGATGAAATTTTCATTTAAATAATGCCATTTGTCCATGTTCTATCTCAGTGACATCTTCAGAGGCAGAAACTTTGTGCCACACTTTGGCAAAATGTTGGAGAACATTTTCCTGCCTGTGTTCAAGGCCACCATTGATCCACAGTCCAGTCCTGAGCTAAGCATCTTCCTCAAGCATGTGAGTCACTGTTCAGACACATAAATACATGCTGAACCTTGATTTCCAATCCACACATAAAGATATAGCTGTAGAAAAGATGACAAATTCAATCCGAATACTACGGTATAATCCCGGGATAATCCATTGTTTTCTACTTAATGTGTAGGTGACAGGCTTTGACAGTGTGGATGATGAGTCCAAACACAGTGGCCACATGTTCTCCACTAAAAGCCCCAAACCAGAGGAGTGGGACATCGCCAAAAACCCCTCCTACACCTACTACATCTACTACATGTATGCCAATATCGCTGCCCTCAACCAGCTGCGCAAGTGAGTAATGCTATTTCCATACATGCTTTTTCTTTTTTCATCCTATTGGATTGAAGCACTCGGATTTCTTTGTCAGAGATCATTATTTTCTCTAAACATTTACAGTGAGTATATATTTAACTCTTGTCTGAGTATGTCTGCTACTTTCTGTTGTATCATTCCTATTCTTCTGCTCTCCAGACAGAGGGGCATGAACACATTCATGTTCAGGCCTCACTGCGGTGAGGCTGGTGCCATAACCCACTTGCTGGCTGCGTTTATGACTGCTGACAATATCTCTCATGGACTTAACCTCAAGAAGGTCACTCCTCTGAATGCAGCATTTCATTTGCCTTAAAATGCACTTTAATTCATATGCATGATCAGGCAATTGCCAGGCCAAGCAACCATAACAATAGTCTTAAAACACAATACAAGTCGAATCAAAGTAGAAAATGGGTTTTCATGTGTTTGCCTATACACCACATTTTATATAATATCTGTCTGACAAGTTAACAGTGATAGATTAAGTCAGCCTAACTCTTTAGTTGAATGTGGCCAATGATACAACTGACTTGTAATTCTAGTATTGAAGTGTAAAGTTCAATTTCAGATTTGGCATGATTCTTGTGAGCAAGTTAAAACATTGATTATTGCCTATTTATATTTTGTGTTGTTATATTTGTTAAAAATATGAAGCTTGTAAAGTCACTGTTTCCCCCTCAACCCTTCACAAACAGAGCCCCGTGCTGCAGTACCTGTATGTCTTGACCCAGATCCCGATCGCCATGTCCCCACTGAGCAACAATAGCTTGTTCCTTGAGTATGCCAAGAACCCGCTTCTTGAGTTCCACAAGAAAGGCTTGGTGGTGTCTCTGTCCACCGATGACCCCATGCAGTTCCACTACACCAAGGTCTGAGCCTTTGGTGACAACATAGACAAATACACGCAGCCTGTTGTGCTGTTTATTGTTTAATATGTAGATCAGAGATGGTCAGCATTGATGATAAACACATTCTGTAAATCAGATAAATTGGTGTTGTGTGCAAAAAATTTTTTTTAATGCAATCCATTGCATATGATCTCAAGTTGAAGCAGGAGTATTCAGTAATATCAGAGTCTTGGTTTTTTTTTATGTCCACAGGAACCTCTAATGGAAGAATATGCCATTGCAGCTCAGGTGTTCAAGCTCAGCACCTGTGACATGTGTGAGATTGCCAGGAACAGCGTGCTTCAGAGCGCCCTCTCTGATGAGGTAACACGCATTGCGGTGTTTTTGCATGACAAAACAGACACACACCTACAAGTCTGTACTCAAGTCAAAGAGAATAACAAGAGCCAAGAGAACATTACAGAATACATATATTCTTAGTGACACTATAGTGAGAACTACCAAAGGTGGTTTGAAGAACTTTGACTGTAATTGCCAGTTAAAACATTTCTTTGTGGGGTTCTTTTTGCGCTGCAGGAGAAGCTCCACTTCCTGGGTAAGGATTACCTCAAAGAGGGTCCAGAGGGCAATGACATCCGCAAAACCAACGTGCCTCAGATCCGTATGGCGTACCGCTATGAGACCTTGTGCTATGAGCTCAACCTCATCAAGGAGGGCTTGAAGTCTGAGTAAACAAACCGGAGCCACCCTTACTTAGACACGACTCTCTTTTGTGATGTGGAAAAGTTTCTACGTTTGTTTATCGCAGTGGAATCTCAAAGAAACTGACCATTTAAAAGACAGATGTTCTCTCTATTAAAGGAAGAAATGCTTTTATAATCTGCACATCTGTGACTTGCACATTACAGTATGTTTTTTTCAGCTGGAGAAACGTGTACAAGAATGGAAGGAAATAAACGGTGCAATTGCATTTCTGTGGTCGTTGCCAAATTGTTTACCCGACAGGAAGATCTTGTCCTACTGTGTTGTCTTAAGACATTTCTTGAAAGCTGTTTACCTTATTTATTTAACGTTTAGCAGCAAAATTACCTTAGGCTATAAGTCAAAACACGATATGAAAGTCAGCATTTGTTCTAACCTAAATGAACCGAGTTCACATTTAATCGTGTTGCCAAGATCAAGTTTGAGACAAGGTATAAAGTCTAAAGTTCACAATTACGTTAGAGAGGCTAAAGCTCTGCATCACAAACGTCATAAATTAAACACCCAGTTATGTTTATTAAGTTGTGCGATCGCAAAGATGGAGCTCCTAACCCAGTGTCTAGATTTCCCAGGACACTTAAAGACAGCAGTATTTGTTCAGTGTTGACAGCTGCAGGAGTTGAGATGATGACGTCGTCTCTCTTGGAGGCTTCAGGCAAACTTTCTCACAGTCAGCGCGTCAAGCTCGACAGAAACAGTATGAGGGAAACTGGAAGTCAAATAAAAGCACGGTAAACTATTTTTATTGTAAACAAGACAGAAATGTTGCATTACAACCCCCCAACACAGTTATTTGTTAACCACTTCCAGCAGTGCTGTCATAAATAATGGCGTGGTGGATAATGCATGTAAATGTTGCTTGTTCCTTTATTATTTGAAATCATTTCAGATACTTTTGTTGCTCCCAAAACTCAGTGGCATGTGTTATGATGTCGATATCCCGGTGGTCTTGTTGGACACCGGAATAACTGACGCCAGCAAACGTACAATTGCAGTGGACTAAAATACATTTACCTTTACAATATTTACGTTTTATAAAGGACACATAAAAAACAAAAAATGAACAACATAAAAAACTGAACATACCAAAAAAGAAATTTTTTCACCCAGAAAGTTCAATGAACACCTTATAAATTGGGGGAAACGACACTCAGTGAATTGTTATCTCTTATATTTTGAAAGTTACAACCGGAAATCGCATTTTCAGGCTGACTTGACGCTAATTGTCCAAAGACGGAGGGCGAGGAGTGTTCTGCTTTAGCAGCTTTTCTCTCCTCTGTGGCCACTTTCTTTGTGGTTGTTGTTCATGCTGTGTTTAGATATTAGTATAAGCGGTACGTTTTTATACCTCCATAAAGTTTTCTTGCTCATAAGTTAAGTTTACCAGTCTGTAGGCTGCTTTTTTTGAACAACGGTAGCATTTTTTTTAAAGTTATTGAGACCTTTCCAGATTGAACGATGAGACCGAGCGCAGTCGGATTTTATTTGCGGTTTTTATTTTATCGCCGGGAAAACGAGGGAAGAACATGAGTCCTGCTTATACTTTGGTAAGTAGTATGGATTCTATCACATCTACCCATCTTTGTCTTCTATCTTTACACTTACTTCACAGCTTATATATCACTTTCTCTTAGAAGACCCTAGTTAAAATGTTCAAGGAGCTCTGTTTCTGCATTCAGTGATATCGTTAGCTAATAGCTGGCCGTAAAATTTATAGCTCTCCCACACTTCTCCAATCCTTGTGCTTTCTTCATATGGTGACAAGTCAACACCAAACGCCACTGAAACTATGGCAAGTTTAATCTGACAGTATTATGTATAGCTATTATCACGTTTTAATGTAAGTATCAATACTTTTTCTGGTTCAGTAAGTCCCTTTCTTCAACTCGGCATGCATCCAGTAAATTATTTTTATTATTTTTCTTCTTTTCGTTTATTACACTGTACGATTTCACTGGTGACTAAAACGTTATTCCTGTATTGCTGTTCCAGCCGGCGGTTTAACAGGTTTCACCATAACGAGTCCGTTAAGTTTCCAAGTTTCAGTTCTTTGCAAGGGCGGGGTGACATTTTTTTTTATTATTTATTTATTTATTTATTTATTTATTTATTTTTACAGTTGTTGTTTTTTTAAACATGAGCCTAGTTTCCTTTCACTCAGTCCGCATGCATTCCTGCTAATCTCCAGTTTATCTCTGTTTATCTGGACATAGTAACTATTCATAACAGAAAATATGGAGGCAATTCAGGTCATAGAGCTACCAAAGGTCTCTGTCCTTTAAGGCTGTAAAATGCTCTATGAAAATCATTTGTCTGCTTTGCCAAATATATAGGAAAATCAACTTGGTTAATTGATAACTGTCAAGACAAAGCCTCTTCGATATTCATGTGCCACTCAAGGTGTTATCACTGTGGTATTGTGAAGTAATGATGTTTAGATTGTTTATCTGCCTCAGTCTGTGTTTATGAGAGGATTTGGACTGTTTTGGCACAGCTAGCAGCAACAACTTGACACAAAACACCTCATGAAAGCTGTTTGTCTGTCACTCCCTCACTGGAGATGTGGAAATGAATGCCTCTGTGCCCCGCTGACTGCTGAAGGATCAGTCGTTTTAAGGTACTTTATCTTGCTCTGTCCTTTTATGTTGGTGTAAAGCAAACCTGCATTTTTCTTTTATTATACTCCCGACTGCCACTGCTGGTGATAAACTACAGTTGTACAATACCTCACCTCCAACATGTCATGTCATGCCACACGTCTCTGCAGGGCGTGTTGTGGCGGTTTTGAAGCTGCAATTAGGTTTAATTTAGTTGCCAACTGATGACTGGGTTCTCCAAGCTTTGTGTGTCCCGTCTAGTTTCTACATGGATGACTCAGTGAGTTTCACTAAAATAATGCTGGGATGCCACTCTGTAAAGCTGAATGCCTTATTAAAACGTTCATTTTGACTTTCCCTCTGGCTTTGCTACACAATAATGTACAGTTCACTGCTTCGGGAGTAATATTTGATTTTAACTGAATACCATGGAAAAGAGGGAAGCTCCCATTTTGATATGTTTCACAGTGTTACTGTAAGTGGCCAGTGGCTGATATATTTCTGGATTTCTTGTATTTCCAAGTCAGTGTTTGAATATAGATGATCTAAACATAGCTTAAACTGGTGGTTGGGTGCATATCTTTCTGCACCATAATTATGGACACTGCTGATCCTTCTTCCTGCAGCTCAGGAAACGCAACTCATGTCTTCCTGTACTACATACCGCACACAGACGAATAAGTGCAAGTGGGTCAGTTCGGGAACTGCATTGTCATTGCATGGTCTGGCTATGATGGAGCAGCATTCCCCTACAAACATACGTTTGATTTGGGTCAAACGCAGACAAAGGCGTCATTTGCAAGACTGAGTGACTGTCCGGCTGTCTGTAGCTGAATCTATTTACTGACCCCCCTCCTCTCCATCTGCAGGAATGCGGCTCATAGTCATCATGAACTATGCTGTGGAATTTTACCATGTCTCCCCTTCTTGATCCTCATGTGCGACGTGTCCAAATAGTTTGGTTCCAGCGAAGCAGGAGCAAGAGACTTCAGCAACCATGCTGATGCTGGCTAAGGATATATAAATCAGACTGAGTGCATTGCAAAACAATCGCAGACATCAAATCTGTGCATGTTTGACAACATGTGATTTTTAGTTTAAAGTGCATATAGCAAAGGCCTCAGTTATTTAGAATATGTTGTCTTATATCTTTTTATTTTTTGTGTCTGATAAATAGTTAAACCACGTGAGGAACGCCTAACCTAGAGCTCGACCACGTGTGGATAGGTGGGGTTAAAATGCTCCCCGTCATCAATTGTCGTTGGCTCTTTATGCAAGAAATGAGATTCATGTGTTTTTCTGTGTCTCAAACGCTTCATGAAATTGCATAGACCAGGGGTCCCCAATCCCAGTCCACGAGGGCCGGTGTCCCTGTAGGTTTTAGATCTCACCCTGGGTCAACACACCTGAATCACATGATTAGTTCATTACCAGGCCTCTGGAGAACTTCAAGACATGTTTAGAAGGTAATTTATCCATTTAAATCAGCTGTGATGGATCAAGGACACATCTAAAACCTGCAGGGACACCGGCCCTCGTGGACTGGGATTGGGGACCCCTGGCATAGACGGTCTTCCCCCATACCATTTAAAGACAGCCTTTCAAATGAGGTGCATTTGATTTGCTGTACTACAGGTGTTTTTGTATTTGACCAGCTATAAGGAGGCATCACAGAAATCTCCTAGGCCTAGAAGTTTTTTTTTTTGTTTTTTTGTTTTTTTTTTACTAGGTTTATTTTCAGAAACCAGCATTCACATGAGTATGCTCTTGTCTTCACCTTTGGATGCATGCTGTTTCACAGGAAAGATTTCCCTTGGGGTTTTGTTTCTCTGATCTTACAGTGTGCACTGTGCTCTTTGGATGTGATTTAATTGTACTGATGAGTAATTTTAGTCTGTCATCTTCTTTTTAGGTTGTTTTATAAAATGAGACAAGAGGAAAACGATCCTCTGCCACCACACAACGACATGAAGACAGAGCGGAACCAACAATAAACTTTGTGGCTCTTTTGATTTTGATTACAGTTTATGGATAATTAACAATAAGTAGATTCTGTCTGTTGTGGGGAAATACTTGATACATTTATTATGGAGGATTCGCGATGAGCTGACACAATATGCTGGCTCTAAGAGCGGAGCAGGTCAGACGTGGGGTCGGTGAGGTTGCGCTGCAGAATGAGGCTTCCACAGCCAAGCAAGGACGGCCACCATTGAGGATACCTTCTCACAAGCAAGTCATTAACATCAAGGAGAAGATCTCCCAGTGGGAAGGTCGCAGTCAGCAGAGCAGTGGCCATGATACTGGAGTGAAAGTACATCCTCTGACTGTATCTCGGACTCTGTCTGGAGATCTCCTAGGCAATGGTTGTCCAAACGAGAGCTGGAGAGGCGGTCTTCATGCAAAAGTCGACGTCTCAAAAAGAAATAACTCGGAATTTGATTTTCAGGAATCCCCAGCACAGGCTGGACACTGTGTGGGTGGCAGGAAGTCAGAACCGGTGCGTAGTGGTTCCAGTGAATTATTAGCCACGTCGCCAGGAAATAAAACATTTTCAACGCAAATACTTGCATCTCCCAAAGTGGAGGCTACAGATAAACGAATCATTACTGCCAACGGTGACCAAAAAATGGGTCGTATCGTGGATGCTGAAGTAGTTTCTAAACCTCTACCTCTGTCAACTGATGATCCAGAAGACAACATGCCTGCTGGTAACTTCTACACTTCCCGGGGTTTCTGGCGAAAACTTGAGGGAAACAGACTGCTCTGGGAGAAAGGCAGAGGATCATCAGGTGAAGCTAATCCCCCTCCTAAACCTCAGCGGACATTCCAGTATCGGGGAACCAAGAACCGTAACAACACAGGGTACATGGTACAATGGGACAGAGGGTCCTCTCATAACAATCACTCCAACACGAGAACCGGGAGGGTAGCTCAACCACCCAACTTCCCACCTCCTCCGTGTCCAGTTGGAAAGAGTGAAGGACTTTCAAGACATAAAAAGAACAGGTTAGTAAGTGCACAAAAAGAAAAGCATAAATAATCATAGAGTCCTTGTTAAAAGTAAAGTAGAATGGAACTGTTGCAGCACTTTCTTTGATATGAACTATAGTAGAAAGGTGTACTGAACAGTTACAGTATATGTAGAGCAGTTTTGGGGTGGGGAGGGTACTGTCAGAGTCTGATTGCTGGCTGGGGTCCTGGTGTGATGTCACATGCTATCTGGCAGCATTGTCGTCTATTGTCTAGAAATGGCCTAGTTCCTGAGCAGCCATGGGTCCAGGGTCATCTTCATCGGGCACACACACACAGTCCCTCTTTCATTATTTTTAAGGCCGAGTAAAACAAGACTAAACTGTGTCACATGCTTATATTATCTGTAGTCCTGTGAAAACCATTGCTTTTGACACACAAAAAGCAAACATTTAATCCTTTTTAATACGGTACATACAGACAAAGATGGTAAAGAAAAGGAGTGATCAATGGTTTCAACAAAATATAAAAAAAATAATTGATGGATTTTACTTCTCTGCAGATAAAGCAAGTACACCTATTGGCCCTAGAAACGAATATACCTTGCTGACAATTTGTTATCATGTAAAATACCTGAAGTTGTGTGTGGGTTATCCTGCGTGCACAATATTTCAGTGTTATTCAAATCTGACTTGGCCATTCCACCTGAAGCTGGTGCTGTCCTTCTGACAGTAGAACTACGCACTTTGACACCAGCATTTGAAATGATGACAATGCCAGTCAACACTTTGGATGTGCTTACTTTTGACTGGTGCTGTACCTGCAGATCCTGTAATAGAATTTTTGCTTCTGATGACCTTTTATTGCATCAAAGGCTCTACTGGCTGAATTTCCTGGATTGGCCAGTCATAGAAAACTGGCAGATGTTTATAATACATGCAGTGTAAAATATTAATAATAGACTCGGGCATTTTGAAGACTTTAAAGAGGTTTTTAGACGGTGAATAAGGGTAAAATATACTTGAGTATAAAAGAGAACTTGATACTTGGACCATATGTTGTTTTTTTTAAAAGGTTCTAATTATTGGCCTCTAATCAGGATCCATTAATTCTAATTTCATACATTTGACAGTATAATGAATAATGGGGTATATTTCCTACTCTATTGTTGAAATATAAAGATACAAACATAGGTAGGTATTATTGATTGCAGTGCCTTTATCATTAGGTACCCTTTCAAAGAGGACGAAAGTTTGCTTGTCCAATAGATTAAAAAGTTTGAATGGTTATTTTTTTTCACATGTAGGTAGAGAAAGTCTGTTTCCCCTCTGTTAGAGCACAGGACAGGATGTTTCATAAACTGTAAAACAGAGTTTCACAAACTACTAATTGTGCAATATTTTTGTTGTTACATATTGTAGGCAGTGTAATCAACCTTTTTAGTTTATGCCAGTAGCTCGATTCGGAGTCTTCCTGTCATGTCTGCACACAGATAGCACAGGGCTTCTTGTTTACCATCTTTAGAGGAAGCTTTCATTTATGCTTGTACATTATGAAGTATCTGCACCTGGCCAGGTATTTTATCACGTGAACTTTAGTAACATCGCAGTTTCAGTTTCTGCACTCAGCCAGACTGGCCATTTCCATATTTCTGTACTGTCTGTGACACAGAAAAACTGTTACCATATTGCAACTTCTCTATCATGTGCTCAGTCATTTCCTTCCATGATGATTATTCTCTCTCTCCCTGCACTATCTCCTTGTTTTGCTGGGTTTCATATCAACAAGGCATTTTGTTGTCGGGCAATGGCTAAACATACAACAATAGAGTGAACAGTATAATGGTTATCTTTAGGTCAACAGCCTTTCTCACTGCCATCACTTCTCTCCCTGACACAGGAAGTCCTTTGAGTATGAGGATGCATCACGCCTGACGGCAGAGCAAGGCCCCCGGGCAGATGATGCCCTTTACCATGCCTACTCTGATGACAATATTTACGAGGACATCGTCTGTAAGTCCTATTCCCAATGTGGAGCTGATTTTGAATGAACTTCCAGAGCTTCTGATTTATCTGGCTGTTAGCACAAAAGACAAAGACAGGAAATCATAAAGACTCCTGGGTACCTGTCGCTGGGTTGATGTAAATTTCAGTATTCTCAGTTAGGATTTGGCTTATTGTTGTATAGCAGCTCAACTGATGATGTTTCCTTTTCCTGATTGCCCACAGATTTCCTACAGTTACTAGAATTATTCCTCATGTTCACGATGGAAAAACATGCTCTGACTAGTGGATCAGACATAACACCTATTCACAATGTGTAGTGTCTGTAAATGTGGCCTAGCTGTTTGATGCAAGTGTATAATAATAGCTTTTGCATTGCAATGTCACAAATTCAGTATTTCACAGCACTTGGCAGATAGGTGCTACCATGCATTTTAAACAATTTGTTGTAGTTTCAGCGAATTTAGGCTGTCTCAGTTGCTTCTATGTCTTGAAGACGTCCAGGCATGCTGTCTAATCCTTCCCATCACTCTACCTTACCCTCAGGTGATGTGACCAGAGATAACCCCTATGAGGATGTCAAGCTATCTCCAATGTGTATCCCTATTGCAAGGCCTCTCCCAAAGGTAATGGATAATATTCCATGTAGGGCTGCCACAAACGATTATTTTGCTAGTCGACTAGTCACCGATTATTTTTGTGATTAGTCGACTAATCAGATCATGCATTCATTGGACGTAAAACGTACAGCTTATTGCACCAGCAGCATCTGCTCTTATATAACTATCATTAGCTTACAGCTTTAAGTGTTTAAGGTATGTGCTAACTAAAAATAAAGACAAGATGACAGTTTATTACATTTTAATGAAATTTGCAGATTGTTTCAGTGAAGCTTAAACTCAGGCATCTGCTCCTTGCTATCTAAAATATAACAGGACTCCAGAGTATATTCTTGAGCATCTCACACTTCTAATAATCAGCTGTCTGCTTGATGTTTATTCAGCTGTGTAAAAACTATAACTTTAATCTCAGCCGAAACGATTTACTCAGGAACAAATAAAATACTGAAAAAAAGCCAAACAATAACATATTTAAGTTATTTAAGTGACTTATACATCATGTTTAACCTGAGTAGCGAAAGACAGCGGTGGGTTTGAAAACGATTTGCCGGGAGTCCGGTGTTCTCACGGCTCTAGTGAGCGTTAAACCCCGGCTAGCTATCTAGCTAGTGGGTAACAGACGTCTCCGAAAACGTCGGAGCGCTTTTGAAAATATGTGGTGTCTTGATAAACTGAGCAGATATTTGAGGTTTACACAGCTACATTCTCGCCTGAAAATATGTTAGATGTTTATTTTGTGACCCAGAAAGAGTAATAAGAGAAATATTAAAACTAACTAGCTGCCGCCATTGTTGGAAACTGAGCTGGGCCGCGCTATGAATTCTGGGACACAGCTTCTTCTTCTTCGGGGTTTAACGGCAGCTGGCATCCTTGTACATGCAGTGCTGCCATCTTCTGTTTCAGTCCGTTATTACACTCTTAAATCCTACTACTTATTCCTGCGTCTTTTGGGATCTTACAAAGCTTCAAACGACGCGTCGACTATTAAATTAGTCGTCGACGATTTTGATAGTCGACGTAATCGTGACTAGTCGACTAATCGTGGCAGCCCTAATTCCATGTATGTCCCGCTTTAATAGTACAGGAGTATTTTTATTAGTTATGCATCAATGTAACAAATGTGTCAACCTGAGAAACAAAGGAAGAAGGAATTATTGTAGTTTGATACCAAGTAATTATCTGAAACTGAGCATTAACTTGGCACTTCTTTTGTTCCAGTTGCCTTCTAAACCCCAAACGTTATACAGGTATGCTAGTAAAGTGGACAGGAAGGGGTTCCAAGCTGTGTCCAAATCTTCAACCATTGCAGACACTCCCAAACCAGCTGCACCACGGCGTGGAAGCACTCAGAAAATACACAGGATGCCCCAGGTACATTTGCACATACAATTGAATTTGATACTATGGCTGGCTGACAGCATTTTTGGTGCCCATTTGCATGTGACCTGTGACTGACAGAGTGGCAGTGAATGATGATTCATGTTTTACGTAGAACAGAAAAGGAGGCGGTTACTTGTTGACCAGGAAGAAGCTGATGCTGAAAATAATAGATAGTGTTGGAGCAGTATGTGTAAACACTTTGTGTAAATTCAGACAGAAGAGAAATACGGACATCTAACCCATGGCTGTGGAAAGGTTTTGGACAGGGACAGACTTTACTGACAAGGTAAAGAGGGGAAAAAAGCGTTTCTTTAAATATATTTGTAGAAAAAAGAGGTTATGGCTTAAAAAACCCAATGTGACCCAAGTACTGTGAGTTTGAGCTAGTTTGAAAAAGCCCGTCATGTTGATTTTTAGATTGTTTTTAGGAAGAGACCATTGTGTAACTTTTCAATAGTGTAAAATGAATATCTGAAACTGTAGTAATAATGAAATATTGAGTGAGTTGAGTATTCTTAAATGTTTTAGACAAACCGCTTTAGGGAATTCTTTGAATATATTCTTTGAATATATTAAAAATACACATTTAAATCTTGCTGTTATGCTGTTATGGTTAGTTAGAGATGTTACTCGTCCATTGCCATACGAGTTTGTTTCCTCAATTGGCAGCGCTTCTTTTAAAAACAAAGTTTAAGCTTCCTGCTCTATGTTCTTTTAGAAAGAACAACAAGGGTATGGGTTTTAAGAAAAGAAGAAAAAAATGCTGAAAATCTGTAATATAATTATGTACTTAGTAGCTGTTAGTGGCTATATATCATAATTCCATGTAATCAGGATTCTGCAATGGTTTTAAAATTATGGGGCTGACAAGCACCTGTGCTTCTACTACATAGTATGTCAACAAAATCGAGACGATCTTTGATGACAAGCGAGGGAGGAAGAGAGTGAAGAACCAAGGAGTCACCGTGCGAGGTGAGACACAAACACATAGTGGCAGATCCACATGTCACCCACATCAACACATCAAGATTAAGTTGAGCCTCTTGGTGGAAATACCCATCTTTTGATGATACACATAAGGCCAGTCGCAGTCGGCAATGAAATGAAATTATGAAACAAAGACTTGCTGTCTGCATCTGATTATGGCCTGTCAAGTTTTCCCCATTCCTCTGCTTCTCACTAATCTATCCCTCCTCCTCCAATTTATATAAGCAGAGGAGACCAGCGGGACTGAGAGCGACCCTGAGGACGGCACCAAAGGTATAACAAACGCACAGAATCTTTCACTTTATGCTAATTCTGGGTAAAATTTACAGGTAGATAACTTTATATGGAGTAAATGGTATTAGTTCCTAAAAATGAAAGTATAAATCCAGTGCTACGGTAAAAGGAGAAGATAAAAACATCATATACTGTATAGTGTTAGTGTTAAATGATCACACCAAACATCTCCAAAGTTTTAAATAAGGAGCTCAACTAATGTTTAAAGGATAAGTCATTCATTAGAAAGATGGAGCTAAAACAGCTTGTTTCAGACAGTGAATGAAATAAGTTGAATCAAGGCTCAGCATAAGATGAAAAGGATTCTTTATTTAGTGTGAATCATGCAAAGCTGTAGTAGAGTTGAAGAATAAAAAGCAGAGTTAGAAATTAGCATGATGGGTCATCATTGAGCAACCTTAAAGTAGTCAGTGTTATAGCTACAGTTTTACATTATATAGACATTAAGAAGACCTTTTATTGCTTCTCTGTGCTGGTTGGGATTTTTCCCAGGATAAACATGACTGTATTGTGTCACTGTGTGGTGTTGAACAGGCTCCAGGAGATCAGTTTACATCCAGTCTACATTGAAACGACGGCCAGGCTACCGCACCCTGGAGAGAGACCTGATCCAGATGCAGCAGCAGCAGCTTTTCCAGATCTTTGTGGTGGTGTCACTAAGAAAAAGCTCCCAAGAAAACACCTACTCCCCTGAAATTACACAACAGTTCCCCAAAATGGTTAGCAGTCTGCACAACTCTGCTTTGTTCATATTGCATGAATTGATGTCATTTGTGACAATTTCACGGCTAAATTGTAATCTTGTTTGGTGATATTAAGGGATTCTCATTGTACTTAACAAAAAATCCTTTTGAGAATTTATATACGGGGAATTTCCCAGGCTGATATAAGGCTTCTTAGAAGGACTCTTTTGATGTGTTTTTCCAGATTTGGGTATATATTTGCATTTTTCTCCCTGGAATATGAAAGAAATGATCTCTTTAGGTGCATTCGACCACATACTTGAGACTGTGCATGTTTGTTGATTTTTAAAAAATTATTATTATTATTTTTTAAAAATGATTTTATTGGATCTCTGGGAATCGACTGGCTGGCCTGTAGTAGCCTTGAGTTTTTCTCTTTCAGTTTGAGAAGTCGTCCCGGCTTTCCAAAGAAGCTGAGGATCAGCTGAAGGTGATCCCAAGGTTCTGCTTCCCTGATTCTCAGGACTGGAAACCTTCTGCAGTGATGCCTAGGTCAGCTTAAACACAACAACAATGTTTTAACACCATGCCTGATGTATGCTGCGTCACAGCAGAGCTAAGCCAGTGATGTAATGGTAACATGAGACTGTATTATTTCTTCATCTTCCTTTCATTTTCTTTGTGTTGGAGTCCTTTTGTTGACTTTGTATTGTTCAGCGTTCTTATTTATGCCATGTTTATTACCCCATTTCCTCTTTTTCTATTAATATCTCCAGCTATTAGTTGTAACCCATAAATCACTGTTGCAATCACTTAAATTCCCCACAGGGATGATTAAAGTTTTGTCTGATTTAATTAAATCGGAGTGCTAAGGGGAATTGGGTATGCATTTTGTCTATGTGCGGTTCATTGTTGTAATGAGGGTTATGCTCAGAACTTGCACTCCCTTCCTGCCTCTAAAATATGCATCTGTGCCAATACAAACTACCAGACGACAAATATGTACATGTATGTTCTGTCTGTCTTTATTTAGTGTAGTGTTTTTCCTGTTTAATTAATTATAATGAAATGATTCCATAATGAAATCATTCATATCAAGCCAGCTCTTTTCCCCACCAATTTTTATACAAGGAACATCATGGTTAAATTACCTCGGATAAATAGCATTATCTGTGTTTGCGTTGACAGCGAGACGTTTTCCTTTGTCCTGACTGGAGAAGATGGCAGCCGCTGGTTTTGTTACTGCCGTAAGATCCTGGTGAGTATTTGACTCAAATGTTCATGTGTGTGTGTGTGTGTGTCATGATATGGCAGCCTGCCCTGTGCTTACTCAACATCTCTTAGGAGATGTGAGTCACAGACCATAAACCACTTCTGTATTAATGACAGAGAGCAAGAAGAATTTCATCATGTTCCCTTTTCCTTAGCCTGAGAAGGGTTCAGTTTTGTATGTTGAAATTATGACAAGTGTTGTGCTTTTCTTTTGCTTTTTTTTTTTTTTTTTTTTTTTTTTACTGCTATTGCGGTTGTCTTGTTAAGATGTCTGCATTAAACTTTGTTGTTGGGTAGTACAGACAGATCTAGGCCACATCTAATGTGGAGAGTTTTATATTTTGTTTCCCTCAACTCGCACAACTTAGAGGGCTTCAGATACTGTGTCATTAACATCTATTTCAATTTCACTTCATTAACCTGCAGGTTATTTTCTTGATTAATCCAGTAATTGTGTTTGTAACATGGCGGAAACCATTGCAAAGTGTCTGCTGTAAATCCCCAAAGCATAAAACTCATGCTCAGATTACTTGTGGCGCCCGGCTTTCCTGCACTTAGAAATCTTCAATTTGCAGTTAGAGAATAACTTCATATGACTGCTTTCATAACAACAAAACGGTCCAGTCATGATTACAAAGAATCTCAATAGGATTTAATCCAATTTACCGGTACACCAAGTGATCACTTCATGGGTCTGCACCCAAATTATGCTCCAGCTTGCTTTTGTCATTTTTATGGCCTATATTCTGTGGATTGTGATGGATCCTGATCCAGATGAGCTTTATGTCATTGATATTCTACTTAAATTTTATTGTCCAAGCACAGTTTTTTTTTTTGCAGATTTTTCAGGGTTTTTTTATAGTTTCAACATTGGATGTTACATCTAATGAAGAGGACATGGGGGAAAAACTGATTGCCACTATGAAAAACATGGATAGAGACTTTATGACTTAGGATTTTCTACTCCTGCCATTTTAGAGAGTGAGAGAGATATGCCGTGTTTAATGTTGTTGTAATGACATCCCTGTTTCTTCCTTTTTATCATTTGAAACTGTCTCTTTAAGCCCAGTGGAAAGGGGAAGAGACTTCCTGAGGTGCACTGTATTGTCAGCAAGCTGGGCTGTTTCAATCTTTTTGCAAAGGTAAAGACACAACACATGTGCACACATATTTCTGCTGATAGAACTTTTTACTGCGACATGAAAAGAGCTGTATCGACTACAGTTTAGTGCTAATCCCCTGAAGATTGTGAAACCCGCTGCCTTAAAACTGCATGTTTAAAGATAGGATGAGGGTGCACTAGAAGATAATCCTGAGGAGTCACTGGGTGTGGGGTTCTTTCCCAAAAGGAAATCGTATGCATGTTACTGTGTCTCATCCATCCTTCAGCTGGCCTGAGCGAAATTAACAACCAGTAGTGTGCTCTGAAGGAAAACCCCATCTGCATGCAAAGCGATATCTGGCTTCTGTTTTATTGTCAAGACTTTATTCAAAAGTAGTTTCTTCCAGAGTTAAAATTATTCATCTGGCTTTGTCTGACCAGATTCTGGAAGAGGTGGAGAGGCGCAGAGAAATATCTCCGGCTCTCGTGTACCCTTTTATGCGTACTGTGATGGAAGCTCCTTTTCCAGCCCCTGGACGCACAGTTACCGTTAAGAGCTTCGTCCCAGGCGCTGGGAGTGAGGTAAGCCTGAAACCAAAAGAGGAAATGTTAATTAGTAGTTTTGTTCCTTCTAGCCACTCCCTTCTGCAAACTCAGAATGACTCAAAATTTTAGGGTATTTGTGAAAACAATAGGGCTCAGCCATGCTGGAACATATATATATATATGTGTTTTTAAACACTGACAGCAAACTGTTTGATCACTTCTGTTTTACAGAGTCAAAATATGCAAAGTAAGGATCCTTTCCAGTAAAACTCAGGAAGTGTGGCAAAGTCAAAGCCTTACATTTGGAAGTCCTAGATTTAAAACCTATATCTAAAGTCCCCATCTATCATTTGACCATTGACTATAACCTCTTAAAATTCAAGAGCTCAGCATCATATTCAGTTCATTTCAACACCGTTTTACTTATATAGCGAAATTACAACAGTTGCCTCAACGTGCTCAAGTTGAAGATCCTACTATAATGGAGAAAATCATATTTTACCCCCTGTGAGCAAGCACTTGAAAACAGTGGGAAGAATGAAAACTCCTTTTTAACAGGAAGAAACCTCAGGCAGAGCGTGGCTCAGGGAGGGGCGGCCATCTGCCCTGACCAGTTGGGGATGAGGGGAGAGAGTCAGGACAAAAAACACACTTATCTCCCCAGGTGCTTTTTATGCTTTTGTTTGGCATACCCACATGGAAAAACTTATATCGGAGGAATTACAAGGCTGAAATGCACGTATCAGATTTCATTCTTTAAAAAAAGAAAAACAACCTCTAGTTTCTGGAATTATGTTTATTCGCCATGTGGCTAGAACAGAACAAAACCCCTGGCTCTAATCATTCATAAGTCTCTGGTGATCTGGCAGATAGTTAAAAGATTGAACAACATGAACATGGGTATTCAGCATCCTAAAAGGCTTAGTTTTGCATAAACATTTCAGCCATTCAGACACACTATCAACAACTACAATTTATATTTAGCCTGACTGAGTGTGCTCTCATTGCTTTGCAAGGAACTGACTTTATGCCGACCTGTGGACTCCAGACTGGAGCATGTGGACTTTGACAGTCTGCTGGAATGTCTCAGTGTCACAAAACTCCTGCAGGTTTTCGCCTCCCTTCTGCTCGAGAGGAGGGTCATCTTTGTCGCTGACAAACTCAGGTATGATGTAGTAGCATGCATCTCACAGCAGGACCAGTCAGGCATTGATGGCTATAATACAGCAATATAGTGGGTAATTCGCTCCACCATGATATATGCCTTTGTAAGTTTGCATTGTTATGTCAAACTTCTAACAGTTCCTGTTAAAGCTGAGCGCCTGTTTCAAAAAGTTGTGAGAACATTAGGTGATACAGGATGTAACACCGATTTCTGTCCAACATTGGTTTGGCTTTTGTTCACACCAAGTAGTTCATATGCTGCCCGGATCATGCATGATCCACTCTAGTTTGTTTGACTAGTGTGATCAATCTTACTGTGCTCAGGCTGACACGGAGGCTCCTTTTGACATCATTTGTATCCTTGTAGGATAACTAAAAATTGCTACATACACAAAACAGCTCAAAACAAGTCACACTGAATACAATTTTGAGCTGCTCAATTGTGAGGAAAGACAGAATGCTCAGATGCTACATTTAGAGAGCAGAGTGGGATATAGGGAGCAAAAGAGACAAACTCGAAACTAATCAGGCCTGGAACTTCAAGCATATGACTGGTATGTGTACAACCTTAGTGCAGAGTTATATGCCAATACCCGAGCAATGCTGCACCAATGTGTTTCTCTGATCCAGTTACCATAACTCACTTTTACTCTAGCCAAATAACCAAATAGTAATATAGAAATGCTAACAATGGGTATAAATAACACATTGCACATGGTGAAATTAACTGTTTTACATCATTTAAGTAACATCTGTGAGCTGCTTGTTACACTGAGCTTAAAAATAGAGACTGCCACATTAGAGAAAGTGACACAGTCTAAAATTAATTAAGAAAAATCAAAAGATCACATACACTAAATTACTAATTAAAAGTTTCTAATAGCATGGCAAGCAATTACTGCTCTGTTACGTGCTCTAAAAGTGACTGATGGTAATTAGAAAGTTATTAAATGTAGATTGTAAGTAAATGTCCATGAGAAATTTTTTTTCCAAGTAGCTTTATTTGAAATTTGGCTTTTTGCTAAGAGCAGCTGAAAATGTTGGAGGAAATTAGCGATTCACCTTTTAAAGATTGAATATCTTAGTGTGGCTACAGAACGGCCATGCTTTGAAAACACAAAAAAGGCTCTTTGGCAAAACCAAGAAAATGTTAGCTGTAGAAGTTGAGCAACCAGGTGAAAGCGGAGGAGGATTTTCACAGCACGCATACAACTTTCTGTAAAGGGACGAGGAGTGTCAGCAGGAGTAGCAGTGACTGCTGAACTAAGAGGATTAACATAGATCAGTTGCATTGAGAGAATCCTGTGATACTTAAGGTGTTTTGCTGAAAGCTCAAACAGTTTATTGTGAATGTTTGGTGGAAAAATAATACATGTGGCCATCCTCTATCTTTAGGGAGCCATGGATTGATATCTCAGTGTCATGTGATCTGTGTGGGAACTGCATGAATAGTGTTTTGTTAAACCTCATCTCTCGTCTAATCTCTTCACTGCAGTGTGCTGTCACGCTGCGGCCACGCAGCCTTGGCGCTGCTCTACCCGTTTACTTGGCAGCACACCTTCGTGCCCGTGTTACCAGCCAGCATGCTGGACATCAGCTGTTCCCCCACCCCATTCCTCATTGGGGTGCTGGCACCCTGCCTGCCACAGGTGCTGGAGCTTCCCATTGAAGAGGTCTGTAAAAATAATTTTGAAAAAAATTAGAGCTTTAAAAAGACAGTCCTGGCTGTGTAATGGTTTATTGGCTGTATATTCACTCCACGCATGCTGTTGCTTCCACTGTGCAGCAGCACACTGTAACTCACACTCACTGGACCTTTATATAACTCTTATTACACAATTGTCAAGTCTTACAGTTAGTAACTGTCAATTCTTCTTCTTGCTGTCTTCCCAGGTACTCATAGTGGATCTGTGTGCAAACAAGTTTGTCATTCAGGTGTGTACACACAACGTATAATGGGAATGATAGGTGTGGTCTCAGTCAAAAAGATGGCTTTGCCTACACTTGTCCCTCGGTAGCATGCTGAATATTTTGAGAGTGACAAATTATATGGGATGTAAGCCCAGAACATAGTCCTGTCACAATCAAAACATTAAGGCTGATTCAGTGCTGCAATTTTGTCAGTTAACAGTAAGTCTTTTCAGTCATTGACAGACTTTTGTGTGGTTGTGCTCATTATATTAGTATACACATAATGAGTAATTCTAGAAACATCCCTCCATTCAGTTTGAATTTATGAATAAAGGGCTAAAAAATCTTTGACTTACACAGTGTGGGCTGGAGGCATTCTGCTCCTTTGGCCTGTTGCATTCTTGCACATTAAACAGTAAATGGCTACATTTCCCAGTACAGAGTGCTTTTAAAGTTTAACACTGGGTCTTGGGTTTTAAATCTAGTGCATGAAAAAACAATGTGATCAAAGCACCAAATATAATTATTTAGTTTGTCGCAGCAAAAATTGAAAACACGAGTGACATTTGATGTTTTTATATTGAGGCTACTATAGATATTAACTATGAGACAATATGACGGATTAAATGCATGCTTAGAAACTGCATCATGTGACTGCTGTTGACCCTTATTGTGATGTGTGACAGCTGGGCGATGAGGACTGCATTCTGCCCAGTAAACTCCAGGCGGCGTTGCAGCAGATCCTGGAGGAGAGGCAAGATATTCTGAGAGAAGAAAATGGAAACACATGTGGAGGTTGGTGGAACAGATGCGAAGAACACAAGATTTATCTACAAAACAGTCTCGCTGTCACAAGATGAAGTTCCATTTTTAAAGTGACCATGAGAAGAATATTTGCTGGCATCAGTTTTCATCATAGCACTATCAGTGTGTCCTTTTGTTCTGCCAGCTAAATCTGGTTGTGCAGAAACGAGCTGCAAATGTCAGCAGCACAGCAGGGCAAACCTACTGCAGATCAATGCACATTCTGTTTTCTGCTCATTAGTTCCAGTTGTGTGATTACAAATCTTTAACCAGATCTGTGTTGATGACCCCCTTGTTGTTGTTCTTTTTTTTTTCATGTAATCATAGGCTTTTAGCATTTCGTTAAGTATTAACCTTACTGCTGTGCTAACATTTTCCTTATTTAATCATTCAGACCAGCAAACTGATTTGAGCTCCTTGATGTCAGAGGCGTTTGTGCGATTGTTCGTGGAGCTAGTGGGACACTATCCACTCCACATGGTCGAGTCCCCCAATGGCAACAAGGAGCTCCAGCGGGACAGTTTCCGCAAATCTCATCCCTCTCGGGGAGTCCGGCAGTTCCTGCAGCTCTTCATGGACACTCAGATGTTTGCTGGTTTCATTCAGGACAAGGAGCTGCGCAAGGGAGGAGGAAGAGGTCATCTTTTTAGATGTTATGTTTTTTTCTGTTTGGGAATATTTTGTTTCCAGGCACTGTTAGAGTTCTGAAAAAAATAGGTACAACTAAATCATGAGGCAGCGGGAGACACTCATGCCAGCTGGAACTGTGCTCGATTTAGATTTCATTGCTTCAGAGGCTGACTTTACCTTTTAACATAATAACTGCAGAGCTGTGCCAATAAACAGCAAAATACAAAAGCAAAACAGAAATTTAGAATTAATCCAGCTTCACAGTGAAACGTAGCCAGCGTTGTACAGCTTGGTGGGACAGATGAATGTGAAGAATATAAAGCATCATCCTGCAAGATGTTGCATAAAAGTTGAAATAAACAAGTCAGATGTTTCCACATAACCGGTAAATGGATAAATAGCAGTGTTGAATCATATTAAAGCAGACATATGCATTAAATTAAATGAGTCACAACAAGCGAGCCTAAAACTGAGTGAAAACAATTTTCCTTGCATGCAAGCACTAGGGGCTGGGTGTATAAACGGACAAAAAGTATGCATAAGCCTTTTCCCACTCAATGCTATTTATAAAGATGTGCAGACCACACACATAAATTCAAACAGTGCATACGCACGTTTGATACGGTGTAAGTGAAAAATAAGGTGAGACAAACTTTGATCCTGCATGTAAAAGAGACCATGAGTATGTTGATCTTTATCAGTGTGATGGGAATAATGCACTTTTCTACTGCGTTTCTACATTTTTAGACATCTGGTCTGTGCATAATGAGCTGTAGCATATGAAGACTGTCTAATCCTTTTTTTTCTGCTACTGTCTTTCCATCTTTCCTACAGGTCTCTTTGAAACCAGAGTGGCTGAGTATCTGGATTCATGCCCTGAGCCTGAGCCAAGTGGTGTGAACAAATTTCTTAAAGGACTGGGTAAGTGTCACTCCAATAAATGTTCATTTTAAAAGGTTAGTGTTCATCACTTAATTGTTCTTCTTCTGCTTTTAGGAAACAAGATGAAGCTCCTGCAAATTAAATGAAAAAAAGGCCAACATCTCTGTAAAAGCAAGACTTTGTGATTAAAAACAGAACTCTTGTTGCTCCTGGTCTGAGAAATTACCGTGCCTGTGAAAGAGTCTTCTGATAGAGGGTGAAAGGGACAAAGAAGACTTGATGTGGAGGAGCAGACTCATGTTATAACCATGAACTCAAGTTTGAGACCGGTGCATTTCTTACTGGGAGAAAACTGGAAAGTGCGTGTGGGATATGGTTTTGTTTTTTTAAATTTTACAAATTCTTTTGAGGACCTTAGAATCAACCGTTGTATCTTTGAGCGTGTGGTTATAACCACTATGTCCATTTACACAGAAACCTGTTTACTTGGAACTCTACTAACATTTGAATCGCATCAATCTTACATTTCAGTCAAGTACTTTACATTTTAAATGGGTCTTTTGTGTCTTATACTTGTGCATGTAAATAACACTCTCATTGTTGCATTTCTGTCACTTTGATGTTGTGTCTGTGTTGTTTCTTCAGTTTGGGCTTAACATCTCTAAGGTTCAAACTCAATCCGATCAATTGGTCATTATACGTTTTTTTTAAAAATTCTGTTTACTGGAATTGTAAATATTTTTTTGACATTTTGCACATGTTCAGAACAAGTGTACAGTATTTGGAATATTTTTGTATTAAAGCATGACTTATCATACTTTTTAAATATAAGCTTCCAAGACTGTTTAATTCTCAGTTGTTTATTATACACAAACCTCTGGGTTCTACTTTAACCCTCTGTAACGGACCAATTTTAAGCCATTATTTATTTATTTATTTTATCTTAGCATAGGTTGTCCACTTCAAAATGTGAGTATAGTAAGATTATTTTTAGTTCATGTAGGTTATTCAGAAAGACCAGGAAGGGGAAAAAAGCAGGGTGTGATTGATGTAAAATAACAAAATACCCTGTTTATACAGGAAAAGACTATTTACATATGTAAATTGTAATTCTAGTGTTATCTAGTCTTTGTAGTGTCTTTATGCAAACTTTGTATTTAAGGTTGTTGTCAGACAATTGATTTAACAGGGCAGTTGGGCAATAAGGGGCCTTGCTTTTCTAGGAACTATATTACATATAGTCAAAGCACATAGATTTTTAAAATCTTTCTGTTCTTTACACATTATTCTGCTCTGTTTTTTTTCTGATCATCATATCATGTAAAATGTTTGTTCCTTTGACCTAAATTTACTCACTATATATGAAATTCACACTGATTACAAGCCTAACCTCAAAAGAGGTGAATAACATTCTTCTGCTTTTATAGAAATATAACGCAGGGTAAGACGAGTTTGCTGGGATGATACACGTGGCCTAAGAGGCAGTCGTCAGGTGAATGAAATCACGTGATGTTTTCGTGGCGAACAATAACAAGTACATTAGGATTATGACCATATGGGGGCGCTGTCTCCACGTCTTTCTGCTCTAAGCTCCAACATAAAGCCTAACAGCAACGAAAGTGTCGAGTGTAACGTGGCTGTTCATCAAGAGTGTAAATATTTTCTCTATTTCAGACCAATGTGCAAAAATTGAACAGCAAGACATCTGATGTGAAAGATTACAGCTATTATTATATTTAAGTTTATTTTCATACATTCAGATTTTTAACACTATAGTAAGACTGAATTGCACTCATTTGAGTTGTGCAGTGTGTAGATAAATGCTACACAGTGTCACATAGTTGTGTGATAAACTTGTCAAGGACTTAAGGTGTTGCAAGGGCTCCAAGAAATGCACCATTTACATAAATATGCAGGTCACTCCAGGCATTTCTTGTTTAAATATTTACTTGATAGTCAGTAAGAACATTGAGATTCAGCGTACAGAGGAAAATACAGAGAAACACGTTGCTGCCCTTTTCCCATGGAATTTATGGACAATAGCAAACCAAAATCACCAGTCTTGGAATGTCCTACAGGCAAATTTACACATTGTTTTTAATCTGCCTACATCTACTGTTCAAAGATAAACGGTTTCCTTTCGCTTCACTTGACTGTAACCTACTTTTGAATATTTGTTCGTGTCTGCACATTCCAGTGATGTACTTCCAGCAACTCAAAATCAGAGCCAATACATATAAAATAGGTCTGCAAAGATATTTTCATGTTTACAAGAAAAATGGCACTGGGATACAATTGCGTATTTGATTTGAAATTTGATCTTCTAAACTCTTTCCATTATAATGCAACATATATATTAATTTTACCATTTTTTCAATTCAACTCAGTTCTATTTATTTAGATTTATATAGCGCTATATCAAAATGACAGTCACCTTAAGGTGCGATATATAGTGTAAAGGCCCAGTAATTAAACAGAGAAAACCCCAACAATCAGATGACCTTCTATGAGCAAGCACTTGGCGAGAGTGGGAAGGAAAAGTTCCCTTTTAACAGGAAGAAACCTTTGGGAGAACCGGAGGGGGTGGCAGACACTGTGGAAGAAAGACAGAGATTAATAATAAATAACGGTTAAATGCATAGTGGTGTATAAACGCACGGAGAGTGAAAAGAGGTGAACCAGCTCCAAACTGGGTTCCACAGAAAAAGTGCCTGAAAGCTGAAGGCTCTCTCTCCCATTCTACTTTTAAAATAGGAACCTACCACTGTGAGGTCTTTAAGATGGGGCCTGATTATTCAAAAACTTGTATATGAGGAGAAGGATTTTAAATTTGATTCTGAATTTAACGGGGAGTCAATGAAGAGAAGCCGTTATGAGGCACTTTTGAGACAATGACGTCATGCTTCGTTCAAACACCAAAGCTACTTTTCTAACACCACTGGTGGTGTTAAAGTCTTAAATCCACTCTGCTACTAAACAAGTCTACTAATTTGTTCACTATTATTGCTACTATGTACTACTAATGTTAATGCTACACCTTCCACAATACACATCTCTGACATGGTGATGAATATTCACAGTGATTGAAAGCAATTAAGTAAAATTAATTAACTGTGGTACTTGGAAAGCGTTCCATCCATTTCCCCGTTGAGACGTCTTTAATCACCTGCAGGTAGTCATTATTTCACGTCTACCCAAAGAAAGCGCAGCTGAAGTACAAGTTTGAAATTCCATGTTCTACGTTTTCATGTGTTTTTTTGTAAAGCTGTGGCTCAGAGGCTGCCTCTGAAGTGCTCACAGGATACACACACAGGCGAAACTGCCCGTGAATTCTCTCTTTATCTGGGCCTGATTGTGACACTCTAGCAAGTTTCTCGACCTTGACGAGACCAGAAGCTGCAACTTGTTTGATTTTCATAGAAATCCAGATATTTACTTTGTTTACCAGCAGCTATGACTCGTTCATTTTCATAGAAATCACCTCATTCATAAATAGAGGAGTAGATGCAAACAATGAAGCTAAAATGCAAATACTAATAATATGCTTATGTTGTTTGTGCTACTATTACAACAGCGCTATGAGACCTCATGGCACAGCAATAGTTGTTCATAACAGTGCTACACCACATGTACTGAGAGTGGAGTTTATACATGTATTACTAGTTTATATTAAAACAGCTAAACTCACACTGTGATGCATGAACGAGCACGCTGGGAACATAGACGTCAGTGACAGCACACGTGAACACACCTGGAGTCACTTCATTTAATCAGGTGCTGGTGAATCATGTTATTTGTCCTTCTGGGGTTTGGCCCTATGAAGTCCAGGCAATATATATATATATATCAAAGTACAGTGTGTCCTCAGGAGGTCAGCAAGTTGACTGAAAACTGTGATATACAAGACAGAGAAGACTGTACCCAAACCCCATGAGAATTTTATTTGTGTAGGCTTCTCATTTTCATTGAGTCTGGAGTTAATATTTGATTACTTTCTTGTATTCAGTTGCTACTTTCACTGCTCCACTACTGTTATGTACACCCACTGTTTCCTGAGGTTGTATTAAACTGTGAGAGCCCCTGATGACCCCAAACCCACAATTAATCTGAATGAATTCCTTCCACTTTTTTTTTTTTTTGAACTCGCAAGAGTCGTTTTCACTCATAATGTACAATATAATGCACTGTGTTCAAAACAATACATTATACTGCAAGGATTTTTGTTTTTCACTTTAAACCATTCAGTTCAATGGTCTTAAAACTAAATCCTGACAAGAAATCTTTTCCAAGATAGTGTCTCAGGATTTTGTAAGAAAGAAGATTCATTAATTATATTTGCTTATATTAGTGGTTCCCACATTTTATAATACATCCGCCTGATGATCTGTGGTCTCAAGAAAGTTTTCCATTTTGCCTCATCAATAATCCAGCCTCAAACCCACATTCATATTTCATATTTCATATTACAGAGTCCTAATAAGCAAGCCTCATTGCATCACAAGACTACCTGTCCTCGTCCAAACAGAGCACTACTTGTGGTTCCTACAGGTTCCAAAAGTAGAATGGGAGGCAGAGCTTTCAGCTCCCAGTTTGGGTTCAGGAGACAGATGCCCTTCTTCTTTTAATGTTAGACTTAAAACTTTACTTTTTGATAAACTTTGCAGTTGGGACTGTAAATAAATGTCTTTGAGGTAGTGCATTCTTATGAATTAGTAGAATTAGGAGTTCTCCTAAGGTCATACAGAGTTTTTAAAAAGAAAAGAAAAAAATCAAATGTCATAATTGTTTTCAAAAGTATGACTACAAAGCGTACTCTGCTGCATTTATATAAAGTTGACCAGCTTATATTCTCTGTGGTTATTTATTCTTTTCATGAGCAAAACTCACTTTATCAAAGTTTAATAAGAAACATCTAAATTCTTGTGTTCTAGCTACAATGCTGTTGGTAATATGAGGTGTTATCGCTGCCCTGGTTTTCTCATCTCTTCTGTTTTGCTGTAACTTGAATTCAGCTCTTTCAAATTTTTAGTGTCACTACTCTGTCTACCCACATTCTCATCAGCCCATCAGCCCCTAGTCTCTTAGACTTAAAAGTCATCATGATCTACCACTGTCGTCCTCCGCCTCCCCATCTCCACCTTAGTTCAGTTGCCCAGTGCATCGCCTCCAAAATCATGATAAGTTCACAAATAGACACTACTAATGTCTAGACCTTGGAAATTCAATCAGTTTCTCCCACATCCATCTGTGATTCTGCTCTGTGACGACGCTTCTCATCAGATTCTAACTGACAAATAATTTTAAATCAGTTACATTTCTTTTCTCTTTCCTTCCAAGTAATCCAAGTGAATTTCCACCCATCAATTTAATTCATCCCTTGCAACAACACGAGCTGTCGCAATCTTTTCCACGATTTCTGGCAACATTAACGGACACTTTAAAGTGAACGCTAATGTTGCCAGAATACACACATACTTACTAGAGGTTCCTGGTGGTGCGCAGAAAAAAAAAGACATCATTGTTGGTTAATTTTTTGTAAATAAGTTTTGTGGAAAATGTAAAGATGCATGCAAGTCTGTATTCTCATTGCGTATGTGTGTGTGTGTGTCTGAGCAGGTGTTTATTTTGTACAACATATCATTTTCCAAAAGTCATTTGGTCCATCTGCTGTAATGCATAATACTGTGTCGGCATAAGTACGTTCATTAATGCTGCATGTTGTCAGTTAAGGTCAGAGTATGATGGAAAATTATAATTTCACACCAAACAGAAATATTGACTGAACTCAGTTCAGAAGTTATTCTTTATTTTGGAAAGCTATGCACAGAGTTTCCATCCCCCATGGAAAATCTGATCAGCACGTGATCTGTTTTTATACGGCTCATTTGAGGCTCCGAGGAAGTCGTAAACATCCTCCTTAGAGCCATCGTTTTCTCGATAACAGTGACGACAACAAGGAAAACTGGAGAGGATAAACTCCTCCTTCTCTATGACTGTTTTGAAGTCATAAAGATAAGTAATAAGTTTACAGTAAACTGCAAAACACACCCTTTTAAATTATTTGTTTTCTTGTTTACCTGCTTTGATTTGAAGTAATTTTGAACCTAACCTGTCAAAGCTTTGTCCTCAGATCTCTAACACATCCATATTAGTGGAAATATAACACCTTTATCCCAAATTTAAACTTAACCGGTCTGTTTGCCCTTCACATTTTTATTGGATGTGGGAAGTTTAACTTCAGCAGTGACCTTCTCTCAGGTCTGTCATCCGACTTGTTGACAGTAAAGACAAGAAGAAAAAAGAAGGCAAAAGTTTCAAAAACACTTCTTGGCAAATTTTCTTAAGTTCAGTCTCCAGAAGCCGTGTGCTGTTAGCAAAATTACACGGACCTTTAAATTGTCATTTAAATTGTCCGCATAATCATGTTACCCCTGTTGTACTGATAAGAAAAATTAAAAACAGGAATGCTTCATTAATTAGTTGTAACATTATTATTTATTTAATTAAATTTTAATTTGAATACTTTTTTTGTTTTAACTTAAATCCAGACCTCAAAGCGTTAATGATTTTGGTTTTCACTGATCATTGTTACATACGTTTGTTCTCAAACTCCATAATCGTGTCATATACGAAGCGTGAAAGAGATGAGTGCAGGTATTGCGGCAGGTATCCTTCCAATTAGGGCTGGGCTATATCATACCGTTCACGGTAATACCGGTGTAATTTTGGGCAATGATAGGAAAATGAAATATCGCGATAGAATATGGGTAAAACGCGCATGCGCAGTGCCTTTGTTTACATACGCACATGGCAGCGATGTAGAATGAGAAGAGCGAAAGTGGATCGTTAAATGAAACGGATGAACCAGAATTGGTTTGTAAAAATGCTGCAACTTCAGTGGTGTGGAACTGGTTTAGCTTTCATCCGTCAGATACACAACAAAGCACTATTTTTGGTAGAGCATGCTAGCGGGCCATCGTTATTACCGCATTGTTTGGAAAATACTGCACACTTAAAATCAATCCTTTGATTTTTCTGAAAATCGACATTGCCCCTTATAATCCCGTGTGCCTTATGTATGAATTCTGGTTGTGTTTACTGACCTCGAAACGATTTTATGTGGTACACGGCGCTCAAAAATCTGTCAAATGTTTTAGTACGACTTTGCTAAGCTACGAAGCCACACCGCTTGATGGATTGTCGGAGCATTACGGCTATATTAGGCAGGCGCCTCGCGGAGTGATACATACTGTGCGTCAACATAATATTACCATATTGTGTTTGTATAACCTCTTTTTAAGTTTTGTGGATATTAAACATGGTTATGCTGAGGATATGTCGGCCAATTTCCACTGGAAATGCCTTTTGGTTAAACTGTCAGCGAGGAATTTGCACTGTTACATTTTTATATAACTTTAATGCACATAAAAAACAGCTGCTTGTTTAAGTGAAAATACATTGATGGGTTTTTTTGCACTAATAAAGTTGTGGAGTTGTAAAGTATTTTGTCTAGTGTCAATTATATCGTCAGTTATTGCAAATTTTCAAATGTATATCGTGATAAATATTTTTGGTCATATCGCCCTGCTCTACTTCCAATGTGAGTTTTTTCACAGCCTTTCTGTGTCTACTCTCTCTTCCACATGAGTATGTACTATCTCTCCAATTAGATAAAAAGGACTCGGGCTGTCCTTGAAGCATCAACATAGTCAAAATAGAAGATGCAAAATCAGATGAATGGGTCATCAAGATCCAAACAGAATCCAATGACTCACAGTCCTTCAGACTTGCCAAACAGAGGCTCGTACTTAAAAGGATTTATCCGAGGGTTACTCATAAAGTGAAGTCTGACCTTCATCAAAATCACAGACAAATGCAAACCATGTAAACTAATAAATATTAACAGCAGTTGTACTTAATATGTCTTTATCGAACACACAAATAACTCACTGTCCATGCTAGAAAAATGATGTGAGCCTATTTTTCCTAGCAGTTGTTTTTTAAAGCTACTTGGAGTCAGGTGATCCAGGGAACAAGCTCAGACGTGATAGAGGCTCTGTCTTTAGCAGTCATTGAGGGAATCGATTACCAAAGCAGTCACTGAACTGGGTCATCTGGGGAAACCCAGTGCACCAAGTCACCAGTCAACCATTCGCTCTCACATTTACATCTATGACCAGCACTAATTAACCGAACACACACGTGGAGATGAAGTATGAATTGCACAAAAAGAGGCCCCAGCCAACGAGGAGGATGACGCTAACCACTGCACCATCCCTACAGTGTCTTCAGTATCATGTACAATTAGTGGTGGCTGTAATTGTATTGTACCAGCAAAACCAGATTCGGCAAGGGCAACAAACTACTTCGACCAGTTTGGGATGAAGGGAAAGTGAGGAGCTGGAAAAAGAGCAAAGAGACAGAAAACAAATAGAAGCACTTGATAGGCTGGTGTGACCAGTAACTGCAAACCAGGAACAGGTAGTTCCAGAACTGGAGCTACCTGCAGAGCTGTGGAAGAGAGGGTAACGAGAAACAAAACGGGGGAAGAGAGAGAGAAAAAAATCATTGTTTCATTGCAACTAAACGTCAGATTTAGAGCAACCTGTTAATAGAAGACTCTCTGCTGAATGTCACCTTTCTTCACGTCCTTGAGTTCATTGTAAAATTCCACTAACCCTGCTCAACTTAATGTTCAACTCATCCTGACACTTCCACCAAATGCTAGAAACTGCAGTCAAAGTATCCGAACTGCAAATTAGGTAAACATGACTTCTTGGAGAAGAAACCCTTGGGAGAGCTTGATCATCAGGTTTGCACAAATTCCAGGAGAGATTTTGTCCCACTCATCTTTACAGAAACTCTCAAAATCATGTAGGTTTTTTTGGTGGCACTTGGTAACTCTGAAGTTTCAGCTCCACAGATTTTCTATAGGGCTTTAACTTTGTGTAATGTTTTGGGTCACTGATATGCTGGACATGGCATCTTCAGTGTTCTGATTGAGGAAAGGTGGCTCTTGTCCAAGATTTTACAATACATGACAACGTCCGTTAACCCCTCAATGCTGTGTAGCTGTCCTGTAACCTTAGCAGAAAAACAGCCCCCAAATAAAATGTTGCCACCTCCATGCTTGACTGTGGGGATGGTCGAGATGATGCCAGAAAACCCTTTTTTTTAACCTTGTGCTGACCAAAGGACTTTCTCCCAAGCCTTCTCAGAATCATTTGCAGGTCCTTGAGACGAGCTTTACAGTCCATTGCGGTGTCGCCCACTCCAGCCTTGTGGAGGTCTACAATCTTGCTGCTTATGTCCTTTGACAGATCTTTGGCCTGGGAGAAATTGTTTCTGTGGACAAGTGTTTTTTATGCGTGGATCAGATGGGCACAGAGCCAATCAGTGGGATCCAGGGGATCAAGTACCTTTTGTTTTGTTTGTTTTACTTTTCTGGATATTTGGTTGAGAGTCTGTCTCTCTCCATTAAAACAAAACTACCATAAACATTAGGGACAGTTTGTTTCTTTATAAGTAATCAAACTTAAAGAAATGCACAAGGAGCCACTGGAGACAAACGCTGGGGACTGGAGTGACGTCATGCAGTCTGGTAAAACATTAAGACGCCTATGTGCTGCTTTCTGAACTAGATGAAGGACAGAGATTCATGGAAATTTCTCGACAGGAAAGTGGAAAACGAAATTCATGCAAGCTGTAGATGCAAACATTTACAAATCCAGTAGGAGGCACATCTGAGAATCCTCAGTGTTAATTAAAAATAATCATGTCACTTACCGCCAACACTGTGCACATATTCCTACTAAAATGAAACAGCAGGAGATTCTGACCTTGGAGGCATGGCCATAGAGGTTGAGATTATCATATTCATTGTTTGAGTAACTGTCAGTTCAAGTGGACAGACAGTCAACATTGTGTCATTTTATGGCCTGTCTGCACAAACACATTCCCTTCTCATGTGTATCATTTCCCTGCCATCATTTACTATAGCATTACACTCTCACTAAATCTTTGGCATGTTTATTATTTGGCCCAATACATGGATTCCAGGAAAGGGAATTAAACAAAAACAACAATGAAAACATCTGATTGTACACCACCTTCGTCAAAGGCCGCTCTGCTTAGTCCCCAAGAAATGACTTTGCTGATACGATAGAGCAGTATTTGTGCTTGGGTTACTAAATAACTAAAGAGTCAGTTAGGAAGCTGTTATTGCAGAGACATATTATTGCTAATGGCCAACAGCCATTAGTCATTTCCATAAGATGTAATGAGTAATCAAATAAAACACCCAACACACATCCTTCAAGTCATATAAATGAGCAGTAGCCTCTTCACGGTGGATGCCGTTGTTACTTTTGTGTTTATATCCTGTTAGAGGTGCTGATTGAATATCCTGACAGTCTTTCAAATACAGATTTGAAGAGAAGTCTTTCTAATCTCTGAGCTCTGACCTCCTTAATGGCGATCTCGCCCTCTGAGATCAAACATGATGTCATTTTTGTTTTCTTTTCTAAATGAAGTGTAGCTCGGAAAGTTTTGGAAAAGGTATCAGGCTGAATTATAACGGCTTGTAATGTTGACCAGCAGCACTGCAAGTGGAGCGAGAGCCTGTTCGTATATGCAGCAGTGCTCTGGCGGGAAGATATTCCTCTATCACCACCTGTCGCCTTATCAGTGGCTACATGGAAATGAGACCTGTATATGTATTGTGTATCTTAAGCACACTGGTTGTGTAAAAAAAAAAAAAAAGGCAGTTTCAGTCTGTTTGCATTTATTTATTCTCTGAAAAAGTCAATCCTAAAGGTTTTTGTTTTAAGGGCACAGATTTGAGCGCTGTTGACAAGAAAATGAATGTTGCAGTCACGTCAATAATATATCAGATTGAGTGTGATTAGTGTGCTGTAGGTTATAGGTGTTTGTTTTATGTGTGGAGAGACAGTGAGCACAGGCAGAAAGAGGCATGAAGGAACATAAAAAGACAGGCCAGTAATGTGTACTACTCTCCTTGAAGTTGTGAGGCGTCTTCCTCCTCCCCTTCCTCCTCCTCCCTCCCCGCCTCAAGGCCAAAACTCTGTCGAGGCCATTTACATAGAGGGCTAAAAAGGGGAGCTGACAGAGCCTGACAGGTGACACTGAGGAGGGACAACTCAGAGCTGACTCTCACACAGCGAGCCATTACTCAGCCTCTGAACACGCACCCACTCGAACAAACACCACGGAGGAGGACCTCAACCTGAGCAAAGGCACAATTAACACCCCAAACTCCCTGGTGCGAATTTGGAAGTCAGTTGAATTTGACTGAGAGAAAAATGCTTTGTCAAGCTCTGAGGGAGTGAGCTGAGCTCGGCCCACCGCGATCAAGACAGGAGCACATCTTCATCATCTAACAGGTAAACTGAACTTTTGTTCTTCGTGCTGTTTTGAGGCAATTTTTTAAACAGTTTGAAGCTCACTCATGTTAAACTAAAAGGCTTTAAATGCTGCACTTTAGTGTTTGGGAGGCCTTCTCCCAGCATATTTGATTATTTATTATTACTTATTACCCCTTAAATTGAACAAAGTCACACTCCAGGCTGTCTTTGACAAATGAGGCTGTGTTATCTCATCTCCAAACTGCTGAGATGCAAAGAGTGGTACCGTCACAACACATGTTCATGATCTCCTGCTGCAGCAGCCACATCTCACCAGTGGCTATCTGTGTATTCAGTTTATCAGATGTCTGCACTACTGCTTCCTGCATTGTCCTTTGCGCGTACACATGCTACCTGCTGAACAGATCTGTTTTTGCCTCGACCTAATCTCACGATCAGTTAAACCGTCTCGAGCCGCCCCTAGTTCAAACTGTCGGCAGGTCGAGTTACATTTACCTTTCAAATGGAGAACAGGTAGTGCAACACTAGAGATGGCAGTTGAGCCGCACACAGTTGAGCCTGACACAAAGAAGCGAGGTAGGTGGGTGGGTGGGAGGGGGATGGGATAGTAATACACAAATAAGTTGTAAAAGAATTGTGTCAGTGGGATGGGTAAGGGAAAAAAAACATGTGCACCTGGTCAGATTGCAAAGGGAAGGTCAAAGCAAAGCACTGCGCAAAGACAAAGAGATTTAGTGGTGTTTTCAAGTGTTAAGGGTTGAGCAACGACTGAGTTTGAGTTAATATTTGACCTGATGAACAATATCAGTTTTTTTTATAGCTTTTCCTCTGAATGAGGGCGTGTAACAGTTTGTAGCTGTAATTTTTTAAAAATCAAGAGGGCAAAGGAGAAAGAAATGGTCTGTGGACACCAAGTGCAAAACCTTTCCTTTTGTTAGGGGGGAGGTTGTGTTGTTCTCTCTGCAGCGCACCTGCTGTCACTTTCTTTTGCACCAAAACAAGTGAAATGGACTCACAGCGGTTGATATCTCTAAAGTTTAACCGGCTCTGTCTTATTACTGCGTATTGCTCGAGCCGTGTGCTAGGGCAGTCTACTAATACTTAAACAGAGCCCACAGGGGCTACGTGACTAATGATAAACTCTGAAGTATTACAATCTTTACACATTAACAGTAGAATATTTACAGGAAATTTCCAGAAGCAATTCCACAGATTCAACTACCAAAACAAGAAGAACAACAACCAAACAAACACAATGTCCCTGTGAGCAGATGTTTCTTTCTAAATGAAGTAAATTTGTAAGGTCAGAGAGTCAGACTATAATCTGTGAAGTGTCCTCAGTGCATTCCTTCTGACCAGCCACCAGACTGAAACCTGTAAAAGTTTAACAAGTTTGTTACCAGATTAACAGACATGGAAACAGAGCAGGAGATGTCACATCCAGCCAATCAGTTTAAATTTAGCTACTTTATTACTGTAGAGGCAGGGAGCTTGCGTGGGATCATCAAACGACTTTTCCTCTTTTCGTAAGACCTTGACCTGGCTCAGTGTGCCTTTAAAACACATGAAATACAATAATTAGCCACATATGAACCTTTAAGTAGGTGTTTAAATATTTGCTAAATCCTTACAATGTTCAAAGTTTGCTTGTTTTGCGTAAGTGTCATTTTGTGGTTAATCAGCGTTGGTAATATTGAAATGAACTGAATTTTCAGTGTGCTGCATCAGACACTAGTCACTGGGAGTGTTATCTGGAGGTCGTCTCCCTCGTACTGCGGTGACACGGGCGTCCAGTAAAGGGGCACGCCCGACAACTAAACCGCAATTTGAAAGAGAGTGTAATTGATTCAGAATCCGCGGTTAAAGGAGTCTTTAAACTGATAAGACGGGTGTAATTATACCGAGAAATCTGTCCTCATCCTACTGAAGCATTCAGCAGACATGTGGAGGGAGAGAGCTCCCTGTGCAGGAATGTGAAGGGTAGATGGAGTGATTAGGTGGAGAACAAGCAGGGACTTTGTGTAGATGGGAGAACTGGGACAAGACCGGCCCTCGGGGCACAGAGAGGAGAACACCTGTGTTGACATCATTCATCCCTAATCCACAAACACACAGAAACCCTCAAAATGACTGACTTTTAATACCAACACTACAACATTAGGGTTCTTTCCAAGGAAGATATATAAAGCTTTGAGTTTGAATGGAATAGGGACTTTTATTGTGGATTCATTTTGAGACTCTCCCAACATTAAGGCTTAATCACAGCATTTTCACAAATTAATGAATCGGTTATTATTTCTAGAAGAGTAAAGAATTAATCCATTCGGCTGTTTTAGAGGGTGTTCATCAGATGTTTTAATAAAATATAAAAGAAAGTACTAGATAAAACACAAAGATACAAAAAAAGACAGGTAAAGGATCCAAACAAATTCTATGAGTCACTATTCAGCAGGCAGTTAGACGTGATATAAAAAAAAAAGGTGACGAAGTTAAAACTTGAAGGTTGGCTTTTTACGACAGTATCTGTCGTAAAAAGCCAACCAAGATAAGCTCAGCGTGGTGCATGTGAGCTGTGATGACAGGACGTTTTTTAAGAGGAAGTACAAACCAAAAGAAGGCTCTCTGTGTGGAGGCTCTCCAGCCTTCAGTGAAGCCACTTTATTCCCACCAGTTTTAAACAATTATATCAAAACTGGTTAGATAATGTAGATTCTTTTAATATTCACTGCAGCTGATGAGAGATGCTGTATAATACACTGAACAGTCTTGTAGAGACCCCAGAACAGGAATGGATTCCCAAAACAATCAGGGTGACTCTCAACACGAGTCCCCACGCTTTACATTTCCACAGTGAAGTCATTCACCCAGCATGAACATCTGATAACCCCGTAGGCGTTGACCAGGATGTTCAACAAACAGCGTTCAACAAATAACAAAAAAGAGATCCTTGGCTTTCATTGCTTACTGAAGACTGAGTCATTCACTCCCTCTACATTACAACACTAAACTACACAGTGCGCATCCAGCAGCCGTTAATAAGTTCTATGATTTATAGCAGAACTAAAGGTCTTTGGCTTGTTTTGGCTTTTCTTTTTTGAGGCCTGATCAAAATGTTGTCATGACTGGCGCTGTACCTGCAGAACTGCCCACACTGTGTAGGGGCTGGAGGGCTTCTTTTCATTTTGTGGTCACTTAACTGACTTATATGTTTGTGCATGCTGCCTTATCACACAGCATATTTGACCCGTTATGCATCGTTCCCGAAATACTCCTTGACAGGATAAAAACTTTAAACTTTGTAATATTATCAGTGCACCAAGTGAGGCTAAGAACACTAAGGATTTATCCAGTATGACTGGATAAATCTTGCCTTGGCTAAGCATGACTAAACTGTTGCAATTTCTACGGCATTTTTAAGAACTCTGAATACTAATCTGTGCATTTCACTCCAGCAGGGACTTCAGGACAGACCAAGACAACAGCCTGAGAGCCCAAAAGGAGAGTTGACAAAGGACGTCAAAGACCTCTAAAGATGGAAGATACCCAGCAGGTTTGGCACGTGACGATACCCTCCCAGGAAGACGCTGGAGAGCTGCAAAAGAAGGTGTCAGTGGCAAACCAGCCCGAGTGCTCCATCTGCTACAACACCTACGACAATGTCTTCAAAACACCCAAGCAGCTGCAGTGCACCCACACCTTCTGCCTGGAGTGCCTTTCCCGCCTCAATGCGCTGTCCAACCACAACAACAAAAACCCCACCTTAGACATCCGTTGCCCCATCTGCCGGCAGCCCACTATTTTGCCAAAGGAAGGACCCCCGGCCCTGGCCACCAGCCGCGAGGTCCTCTGCGAGCTGCCCAGCCACCAGCAGCAGGAGGAGCCGGTGTGGCTGGAGGGGGAGAGGCTGTGCTACAAGAGCAGGCAGAATCATAATAGCTCAGGGGATCCCGAAAGTCCTACAGCCTTCTGCGTCTGCATTGACATTGGGTCCTCCAAGATGGACACTGCTCCCGAGCTTCCACAGCGACATCTCACTATGGTGGACAGAGTGGCTGACTGCAAGAAGATGATCCTCTTCATTCTGCTCCTGGTGCTGCTTATTGTGGTTGTTTTGTGGCCTCTGCAGTGCGTGTTCAGCACCGGGAATATGCGCTGCTTCAGCGAAAGCCCCCACCCCACCATCAGTACCACCCCCAACATCACCAGTGCCATGTTCAAGAAACTGGTGGGATAAACATTGAAACTACCTGGACTTCACTTGTAAATGCTTAGAATATTGTGTATGATACATTTGTACTGTTGTGTGACATTTTAATTATTATTATTATTATTTCCAAATTGTCTTAAAAGTGTATTTTATTATTGCTACACAGAAACAGCTCACATTTTCAATTTGAAAAAGAGCCACAAAGCTTAAAGCGTCTATGTGCAAGCTTTTTTAGACATTTGACTTCAGTGCCTCCCAGTGGCGGTTTAAAAAACTGCAAGCAGGCAAACAGCCCGTAAAGTAACACTGACTGCAGCCATTTTCACCAGTGACATGTTATTATGGTGTTATAGGGCACAAGAATTTTTGACATAGCTTGGTTTTTTTTTAACGTTATAATGAGATGAAATTTCTTGTTCACACAGACAACCATAAACTGTAGATAAAGGATGGACTAGCTTCAGTCTGTAAAGTGAAGCCAACATGGATGCGCCTTAGCCAGCAGGGAGAACTACATACTTCTCACCTGATTTATTACCTCATTTTTCTAAAGTGGGTGGGTCTTGTCATATCACAGCCACTCATTATGTATACTTAAAAAAATAAAAAATAAAACTAAAGGCTTCAATGGTAGACCATGAACCAGCAGCTATGTCCATCTTTTACAGTCTGTGGACACGACTGATTTACAAATAACACTACACAGTGAAGCGAGACCAGCTTCACTGTGTTTCTTTAGCGGCACAGAAAAGATGAAGAATCTCAGCACTTTAATCTGCGCTTGTATTTTGAAATTAGACATGATTTTTGCTTTCTAGCAGGCTCAATGGACTGGAGCGCAGCTGGGCTAATTTATTGTGTCTACTTGTACACAACCAGCAAAGCTCAGAGACGCTGGCACATGAAAGTTGAACTTTGCTTTGCAAATGTCCGTCTGGCAGCACGAAGAAGTGTTCCCAGTATGTCAATGAAAAACTATGTGTAAAGTGTGTTTTCTTAAGACCTTTTCTACAAACTTTAAATAAAAAACAAACAAAAACTCAGATTATGATTCTGGAAAATAAATCATTTGAACAAAGTTGAATCACAAATTAAGTTTCTAAAGCCTCAAACAGACACAAAGCTACTCACACCCTTTTATGCTAATTAAAACAAAGCGTAATCTCATTGTCAAGTTAAAAAACAAACCATGCCCTATGTAACCATTAAACCGTCACCATAAAAGCCAGCTCCTCCTTTGTCTGGACAGGAAGCTGTCTTTATTTCTTCCTGGATTCTGTGTGACATGACGGAAAAGTTAGGTTGTGGGGGCTTTCCAAAGCTCACACATGGCATATGGATGATAAGAGCATTACGTTGATTCGAGCTTCATTTAGAGGAAGCCATAAAAGGAGAATTTCTTCAAGTACCAGCTGAAGCTGCCGGTAAATGTGGTTAAACAATAACTCCAGGCGAAAGAGAAAGGTGCTGAATCACGGCCTCGAAGCAGTTTCCCCTAAATAGAAAAAGGAAGTCAAAATAAATACTTCTTAATAAGTTCTTGTTAGTTGGAAATAAACTTTTCTCTACATTTAAATTGATCATTTCCTATAAAGAAGCCTTCTATAAATGCCTGCCTCCAATAAAGCAGATTTGAACAGCCAATTTTCTTGTGACTGGCAGCAAAAGAAAACTAGCTTGTTGAAATTCAGATAGGAAAGCACTAATTTCACACTCATCGCCTGTTTTATTTGCTCTGGAGTTCTAAAGCATATTTTCTTTAAGCCACTTCAACCATGAAACACTGGTGTTCTTCTCAGTAGTCTTTCCTGCCTTGCTTTTAGTATGAGCAGGTTGGTATCAGTATCGTGCTGTAAAGCTTTTACCAAATGAAATGACAAATGGAGTGAATAAGCATAGAAAGGTATGAGCTCATCATTAGCACAGCCCATGATTCAGTAGCTTGTAGAACCACCTTTAGCAGCAATAAAAGTTAAAGTAATGATTGTCTGTAAGACTTTATCAAACTCTCACATCACTGTGAAGGATTTTTAGCCCACTCGCTTCTTTACAACATTGCTTCACTTCATTGAGATTTGCGGGCATTCGTTTATGTGCAGCATAAATGTTCCACCCAAAGATGAGGTCTGGACTCTGACGGGTAATTGTAGCACGATGATTCTTTTCTTTTTCAGACAGTCTGTAGCAGATTTGCTACAGTGGGATCATTCTCCTTTTGCATGACCCAGTTTGAGCAAAGCTTTAGCCATCAGACAGATGGCGTCATATTTGACTTGAATACTTTGGTATACAGAGGAATTCATAGTTGACTCAAAGACTGCAAGGAGCCCAAGTCCTGTGGTTGCAAAACCCAGATTATCACCTCTCCACCACCATGGTTGACAGCTGGTGTGAGGCGTTTGTGCTCATGGGCTGTGTTTTTGTTAAACATAGCACTGTGCATTAAACATCTTCACTTTGGTCTCATATGTCCTGTTCCTGAAGTCTTGTGGTTTGCTAAGATCCAGCTTTGCAAACCTAAACTACTGTACTGTGCATAGGAGAAAGGAGAAAGGAGGCCTTCTCCCAGCAACTTTTTCATAGTTCCAAAGTTTTGTGCTATCATAAACTTTAACATGTAACACATCAACTCAGGCCTGAAACATAGCTCTCATGTCTTTGGTCGTGGTTTCTCTTAGAACTGCATGGTTTGACCTCAGTCTGAATTTGCTCAAACATCCACTCCAAAACAGACTGGCACCTGTCCCAAATGTTTTTTCCACTTATAAATAATCCCAGTGTGGAATGTTGGAGTTTTTGGAAGTAGCTACACATTCCTTCCCAACAGCAGTTGCTTCTTTCCTTTATGCAGAGATGCTCACATTTCTGGATAATCAGTAAATCAAATGCCTTTGATTAGCAGCACCTAGCTGCTACATTACCCTCTTCACTTCTTTGAAAGCAGCAAGTCCTTAGTTTTTCCACACACTGCTGCACTTTGGCTTACTTTTGTAAATAATTAAGCAGCTGTAATGAGTCTCACACACTCACACACACACCTGAGACTGTATTTAAATGATATGAAGACCTTGGTAAAGACCCGATGATTTTTATAAAACTTACTGATATTTAAAATATGACGTGACTGTAGAATGAAAGATTCTCTCTCCTTTGAAGTAAAAAAAAAAAAAAAAAAAAAACCACTAAAAAGAACATAAAATCAAATGAAAACATTTAACTTTATATAGTGCCATCATAGATTTTTATTAAACTATGATAAATCATTTTGTTGCTCTGACAGATCATCGTGTCAGCCGTTGTAGTCTGTACAGCAAAAAACAAGGCGTCTGGGTGGAGCCAGTGCAAGAAAAAGAGCAAAAGGGAAAAGCTTCCACTGAACGACACTACTCATTTCAGGTTTACTGCAATCAGAGGAACAGGGGGATGAAAAAACAAAAACAAACAAACAAACAAAAAAAAAAAAACTCCGAAATGCACACACATTGAACTCATGTTCAAGTAAGTGTAAGATGACGAGCAGAGTGAAAATACCACGTTACTTCTGCAAAGCTCTGTGTGCGCTGGTACAACTCAGAGCCTGAATTTTATCATTGGTAAAATTACACAGATTTACAAAAAAGTCAAGGTACAAAAAAAGCAAGAACGAATAAAAATCAAAAACTATACAATCTGAAACAAAAAACAAAACAAGATGAACACTGATGGCAAAAATTTAGTGCACTACAAACAAACAAACAAAAAAAAAAAAAAGCTGACGAACATCCACACAGCCTGAGGTTCAGCAGTTTCACACTTTCAAGTACTGATGTTTCACCAAATCATAAACACAATCTGACCAATAGAGGCAAAAGAAAAATACAAGAAAGAAAGAAAAAATTATCCCAGCGCAGGACGAAGAAAACAAACCAACAAGTCTCATTCATTGGACATAAATCACAGTTCATGAAGAGAAAAACAAAAACAACAGAAAAACAGGAGGATTCACACGCCATCAGTGCTCGAATTCCAGGGACGAACAAGTGGTGCAGCATTGTCTTCACCCACAGACGTCCTGTGGGCCTTCACCGACATTCATGTAAAACAGAGCTTTTATTCACATAAGAGTCAACCATTTAAAGAAAGAAAGGACTTGATTGTGCTTGGCTGTATCATAAATTGTGTTCATTTCAAAAATAACATTAAATCACAAGCTGCACCTGTGGGAGTCCAGCTGTAAAGACGAACGGTGTGAACACTCCTGACGAGTGCCACTCAGTTACACTTTTATTTTGATGCTTGAATAGGAAAAAAGTGGACTGAACATATTACCAAGGGTACGTTCCACCGGTTAGACATTCAGTAGTTTGTTGGGGTTTTTTTTTTTTAAAAAAGGGTTTTCGGGACATTGAGTGACTACGGTTTGAACCATCTAGGACAGACTTCCAACATTTCTACGCTTCTATTTGCACAGGATATTTTGGTGCTGCTTCTTGAGGCTAAAAGTAGCCAACAAGCTGCTGCACAGCGGCACCGCCGTCTTCCTTATCACATCAGTGACGTCAGCTTACTCTCTCTGCTATCATCAAGCCTGGATTACGGCCATCTTCTAAATTACTTTTTGGAGACAAATCTATTCTTCAATCTCAGGGTGATTACAGTGGGCCAGATGGCCATCTGCCTCACTGTAATCGCCCCCCTTTCCCTTGTCTCCTTGTGACAATCTACCCCCTGACAGATGTTGAACAGCATCAGACCCGCTGATTAACAAGAACGACCAGTCAAACTAAGCTGCGAGACGGCAGCCGGCTGAGCACGACTCCGACCGTCCATTCAGGAATCCTTTCCACCCAGTTTTCTGTCAAATATGGACTTCAAATATCTAAGAATGATTTCTTAGACCACAGCGCATCTTTATAAATATATATTTAAATAAACATCAAAACATAACCATTATACCAACATCAGTAAAAGAAAAAAAATGACTTCATGGACAGAACAGCCCTAGTTTTCATGAATGACTGTTCTTTAACTGGAGGTCATGTTCACGTTCACAGACAGTCGGGGCAGACGGGTTTTGTCCCGACAGCGAAAACAAATCACCTCCAAAATTGTCAAAGAACAGTGGATTGCATTTGCAGCTAGTGAGATATATATATATATATCCTTCACAATACAAAACTTTGATAATCAGTCATATCTAAATAAAATTTATTCACTTTCACAACTTAAAAAGACAACTTCATTAAAGATTCAAAGGAGGGAGGGGACTTGCTTGCCCGTCTTGTGACGGGTCATGAAGCAGGTTATGCAACTGCCCTTGCCATCACTCAGCGGCCACATTAATAACCACCACAGCTGGACAGACAGAACACAGCAAAAACGGTCTTAGAATCCAATTTAGACGACAAGCAGCCAAGACTGAGAAAGAGATAACCGAGTGAGTCGGGGCAGCGTGCGGACAAACGGCTTAGTTTTGACCTCTTCCCTTAGTCCCACAAAGCTACGTTCACTTGAGGCCAGGCCGGGCTCCACATTTAATATCTGTCACCCTAAGAGAAAACTGTTTTTCGCCTTCATGTAGACTTGCAGAGTAACAGTGGGTTTGGGTTGGCTAGATTACAGACACATCCTGTGACAAGGCACTTGTGCTGGTTAAGAAAGGGAGAAGCATTAGCACAGGAGGGAAGAAAAAGGGCAAGTGGAAGTGGGGGGCCTGAGTAAGGGCACTATGCTGTGGACTCCACAGAAGTCCAGACAGACAGAAGTCCAGCAGGACGGTGGCAGCAGACACATCAGCCCGCCACTTTCGGTCCGCGCCAAGATCCAGCGATGTGGAGTGTACCGAGTGTGGAGCCCCCCCCCACCCTCCCAAGGGATTTTCAGGAGCTGAGAAAGTGAAAGAAACACAGACATGTAGACCAAGTACGGTTTGGATTTTACATTTCATGACTTGATGCTCGAATCAGTTCGAAATTATAAAATAAATATAATGACGCTGTTCTCAAGCATCACTGAAGTTATACAAACATGTCCGCAGTCTTTCTGGCAGGGATCTTATTTACTCATTTATTATTAATTAGATTTTTATAACTTCACTCAGGACATTTCAATATTTAGAAATATATTGGTCCATCATGCTGCTCTTCAACATTCCCTGTTGAGTGCTGCACATCAAGCAGCAATAGGTGCAGGTTTAAGTGCACCCATTACTTACTTAATACTTTCTACATACAATCATATACGCCTCCAACCACACGCTCATAAACACTGATGCACAGCTAAAAATTTGAAACTACCCATGAAAATTAAATCTTTTCCATATTTGTATCAAAGTTTGAGCCAAGAAAGACAGAGAGGCTGAGCAGACTGGTAGTTAGTCTTTTATGTTATGCATTTTAAAAAATATCTGACAGAAATCCTCCAGAAACAACACGCCACATTCAATTAATGCATTTTAAATACATTCAACTGTAATCAATGCTGTATTCAGAATACGTTTTGTGCCTGTGACCCCAGAATCAAAGCCATGATTAATTCCCTGTAACACTGCTGGGTTCCTTGTCTTGGTGCTTATATTAGTCACCATGACAGAAAAGAATGACAGTGTGAGAACTGAGGTTGATTATAATTTGAAATTAAATTCAGTCTTTTGTTGCTCTTTTAAAAAAAAAAAAAAAAAAAAAAAAGGGGGGGAGCACTGGTATTCTTTAAAGCCAACTCAGCTGCTCCTGGCTAACCTATAATTTAAAACTGAAAAAATATAGGAAAAGTACCTTTCTGCTTACACACGGAAAATTAATTCAACACTGGAAGAAACAGAACTTTCCGCCATCAGCGGAAGAATACCTTGAGCTTTGATTTTAGGGGAAACATTTTCTGACACGTCAGGCTTAAGTTAGTTTTGTTTTTTCCACCCAAAGCTACATTTACAGTTAATGGAATCCAGCACATGAAACCAGAAATGCTTGTGGTAGTTTTCAAAACTGACTAAGGCAGAAGGAAAAGGAAACAATGAAACAAACAATGTTGGGCTTTTTTTTCCTAGCTTAAAGGATGGATCTCTGAGAAACATGGAAATAAAAATTGACACTTACAGAGAGGCAGACAGAGAAGAGGAGGTCCACGGCGCCGATTTTACCTCCTGGTATTACTGCTGAAAGATGTCTGAGGGCTTTTGAAGTTTATGTTCTCGTATACACTTGATGAATCGTCGTTTGTCAGCCTAAAAGAGAAAATCACTGTGAAAATGAACCCACTGTCAAACCCCTTAAGTCCTATGATGACATTTTTTTAACACGTGTATGCCTGGACTTACACAGAAGAAGAGCGCGAGGAGGTCATGTTGTGCTTGGACCTCGAGTTGGTCATCTGGGGATATTTGATATTGGAATATTCCCTCTCTGTCATCTTATTCCTCTGAAAAGTGACAAAAAAATAGATTAATCTGTCATCTACTGAAATTACTCAATCTCAAACTGTAACCACATTCAGCAGTGAAAGAGCAAGTGGTAAACACGCCTAACCAGCTGACATGCTGATGATTTGCCTCTCAGCTCTAGCGTTTAAAACGTAACTGACGGACTTTATACGGCTTCAAAACACTAATATAGCCAATTACCTGCTCCTCCTCCAGTCTCTTCTGCACTGTGTCTATGTACTGCTGCACAGCCATGTAGATGAACTTATACTGAGCCTCTGTTTGCACCATGCCTGATCTCTGCTGCCGTACCCTCTGGATGGTCTTTGGGACATCGATGTCACAGTCGAGACCTAGAACACGCAGATCCAAATGTTAGCAGAACTGGAGTGCAAAGATATATATTTTTATTAAAAAGTAAAGGATTCACAATCCAGAAAGTTTCATATCTGAGCCTCATACCTTGGCGGTTAATAATGTCGATAAGGATGTCAATGACGATAATTGTGCCAGTTCTGCCAATGCCTGCACTTTAACAAGAAGAAGTTTAAGGTTAAAACCATGTGTAGCTACAATACTTGAAGAAAAGCACCAGATTCCAGGTGAAAAACAGTTATGAGAATATTTGAGCACACAAGTATAAGCTGAGGTTTCACTTGTTTTTATTTCCATTTATTATATATATCATATTATTAACAATTTTCATCAACAATCCCACCATTAATGTCTGCTGATGTAGACCGTGAAGGTAACGGAAAATTGTGGTGCTTTCAAAGTAGTCAGCAGAAATCAGGCCCACTGTTTACAAATGCAGATAAGCTTAAAAGCTTAAAATTGCTGACAAACTGCTAAATTGACTGCAAAACCAGAATATGGACTGTTGAGCTGCATGAAACCAAACCCCGCTCAAACTTGACTGGTAAACAGTACTGAGACAACCAGAAGGCTTCTGCTATCAGACATCTTTGTCTTTGCTTACAGACTGTGCATAAGCACATCTCTGTTTATAGAGGCGGATTTATCTGAAGCCAGCTGACCGCTGTGTTTAAGAGTCAGGTCAGTGTTGTCCTTGTGTTTACAGTACATGTTTGGATGGGTGTGTTAAGAGAAAGAATACCACACTAAAAAAAACAGTTTAAAACATTTGGTATCAACATGTCTGCAAACGCAGTAGACAGTGTGTGTGCAAAACTGTACGTCTGAATTTTTTAATTTTTTTTTTTTATGTCACTTAATTAATTTGGGATTTTTTTTCCAAGACATTGCATTTATCGCAACAATGTGTGTGTTGCTTGTTTTGATATTTGTTTGATGTAGCCATTAAAAACAGATCAAACAGCTGCCTGTTCTCTACAGACTTTTAATAGTTAGGCCCTCAAAATGACCTATTATATTTAGTTATATTCAGTGAGATTAAGAGTGTGTGTGTTTAAACCTTAATTTCTGAAGGAACACCGAGCTTGGGACTTAATCTGAGGTCGACATAGTAGATTGTGGCCGACCACATTGTGGTCACACTATATCGGCCGAATTAAAATGAAATTTAAAACTGACAAGTTGTTAACCAAACTGGCGTTCGTAACTCCAGATTATAAACCTTAATCATAGCACACCCAAGTGGGAAACTGGAAAAAAATAAATAAATTAAACAAATTCAGTTGGTGAAATTTAGGTGCTTACGATCAACCCTTACAACCACAGGAGCATTTTCAGCTGGGGCCAGCCTGATTGACATACATTGTGTAGATTTGCACTTTTAGCTCATTTCAAAGGGATTCTGCTGATCTGGTGGCTGGACAGACTGCTGAAGTCCACTGTTCTTCCTCATGTTCACAAAACCACTTTGAACTTGCTTTGTGGCTAACTCTTTGTGACTATGAAAGTAAAACGAAACAATAAATAAATATGTAAAACACAAACACAGCCAGCTTTAGTTTCAACTATGAAACTATATTTAAACTAAACTATTTAAACCAACTCACATTAAGAGGCCAAAAGTGTATATGCCACTATACCAATTGCAGACTTTAACCAGCAGGTAGGGTTCCCAGGTTCTTGGTATTAATGTCAAATTTTGACCATAACCCCAAATGGATATTCATCAAACACGCTGGGTTTTTTTTTTTTTGTGTTAGTCTCAGATTTCAGTTCCTGGTTACAAGGAATTAAACCTGATGCTGAACTAAAGGTTTCTGATTCTGGGACACTTTCCAGTTGTAAGGAGCAGTCATCAATATTTTTATAACCACTGAGTAAACTGTAGAAACCACCAGGAGTTCAGCACTTTCAAAAGTAGTCAAACCAGCTGCCCAGTACCGACAGTGCTATCACAGACAAGCCACTGAGATGCCAGTCGCACCATTTTGATATCAACAGACTTTCATCTTTCAGTACATCACTGGCTGATGGGATGCCTGCATAAAAAAAAAAACAAAACAAAACACAGCAGATGCTTCTAACAAAGTGCTTTATGTATGTGTATACAAAAGAACATAACTGTTATTGTCAGTGTGAGAAACCGATCTCTTTGTTGTTGTTTTTTTATAATCCCAACCCAGAATTGGTGAAGTTGCATGAGCATCCTATAATAAAATAGTCCATTTTCTTCCTTGTCATACCTGCAGTGGACGACAATTGGCCCAGTGTGTGGAATGGTGCTCTGGGTGCGGTTGACCTCCTCTAGGAACCAGAGGACGCCTCCAGGCTCGTTGGGCACTCCGTGGTCTGGCCAGCTCAGGTACTGATAGTGCCAGATGTACCTCACAGGCTCCTTCTATAAGTGACAAATATTATGAGGTGAAGTTACCAAAAAACGATTAAAAAAAAAAACAAGCAAACAAAAAAAAAAACAAAAACAGAACTAGCTATCGGAAAATAGCTAGTTTTCCGACATTTCCTCTCCAAATCAGCCTGATGAGACTGTGTTAATGGAAACTCACAATCAAATAACATCATAATTCTCAATAAACCAAAGTGTTGTTTGTGTTGTCACACCTTATCTGAATAGCCTACGTCTTGCTTCTGATCACGTTTCTTCTGAATAAAAACTGAACTGAAACATACAATAATAATAATAATAATAATAATAATGGATTGGATTTATATAGCGCTTTTCAAGGCACCCAAAGCGCTTTACAATGCCACTATTCATTCACTCTCGCATTCACACACTGGTGTGTGTACAGACCTATTCTGGAAACTAACTGGAACTAGACTGAAATGAAAAGAAAAAAACTCAAATTAAAATTTAACCCATTTAAAGAAGAGCTGTAATAAAAGTTAACACAGAGGATATTCTATCTCTGTTGCTATAGTCCACCTAACATCCAGACTGTGTGTGTGTCCAAATATCACCCCTGAAATATTCAGTGTTCCTCACTGATCAAAGCACCAGCCTCTAAGCTTTCATTAATAAACACAGAAAAAAGAAAAGCAGGCACTCTGAACTTTTTGCTTATTATTGTATACACGCGCCAAACGCAACATTAAAGATGTTTTATTTCTGCATTTAGCACAAGAAAACTGAGCACTGGATTGCGGATCTGTGAATCCACAAGTGCAAGCTTCTAGTGTACAAACACAAGCATGTGCATGTGTGGTGTGAGATAACTTGTCCTCAGGTCAGTGGGTCGGCTCAGACTGGGAATAGAGCGTTCCCTACCCGGTCCAGACGTGTCACCTCCAGCTTCCTCAGGATATGGTCTTGTGCTGGCCGCTCGTCCACATTCCTCACCAGCACTTTTCCAAACTCCTTAGTGGCATGAAGGTCTGGCCAGTAACGGAAACATTTGTTCTAAATCAGAGCAAAAAGTAGGATTTAGTTTTCCATCCAGCCTAAAAGGTGACTGGTTGGCAGCAAAGGGTAACATGGATGTAGATCGTAATATTCAACTCAAAGCTTAGATATCTATGGTTTTAAGTCTGCAGAAAGTTTTAAACATAAGCACAAATCTTGCTGTAATTTTTTTAATTTTTTTGGTTTTAAATACACCTGACGTATGAAAGGGTTTATAATGGTGCATGTAGCATCTATTTACATGATGTACTTGATGTGTAAAGTACACAAAAATAGAAGAGCAAGTCGTGCCTGTGTGTGTAGATCTATGAATATTTTAAAGCATGAAAGAATACCCAAGTGCCTGCTGCAGTAACGTCTTTTATCAGTCAAACTGATAATGAAAAGACACAAAGTGTGCATTAAAAAAAAATAATAATAATAATAAAATAAAAAATGCACTACAATGCTGGGAATGAAGCTTTTGATACTAAAAATTCCTGAAGCATGACCTTCCAACACTGTTTGATTTGCCCTCTCTAATGAAAAATACTGCTCTGACTGACGAGTATTAGACCATCGAAAGAACCCGCTCATCTCGAGCAGCTTTTCAATCAGCTTACATGTCATATCAGCTATCTTTCTCCCCTCCCCCCTAAACTTAACACACGCCATCATTGCTACTACATGACCGCACACCAATCTTAGAATCTACAGCCATCTAATAATGCTTTACATCTGAAAAAGCTGAACAAAAATGAGTGAGAGCAAACCACCAGTATTTCATATAGGGCAATGCATAAAATGTGAGCATTTTAAATTAAATCAGAAATATGTTTTTATGTTGATAGTTTTTCTCTTCCATCCACTGAAACAGGATAAAGAAAAAGATAACAGAAAAAGACAAATTATATCAGGAAAAGTAAGACATTTCCATTATGTCCATTAGCTTTCCTTTAGGTATTTTGTACATGGAACTAGAGTTTCACTGCCCCACAGACCCTCTGCTAAAATATAAAGCTGCATATTTGGGGGACGCTTGCTGCAAACTGCTCACCCGTCCTCGTTCCATCTCCTTTGTGGTCATGACAATTACATGTGAATTCTCCTGATACACCATCTTCCAGAAGTCAACGACCGTGTTTTGTAGACACCCTTGGGTGGCAATGAAGACTTTACCCTCCTCCACAAAACGTCCGTCTTCATGCATACTCTATGGGTGTGAGCATGAATGATAATTATGCAGCTATGATCACATGAAGACGAGAACCTAGCATGCTACCAGATAAATGTTCTTAAAAACCCAGGAATACTCATTATTATTACTACTACTATATTTTTTTATAATGCATTTGTTGATACACCGTCTTATCTAATGCTGAACACACTCACTCTGATATAGTTGGCATTGATGTAGTCTGAACCAGGAACATCAGGATCCATTTCCCTGATTTCAACACGTGTCGTGTCGACTGAAAACACAAAGTAAAAACTATTAGTACACAACAAAAAGTCTACAGCTTTGTGAGACCACACTAGATTTTGTCCCCTCCCCAAACATAATGTAAAGGCTGTGAGCCATCAAAGCAAAACTCTGCATGCTCTGCTTAGGCCTCTACGTTGTCTATTTGTGTCACTTTCCACAGGAAGTTGGAGAGGCAGGAAATGGCAGGCTGCTGTGTGACTCACAGGGGAGGATATTCTTGTATCTGTTTTTACTCTTGTTTTCTGGCTTTTGGCCTTCTTTCCGGGGATACAGCAGTTTACACTCCTGCTGCTGAAGTACCTGAAGATTGACAGCAAAAGAAAGAGAAACACAGAGTTGGGGGAAGTTTCGAACAAAAGGAAATCCACAATAAAGGAACTGAAATTTACAAGGAAGACAATTATATATTAGCTACTCTAGATTAAAGTTAACAGTGTAATGGGCTTTTACTACAGCAGGGGTCACTCTGGAGTGGAACAATAGGAAAACGGCAGCATTCACATTGCACAATGAAGAGGAAGCATTTCACCATACGAGTTATTATTAACAGCACAGTTCTTTATTTATACTTCCTATTAAAATTCATTTTAGAGGCCGGCTCTGCTTTTGAAGAGCAGATATGTCAAGCAATTATATCAATCTTTATTTCCTTTGCAATGATAATTAAAACCAGGTGTGCCATGAATACAAATCCAGGTAGACTAGTTATTATTCTTGCATTGTTTTCCTAATTTCCTGATCCAAATAACCTACACACCAAAAACCTATTTAATTCACTGGGAAGCCAAGTCTCACCACAAGCAGTTGACCAACAATGAGACAAACCCGGGCTAATAAATATGAGATAACTAGCTACTGCACCCCGACGTAATAGAAATGGTTCACATTATTGAATTGTCAGTTGCATGAAAACGACATAACAAGAATATGAATGCATGCCTCAAGATAAGCTAAGCTTCAGCCAGTTTCATTACTCAAAGTTTAAGACAGCTGAAATACATTTGGACTTCCCATGACAGACAAAGAAATGAATAACTAAGGAAAAATAAGACCCACAGCTGTAAGTCTGCACAAATAAATGACAGATGAAAATCAACATATACTCAGGAATAAGCAGCCAAACGGGTACCATTTTTTATGTATTTCATATAGTATGTGTAACATGTCACATATATGAAATATGAATAAAAAATGAGGCTTCTTTCTTAAAACATACTGCAGTGGTTAAAAGCTGGACTCACAGGCTACAGATGGCACTCAATACGGTAACATGAATCAGTTCCCCCAGTTACATCAAGCCCATATGACTCAGCTCATCAGGTTATTAAATAAGGCTAGGATAGAGGATATAAATTGAATGAGTGACTCTGGTAGTGAAAGTTTAAATGGTACAGACCTCGAATTCTTCCCAGAATCCTTGTTTGGGTTTCTCAGAATTGTCTGCTACTTTGTTGAGCTCTCGTACCCGGTTTTCAATGTTGGCAGCATTTATCCTCGTGGCATTAAAAGGCTGTCATTGCCGGGTTGGGACAAGATGATTAAAGATTTGATCAGTTAACAGACCAGGAAAAAAAAAAAAAAAAAAGAAAGCCATTTTGACAAACATTTTCACATCAACCTTAAAATTTGAACCCAACTGATGCCTTTAAAGCCTGGATGCTTTCATTTGTTAAAATGCTCCCATACCTGTTTGAGGTGTACTACAATGCCACTTTTTTCCACCATGGGGTTCTTTTTATAGTGCTCCACCAGGTCAGCCAGGGTGTCAAACCTCTCACCACCACCCACGTCGTACTTGCCGTCCTGCTGAAGACAAAAGTCGATAATTCAACAACTTCACAGCTGGCCCGAGGAGTTCTTTGAAATAAATAAATAAATAAATAAATAAATAAATCATGACCTACTTAAAAATACAAATTGCCCAGGTTAAACTAGGATGAGTAGGCATTGTAAGCCACCAATCTGAAGCCACATAAACATTACGCAACATCCTCCTTACAAGATTCAGTACATCTTAGCGGGCCTGGAATTAAATATCTGACCTGGTAGTGTATCATCACATGGGTGACCTTGGTCTTGCGATCCACATTGTCATGTTTCTCCTCATTAGTGAGAACAGAGAGGACAAAGTCTCCCGGTTTACTCTGGCTCTCCCGTACCAGAAAGCTGCCGGCTTTGCCTTTTTCCGTGAGCAGTTTTTCTGCGTCTCGACCTGAGAGGTGCCCGTGGTACCACCTGGAGAAGAGTGGGAGAACTTGATGAGTCTGGAAACAATGATCAGTGGCAGACTGAAAACGTAAAAGATGGCGTTATGTGAAATATGAGGCTTTCTCAAAAGTAAACCCTAAACACCCCGAGAACCAGAAATCCTGACCATGTGTTTGACTGCCAGGTTTTCATGGTACTAGACCATCATTACTGCATTTATAACTACCATTCACATGTTTTCATTCAATTCAAACAAAACTAATTACTCTCCATTTGCTATTACTATTATTAATTTATCTTTATTTTAAACTACTGTGCCTAAATTCTGCCCATTTTGGATATTTTGGGTGAATATCTGAAATTAATTGTGTGGACATCACACAATAAATACAAAGTTGAGGATGTTAAGACCTTTTCAAGAACACAACGCATATTAATATTTTTGAGTTTTGGGGGGTTTGAAACATTCGTCAGGCTTTCTTTACCATCATTTTCTCCAATTAGTATAGAGACGGTAAAAGCAGTCTTTGGATGAATGTTGTTGTAAGGCAGAACAAGTCAAGGAAAGAAAAAAAAAAAAAAGAAAAAAAGAAAGAAAAAAACCCAAAAACTTGACCAACTGAGTGGGAGGACTAGTAATACGCTTCCTGTTTCAAAGGAAAAGTTCCATGTTGTACCTTTGAGGCTTTAACATAATGCCTGTCTATACATGTATAGTGAGCGTAGACTCCTACTCAGGAGTGAGAGTGTCTCTTATATGACTGCCGCCTCACTCACTTACTGATGTTAAGATGAAAAACTTGCATGTCTGCATTTTTTTTTCCTGTGTGGTGAGCGAGAACATGCAGGAAGCTCTGACAAGAGATGCATGTAGAATGGAAAAAAACCACATAAACCAAAACCATACATCACAAGTCGTTCTAAAACCTAAAAAAGAAACTAGATATACATATTGCAATGTGCAGATGTGCTGAAAAAGGAGAGTAAATAGCCCCGCTCAGCACAAAACTGTATTAGATTATCATTTTTGTGCAAATTATTACAGAAATATGACCACCTAGCTTTCTAAAAAGCTTCCCGTAAGTGTGTGAGTGCATGCATGGATTCCTAGCATTAATATACCAGATGCAGAGGTCTCCTGTTTCAAAGGAGGTGTGTAGGTGTGACGAAGTGCAAAGCTGCATCCAACCTGTGTACATGCTCTGAAGGATGTGTATATCTGGTGAGTATCAACAAAAAAAAAAAAAAAAAAAAACAACAAACAGCTGTACCGCCCACTTAGTTTGTTCAAAGATTTGTAACATTTAAACATGTGACTGTGAAGTGCAATTGCATAATGTTGGGGTGTGTGCAGAGTAGTGCATTAGCTCGACGTATTGCATGTGTAAACATGTTTGTACACTTGTGTACATAATGAGTTAATGGCCGATTTGAGCCCAAATTATAATTGACATCATTATACCGAGTCACTTAATGTCACCTGATATTTGCCATGTTGTTTTTTGTTTGTTTTAAAAATATATATTTAGTACCCCATTTGAGACTCTGTTTTTGCTTTGAAATAATTTATTGCCACATATATTAGCAATTAATGAAAAACACATCCTTGTAGCAATGAATGAAAAGGGTTGTTTTGAAGCCATGATATCTGAATTTAGTTATGACTACATTTCATATATTTACAATATACTAATCTTTAAATATTTAGCTTGATAAGATGTTAAATCTTTTTATTTCTACTCATTCACAGTGTGGTACTCATTCACTGTACCAAACTGCCAGCTTTCTTATCCAACTTGTAAATTTTACACTGAAAAGTAGATCTCAAAAACATAATACTTAACAAATAATATAACAGTGCTCCTGACTCTAAAAGATTGTTTTGCCCACAGTGTTTTTTTCCCCCCTACAGACTGACATAGACCTCTACCACTGCTCTGGTGGTTCTCAGGTGGTTTAACTGCTTCTCCTGACAGGATGAGATGCTGTAGTGTAACACCCTGAAGCAATAACAGTAAGAGTTAACCGTTTGTGGCTAGGAATAGACCTTCATATAGTTATAAGTCTTAATAAAAGTAATCAGGCTGACCTCAGAAGTTTCTCTCTCTTCTCTCACAGTGTTAGCTCTGTACAAATATTATTTATCTGCATGTGTGGGCATTCTACATGTACAATGACAATAAAGGGCTATTTCATTCTTTTTTGGCACTGGCACCTCTCAGATGTGGGGTCCTTGCAATTGAGCGGATATTTAAGCTCAATGACGTCACCATTCCTCTCGCGCAGGAGGTCCTGTTGTTCAGTGTAATACTGCACCAGCTCGGCCAGTGTGGCGAACTTCTCGCCTCCATACAGGTCATAGTAGTCACCAGTGTTCTGGATCTTAATGTGGGTCACCTCATCCTTACGCCTGATGGGAGAAAAAAAAAAAAAAAAGAAAAAAAAAAAAAAGGAAAAGAAAAAGAGGAAATTCAGTCAATTATCATTTATTTATCATGACTGTAAACAGCAGTAGACTCACTCCAAAGTAGTATTTTTTTCTCTGTGGAATTTTCCCTTTTCACTGGTTCCCCTGCAGACATGTAGGCACCAAACACATAAACAGCCACCTACACAAATACAGAGTATATGCTCATCGGGAAAAGGACGGTCAGAGGAGGAGGAGGGAAGAAAGAAAGAGAGAAAAAAAAAAAAAACCTCCCCCAAGCATTAATGCATATAAATTATAAATTGTCCAGCTTATCAAGTAAGCCGTTCCTATTTTAAGATCTAAAGAGTGCAATCATTTCACCTGTCTCCTTTATTTTCCTGCACTTATCTACCAATTGTATCACTTACCAAACTGGGGCTTTTCCAAACTTAAACACATTGTTTTATATAACAAAAGCTTTTAAATGACAAATATACAATTCAATAAGCAGTTTTGATAAGCTATGTCAAGATAAGACTAGGAACACCACAAAGCTGCAAATAACTGATGCATTTAATCTCAAATCAAACATTTTTGACTTTAATAAGACAAATCTTCTCAGCAAGCATGATCTTTTTTTTTTGGTTAAATCCTGTAGTTTTCATATCCATTTGGAGGAAGGCTGTACTGTGATTGCAGGAACGAAACGCATGCAGCTGGCAAGTTTAAAGACTGATAAGCCACAAAACATTTGGTACCACTTTGCATATTCAAAGTCCTCTGGCTGGTTTGAATAGGTACATATGAATGTGAATGCACACTGACTCACACAGACACATATGCTGTACTGATCTATAATACATCTTCCTGAAAGCAAGTGAAAAAGAAATTAAAAAAAAAAAAAAAAAAAAAAAACCCTCAGCTGATAAATGTACTTTGTAGATGGCAAATGGTAAAGCAGATTTACATAGCAGTGATTCAGTCCAACAGTTTTTCCCAAGAGAGAAACAAAACATTTTGTAAACATATTAAGTAGGACAACACACACACATGCACGCCCCCCCCACCCCCGCCCCCGCCCCCCACCAGATTTAGGGACCACAGGGGAGTTAGTCAGGCAGTACAGACCATCTATCTAATCTGCAGGTCGAGATGCAACAGTCTCTTCTCTCTTTCAAAATGATTATCAGTTAATGGTCATATCAAATAGCACAAAGCCCATTTCCCTCCATCACTTTTTTGTTGTCCTAATGAATTTTACATTCCTTTTTTCTTTTTTTCCCCATCCTCCCACTCAGCATATCATTAATCCTATCCTCCATTCTTGTATTTATCTGTCCCATAATCTATCCTTCCCTCCACTCCCCTCTCTCAGTGTGTCCTGGTAATTGCTTCATGGCTCTATTAGTGGCTGTTGGCAGGATGCCACAGGTCTATAGCTGCGTTACAGGCCCCTCCTCAACTCTCCGGCCAAAGCCTCCTGTTCTCTAAGAGTTTAACACCATTAACTCTGGAATGAGGCAAACACATCCTAACACATTTTCATTCTTTTCTCTCAAAATCTGACATTGTTTAAGAAATCCATATAGGTCATAAATGCTTTGGTCATTTCAGTGATCAGGACAGAATTTGTTTTGTTTGTTTCTGGATCACTCCAGTCTGTTCCAGTACACATTAACCAACACTGTCACCATTCTGACAGGAGTACATGCATAATTACAGTTGCTGGCATTCACAACCATAACATTTATTGCCATTAAGTAGTAACTCTGAGCCCCTGACAAATACAGCATGAATTATTAGGTACATCAGCAAATGTGCAAATTAGGTCAGGTTGCATCCTGATGCAGAAGAACAAATAAGAAATTTGATTAAAACTTCCAAAACACATCGGATGGTTAATGATCCAGCAGTTATGTGCAAAGCTAGCAAGCTGGTGCCCATATCCTCAACGCATCATGCACAGCTACTCTAAAGACAGTCTCCTACTGCTGCTGAACACATGCGATCCACTCCAACAACTGAAAACTGTTTTTAATCTTCATTTTATCAGGTTCATTTACATGTAAAGACATTAAACAATTATTTATTTTAAAAATATTTAAAAACAAAAACAAGCATGCAGGAAAATCAAAATGAAAAGTCAAGGAGAATTAAATCAACTAAATGTTTATTATCCAATTTAAATGCTAAATCAGTATTAGTGTGCATTACTGTGCCACTGGACAGCTGTATTACAGAACATGCTACATGTTGATGCTGACTGAACATATTTAAAGGCTGTTTATATATGAATTATATATAAATAACAACATGTCCTACCTGTGACCTGGAAATGCATCTTACTGAACAATCCATTTGATACATCACCTGTGATGTATACAAGAGGTGTGACAGATGGACTCTAAATAGAAAAGGATTGCTCAGTAAAGGCTGTATAAGTCATTTAAAATGATCCACTGCGATTTTAATGCCTGTACGTTTCAGCGTTATGGTAAAAGATTCAATGCCAGCAGAGTCTCACAGTGTGTTGCACTTCAAATTTAACAAAGTAAATGTATCATCAACACTGTTAAGCTTATGTGACAGAACATAAGCTTAACAGCAAGTTGCAACAAAACAACGGAAGGTTGAAGTAGCCATGTCACATGATTCAAAGCAACGTCAGTTAAAAAGAACAGATCAGAAGCATCGATTTTTCATCGTGTTAAATGCTCTACTCCTGCTTTCTCGTGTCTCGGACGGAAGGTGAGGAGAGCAATGTAAAAATGCAAAGAGGGGATAGCATACATGGGAGTACACTAATGCAGCGGTCCCCAACCTTTGTTGCACCACGGACCGGTTTATGCCCGACAATATTTTCACGGACCAGCCTTTAAGGTGTCGTGGATAAATACAACAAAATAAAACTAGTACCGGTACCGAAAAAAAATAAGATTTATTCATAACACACGTGAAAAGACCCAGGAAAACAGAGTTAACGATAAAAACGATAACAAAATAACGCTGAAAACCGATAAAAACCCTGAAAACCATACATTTCACACCTGAGCCTCAACTCTCGCAGCCCGGTACCAAACGACTCACAGACCGGTAACGGTCCGAGGCCGGGGGTTGGGGACCGCTCCACTAATGCACCTCAATTTCAATGAGTGATTTTTGCTGTTTTTTTCCACTGACCTAATAACCTAACATCAAATATAAAATGGGCAGTAACACAACTCATTTTGTTTATTTGTTTTGTTTTTTAAGCTCAGAGTGCAAACTAAACTAGGAAAGTAGGATTAAAAACATTTGTAACAACAACAAAAACACAACGCTATGCATGATCCAAGCTCCAGAGCAGCAAACATTACTGACCAATTTACCAAATTATCACAAAAATACAGAATATTTAGCTTTTAGTCAGATGACAAAATACATAACCTTTACAATCTTTAACTGCACTGACTCAACATATATACACACACATAGTGATTCACAGTAACATTTAGTAAGTTTGATTTAAAGCTTGATTAAAATTGCATTTAAGCTGCACCAGAATCCCCTTTTGCTGAAAACACAGACAGAGCATGCAACATGACAGTGCCCTTGATTATGCTATGCGCCGGTTTACATGGAGGGAACCAAGTGAAAGCACAAAGACACATGATTTGCACTTCCTCTACATCTGATCACCACATTGTTAAACTGCAGCTTATTAACAACCAGAGCTGCAACCAGATCACATCTATGTGCAGTATTAGTCTCCATATTCTAGCCACACCACTGCATAAAAGTGAAGGGTTGTTTTTTTTTTTTTTTTAAATATAAATAATATATAAATCAGTTTTTCCTAAACTAATACACTGACAAGATGAAGTCCACAAAACACAGACAACTGAGAAAGACTACTTAAAAACCACATACTTATCCATCTGCAAAACCTAGGACATAAATTATTGCTTGTTTGCCCTAAAGCTATTCCAAGCAATATTTTTGCACTAATAGATCCTGACACCTCTGAGAAATCTCTTTTAAAGTACACTTATCAACCTGAAGTTGATACAGTTTTGGCCTCTACTTCAGTTCCTCTTTATGTGTTTTTCAGTACAACTACACCCTATTTATTAACCTGACTTCTAAAAAAAACCAAAAAACAAAACAAAACAAAAAAAAAAAAAAGACAAAAACAAATATGTCCCAAAAAAAAATTCAGTATTTAAGCATCTTCTACATCTCGAGACGGTCCCAACAGAGAGAAAAAAAAACAAAAAAACAAAACAAAAAAAACAAAACACAAAACCCACCATAGCAGAGAGACTTCTAACAACTGAGAAACCTGCCTGTCAGCCTACATTTTCATAAGCAGGAAAAGATATCCAAGCTCAAAGACAACTGCTAATATTTGAGCATATGGACAACAATCATTTCTACTACTGGCAGTTCATAACAGCTATCGCTGGACTAAACAATAGCTGTACTTCCACTGCAATTAGGAAGGTGAAGTCTAAACACGAGCTGAGGAAGTAAGCATCAATAATTCACGAGTAGACAGCATCCTTGTGGTATTGTATATGGAAATGCTAAAAACGGCTCCGACAGCAGTCTCGGCTGTCGCGTCACTCTCTGTGCTGACCTGCATGTCTTTTTCAAACTTTTAAGTCTCCACTATTAACGGAGGGTGTTAAACCAGGCAATCTCATGAAGTGAGAAAGAACATTCATACAGAGACATGCTGAAAAGATCGTTTTCCCCATGCTGGCTAAATATAGTGTGAATATTTTTCTTCTGCAAATGCAGTTAAAATTCACAGATTGGTATCCACAACAATAAATGGTGAAATGCTACTTGAACTTGACTATAAATAGCATGGATGCAGTGGAAACACATCTGAGTAAACCCATGCTAGAATTACATAACACAGAGGCTTGAAGAAAATCCAGTCGCTCTCTGTGGTAATCTGCCCTGCAAAAATTCTCTCTTAAGATTGCCCTTAAAATTTCTCCTTGAGTTCTTTAGAGGCTATAAAGAGCATGAAAAATGATGGAGAAAACTTGACCAGACTTTTCTCCTTATAAAGTTTGCCTCGTATATAAATTAAGGCCAAACTTTTTCCATCGCAAACTTTTCCCATCTTTGAATTTTCTGAAACTCTGAGCTGATTACATTTTCAAAACCCTCAAAGAGCTCTTATTAGCGTTTTAGACTTCAGGGAAGCGGCTATGTCCGACCCCCCTCCTTATGTTCACCTGGTGGAGCAGAGTAGATGGGAGAAAGGGGAGAAACGAGGAGATGATGTTCGGAGGGAAAGATAAGCAGGGAGGCAGGGATGGACCTCAATATTCATATAGTTATAGATGCCAAGACTGACTATTACGATAATCAGACATGAGTCATTATGGCCTTTCCAGACAGCTACATTTGGTTCTCTCTGGGGGTTTTTTGTGCGATTCATCTAAAAATTAGCACAAGCTTGCAGTCATATTTTTGTAATAAACACAAAAAATAAACCTTTATTCCCATTTCTAATATTTCCTGCATTATTTAAAAATGTTTTTATGTTTTAGATGAACTTCAAGTGAAACAATTCACGCAATTTCATACTTTGTTTTGTGTATTGCATTCAACATATAGTATAGTGAGATCAGTAGGTGGCAAACAAGCAGCTTTTTTTTTTCCTTTAAATTGTCAAGTGTTTTTATTGTGAAGTTACACAGACTCTTCCTTGCCCTTAGTTCAAAGTGACCTACCTTCCGTAGCAGGTGGGGAGGCTCTGCAGCTTGGCCACTTGACCTCTTTGTGCATACATCTGTGTTTAAGTCTGTCAAGATCACAAGCTGTGGCTACAACTTACTCCACCGACCTTCCTGTGTGTGACATTTACTACAACCTCACCGCAAACACAAACCACAGGCAGCGAAGGTCAAAGCCTTAATAAGCCCCTCACTCTTTAACATCTTTTAAAAGCCACTGCCTGTCTAACTACCCCGTTTCCCTTTCATCTGTTTTTCTACATTTCATTCTCCCTTACTCACTCACACACTCTCCCTTGCCTAATGTCACTATGCCAGCTACAGTCACAGTAACAAATGTGTCTGGGCTTTCTTCCAAGAGCTTGGCCGACTGATCCATCTCTTAAAAGCTTCCGTTGCCAAGGAAGAGCCACTCTTCAAACTCTCTTCTTCTGTCTCAGTTTGTTTCCTGCTCTCCGTAATCACCACAGCATGTAGTGCACAGTCTATTTACCAGAAACTCCACACCACACACACACTACACACAGTGGTTCTTAAAGAGATTAAGAGAAATAAGGCGTGAGCGACAAGTTTGAGTGAACACTTTTCTGTGCTTGTCTAACTCACTTTAGTTTAAGCCTGCTGTCCAAAATTAAGATTTTCTGGTTGTGTAGTGTCAAAATTGACAAAAATCACACCGTGGAAAGTGTTATCCAACATGTTCTTAGAAACACTTGCGCAAAACAACTCCCGTTTGATACAATTTCTCTACCCACAGGCGAAATGTGGAGTCACTTGCTGAGACACCAGTTTCTGAGACTCTTCTCAGAAAAGCCTCGTCTCTCCTGAGAATTTAACGTCCTACATTTTTCAGACCAGTGCAGTGTTACGTCTTATTCTCAGGCTGAAAACTGACCAGACCAATTCTCGCTGAACCGAGCACCTTACCTTTGCACTCCTGAGGTTTGTTTGTGTAATTTTTTATCATGTGGTCACACAGGCTTAGTTATTTTTAGACATGGCTGGATTGCCTTTAAATCACTGTGCATTTCCTCACTAGCCCCTGTCAAACACCATAATCAGTGTTTTCCATAGATAATCACTTGCCTCTCTAATCAACCAAGTAGCTTGTCCATATGACAGGAGACCCATGCATTTGAGGATTTAACTTGGTACTGTTGAGAACACTGAGGTTAAGTGGGGAGCACAGATGCGTTTACCTGACAGAGAGGGTAAAATCCCCCGGGTTGCTCTTGCTTGGGCGGGCCAGAAAACTGCCGTGGACTCCCCGGGTCAACAGGAGCTGCTCTGCCTCGATTCCGGTAATGTTGGGGTGAAACCACCTAAATATTTGTGCACAAAGAAATGGCAAAAAACAAAAGACTAATCAGTGCATATATAACTGCCATACATATTCGAGTATTTTACATCAAAAACATTGATGGACTTGCAGTGCTTTACCTCCATTGGTGTACAGACCTGTTATATAGAGTGATCATAATGGACGTACTGTAAAACTGGCTTTTGCCTACAACAGTTTATACAACACTGTACAAAAACTCTATTGATTAATTCAGCTATGTTTTATATGATTGCTTTCTGCTATCATGACACTGGTGGACTAGCATACAGTGTGCCTTATTTAAAAAGTACACGTTCTTCCTTGATGAGTCAATGAATACATACAAACTGTATGTCCTGTTCTGGTTTGAAAAGGAAGGACACCAAAGTTTACAGTTCTGCAAAGCCAAAGCTAATAATTGCATGTTACTTCCTCTCTTGCCAAACATGACAGGCAAATATTTATCCCAACCATTTCTCAGGTACAGTTAGAAGAAAAATGATCATGAACAGTTTGGGTTCACCATGATTGCAGAATTGATTTCTAACAGGAATACAACATGTAGTGTGGGCTTCACATAGGTGGCAATACGGAAATAGTTTGGCTGAACACAAATATACATTTCATGCTTCTTGAACTCACTGTGTAATCAGTCAGTGAGCACACTGGAAAAAAAGTAAACTCTTGAATTTAGTGACTCATAAAACCCCCACTAATAACAACCACTACCACCATCAGATGTTTCCTGTTGTTGCTTTTGAAACCATTTCTGGAATATTTTGATTAAACATGTATCTTCAGTTTATGTCCCATCATGTGAACTGGGTTATGTTCAAGCTTAAGAGTCCAAACATTTTCTTCTTTTATAACCAATGTGTACTTGAAAATAAAAATCTTTTACGGTTTAATTACTAGTTCTGTTGCTGATTACAAGGCCCTGAAGTATCCTCAAAGCATGATGCTTCCTCCATCATGCTTTGCATTTAGGATGAGATTTAAGTGTTAATGTGTAGCATAACTTCAACTCTCCCATCTGTTCATGGAACACATCCAAGAAAGGTATGAAATAATCCAGTTTATTTCTAGAGGGGTGATTTCCTTTGTAGGTTTTGTCTATCAAACATTTCTTATTCTGATATCGTACTGAATATTCTCCACTTGTAGACAGTTTGCCTTTTTCTTAGTGATTAATACGTCGGTTGTTAGAAATGCATTTGCAGCCTTTTGCAGTTGTGCATTTCAATAACGCTTCATCTAATACCTGTGAAAGTTGTGATCGATGCACCAAACCTTTTTGTTAAGGAAAGCAGACTTTATAAACAAATAAAAAATACAACTCCTTGTGCGTCATTAGTATTAAAGAGGCAGTGAGAAGGTAGTGCCGTAATGTCCCAGTGAATGGCTGTATATCAGCTGTGTGGATTTAGAGCCCATGTTTAAGCAGGGATCATTGGGTTAAACCTCCCCAACTACTGTGTGCCATTGCCGGCTAATCCAACGCACCACTAGCCATCCAGGACTGCATTATTGTATCAAAGTACAGAGAGCTGACAAAACTGACATGAAATAGAATAAATAAACAGTATTTTGTGGTCCATCATGGGTGACACAAAAAATTGCAGTGGTTCAGTGACATAATCGCTTTTATAAACAGGCTCCAAAAACCGTGCCGTTTTCAGAAATGTCAACGCATTTGGCAAGAGCGTAAAAGCTCTCCAAACTTCACTGATAACAACGTCATTCTCTTCCTATAATACATGAAATTCATTTCTCGGTCCACAAACTACTAATACATGATCAGAGGTTGAGCAACGAAAACTGGCACACAGGTACAATCTCATCTGGATTAGATATTAAAAAAAAACTTTCCAAAATGAGTACGAATCCTAAAATAAAAAGGCATTTCACAAAAGCGTCACATGACTTCCAGTAGCCAAGATTTTGAAAATTATTGAAAAACTGTGATATCTATCACACGTCTTTGTCAATATATATTAATCCCTGCACTGTAGTTCAAGTCCCAGCAGACAATCTTTCAGTGCTATATCGTCAAAGGAGACATTCAAGAGTCAAGTCCTCCAAGAGAAACAACAGTGTCAAAACAGAGACCTCGTTACTTAAAATAAAGTGAAACAGATTTATACACATGAATAAATTACCATTATTGTGCACATGATCTAGCACTTGGCAACAGTATAACCAAGACTTCCGGGCGCGACACCAAAGGTTGTATATATATATACACTTTGAAAACCAAGTGCTCTTCACTCCCACTGCACACAGAGAATATGAATTGGACAATCGTTTAACGGCATTATTCCTGAGAAGATAATATCTGAAAGCTTTAACAGCGGGCGAGCATTTAGGCGTTGCCATTTTTGTACACTGTATGACACAAACCCATGACAGTAGGATAAAAATAAAACTCATGTGTCAGCTCAGCATATCTTGTGTCACCTGAGAGCGGCAAATACACATGAGAATACTTTTGTGGTCACTGCTATTGCAGGGTCTGAATCTCAGCTCGAGTTATGCGACGCAGTGCTTTCTATTAATTTCCTTAATAACTGGAAACCACGGTAACGAGGATAGGTAAGCCTGCTCTTGGGGCTTTAGGCTTTACCAACTTGAGGAGAAAAAAAAAAAAGTATCAAATTTAATACATTTTAAAAGGATGAAATTCCTTTTATACACAGTCTTAGATATTGATTTTTATTTAAGTCACGAAGTGAAACTGACAGCATCTACACCACAGAGTAGCCTGACCTGCTTTGACAGTGGAGAAACATGAGAAGGGTGTGGGAGAGACAGGTGGGGTGAGAAGCAGGCAATACAGGTGCAGGGGTAATGATGCCAAATGTAAGGGCATGATAAATGACAGAAACTAACAACCTTGTTGTTGTTGTTATTGTTGTGTGTGTGTGTGTGTGTGTGTTGGGCGGGGTCTTCAATGTAAACAGACCAGTATGACATAAAAACCTAAAACGTGGTTCATCTGAATTCATGTGAACAGAGACTCATGTCCAGTGAAAATGAGACCCTCAGCCAAGACCTGAACCTGACCACTTGGAGCTAACAGACCACACCAGCCATCTGACAGACATCTGACCCAGACTAAACCTGGCCTCCCTCTTTAACTTTACCAGGGGGCAAAGCAGCACTACAACATTTTCATGCTAGCAGACAGATCATAGGGGAGACTTTACAACTAACTTGGAAATGTTTACATGAGGATTTATCATAAATACGTACAAGAGTAGAGGGTGAACTAGACAAGGCATTCCTTGTAGCATTAATTATCTCTGCAAGCCTATTGGGGATATTAAACATCGACAGACAGGAAATGACTCAAAGGCAGTGGGAGACTGATAAAAGTAATATCTGAAATACTTAACGTAGCACATTCATCTGGCTGAGTATTTTGTCTCCAGATAGCCAAAAAAAAAAAAAAAAAAAAAAAAAAAAAAACCACTGGTTGTGTGTGAAGACAGCCAAAAACAGGAAAACTGTTACGGACAAAACAATAACGATATTCCCTCTTAAATATAATCAAACTTTCAGGCTAAAAGAGCCTATTGAAGAATTGTTGTTTAAGGTTAATTTTCATTTTTGCCTTCCTCCATACATGTTTGTCATTTACTGTTCAATTCAACAAAAAGTTGTTAGAACAAAACCTCAAAAAGACGGCCTAATTAACCAAGTTCTTTAATGTTTTTTGTACTGATGATAAAATACAGCACTGAACTGTTATGGTTGAAATTAGTCCAATAGATTCTTTTTTTAAACTTTTTAAAACTTTAAATATATAAATAACAATATAAAAACTAACTATATACAGTTCTCTGTGAATTATTTAGGCAACTATAGTAAACATACTTTCAGAATCAATGCAATGACCCATTTATATGGATTAAATGTTACACGCAGGAAAGACAACTAAGGTTAAGACAGCACCCAGTCTCAAGATTGATCAGCTCTCCCCAGCATCTTTGAGAACACGTCAGGGGACCTCACTACACATATAGTATTTTCCACACAAATATTACTTGGGAAGGCTGTGCAAGTATGTATGGTGACTTATTTTAGGATTTTATTATTTTTATTTCTTTGGCCATCTAAGAATACAATGGATTGTTTGGATAATTCCCCCCACCCCCACTCTTGTTTTGAATATTCAGCTGCCCCTCTAGTGAGTCTCTCATCCTACTGTTAGTCTCCAGCTTCACCATACTGAACTACAGCTGGTGACAACAGCCTTTATACTTCCCTGGGAATCCGCTTAGAGAGCAATGCTAACCAGCAACTGCAGCAGGCTGAGAATTGGTTTATATATTGCTACAGAGGCTGTAGAGCAGAACAAGAACGACAGTAGCCAGCTGGAGTCCAAGTTGCTGGAGCTGGAGGCCATCAAATGTAATGTAATGTAATGTAAAGTAAATGTAAGTGTGACTCACTTGACAGCTAAATATTTTAATAATAACTTCAGAAAGTGCAGGAGTAAATATTTCATCTGTAATTCAAGCTTTCATTATTTTGTTACAAATTAGATTCCTTTAATTAAAAAAAAAAAAAAAAAAAGCCTGTGGTTTTTGAGTGCGCCGGTAATTTTCCTCTTGCCATGAGAGTAAATTTTTTGCAAGAGTATTTAACCAAACATTTTTGTATCATATCACGTTACTTATTTAGGGATGGGAATAGTTACAAGCAGAGCCGGCCAGTGCCTTTAGGTTACTAGAACGAGGAGCCAATAACAGGTCATGGGTGTCAGGTGGTGGACAGATTTGTAGTATTGTTTTTAATCCTATGCAGATTTATACTGAAAATAAAATCAGTGGGACACAAATACCTTATGTCATTAATCCATTTCTAATCCATCAGAGCATGTCTGCAACTCCACAAGTTATCACAACAATAGAAATGGGCTGGACCAAATATCGCTGACAACAGAAGCAATTACAGCACACTGTTCACTGTGCCAGGTTTACAGAGGCAAGAGTGCACCTCCCCCTCTGTGCTAATACAAAAAAAAAAACAACAACACAACAACAACAACAACAACAACCCAAAAACAATACAAAAACCCAAGACACAAACAATTCAACAACATTTGTAACAACTACAGTGTACTTCTAACCTCTTAACTTCACATTGACACATTGCATCAGTTATGTCAAGGCAATATTGCATTTGTATGCACACGTTAAAAAAAAAGTTATTAACTGCCAGGTCTCCACATGCTTTCAAGTTTCCATGTTATACTTAAATTCTTTCTTCAATGCATTTAATAAAAACTATAGATATAAAGGCATTATTAAAAGGAAGAGGATGTGCTAAAGCAGGGTTAGGGACATTCCTATTGAAAACAAAAAATAAATAATACAAGACAAGCTGAATGGGATCATTTCTGCCCTACCTCACCATTGTGGTCGAAGCTTGCCACAGCCCCTTGCTTCAGCAGCCTCAGAGCTTAGTAATCCAGCACTGGGCACTGTTACACAAGGGAGGGTGGGAGGGAGAGAAGGAGATATAGAGACGAAAGCGGGAAGGGTGTAAAAAAAGTGTTAAAAGTGTTACTGGGTTAGACTGAGTGAGACAGAGATGACAGAAGTGGAGGGGGTGCTTTGTAAGAGTGTGTGAGAGAGTGAGAGAGAGATAATGTGCAGGAGGAAGAGTAGACAAGGGGGAGGGGGGCTTTAATCTGGGATTTGGATGAGCGTGAGCGGGCCTGATACCAGCACCCGTCAGTGCTATCAGCAGCCCCACGTCCCCACCCCCTCTTCCCTCCTTTGCCACCTTAGATGAACGTGACAGGCACTAGCTGACTGGTAAACCACCGTCTGCCGTTCTCCCTTCAGTCTCACTTTCTGTGCCCCAGTTGTACCCTGAGAGGTCAGAGGGTCTCACGCTAAAGTTCACTCTGATCCTAAAGCTAATAGAGCCTTCTCTGGCTACGGGGTCCTTACCATCTTGTCCGAGGCTAAATACAACAGCTGTGTTGCCTGTGCCTGGAGATTAAACATGCCGTAGTTACACCAGATCATAGTTAGTCATCGCCAAGCTAAAGCCCTCAATCCAGCCAATTCAGCAGTATGCCATTAGCCTATTAATTTCGCATGGGTGGGTCAGGAAGCTTTAGACATGAGTTAGAAAATAAATGCAGAGAACAAAAGCTGCAGTTCAACTCTTAACTACCTTACAGTGAATTTTAGATTGTACAACAATCTGAAAGGACCTGTATAATCTGACTGAATCTACTTTAATTATTATCAGTCTAGTATCTGCAAATACTATTATGAATGCAAACTACTTGGGGTTAAACAAATAACCACCTAAAGAGTGACTAATAAAACAAAGCACCTGTAACCACATAAGCTGCTTTGGGAGTTTGTAAAGATCATCCCAAAGACAAATTCATACTTTGCTCTGTTCACAGCGTATGTGGGATATGCAGTCAGACCTATAAATGTATGTGCAAGAACTGCACACCATGTTAGGGGTTAGGTAGTCTAGTAGAAAACCACTGAGAATCAGAGCTGCCCAATTTATCTCATGAGATCCTAGTACTACTTTTCTTCTGATGCCCATAGATTCATGTTAAGTTTGAAGATTTGAAATGTACAAATAAAAGCATTAAATTACAGACACACTAGCAGAATAATGCGCAATAAAGAGCAAAATTATCTCCTGATCACAGCTTCTTACATACCAGAAGTATGTCAAATTGTAAATATCTTTCCAAGGGCCACTTTAAAACTGACAATTAAAAATGTTCATCTTTATACTTTATGCAATGTTAATTCCCTGCTTTTAAAAAAGAAAAGAAAAAAGTATGTAATGGCCACATTGTTACAGTAGTACAGCACACATCTAAACGCGAGAGACTACTTCAAAGCAACTCCCCTACTAATGAAAAACGATGTCCCCAAAATTATGTTGTTTAAGATGAATTTATATAGGAGTAAATTCTGAGAAGTCTTGAAAGCAAACTCAACAGCATGCCGCGTCTATAAAGCCTTATCCATATTCTCTACCAGCCTCGGTTCATGACTACAGGAGTGACTCAGGGCTTTCCAAGAATAGGATTGCCTTTGACAACCACCAGACGCCCCATTTCCCTGCATCTGGCCTTGGGCAGTGAGGAGAGGAGATACAACACAATGAGAATGAGATTTCAAATAGTCTGGTATATATCTGACGAGATGTCGACAGGAAAGTAGAGGTAAAAAGTGGTGGTACTGTGGGAGAGACGGGGGCAGCTGGGAGCTGCAGGTTAAGCCTTGGGCAGCTTGTGGGGAAACAAGCCTAGCGTGCATCCAGCCACCACTCTATCCTCTTACATAATGTCTCAAGTTCAATATAGGCTATTTAAAGCATGCCTGTCTAGGCCTGCTGACAAAAAGGTGATATACTTAGTAGCCACAGTGCAGCATGAAAGCCTCTGCTAGGACTATATTGGTCACAGACAAGCCTGGGGTGTGGATTTTGGTAACACTGCAGTTATTTTTAGCCCTGCTGATGATCTGGAGTATTTACATGAGGTGAAAAACCCACTTCAATAATTCCCTTCTGTGTAGAACAAGTCCTTTCAATGTAGTAGAAAATGCAGAATAAGAAAAACTGTGCCCACGTATGAATGAAAAGAAAAGAAAAAAAAAAAAAAAAACAGCAACGTTACTTACACATACAAGGCAAAACATAACTCACTGATTACAAAATTGCCTGTTGTGATAAGCAAAACTGTTAAAAATAACTGAGGGCAATCATAATTCTCTAAGCACGCAAAAACAAGTTATACTGTAGCACAGGGGACAGAGTTGTGGCTTTTACATCAACTAAATAGGACTTGGGAAGCTCTCGGTAAAAGCACCGAACATTAGTGGTTAATCAATAACTTGTGTTTTTTTTTTCCACAGACATATGCAAGCCTCTTTTTTAAACCATATAGAAATCACAGAAGCAGATATGGAAGGCAATTACTATAATCACTAAATGCCAGATTTGTCACTGTGAACGGCAAAAAATATGTAGAAAAAGCAATTCTAAATGCCTCGCTTTTTATCTTTAAATAACAAAATGGTAATATAAAATGGTTTATGAGATATTCTCTCTCTCACGCTACTATAAAAGCAAACAAATTTAAAGGGGCTTAACAGTTTATAAGGTACTGCTCACTGGCTTGCTTTAGGCATTTATTCCAGAGGAAAATGTTATCAATCACAAGCTTATCATTTAATGCAAATGCAGCCTGTGCTGATACTTTGCTAAGATTTTCTGCACCTCATTTTACTATGCAAAACCCAGGGAATGCTAGTTTAAATGTAATTCATGTTTAAGACCTGTAAGCTTGAAATAGGTTGGCGGTTAACACTACATAAATTCATATTGCACACACGACTTTCTGCATGTTTTAATCCACATTTGCTAATGTTCTGCATGTCTAACAGACTGCAGGATCACTTGGCTGATAAGAAAATTGGTAACTGGTTGATATGCTCAGATTGAAATCTGTCCAAATTAAGACAAGCATAGCTAACACGGCAGCAATGAACAGACATGTGGGATTTATCTTTCTATCAAATCCCCAGTTTGCTAAAGTGTCAGTGTGAAAAGTTATAGTTAGATGGTTAATATTAGTCAGAGGGGAGTCACTGACTAATTTTCTCCAGCTTACCTTTTACCAGAAAAAGCACTTTTTAACTGAACCATGAGATAAGCGTGACTAATATTCAAAGTCAGCTATCTACAGAGAGAAGTGGTAGCGGTGGTATTAACCTGATCAAAGCTGAACTCGGATTTGCACAACTATGAGTCTGGGAGGAATGAGGCTCTGATACATTAGATATCAAATATTTAGCATTTACCTAAAAAAAAACAAACAAACAAAAAAAAAAAACATGTCCCTTCTGCTTTTTAAGCAGGTTACCCTTAAACGTGGGATTCAAAGACTGCAGGCATGTAAAGCTGACATGCATGTAATGTTTTATCTAGTGTAGTCTATTAGCATTGTTTTGCGCCTGAATAAATGAATAAAATAAAAGCATGTATCTGGTTTTAAAGAAAAAAAAAGGTGTGTTCAGAGCACTCATGGAAATGTTGGCAGTGCTATCTTATTCCTCCACATGGGCTGTTGTTTTCCTGTCGGCTTATCGAAAAAACTGACTCACTGTTCTCAGCTGGTCAAATGAGTTTCAGTGACAGACGAGGTCTGTTCCATAAACAAAAGAGGGGCAGAGGTGGTTTCCAATAGTGGAAAGAGTTTGCAACACAGACGCAACTGGCAAAACAGAAATGGAAGTGCGATGTAAAGTGATTCATCATTACATCTTTCTCTGGGCCCACAGTTATGCTGAACTCATTACAATGCCTTATGATTGTTAAATTTATGGTACAGTCACAATGAGGGACAGTACAGATTGTTCCTTTATGATTTAACCGCCACAGACCTGCAGTGAAATAATAACAAAATACATGGAAACTCCGGACCTCCACAATATTATGATGAACTAAAACCCTTCCTGATATGGGGTTTCGGAGTAATATCATCAACAACAGAGTGGGCTGGTTAGATGGCACGTATTGTAGTATTGTTCCCCTGTGGTATTTCAGCTCAGGAAGTTCAGAACAGAGCTGCAGAGCAACAGTCATACACTGCAAAAACTCAGAATCTTAGCAAGTATATTTGTCTTGTTTCTAGTCAAAATAATCTTATCACAAGACAAAATGAACTAAAGGGTAACATCCCAGTAAGATATATTAACTAGTTTTTAGACAGTGGATCTTGAAACTAGAAATTTTTCACTGTTCCACTGGCGGATTTTTCTCTTATTTCAAGCAAAAATATCTTGTATTAAGTGAAAAAAATCTGCCAATGGAACAAGTGAAAATTTTCTAGTTTCAAGATCCACTGTCTAAAAACAAGTTAATGTATCTTACTGAGATGTTACTCTTCAGTTGATTTTGTCTTGTTTTAAGTGTGATGAGTTTATTTTGACTAGAAATAAGACAAATATACTTGCTAAGATTCTGAGTTTTTGCAGTGTATGTAGCTCAACCAGCGGCAAGGCATAGAAACTGGCAGAGATAAAAACCGCTTTAACCTCAGTGCTTTCTTCTCCTTCCTCTTAGCCTGGTGGCATTGACCTCTAGAGAAATTGGACTTAGTTGCCGCTAGTGTCCGCTAACTAACAATTGTTCATTAGGATTTTTGCTAATGTCTGTAAAAATGCAAGAACTTGGCTGCATGAAAAATAATGAACTTGAGCCTAAAAACAGAAACGACAGCATTTTTTCCCCACCCGTGTCGACTGAAGAAATTAACTGGCTAGCACTACTGAAATTCTAGAGCATCACTAGACACAATCTATCCAAAACTAATTTAATCCAGTAATCCGAAGCATATTCAGTGTTTGGGATACGAGTTAAATTTTAAAGTGAGTTACCAAACTATTACTTGTCTTTTGGTTCTATTTTAACTTGCAGACGTGCTTCATCTACTTTAAGTCTCCATGTGCGCACACGTTGTTTGGTTAAGCTCTTTATGTGTTTATTCAAAACCAAATAAATAACGAGGGGGGGACATCAAACTGAATGGACTCGCCAACATGACCGCAACAGTTTGATAAATAGGTAAGCTACTTTTCCAAGTTTACCATAGATTTCAATTTTACTCAACTGCTTATGCAAAGCTGAGACAAACACCGCACTATTATAAACAAAACTGTGCACGGTGTGTATATTCTCATACCAAGGTCTAACTAGAACTACAAGTGCAAGGGATGCAGGTGCTGCAACATCACCACCGCCATATTTTATTTAAGCAAAAGTTCAACTGTAATGGCTAGTAAATAATATATACTGAAGCATATAGCAGCAGTATGAAACATGAGTTAATATGAAACAAAGCATTAGACGGTTGGCCAAACAATGAAAAGGCAAACTGTGCACAGCTTTAACTCAAGCATGTTTCCACAGATCAGAGCAAATTTATCTTGTAGTGGCGTAGAAAATTATTCATGCTTTTCTACCTGAAAACCTGCGTAACTCAGCTTCAAGCTGTTCAGCCAGACTTCTGAAGAAAACCAGTTGTAACTTCCTGCTTACCAGTTTCTTTTAAAAGGCTACTCATGACCTATAAGGCTTTCCATGGCCCGATGCCAGAGTACAGTAATGAACTCTTAATTCCTTACTATCCAAAAAAAAGCCTCTGAGATCTGCTGGGCTAGTTCTGCTAGCCGTTCCAGAGTCCACATTAAGGTCAAAGGGTGACACAGTGTTTGCTGTACTGGCACCTCCACTTTCATGCAGTCTTCCAGTTAGTACTCAATCTGCCAAAAGAGTTTCTGCTTTGAAATCCTATCTTAAGACAGTTTTTAAACACACTTGCCTTCTTGTTTGACGACAAGTTTTCTGTTTCCACAATACACCCATAATTTTTAGTTTCTTTTTTTATTTATTATTCTGCCTTTTGGATGTTTTGTAAAGTTATTTTATATGCTTAATTGTGTACTTGCATATTGCTCGTGTTTTTTTCTTTTATTTCACTGATGGTTGTTTCTTACCGTTATGCTGCCTATGGACAGCACTTTGTGTTTGCAGCTTAGAAAAGTGCTGTACAAATGAAGGAGCTGGCTGTTCCCTCATTTCCCAAGAGGTCGCCACAGCGGATGGATCTGAATGTTAGCACAGATTTTCTGCCAGATGCCCTTTCCAACACAACCCTCCCATCTCTCCGGGTTTGGGACCGGTGCTAGTAATACACTAACTCATGCCTTCCCAAGACTGGGTTTGTGTCTCCTCATAGTCTCGAACGTGGAATCTTTCAAGTGTAAATACATTTTCTTCATTTTGAAAGTCTGCCACCAATTTAACATGATCCAACCTATCAGTATCAACAGTAAAATCTAGCTGCCAACATTGCATTTTCTTGATTCCACAACAGCCATCATGGGCAAACGAGGGGAAAAACAAAAATGTCAGCAGTCACCTTGTATAGAAAAGCTGTTTCCCCATCTCAAGTCTCTTATAATAGATTAATTTCTCGATAGTATGTGAAATGCCTCAAAAATAACCATAAGAAGAAACTGGAGAGGATCATCCATGAGCAAATCTAACACTTTGCATACAATAAACCCATTTGTCTTTATAGCCCTTAGTACAGCCTGCCTGCTGCAGCACTTAAATCTTCCTGTCTCAAGCCAGAGAAATCATTCAGGAGGATCTACAAATCATTACTAGTCCACAGATGTACATGTGATCTATATTATGCAGCCCAAGGGTTTTTTTTGTGTGTTTTTAAATAATACACTGTGACATGTCTGCCTCAGTATTAATTCATGGAAAGCAGGCAATCCTGTCACCATCAAACAGATTAGACTATAAAAGTTGCAAAGATCGTTACAGACAAATACTGTCAGTAAACTAACAACACACATGTGTACAATTCATGTACACATTATTAAATCCACTTAGTAATCACAGCTGGCAAAACTTAACCTTTTGTTAGTTCTTTTTTTCCTTCAAAGTTTAGACACAGCATTTTGATGAGCAGTTTCCTTACTGGTATCTCTCTATGTTTTAACCCAAACTCCCATTTGCTGTCGTCTTATATCGTTACCTTTTCCACCTCTGTCAGGATGGCACATTGTGATCTTTGCACGGTACCAACTCTGAGGGAGTATAGCAACAATTTCCTATATGTGTGAAGCCAATTTGTCTTATTGTGGACTGAACAACACCCAGATCTTTAGAAACATATTTAGCCTTTTTCAGCTTTGTGAAGCTTTTCTACAATCCTATGAAAGTGTTTCACAAGAACTGCACACCTACCATGCCTGTATTTATAGGAAAGGACACCTCTAGCACAACTGGCACTTCCAATCTCATTAATTAGAACACCTGACTCCACGTAGCTTTTAGAGAAACTCTTAAAACAAAAGTTCACTTATTCTTCCTCAGTCTGAACTGCCAGTTATTACCAAGTGTGTGCAATAAAGAGATAAAAAGTGCGCTGGTATGTGTAATTTTAGTTTATTCAGGCTGGCTCTGTCTAGATTTGAGACTTAGTCATAAAATCTGGTCAGATCTTTATCCAACTCGCATAGAAATCAGTTACTCAAAATGTGTCATAGGTGTTTCTTGGAATTCTGTAGTTTTGAAGAGTACCTGAACACTCAGGGACTCAAATTTGTGGTCACCCCAAGCTGACATACCTTCATTTGATGGATTACATTCACAGGACACTAAACCAGTTTATCCCACTGCGCACTCGGAAACAAAGAGCCATGAATGAGGCCATAAAATATGCGTTGTAAAAGACTTGCGTGAGGTGTTAAAAACTAAGGAAGTGTTTGTGATAATATGAAATATAATAAGGATTTATCAATAAGGATTTGCTTTCTCAGAAACAAATGGAAAAAAAAATTGTAGTTCTAAAAACAAAATGAAAATGTGAATTACTATAACAGCCTGGAAACAGTGAGGTCCAGGCTTAGGAGCGTTATTTAACTGTAGCAGGTCACGAAATTTGATACAATTTCCCATTTCTTTTAAACATTTAAGCATTTCCAGGCGGGTTAGAGCAGTAAAGTCGGTCTTATATCTCAGAGAAAACTCACATTTAAAACACAAGCCTATAATAGTTTCTTTGTATGTAGTTGGAAAGGCGAGGCATCAAGTAATAACGGGGTCTGTGGTACGGGGGGGAAAAAAGTTTAGGCGCCCTGCTCTCGAGCTGGCTGTCTCTCTATCGCTGACCGCTCGTGCAGTGATAATCTGAGAAGGCTCGCGCAGGCTCGCGCGGGCTGTGAAATATTACAGTGGGATTAGTGACCGTTTAAAAAGCAAACTCCAGCTCACCTGCGAGATGTCATAGCAGTCTCTGAAAGCTGTCAAGTGCCCTCAAACGTTCCCCTTCTGGCTCCGCGGAGTTGTTGTGAACACTGAGAGGATGTGTTGAACCTGCGTGCTGGGCTACACATAACTACCGACACGCCTTCCGGTTTTTACCTTCAAAACAAAGGCCTCATTTAAGGGACGGGGGCGTAAAAGGGAAACCCGGAGCGGATTCATTTTTATGTCAGGCTCTTGAACGAATATTACTTTTGAATTGCAATTTTATTTCGCCTTAAAAACTGAGATTTCAAGCTTCCACTTCTCTTGTTAAAAAATCAAATGATTTATTTATTTATTTTATTATTTCTACAAACTAATTCCGACACTGGTTTGTAGGTGTTTCTTTTGGGGGAGTAGATGTAGAAACCTGTGTAAATGTGGTGCACACCAAACGTCATATCTGACAAACTTCAAGATATTTTAGCCCCAGATTACTGTCTGGAGCTTATAACCAAAAGTAGATCGTTAAGCCCTCACTTCTGAAAAAACAAAAACACCTAAAAACTGCACACCTGTGGCTACTTAACTTAAAACAAGTGGCGTGTTTGCTGCTGTCAGCTGTCATTTCTGTCGCCATAGCTGCTTGTGCTAACTGTTAATGTTTAATATAATTATCAGTAGGAGGATAGTGAAGCTGTAAAGTAACAATATAAAACAGATTTTTTTTAAACAACTTATTAGTAATCAACCTCTTTTGTCTGCATAATTGTAAAGCTCAGCTACTGTCTTTACAGATAAAGCTTATCTATTTGTTTAGCATTAACATACAGATACACACACATACATAAAGAATGGTAGTGCTGGTGGTGCAGGAGTGGAGTAAGCACTGAGGCAGAGCAGCATTGACGTCACCAGCCTGTGGTTATCCGTGGAGGTTAATCTACTAGGGATGGATGGGCTTATGCAATTGTCTGTGAGCTCACAGGCTTCGCATGTATGGATTTGCATTTCCACTGTTTGACCCAGTGTTCTGCTGCATCCTGGAGACAAACAGAGATGATAGAGTGGGAATTTCTGCTCTGTCTGCAATTTCTAGTAGACGTCTCTCTCTCTCTGCCAGGTGCTGTGTGCTTCAGGCTGTATGAATGGGTTTGAACGCAGTTTATTGTTTAGGTGCGGTGATCAGTTAAAAATTATCCCGCCGCATGATGGGGAGGACATTACCTAATGATCGATACCTTGGTGGAAATTCATGAAGACGCTGAGAAATAACTTGTTTTAGTGTTAAAATTGAGCGAGAGACTTGAAAAACAAAGTCATTAGCATTTATTGGCTGGGATGCCCTTTGTATATTTTGTGCTGCACCTCCAGGTGCATATTTTAGTAGACAAGTGGTAGAAATTGACTTTGGCTTCTGCATGTGTTGGAGAACACGATCAGTCAGGCTTGAGAGTTTGTGTGTGATTTGTGTTGGGAGGTATTACAAATAGCTGCACTCATTCAGTTTTTATCACCCTGCAGACCCAGTGTCCTGTTGAATCTAGAGGGGGGTGTAAATGGACCTGAGAATACAAAGCCCAGTTTCCCTCGGGGCCTGGAAACCAGGATGTCCCCTCTACCCTGAGGCGGCTGCTTCTATATGCTAATGACCTTTGACCCCCATTTTTGCCTTGAGACTCGCAAATCTGCCTGCACAAAGATTGGAAGAAGTCTGGAAAGGCAAACAAAGAGGTCTTACACTGAGAGTGATGCAACTGGACAGCTGGAGCCCAGTCAGAGATAAAGAACTTTTATTACCATGTAGACATTTAAAAAAAAAAACAACAACAACAGAAAAACACAAACAAAACTGTAACCTTGGTGGTGGGAAGCCTTTTACACAGAGGGAAGAAGTGTTCGACTATGTCCCAAAACACAAATTTAGTCAAGATTTTTCAAAGAACAGCCTCTTCCATCATGCCATGGTGTTTGGCTTAGGTATGATCTGATGAAATGCGTTCCACTCTGACCTTTGAACAAACTGCACTCCCCAACATGTGCTTAAAAAAAAAATCTGAAAATCCTCTGTCTACCTCCAAAGCTCTTGCTAAACTCAGCTCTTCTCAGAGCCACTCGGTTTCTCAACACATTCATCAAAATGAGCTTCCTCCATCTCCTAGTTTCAGTGAATCCCGTCTCCCTGAAAAGGTTTGAGCTGAAACTGTCCACGCCCCGCTCTCTCCTCCGTGAGCCACCCGGGATCATCATTTAATTCCTTGTGTACATGTTCTGTTTTGTTTTGATTTAATTCCTGGAAAGAAAAAAAAACCCTTTAATCAAACTAGCAGTTATTAACTCGAAAATGATCTTTCCCTCAGTAGGATCCCTCACTGGGCAAAACTATTTCATCCACAGCATTTCATATAGTTTTAATTAACACAAGATGCGGTGTCTCTCTCTGTCATTAGCGAGGAATAAATTAAACTCATTAAATCTCGAGCTTAATGAAAATGCTTGAGACAGATTTGGGATGCGCTGAATGATGTATGAAGCTGTGCAGCAGCTAGTTTTTGTTCTTTTTGAATCTGGGACTTTCAATTAGCAGCAGGCCACCGCAGACTGCTGTTTGATGAGTTGAATTATAAGAAGTAAATATCACTCTAGCCAAAAAATGTTGTTTATAGGCGTGTTTACGAGCGTGTTTTTTGCTTTAATTGCTCTTAAAAACTGCTTGGCTTTGGATATATTGAATGTGAGCAGAAGCCTCTTGTTAGCACAGAGCTGTGACTACCTCAGTTTGTGGAGGAAGACTAATGATCCTGAGATATTCAAGGTTTCCACTAAACTGCACGTAAAATATTTTAAAACTGACCTGTATATGGAAATACCACAAGCAGCCTGAACCACTGATAAAGGCAGGACGGATCCATGCTTTCATGTTGTTTACACTAAATTCTGACCCCAGTCATCCAACCAGCCAACATTTTTCCAATCTTCAAATGTCCAATGTTTTAGAGCCCATTTGAATTGTATCCTCAGTTTCCTGTTCTTAGCTGACTGGAGCGACACACGCTGTGGTCCATCTGGTCCCATGTGCTGTGTTCAGAGATGGTCTGGTTGTAAAGAGTGGTTAACTGAGTTACTGTTGCTTTCCTGTCAGTTCAAAACAGTCTTGTCCCCTCTCCTCTGACCACTGGCATCAAGACGGCATTTTTGCTCATAGAAATGCTGCTCAGTAGATATTTTACTTTTTTGGATAATTCTCTGTAAACCCCAGAGATGGTCATGTGGGGAAGACCCAGTAGATCAGCAGACAGGCTGGTCTGAGTATTGTAGTCATGGAACAACAGTGCTGCATTCAAAGTCACTTAAATAGCCTTTCTCCCTCATTTTGATGCTCAGTTTGAACTCCAGCAGCTGCATGTCTACATACCTAAATGCAGTGGGTTTTGGCCACGTGACTGGATGATTAGATATTTGTGTTAGCATCCAGTTGAATAGCAAAAAGGCCGTTCCCATTAGGTAAAACAATAATGAGTTGGTTGTTGCTGAGGGCACTTGTTCATGTAACACCAGTTCTTAGAATAATCAAGTCCCCTGTATATATATTTAAAAAATCCTAGTTGTTCACATAAATCAGCAGTGCATCATCTCGTCACGTGAAAATATGTGAGCTTTAAAGCAAAGTCTGCAGTGACCAACTCAGCCACAGGCTACACTAACATCTGCTAAGGAGCACTGCTTGTGGTAAATGGGGAACTGGCACAAATCTCTTTAGTGATGACAACTTTGATTTAGTTTTTTCAGACAGGAAATGGTGTCAGTTGGTTTGAGTTGGAGTGACCTCTTACACAGCTACATGACAAGGTGTTTATTACAAGCTCCTTCATCCACGCACTCTTCCTTTTCTGCCATCAGTTTGAAGTAATCCAACAATTTTGTCCACTGCTACCTGGGTGAAACAATTTAACAATTCAAGCTGTTGACGCTGGAATAATGAAATAACTAGCCCAAAGTTCTGATCCATACTTAATTGGGAATCTCTGGAAGATTAGCAACTCTATTCTGTTGAAAAGAACAAAATCAAACCAGGGAAATGTGAGATATTGGTAAGGCCCCACGAGCACAGATGTGCTAAAATCATTCCAAGAAAATGACCTGTATACTTCCTACTGGTTGAAAGTTGTAACCATTAATATTTCAGTTTCCAAGCTGCTTTTTTCCTGCTAAAATAGCAAACTGTTGTCTAATTTAGATCACTGTACTTTCTGGAATGAATCATTCAAATGTTGCCAAAAGAGTGCTATAGCCACAACTGGGCCTAGTATTCCCCTAATGTTTGAACTGAACTGAACTGAATTATGCAGGGTGGCAGGAAAACGTAAGTGCTGTAAGTTCTGACCTGTAATCAGTAATCAAAATAAATATTGAGCTTTGATGCGGCACAAATGAGGACAAAATGAAGATGACAGACAAGATGAGACTCCATTTGGTTGACGGTTTATTTCATGGTGGTAGGAACACAAGACAAAGGTCATAAAGTTAGTAATGTTCAGGTCATGCCACTCTTATCGGTGCACTGCCCTTTGACGAGGTTTGCGCAGTCAGACAGTAGTTTACAGAGGCCAGACATGGAGGGTAATCCACATGTAGACATAAATAAGGAACAGAAAATAGATTCAAAAATCAGTAAATAGAAGATTTTTTTTTGTAAAAAGCCAGATGGGATATTTGCGTAAGCCCTCTGGGATATTTTTTTCATATGAGTATGAGCATTATTACTAATATAGTCATTATTATTATTATTATTTTGTATTACTCATTTACATTATCAGAATGAGGCTAATACACTGGCTAAAGTAACAAAACAGTTACATGGATAACGTCTTCGTCACCTGCTCGCAGTTCAAGATGACTGGTTTTTAAGGCAATTCATAGTTTCCATCCAAACCATACATGGACTGCAATTGTCTTTTTTATGTGTGTGTGTGTATTCTCGAGTCCAAGTGGTTCCACCTGAAGTGGTCAAACTCCAAGAAGAGTGTAATAAAATAAGACCAGTTTAAGCTTTGAGAGAGTGACTGCTGGAATTTTAAAAGCATCTTGGGACACTAGAAGAGGGATTCCTGTCCTGGTGCGGACGCCCAAAGAAACAAACGCACACAATCAGCTTCAGTGCTATTCCTCCCCCATTTACAGAAGTATAGAGCATCGTGTGGGTGAACAGACAAAAGTCAGACATGGCTCCAGTGTATAGTACTAAAAACATAAACCTCCACAGATCACACGTTGTTGCTAAATTTACACTTAAAAATTGCAGGGCTGTACAAAAACAGGTTGCTTGATGACTTTTAAGGAGGGAAAGATAATTAGGAACCTAAGAGAGAAAAGGAAACGAACAAACGAAAAAGTACAAGACCATTTGATACTCAACCACGAACAGGCATGATTTAGTCTCAGAATATTGCCAAGGTTCTCATATCAAAACAAGTGTCTTTCAGTCATTCATCGAAGCTTATTGTGGTTCAGCAAAGACGACTCCACGTTGCAACAGTTCACTGAATTGTACAGGATTCGCACTAGTTAAACAAACCCATGCGTTACTAGGTTAGATCGCAAGTACTGAAGGATTATGTATGTTTTCCCAGTTTTTTGCGGCTGCTATGGCTTCAAAGGGTCACAATAGCGTCAAAGTCTCTCTCTTTTTCTCTCTCTTTCTTTCTTTCTTTCACTCAACAGCCGAAAGACGGAAAAAAAAAAAGATTCCTCCAGGAATGTTCCTAGGTGAAATACAAAAACATGAATTTAAGTCTCAGGTAGAGTTTTTTTTCTCTTTTTCTGTGAAGATTTTTTTCTCTTTGTGTTGACTGACTGCTGTTTGACAGGACATTCCCAAGAGAAGTGGCTCTCGTGATAAGATCTCCCCTTGCCTCCTTTCTGTCTGTCCTTTTCTTCAGTCTTTGCTTTCAGCACCTCCTTAAGGTCAGATATGGTAATAACTCTTCCCTTAGACGCCATTAAAGGCCCTGCAAAAACTAACTGCTCCCGAGAATAATACAGAAATATATATCTATCACAAACAAAACAAAAAACAAAAAAATGAGGAATGACCAGACTTTAAAGATGTCTGTGAAGCCTGTACTTTCTGAAATCACTGAGAAGTGAAAATAAAAGAAGAAAAAAGAACCTCGATTCGTTTAAAACAAGAACAAAAAACGCCCCCCTCCCCCGACTCCCAGTTATTCAAAATAGATTCTTTTTCTTGGACTCAAACAAACAAACAAAAAAACCCCCAGATTTTTCAAACCAACACTGCAGAAGTGCATGCATTTATAGTGGTCATCATTAGTTCATCTGCTGATTGTAGAACAGAACGCACAATAGTACAGGAGAAGCACAATTTCTCCAATGAGAACCCATCTTACATATTCACAGTCTCAGGTATTATTTATATACTCTATATTTATAACATCTATCCATGTCTGTGATTCATGTCTTGACTTATGACTAATAATATGCAAGTCATTGTTGCACGCAGTGCTCTCTCTCTCTCTCTCCGTCACATCGGGTTGCGGTGTTAGTGAGTCATATTTCAAAACTAAAGGCTTGGATGGGATTCAGATCGAGTGGAGAGTTTTTTCTTTTCTTTTTTTTCCTCTTTTCAGGGTGCTGTGAGATGGGGTTGATCGAGTGCTTATGACTGTGTACTTTCTCACTGTAGCAGCTTGACTGATTTCTGAAAAGTCCCATTAGGAAAATACAGTGGACTGAATACCAGGGCTGAATACAGAGTTTCTTGACTGTAGTCGGCAGCTGGCTGCAGCATTGAAGAAACGCACGCACCAGCTACAGCATCCATCTCTCGTGAGGGAATGTGTGTCTATCAAAGATGTATAGGCCATGCTTGGGGAATGTGGAACGGCAGATATGGCACCGAGACAAGGCAGTAACCGGAGATCATCAGCAGGGTCCACCGTGTTCAAGTAAAGGATGAGAATAAAAAATAATAAAAAACAAAAAACTAGTAGGGCTGGTTTTTTTTTTTAAAGATTCTTTTAAAACATCAAATGTGACATGGATTTAATATCTGTTGTTTTCACCGAGGTGCCTTCTTTTTGGAAAAAAAAATGAAGGGCCTTGAAAGAAAAGGAATTTTTTTACTGTGAACGGAGGTGCGGATAAGAGCAAAATATATAAAACAAAAATGAAAACAACATATTCATTTTCTTTCCATATAAAAAGCGATGAGAAGTATACAAAAATAGAAAATAATTACAGCAGGAGACATGGGCGCTATAGAGGGTGCGGGTGGGAGGGTTTCTTTTTCTTTTTCATTGCTTGCGATATTTCTGTCTCTGCTGGAGTTATTTGGCGGCGGAACAGTGTAATATTCTGGGGCTGTTTAAGGCATCCTCCACCAGGTGGAGATCCACCCCGTCCACCACCACGTCCTTAATGCAGCCAACGAAACCAGTGCTGTAGGCCTTAGGCAACCGGCGGGCAACCGGCAGCTCCTCCAGACCACCTGAGGAGGGACAGGAGACGAGGTTACTTTGACTGTGAGTCACTTAAAAGGTTATTTCAGTCAAATCAGCCAGCAGTTCCTTTTTAACTTTAAACTTTTCTTTTTCTCACCTGCAGAAAAATACTTTGCACAACTAGTCAACTAATCTTAAAAGTCAGTGTAGTGCCCCTTTAAAGATCAAACAGCGGGATAAGGGTTCGGCTTTTGCAACGAATTAAACTGGAAATATCCATCAAATAGCCAACCTTTGAAATATTTTGGTACAAACTACAAAAGCAGCTACATGGTTTTGTCAGGTTGTATTACAGCCTTTGATATTTTTCGCTATGACACCAGCTGATGGACATGACAGGATGACAGTGTATTTGTTAGACTGCCGTGATCAAAGTGAGATGGAGCCTAGCACGGCAGTCACACAAAACTGAAGTCAGACAGAGAAGAGAGAATGTTCTTTTAATTTGACACGGTGTATAAAGTACAAAAAAAAACACTACAAAAGAAAGGTGGTGACGGAGTATAAAATGATGAATGCTTAACATCCTCATTATTTTTAATTTGTTTCCATCTTTGGTGCTAAGCGCTCACTGCCGTGCTGTAAACTCCCCGTGTATCACATGTCCATCACCTAGTCTTCTCAGCCCTCTGGAAGCCTTTGTGTATATAGAAGTCTGATTTCTTATACGTGCTGCTCTTTGCTGCTCATAGCTGAGTTGGCCCTGAGGTACAAAACACAACAGCATCCTGAAAGCAAAAGAAAACTAAAAACAAAACATTTCAGAAATGGTCACTTTTTTTGTTTTTTTATGTTGTTGTGTTTTTCGAACTCTGGGCCGCCACTTGTATACAGCTGCTAACTACCCACTTCTTCTCGTACTTATTTCAAAGAAACTAAAAGCAGAAAATCATTCTTTTCCTCTGTGGCTCAAAACCCCCCCACAGAAACGGAGCTAATGGTTTGCAGCAAGTTTGCAGATGTTAAAGGTAGAGTCTGATCTATTGAACATTGTGGACTATGCTTAAAAGCTGAGTCTGTGCCAGGAATCCAAACAGTTTAAATAAACTCTACTAATTCTGCCAAAAAGAGGATTATGCTGGAAGCCTGTTGATGGCTACAAAAAGTGTCTGATCTATGGGCAACTTCCTAAGCCAAATATTAGTGGGGGTGTATATGTTTAGCCTTTATTTAAATATTTGTGATTTAAGAAAATACCAAATAATTTCAAACTTGTGCACCAAATTCTTGTTTTCTAAAGTCATTAAAGATGTATGGTGTAGAATTATCTCACCCTGGAAAAAGAACAGTTCTAAGAAATAATGAAAACACCCCAAACTACCATGACATTCATGCCCATGATAAATGCTATATAAACTTATGACCACAACCAGTGTTGGGAAGGTTACTTTTAAAATGTATTCCACTACAGATTACAGAATACATGCCCCAAAATGTATTTTGTAACGTATTCTGAATACTTTGGATTACTTAATATATTATCATGATTTTTACAACTACATGAATGTACTATTGCTGTGTGATTTATTTATTATTTATTGAAAACTAGCTTTACTTTGTTGTCTGGGTCAACTTTGCTAGCGAGAGACAGAGAGAGTTGTTGAAAGGCTGCTTCAACGGAACTTACTGTTTCGAAGGAAAACACGATCACAGTGTACAGTCGAGTCTTAATAGCTTACATGTTAGTGTGCAGTACGCAAGATCGACAGCGCACAATGTGCTTTGAGGTTGCAGCCAAGAAAGGTGAACTTTGTGTCTGTGAACACCCGTGTGCACACCTGTGTGGATCGGCACACTTGTATTCAAAAGGTTTCTCCATGTAACGATCTGCTAGGGAGTGTGGGGTGCCATAGCCCCGTCCCCCAGGGCATGAAGCAGGTATGTAGGAGATCCAGGCCCCAGACATCCAGAGGCCCCAGAATACGAGCACCCAAGGTGGACCACCAGGGGGGCAACCGTGCCACCCTCCTGGGAAGATCTGAGGAGAGCTCCAAACGAGAGGTCACCCAGCAGCCACGGAGCAGAGGCCAGAGGGGGTTGCAGTGATGTGCCTGCAGGCTCTGCCGGCAGCCAGCTGTGCCAGAAAGGACCGGGCCTCAGGCCCAGAGGCCAGAGGGCACCCCACCCCCCGGAAGGGGCACAGCCGGGCCACAGGCACCAGGCCCCGCCAATCGGCCACCAGGAGTGAGCCGGTACATACATGAGCGCCCAGCCCCAGACACCAAGAACCACCAACACACCAACGTCTGAGGGCATCGGCCACTGGCAGGGAGTGTGGTGAGGAGAGATAGGCCTCCATACCTCGGAGAGCCTGAGATGTTCCCAGAGAGGTGGAGTCTACGACCCAAGCTGACATAAAGACACAGACGAACAGGCACAAACATGCATTCCCACCCCCATATACACAAACAAATACTCGGCACTCACCCGACGTGGAGACAGACACAAATAGACACTGTACACACATTCACACTCCCCAAACATACTCTATATCCCAGGTTCAGGTACCCCTGGCCCCAGAGGGGCAAACTGTACCCGGACCCCAGGAGATGTAACCCTTCTCTCTGGGGTGGAGGAAAGCAGACCGCCTCCTTAAAAGGTCCCTCAAAGGTCAATCTTTCAAGGATGCCAATGTTCACATTTTGGACAGAGAGGACAGATGGTTTGAAAGAGGAGTGAAAGAAGCCATTTACGTCCACTGTGAGCGACCATCTTTGAACAGAGGTGGTGGCTTACGACACCAACTGTCTGCCATCTATAATCCAGTTTTGAGATCCCTTCCCAGACGCCTTAACGCCCACTCACATCCTGGGCCATCTGACCTCAGGAAATCACATGATAGGGTGGGGCAAGGTTTCACAATGAGCTCACCCGAAACCCTGGCTGATTGTGACCCACACCCGTTTTCACACTTTGGCTCATGTGATTAGGTAGAGGATCATCAGGGGGTCCTTTTGTCCCTCTTTGGGGGGATACTCCCACTGGGTTTAAATCTGGGACTCTCCACCATTTGACCTTAGAACTGAAGAAGCTTCTCGGATGAGAGGTGAAACGTCTTCAAACAACTTAAAGAAGTCCAGACGCTTTTCTTTCCAAGCTCCTTAGACTTCCTTCCTTGGACCACTTTTAATAGACACTGACCACTGTAACGGGGAACACCTCACAAGGGCTGCAGATCTGGAGATGCTCTGATCCAGTCGTCTAACCACCACAATTTCACCTTTAGCAAACTCTCTCAAATCATTACGGGTGTAATTCTTCCAGCTCTCCTAACTTTTGGGTGCCTGCTCAGCTTCCTCTTTTGATGGTGTTTTGAGCAAACATAAAGTAGTCATTAGTGTCTTTCTCACTAAGACAGTGTGAAACATTTTCAACATATTCAGAATTACTTTGAATCTGTTCTTAGGGGGAGAGAGACCAAACCTTCATTTTCCATGCCTTACCTATTTAGCCCTCTTTTCTGTTTCCCTCTTTGGTATCTACAGGGTCAGAACCCTCCTGCATCCCTTTTCCTCTTTACTTGATGCCCGTGCGACTCATTTCACCCCCGCACCTCCATCTCTTCCATGTTTTGTGAGGCCGAGAGTTCACATTCCCGCTGAGCTCTTTACATCCCCTGTCCCTGCCCACATTAATCGGATTGTGTGCCTCAGAATCAGGAGTCGACAGGGCTAATTTCATGCGAGTTACAGATGAATTAATGATGAACAGCGAAAAGGGGATTTAAAAAGGGAGAAGGGCTCTCGATGGGAGGGCTACGTGAGGATTATATATTCTTGCTGCAGGGCTCGCTCAGCACCTGTTCCACTGCGCTGCCTCCTTGTGTTTGTGTACGTGTACCTGAGAGCACGAGCACACCTCTTACATGCGGCGAGACTCTTTAAATGTCACTCGGGCTGCTTCTCCTCACAGACCTGCGTCTTTTTTCGCTGTGCACTGTGCATTTTAAAGAACATTCTGACTTGATTTTGCTGCCTGTCTTCAATGTTATTTCCTCAGAATGTTCAATCCAGCGGTGCTGTGTGTGTTCTTTCAAAAACGATTTCTCTGAGCCAAGTTCAGCTTAAATTGAACTCAAGGTAGATAACGGGCCGACTTTGGTCATTTTCAATTCAGGAGAGCAGGCAACTTTGGAGTTAGTCAGATAGCCTTTCATTTCTCAACTCAATACCTGAATAGGCTTGGACATTTTTTTTTTTTGCCTAAACTGCAATCTTTTTTCACCTGCCAGAAGCTTTGCTTATCCTCTTCAAGAGCATTGACTTCATTGCTCACTTTTTGGCAGCCCAACCAGTGGCTAGGATGAAAAAGCACTATTCTGCACAATTACAAGCATTGCCATGCTTTATGTATGGCATAGCTAGGCACATTTTCAAGTCTGAATTAAGAGTTCCACTTTTTCCTGCATGTGTGGCCACCTACCCAGCCAGAGTGCTCCATCTGTGTCCAGCTGTGTTGATGCCAGAGGTGATGACCCTGTCACCGGTGCCTCGTTGCCAACCTGTAGAGAGCCATCTCGAAGTGCTCTAAAGAGGAGAAAGACAAAAGGAGAAGGGCACTGGAAGTGAGTACGTGTGTGTCACAGCGAATAGCTTTAAATTGCAGTTTCGTTTAGTTTGAGGCATCAAGACTCTATTGCTCGACTGCCAGTATACTAAGCACTCACATAACTGCCTTTGCCAAGCAGTGTTCTAAATGTGCCTGTCTACCAGCTAACAGATGCCGTTAGAGCACCATTTATTTGAGGTGGCTCCATGTGGCGCATTAGCACACACTTAAGAATTGTGAAGACAGAGCTGATTTGAACCCCGCTAAAGTGGACTTCCAGCAGAGAGACTGTCATTAGAGGCAAGCCACAAACACAGCTAGCTATGCAGCTTTGTGAGTCGTATGCCACATGCTGCGATTTACACCATCATTACCATCGAAATGATGTCATCTTCTCATGCGGTCTCCCTGTTAGTCTGGGATGAGATTTGGCCTAGTTCCTGTTTGAAATGGATGGAGCAGCTTTTCAGGGATCGATTATTCCCGCCTTACGTGATGAAACCGAACAAATTATCCCCCCACGTGACCAGTCGCCGTGATGCCGAACGTAAAATGCTCACCAACGATAATGCAGGGGTCGCAGGGAAGGTGTTGAGTTTGGGCAATGAATTTATTTTTAATGAAGAAATCCATTAAAGTGACATCACCATGGGACAGAAAAGTTTGGCACACTTCGTGTTTTTTCTCTTCTATCCATTATTCATTTACTAAATGTTATTTTCTCTAATTCAAGTGTTATTTATTGTTCGTGCACATGTACCTACAGTCACTGGCCACTACATTAGGTACACATTTTCAACTACTTGTTAACACAATTATCTGGTCATACATGTCACCTTGGCATTAAGACGTAGCCTAGACGACCTACTGCAGTTCAAGCTGCGCATCAAAATGAGGAAGAAATGTGATTTAAGTGACTTTTAACATGGCGTGGTTATTGGTATTTCAGAAATCTTCTAGGATATACCCACAAAGCAATCTCTTACTGATTCTCTGGCACGAAGAAATTATTTAGTTCTGAAGGCAAAATGGGGTCCAATCCAGTGCCAGCAAGTGTAACTAATAAATTCAATTCAAATTTTATGTATATAGCACCAAATCATAACAACAGTTACCTCAATACACTTTATATTGTAAGGTAAAGACAGTTTAAGAATACAGAGAAAAGCCCAACAATCTGATGACTCCCTCTGAGTAAGTGCTTTGGCGACAGTGGTGAGGAAAAACTCCCTTTTAACATTAAGAACCCTCTGGCAGAACGTGGGAGGAAGACAGGAAAGTGAGTGTCGGTGAGTGTCTATGCACCTGCTACAGGTTTGTATAGACAAGGCTCAACTGTATCAAAAACTGTTTATGATGTGACTGACTAGTTTTGTGGTAAGTACAACGTCATCTGTCCTAACAAACTGATCAAATAAATTCTGTTGTTAAAGCCACCCTCTTCCAGCTGTGGGCCCTTGCGAAAACTGTCATCTGCTGACTTTGAGAAAGTAACTCATGCATTTATTTCATCCAGGCTTGACTACTGGAAAAGTCTGAAGGGCATTTGTTTTTGCACTTTGCACTTTTTGCGCTTGAGACCCATGTTTGGTAGTAGTACTAAGCTTATGCATTAAAGTGCATCAGACTCCACCTCCGGGTAGCAACACATATGCAACAGGTTTAGACTTCATAGTTGGCTGGATGGATTAGTGCAAGTTTGCACAATCTAAGGTCTCAAGCATTAAATCTGTTAATGATTGATTTCACACATTTTGTAATCTCTGAGTTACAAAAATGTCCCCAAGGTTCACTAATGTGTGACAAAACGTGAAACTCCATGAATGATGAGACTTTTTCAGACTAACATCACATGCATTTTCTGACTGTTTTAAAGCTTTTGAGTTTACATAAAACAAGGGGAATACCACAGATATGCATATATGATATGTCTAGTGAGCCAAGTTTTTGCAGAGGCAAAGTCATTTTCACTTCTCTGGTGAGGCAGAGGTTCTACGGTTTGAAAGTCCTAGTTGTTAAGATTATAGCAATTTAAGCATGTGGTATGTCTACAGCTGTCCTGAGAGGTCAACAACAGTTCAAATGCTCACAGTCTGCTTGGACCTTCGTCTTCACTGCTTGCAGCTATATTAATGTTATTCATACTGTCTTTCTATTCTTTTAAATCAAGTCATCTACAGAGCAAAATACAGTGATGTGTATGAAAGGGAAATACACATTCAAATACGCATTCACTTTTCTTATTTTTTTTACTCATTTATTTCCTGCCTATGTGTGTGTGTGTGTGTGTGTGGATATTGCAGGATGTTCTTCCTTTTTGAACATTCATTACCGTGTCAAAGCAATTTGATGCATAATATCATCCTCGTGCATGACCAGGCATGAAAATAACGTTAATCTGGAACTAATCAGAGTCATCTCAGTGTGAGGGATCGCTGTGTAGCCGAGGATCCATGTGCAGGAGATCACAGTATGCAGCAGCACAAACACAATATGGATTAATTCTAATCCTGGTCTAAATGTAAAAGCTTCCATCACTGATCCCCTGTTACCTATCGTCTCCCGTCTTACCTGCTGGCCTTGATGCGTATCCAGCTGTTGGTGTCAACACGCACAGTAGAGCGCAGCACCACGGGTTTGGAGCCCAGGTCATAGGTCATTTGGACATGTCCATCTACAATTGCTAGGGCAATGTAGTCTGAGCGCTCCACGCCCTTTCCGCTCCACAGCACCAGACCCTGGGTCGTGTCAGTTCGGATGCTCAGTTCAAATTTGTTCACCAGCAGAGCCTTCTCGCTAGAAGGAGAGAAAATACATGTTCATTTATTTGTCTGCTACATCAAAAAGATTTCTAATCTTTAACATACCTATGGATATTGCATATAGGAAGCAAGGGTCCTGTGCTGTCGTCTCAAAGGTGCATTACCTGTGATGACATCTGGTTCTGTTTGCTTACATATTTAGAAAGAAAACTTTGTAGCTTTAACTCTGCAATCACATGCTAACAGAGTTACCGGGATTTTGAAGGAGAATCAGGATGCTGGGTGAGTAGCAGGAGGCTGTTTCGCTATTAGCTTTTCTACATCCTACTGAGCCTGAACTGCACTGCTGCCTACTGCTTCCTTTGTTGCTTTGTGCATTGCTCTGTGTGTGTTGTTTAGGCAGCTGTTTGATCTCCCGTCTCTTGACTGCTACAGCTGCCAGGGTGATTTGGATGCAGAGACTAGGAGACTTCCCTTCTATCCTTAAGAGGCACTGTAAGCCACTGTCACCGCTGCGCGAGAAAAGTACACAGAGCAATGTGCCTCTGCTGAATTCGTGCACAGACAGACAACACCGCACATCCATGTCTGCATACAAACGCACTAACAAAGGTCCTGCGTGAGTCCACCAGAGATACAGCAGACATCCAGGCAATCATACCTCATCATTCAGGCTACGTACACACGTACACGGGTATTTTTGAAAACGGAAATTTTCCGCTTTCGTTTTAAAAAAGAATCCCGTCCACACGTAAAGGCAGAAATGAAGGAAAACGCTGCTAGGAACATGCCAAAGCAACAGGTGGCGATATATTCCTAACCGTGTAGAAATGTTGGCCAATCAGAAGTCTAGAAGCCTCGGTGGGAAATAGTAAACAAAGATGGGGCATAGAAGCAGAACCGAGTCGTATGTGTGGAGGGACAGTAACTGTGTGTGTATATGTAAGCATTTAAACACTGCAGAGAGTACAAGTAACAGTAACAGTATTGCAGAAATTCATTTCACCGAAAAAATAACGTGGCGCACAGTGTGACGTCAAAAAAGGCGCACACCTTTGACGCTGCGTTTTATGCGTTTTCTCCGTTTTTCTCGTCCACACGTAAATGCAAAAACTGAGTTTTCAAAAATATCCACCCTGGCCGGAGTTTTTATAAATCTCCGTTTTCAGTGACCAAAAACGCCGTTTACGTGTGTACGAATGGTGCAAACGCATTGAAAAATCTGCGTTTTCAAAAATACCCGGGTACGTGTGGACGTAGCTTCAGTCTCTGCACATTTGTTTGCACATCAGCAAAATGGAACTACTTCCAATGTCTTCAAAGGGTATTTAAACACAAACACAGAGACAAGATGAGGGCACGTACGACAAAGAACCAACAACACGTGGATTCAATTAAAACAAAAAACAAACAAAAAAACAACACCACAGACCTGAAGACAGATTTGACAAGACAAGACAGACAACAAGGCAAGGGAGTCAGCACAGCAAACAGGGAAGCACATGGGAGTACAAACAGGACAGGAAATGGGAGGGAATACAGAGAGAATGAGAATGGCAGCTCTCCTTAACCTCGAGGAGATTTTCTTCATTTTTTTTCCTGTTTATCTTCCATTAAATGATGTCTAAACAAAGCAGTAAGATGATATTTAACTTTGGAGGAAATAAACTTTGAAAGCTCATGCCAAAAATGATGCCAGTCGCCTCAGCAGAAGCAGAGGGGAAAAAAAGGATTTTCTTTTCCAAAAACATGCTTAGGTTACAAACATCGACCCCCTTGATTAACCAAAACTGCTGAGGTAAACAGGAACACACACACACCAAAAAAAAAAAAAAAAAAAAAATTTCTCCAGAGAGAAAAAAAAAAAAACTAACAAAAAATACAGCTTACTGAACCTTCTCCTGGCAAACCCTCAAAGAGCTTACAGGGCCCAATAAATCTCCACTGGAGCGGATTGTCAGTGATAAGGTCAAGGTTATTAAAAGTGCTGAATATATCATGAATAAAACAACGGCGGCGCACAGCGCTCTAGATCTCACATACACCACAGACTTCATAGATTTCTGCTGTGATGCTGTTTCTTTTTGGAAATGGAAGAGTTTTATCTTCTCAGATTTTTTTCAAAGCTGAAAAAGGCCTCTCAGGGTGTGGACCTACGTTTCAACTCTAGGTGGCAGTAGTGCTTAGAATAATAAAAGCCATGTGGGAGGACAGCTATTGCAAAGAGACTGCAGCTCTGGATGGATTTGTGCTGTTATCAGAGCTCTTAACTTTTTCAGAATTTATTGAAGCATATGCAGAGGCTCTTTGCCTTTCGTATTGGTAACTCTATCTCAGTAATGGAAACAGTGTTGTCTCTGCGGAGGAGGATTTAGCCCTGTGAGAGGTCGACGAGGGGTTGTCTGGAGGGAAGGGGAGGAATGAGGAGGTGATACGCAAGCCGACAGCACCACATTTTTGATAGCTTTGAGAGACTCACCTCTGGTCGGATGGGTTCTCCAGAGACTCGGGACTTTCAGGGGGAGAAAGTCAACGGCATGCAGTGTAAGCGCAAGGGGCAACAAGGAGAAAGGGAGGGAGGGAGGAGGTCTAGTTTAGGCCTGGAGCTGCAAAAAGCATACCTTATCTGCTCTACTACAATATCGACCACATCAAGTCGATAACAACTGTTGTGTGATCATAGGAAGAGTGTAGCTTAGCCTTGATAACACCACAACCATAAAAAGGTTCTTAAGGGAATTGCTGAGATTAAGATGGATGACTAACTCTCCAAAATGCCTTGGGATCAAGCATTTTTTAAAAGAGTGAAGCATCAAGATTAAGCACATTCATGGTCAGTGTCCACTGAGGTGCAGAGCTCGCTTTAAGTCAGCGTCCAATTATTGACCAGCTCCTTTATATTTATGGCTCTGCACGCTACAGTGCTGCACCAATTACCTTCTGTCCAGAGATGAAAGCAGCGAATGAGAAAAATTGGGCAATTGTCCAAAAATGGGGTCAAGCGCGTATCAGTTGAGAGTCATGGCCAGATATGATTTGTCTCTGAAATAATGGAGCTTGAGCGTAATCGACCTGAGCTTCCAGATATGGAGGAGGAGGAGTGATCAAAGGGGTGCTGTAAATAGTAACCAAAACATTAACCCAGGGTTAAAGTTTGACATTTTGGCCTTAGCGCCACTTAATGGCCGAGAAATGTATTCATTCCTTTTACCAGATCAAATCCCACCCAATTGATTGTGCTCCTTTAGAGAGCTGCACCAAGAGCCTGGTATGCTTAGATTCACCCTCATTGTGGCTCTTAGTAAATGTGACATCCATTAAACTTTTGACAGTCTGGCTTCAAGGACCGCTGTCCCCTCCTGCTAAGTGAGATTGATGCCCATGGCTACACACTGAGGAGAGAGATCTCAATTGGAGGTCTAGTCTACAAAGGGAGACAAATCTGTGATTAACATGTCACAGCCTTTCTGTACAGTCGACTCTGTAATTATTCACAATTACAGTTAGAGATCTGGCAAAAATGAAATGACAGAAGCCCTGGCATGGAGTGGAACTCTGGGCGGAATCCAGTCGGCTTAATTTGAGCCGAATTCTGCTTCAGCGCTTTTTAAAAAAAGAGGTTACCTACCGAGCTAATGAGCAGGAAGAAAAACCTTTAATAACTAAAGCATAACCGAGGGTTTTCCCGCGCACAAAGTCCACAGGCACCAGAAACTAGGTTGAGTTGTATTTAGTATAACCTCCTCTTGTAGTTTTCAAGGGGTCTCATTCATTTCTCACATTAGCGCTTAATGCCATTCAGCATAAAGCACGTGGCAATTCATTTTGTTTATGAACGAGCTACAACCATGCATAAAATATTGCACATTCTCAGTACAGCAATTCATTTTCTCGGAGGGCTGTGCACAATGCTTATCATGCAAACATTCATGCTTCCCTTTGCACTGAAAGGAAAAAAAGACAGGAGCTAATGACAGTGCATGATGCATTAAAAATAAGAAAACCTGTCAAATGAAATTATGGATATGGGTCTTGGATGTGAAAATCTGGCTTTAACGGTTAAGATGAGTTCTGTGTGGATATTAAGACTGGAAACTGAATGTGCTTTAATCTTTGCATTTGGGTTATCAAACATGGATTTTTTTAAAAATTTTTTACTGCTGTTAGTCGGACTGGATTTGAAACTTGGGTAAATACCCAGTGTTAAAGTCTACTTACTCTGGGATCTCATTGGTCAGTTGGCTTGAGTGAAAAGGAAAGACAGTGAAGGACATTCACATGAGACAAAGACACGTGTGGACAAAGACAAGGGAGGTCAAGGACAGAGGACAAACAACTGGAATGCTAACGCCATCAACAAGCAGCAAAGACACATCAAAAGGCACATACGGATATGTGACAGAATTCTCCAGCCAGTTGTTTCTGAGTGAGTGTGAGGTATGAGCGTCCACGGCAGCATGATGATCTGCACACCGTAGCCCGGTTTTCACACCTCTGAGTGTTTGTGTGAGGAGCTGCGAGTCGAAGATATAGAGCCGTATGCTTGACGTCGTTCCAGGCTCGTCACATAAACATTTTTGTTTATGCCAACCTGGAGGCGCTCTCTTGCCAACCTTGTAGATGGATGGAAGACTAAAAATGTCTCATCAGTTGCCTGAAGTGAGTTTTTTTATACAACAGCTCCAGAAATCATTTTCCAACGTCATCGGCTTTCTTTCCCCATTACGGGGAGTTAAAATTGAAGCCAACACATCTTTGAAAGCGTGATGAAAAACGGTCATCCGCACATGATGACCACATCAAAATAGGATGAGAAGTTTAATCATGTGTGTGCTTACTGTTCAGCATCAGTGCGAGCTACGGGGTAGACCACAGGGCGAACCGAGCGGGCTCTGGGCAACACTGTGATTGTTAACTGTCTCGCTAATTAGTGAAATCCTGTCAAAAGCGTAGCGGGACTTGCCACAGACAGAACGATGAGCTATTAGCCAAGCGCCTAGTTCACCCTGAAGCCCCAGCGCTGATGATATCAT